>NC_053493.1:382106280-383306280 GCF_905171775.1 Rana temporaria | reverse complement strand
AAGGGGGTCTGTGTAACATGCAGGGGGTCCAGAGCTGTGGGGGCTGTGTAATGTAAAGGGGTCCAGAGGTGCAGGGGGCTGTGTAATGTAAAAGGGGTGCAGTGATGCAGGGTGCTGTGTAATGTAAAAGGGTGCAGGGGGCTTTGAGATGTAAAGGGGTCCAGTGATGCAGGGGGCTGTGTAATGTAAAGGGGTCCAGAGGTGCAGGGTGCTGTGTAATGTAAAGGGGTGCAATGATGTAGGGTTCTGTGTAATTTTAAAGGGGTCCAGTGATGCAGGGGGCTGTGTAATGTAAAGAGGTTCAGAGGTGCAGGGTGCTGTGTAATGTAAAGGGGTCCAGAGGTGCAGGGTGCTGTGTAATGTAAAGGGGTCCAGAGGTGCAGGGTGCTGTGTAATGTAAAGGGGTCCAGAGGAGCAGGGGGCTATGTGATGTAAAGGGGTCCAGTGATGCAGGGGGCTGTGTAATGTAAAGCGGTCCAGAGGTGCAGGGTGCTGTGTAATGTAAAGGGGTGCAGAGGGCTGTGTAGTGTAAAAGGGTCCAGAGGTGCAGGGGGCTTTGTGATGTAAAGGGCTCTAGTGGTGCAGGGGCTGTGTAATGTAAAGGGGTCCAGTGATGCAGGGGGCTGTGTAATGTAAAGGGGTCCAGAGGTGCAGGGTGCTGTGTAATGTAAAAGGGGTGCAGTGATGCAGGGTACTGTGTAATGTAAAGGGGTCCAGTGATGCAGGGTGCTGTGTAATGTAAAGAGGTCCAGAGGTGCAGGGTGCTGTGTAATGTAAAGTGGTGCAGGGGGCTATGTGATGTAAAGGGGTCCAGAGGTGCAGGGGGCTATGTGATGTAAAGGGGTCCAGAGGTGCAGGGGGCTATGTGATGTAAAGGGGTCCAGAGGTGCAGGGGGCTATGTGATGTAAAGGGGTCCAGAGGTGCAGGGTGCTGTGTAATGTATTTTTTTTTTGCGCGCTGCTTACCTGTCCTTCGCTCGCTGTAGTGATCTGTCAATCACTATCTCCCACGGGGAATGGGCTTGTTCGTCCCTTCTCCCCCGTCCTGTCACTCAGAATTCTGACCTCATCTGTCTACGCGCTCTTCTGTATTCGTGCGATCCCGGAAGAAGACCCTGTCGGCTTCAGTATGCCCACAGGCAAGATGGAAACGTCCATCGCATGCAAATCAAAGTTATCTTTTTGCGAAAAACAGCGCATCGGACGGCTGGACGTGTGGGACACCCTGTTAGGGAAGGAGGAAAGGTAAGTGCTGCACATTACAGAAAAAAAAAAAACCCACATCCCGCCGAACCACCGCTTTAAGCAATCTATGTGGAAGCTGACAAGCTGTAGGTTTGTTCAGCCTGGTAGTGAGGGCATGCATATTGTATAGTTAGAGCCGGGACACGGCTAGGCTTTTTGTTTAATTACTTTTGTTTTGTTTCTTCTCTGCACACTGTACAGCACCTGTAAAAAGACTTTGTATATAGCACCAATAAACACCCCTCTGTTTTCACTTATCCCATGGACTTGGTATCTGTGCCTGCTCATCCCAGGGAGCGTTTTGTACCTGCTACCTATCCCCCAGCTTACATATGGTGGAGGCTGCGACCAGCAGTAGTAAGTTACTATTTAAAAGGCCAGTACCTAAAGTGACAACATGGAGGAAATCCTCAAACAAATGGTGTTAGCCAACGCTGCACAACAGCAAGCCAATGCTATTGCACAGGAGCAAACCAAGGCGCTGTACCAACAGATTAATGCTGCACAAGAGCAATCGCAGCGGCAGATTGGTGCTGTACAGGAGCAATCGCAGAGGCTGTTTGAACAGCTTGCCACTGCTGCAGAAGCGGATAGGAAAACCCTGACTAAGGTTGCAGAAACGCTAGCACAGTGGGCACCTGCGGAAATCAAGGATATGGGAAGCAAGACTTCAGCCATCCATGTGGCTCGCTTTCTGTCCAAGATGACTACGGATGATGATCCAGAGGCCTTCCTGTTAACATTTGAACGGACCGCTGAGAGGGAAGGTTGGCCTAAAACCCAATGGGCAGGACTGATTGCCCCCTTACTGTCTGGTGAATCGCAGAAGGCCTACTATGATCTGGAGTCGGCAGAAGCGGGAGACTATGAGAAGGTCAAGCGGGAAATTCTGGCGCGACTCGGTGTCACCTTGGCCGTTCGAGCACAACGGGTCCACAGCTGGTTCTTCCAAGTTGAGAGGCCCCCAAGATCGCAGATGTTCGATCTAATCCACCTGGTGTGAAAATGGCTACAGCCGGAGTCCCTGTCTGCGCCACAAATAGTGGAGCGTGTGGTCATGGACCAATTCCTGAGGTCACTGCCAATACCCCTGCAGAAGTGGGTGAGTCAAGGAGACCCCAATTCGGCAGATAACCTGGTGGAACTCGTTGAGAGGTACTTTGCTGCTGAGAACCTGGTCACCACCCCAACAGCCGCACAGACTTTCCACCCGAAGCCACGGTCTCCCCAGGCAACCGGTAAGACTGTTCCAGGGGAAGTGGGTGGTAAGCATGGCAAGGAAGTAGGGGGGAGGATTTTTGGTGCCAGGACTGAAGTTTGGCGTCCCAAACAAGGGAAACCACTGCCTGTGAGCAAACCGAACTGGGGAAACATCAGGTGTTTTTGTTGTCAAGAACTGGGACATGTTGCAGCAAACTGTCCATTGACTGATGAACCAATGCAGTGTGATCTGTCCATTAGAAGGCAGTCTATGTTTGCTGCTGTTTCATGCGCTGCAGCGCCAAATGTGGGGAAACACATGTGTCAAATGACTGTTAATAATAAGCCTATTACAGCCTTGCTGGACTCTGGAAGTCTGGTTACTTTGGTTACAGCTGAGATGGTTGAAACTATGAATTTTCATGCTAAAAAAGTTGCTGTGATCTGTGTACATGGGGATACCCGGGAGTATCCTATAGCCACAGTTCAGTTTAAAACTGGCTTAGGTACGGTGTCCCATGCGGTCGGACTTGTGCCCCACTTGGTGCACGAGGCCATCATTGGTAGGGACTTCCCTAAGTTTTGGGAACTGTGGGATCGTCCCGACCCGGTCGCAGTACCTGACTCAGTCGCAGAGCCAGAACTCCTGGCTAATTCTGATATTGGGGGTTCAGGGGACTCATCTCGGGGCTCTCCGAGCTTTCCTTTCTCAGTTATGGCAGGAGAGCTGGAGGAGCCTGAGGAAGTCCCCACAACCAGTAGAGCCGGACAGCCGTCTGCTGACTCTGAGCCTACGTTTGCTGACCTTAATGTGCACAAGGAAAATTTTGGTACTGAGCAGAGAAAAGACCCTACCCTCACCAGGGCCTGGGAAAATGTAATGGTGATTAATGATGTACCTGTTGAACCAGGGGATAGGACCTGTTTTCCTTATTTCTGCAGCAATGAGGATTTACTGTATCGTGTATGTAAAATGAATGATGAAGTGGTTGAGCAGTTGGTGGTCCCTAAGCCATATAGGCGGGTGGTGTTGGAACTTGCTCATGGGCACTTGCTAGGAGGCCATTTAGGGGTTGAGAAACCACTGAAAGAGTGTTGCACAGGTTTTACTGGCCTGGGATACAGAAAAATATTGAGAATTATTGTCAATCCTGTCCTGTGTGTCAGATGTCAGCCCCACAGCCTCACTTCCGAAGTCCTTTAGTGCCCTTGCCCATTATTGAAGTGCCCTTTGAAAGGATTGCCATGGACCTTGTGGGTCCGCTCCCCAAATCTGCCCGTGGTCATCAGCATATCCTCGTGATCATGGATTACGCTACCCGTTACCCTGAGGCCGTTCCCTTACGCGCTGCGTCTGCTAAAAACATTGCCAAAGAGCTGTTCATGGTGTTCAGTCGGGTTGGCATCCCTAAAGAAATCCTTACAGACCAGGGTACCCCATTTATGTCACGGATAACTAGGGAGCTGTGCAAGTTATTTAAGGTGACGCAGTTGCGAACCTCGGTGTATCATCCTCAAACGGATGGCTTGGTGGAACGCTTCAATAAGACATTAAAGAGTATGTTAAAGAAGGTTGTGGACAAGGATGGGAGAAACTGGGACTTCCTGATACCGTACTTGATGTTCGCCATCAGGGAGGTTCCCCAGTCCTCTACGGGGTACTCACCATTTGAGCTGCTCTATGGGAGACACCCTCGAGGACTCTTAGACATAGCCAAGGAAACTTGGGAGGGGGAACAGACACCCCACAAAAGTGTCATTGAGCATATCGCTCAAATGCAGGAGAGGATTGCAGCAATCATGCCGGTGGTAAAGGAACACTTACTGCAGGCCCAAGCAGCCCAACAGAGAATATACAACAGGGGGGCCCAACTCCGTGTTTTCTCACCTGGTGACAGGGTCCTCGTGTTGGTTCCCACTGTTGAGAGCAAGTTCCTGGCTAAGTGGCAGGGTCCCTTTGAAGTAATTGAAAAAGTTGGGGAGGTCAATTACAAGGTGTATCAACCAGGTAAAAGGAAGCCCGAACAAATTTACCACGTAAATCTGTTAAAGCCCTGGAAGGATAGACTAGCGTTGACTACGAGGTCCCTCCCTGTAATGCCTAAAGGTATTGAGTCCCCTCTGATCCCTGAGGTCACCATTCCAGACACCCTGTCATGTTCCCAAAAACAGGAAGCTAGAGAGTTCCTGATAAGGAATAGAGAGAAATTTTCAGAGTTGCCTGGCACGACCTCAGCAGTTCAGCATGACATTGTTACTGAACCAGGGGTCCGTGTCAAGCTCAAGCCGTACCGAATTCCTGAAGCGAGGAGAAAGGACATCAGTGATGAAGTTAGAAGGATGTTGGAGCTAGATGTCATTGAGGAATCCAATAGTGACTGGTCTAGCCCCATTGTGTTAGTCCCAAAACCGGATGGCACTTGGAGGTTCTGCAATGACTTTAGGAAGCTTAATGCAGTGACAAAGTTTGACACGTACCCAATGCCCAGAGTGGACGAACTTATAGACCGACTTGGCAAAGCTCGCTATCTGACCACTTTGGACTTGACAAAAGGGTATTGGCAAATACCCCTGACTGCTAGCGCCAAAGAGAAGACTGCATTTGTAACCCCGGAGGGATCCTTTCAATATAAGAGGATGCCTTTTGGGTTGCAAAATGCCCCTGCGACGTTTCAGAGGGCTATGGACAGGACCCTAAGGCCTCACCGACCGTATGCAGCAGCCTATCTAGATGACATAGTGGTACATAGCACTGACTGGGAGTCTCACTTGCCCCGTGTCCAGGCTGTCCTTGATTCCCTCTTCAAAGAAGGATTTACGGCAAATCCCAAAAAATGTGGCATCGGTCTAGAGGAAGCCAAGTATTTGGGCTACACTATTGGCCGTGGTGTCATAAAGCCCCAGGTGAATAAAATAGAAGCCATCCAGGAGTGGCCACGTCCTGCAAATAAAAAGCAGGTCAGGGCTTTTCTTGGCATTGCGGGGTATTATAGAAGGTTTATCCCAAATTTTGCAACTATAGCTGCCCCACTGACAGACCTTACGAAAGGGAAAGACTCCGTAATGGTGAAATGGTCCCCAGTAGCGGAAGAATCTTTCCAAGTCCTGAAAAAAGCTCTTTGTGCACAGCCAGTGCTATACTCCCCCGATTTCGCCAAAGACTTTTTGGTTCAAACGGATGCCTCTGATGTGGGTATTTAAGCTCACCTGTCTTTGCTCTGCCCTGGGACACAGATAGTGTTGGTCTGTGAGAGCAAAGAGGTTGGTAACCAAAACTGTTAAGCAATCTATGTGGAAGCTGACAAGCTGTAGGTTTGTTCAGCCTGGTAGTGAGGGCATGCATATTGTATAGTTAGAGCCGGGACACGGCTAGGTTTTTTTGTTTAATTACTTTTGTTTTGTTTCTTCTCTGCACACTGTACAGCACCTGTAAAAAGACTTTGTATATAGCACCAATAAACACCCCTCTGTTTTCACTTATCCCATGGACTTGGTATCTGTGCCTGCTCATCCCAGGGAGCGTTTTGTACCTGCTACCTATCCCCCAGCTTACAATATATATATATATATATATATATATATATATATATATATATATATATATATATATTTACAGGGCTTTTTTACTCAAATAATAGGTGCTGGAACTTAACCATGACCCCCCCCAAAACCCCTCCCCCGGCATACACCCTCAAAATCACATCAAATAGTGGGTGTGGTCAGATTTCACAAACAGTAGGGTTCAGGGGGTGACACACAGAGTGCAGAGCTGTCACAGAAACCGGACTTCTGTGTTTACAAGTGATTGTGGCACCAAAGGGTCAGAGCCAGAGGTGATGGAACTGAGTTCCACCTGAAAAAACGCCCTGTATATATATATATATATATATATATATATATATATATATATATATATATATATATATATATATATATACCCTCTGCAGGAATCCTATCTCATTGGCTGTATCTTGGGGCTGCAGTTATTTGGTATTTGGGCACCAGGTAGTATTTAGACAAAATCACCATTTTTAGTTTTAGGGGGTGGGGGAGATGGACACGCTGTTATGTGATGTCTCCTATTAACATCTATGCCAGACCTTTATCTAGGATAGGGGTCTGGTATAGAATGAGGGAATCCTCTGCTTCTTTGTTTACACACCAAACGAAGCAGCAGGATACGGTCACTTACTGGCAATTTAAACAGCATTACTTTTTCTTTGTACATATCAGCTTTGCTGCAGTGGGCTGTATACATTGTACAGATGTGTCACTTTACAGGCAGGTTCAGAACATCTCTCATGCATAGTTTTTAAAGGAATTTTGCATTTTTAATGTTGTCCTTGAAACATCATTACAATGTCTGCTCCATGCAATACAAAATTTTTCAATCTTTTTAATTAGCTTTAATACATGTTCTCCAGGACAGTGCCCCCCGCCCCCCTATGTCCTTTGTTTGTCAGTCCCATAAATTATAGCATTAAAGTTAAAGCAGTTGATAACAATTTAATAACAATTAATGTCCTTTAACCACTTCCATACCGGGCACTTACGCCCCTTCCTGCCCAAGCCAATTTTCAGCTTTCAGCACTGTCGCACTTTGAATGACAATTGCGCGGTCGTGCTACACTGTACCCAAACAATTTTTTTATCATTTTGTTCCCACAAATAGAGCTTTCTTTTGGTGGTATTTGATCACCTCTGCGGTTTTTATTTTTTGCGCTATAAACAAAAGAAGAGTGACAATTTAAAAAAAAAACACTATTTTTTTACTTTTTTATTTAATAAATATCACAATTTTTTTTTAAAAAAAACGTTTTTTTTCCTCAGTTTAGGCCGATATGTATTCTTCTACATATTTTTGGTAAAAAAAATCGCAATGATCATATATTGATTGGTTTGCGCAAAAGTTATAGCGTTTACAAAATAGCTGATAGATTTATGGCATTTTTATTTTATTAATTTTTTTTCTAGTATTGGCGGCGATTTGCGATTTTTTTTTACTGTCACCGTGACATTGCGGCGAACACATCGGACACTTTTGACACGTTTTTGGCGCCATTCACATTTATACAGCGATTAATGCGATAAATATGCACTAATTACTGTATAAATGTGACTGGCATTCAAGGGGTTAACACTAGGGGGTGAGGGAGGGATTAATATGTATACCTAAATTGTGTTCTAACTGTGGGGGAAGGGGGGTGACTGGGGGAGGTGACCGATCTATGTCCCTATGTACAAGGGACACAGATCGGTCTCCTCTCTCCCCTGACAGGACGTGGAGCTCTGTGTTTACACACAGAGCTCCACGTCTTGTCCCTGTAGCCGCCGATTCCGAGTGCCTGGCGGACATCGCGACCGCCAGGCACGCGCATCGGCATCTCGGGGGCGCGCTCGCGCGCCCCCCAGTGGCCGCAAGAATACAGGACGTCAATTGACGTCCTGTTGAATTTTCAAGAGTCACCGTGGAGCCGTCATTTGACGATGGCCCGGTGCTCAAGTGGTTAACAAAAGAACAATTCCATATTAAAGTTAAATAATTAATAATTAATAATAATCCATATTTAAGTTTGTGTCTCCATGGCAGCAGAGTTTGTAATGTCACCTCTTCTGCTTTTCTTTTTCTCCCTCCCTAATCTGTGTTTCTTGATCTGTGCCATTCCTGTTGTTTTCTTTCCTCTTCAGTAAATATTAAAGTGATTGTAAAGGCTCATTTTTTTTCTTTAAAAATAACAAACATGTTATACGTACCTCCTCTGTGCAGTTGGTTTTGCACAGAGCAGCCCAGATCCTCCTCTTCTCGGGTTCCTCTTTGCTGTTCCTGGCTCCTCTTCCTATCAAGTGACCCTCAGCCAGCAGGCTGTTTCAGGGGACACCCGAGCCGAGTCAGAGCTCTGTGTATCCATTGAGACACGGAGCCCCGCTCCCTCTCTCCACTGATTGGCTGATTGATTTTGATTGACAGCAAGTAATTAGAGAGTGCTAGGGATGCTGCTACACACAGATTTTTTTTATCTTAATGCATAGAATGCATTAAGATAAAAAAAAAACTTTTGCCTTTACAACTCCTTTAAAGCGGTCAGCTGTTGGCCTCTAGTGGCTCTGATTTTAGGCACAGTGCCAAGTATAAAGAGCAACTGAGCATGTGCAGAGCAGAGTGGGGCCGAGCATTACTGGATTTTAAACAGTACAGGTACTTATTTTTAATGTTTTACATAGCTATACCTGCACAAGGGGACAGCCTGAAATGATCTATAAGGACTTAATTTTTTGTTCCAAGCACTTAAACCCCTCCCAAAATAAAATTAAAATTCCCCTTACCCTATGTACATGCATAAGGGGGGGGGGTCTGTTGCTGGGATTAAGAATTACAAAAAAAGTACAGTTGTGTTTTTACTTTATCCCCTTCCAGCCGAGCGTACACAGATATGCGTCCTCGGATTTCAGGGTTATACCGGGATGATGCTCGCAGCTGCAGGCATCATCCCGGTATCATTTTTTAGAGCCGGCGATTGGCTTTCCAGGGATAACAATCGATGCGGCTAAAAGCCCACTGGGAGACCCGATCCATGATGCGCCACCTCCGGCACCTAGAGAGAGACTGAATCAAAGCCGCGAATGGCTTTGATTCAGTCTCTTCAATGTAAACACGGAAGCGACGTCATGACGTCACTTCTGGGTTACTCGGCTGCCAGTGGTGCCGGATTTAAAAAAATACACAGTGTGTGAAATTATAAAGCATGACATGTTTGGTATCTATTTACTCGGTGTAACATCATCTTTCACATTATACAAAAAAATTGGGCTAACTTAACTTTTTTATTTTTTAAAAATTCATGAAAGTTAAGTTTTCCAAAAAAGTTGCATTAAAAAAAAGCTGCACAAATACTGTGTCACATAAAATATTGCAACAATCGCCATTTTATTCTCTAGATTCTTTGCTAAAAAGATATATATATATATAGGGCCAGATTCACAAAAGAGATACGACGGCGTATCTCCTGATACGCCTTCGTATCTCTGAGATCCTCCCATCGTAACTATGTGCCTGATTCATAGAATCGGGTTACGCATAGATCTCACAAAGATCCGACAGGTGTAATTGACTTACACCGTCGGATCTTAGGCTGCAATTCTAGGCCGGCCGCTAGATGGCGATTTCGTTGCGGTCGGCGTAGAATATGCAAATGACTAGTTGCGCCGATTCACGAACGTAGGCTTTGCCCGTCGCTCTAAATTTACATTGTTTCCGTAGAGATACGCGGCGTAAAACTAAGGCTGCCCTCTAGGTGGTCTAGCCAATGTTAAGTATGGCCGTCGTTCCCGCGTCGAAATTTGAAATTTCACGTCGTTTGCGTAAGTCGTCCGTGAATGGTGCTGGACGCGATTTACATTAACGTCGAAACCAATGACCTCCTTGCGATGTCATTTAGCGCAATGCACGTCGGGTAATTTTAGGGACGGAGCATGCGCAGTACGTTCGGCGCGGGAACGCGCCTAATTTAAAAGGAATAGTGAATATTATAAAAGAGTCGGTGAACACCGCCCCCACATTCTCCGTAATATAGAAAACCGAGGGTGGGAGCGTATGCTGCCATGGATAGGCACCAGGAAAGGAAAATTACTGGTAAGTATGATACAATTTTCCGTTTTCCTGGTGCCTCCATGGCAGCATACCTGTGACAAATAACTAGCTGAAACGGGTGGGATGCTGCTTAGAAAATTTATTACAAGGACATCATTAACAAAGGTTAACAAATAGAGGAGGCGACGGCTGACTTGATCGCCTGTCTGCCAAACTCTACCGAAGAGAGAGCTCCCGGGTCCACCCGGTAATGTTTCATAAACGTGTGTTGGGACGACCAGGTCGCTGCCCTACAGATGGTCTCGATCGACACGTTTGCCCTTGCTGCCCAAGAGGCAGAAACTGCCCTCGTGGAGTGCGCCTTAATCGCCGACGGAGGATCCAGACCTCTTGCCCTGTACGCTTTATGAATTAGCTTCACAATCCATGAGGAGATTGTTCTCGCTGACGCCTCTTCACCTTTTCTTTTCCCCCCAGGGGATTATGAGCAACTTGGAAGAGTTTCTGAAAGGCGCTGTGGCCTGGAGATAATGCTTCAGCGTGGAAGCAATATCTAGCTCGTGAAAAGAGCCTGAGTCCTGCTCTAGGAATGTTGGGAGTGCCCAGGGTTCCGACATGGATAAGGATGATGCAACTTTGGGGATAAACCCCCGAACTGTCCTGAGTTCCACCCTGTCGGGGTAGAACACGATGTGATTGTCGTCTGCTCCTAGAGCTTGGAGCTCTGAAACCCGTCTGCCCGATGTTATGGCTATCAAAAATGTAAGCTTCAAGGTTAGATTCCACAGTGATGCTGAGCCCGAAGGGGCAAAGGGCGGATTGACTAGGGACTCTAGGATGACAGCGAGGTCCCAGGTGGGAAAAGACTGCCTAGTTGGCGGCCGGATTCTTCTGACGGCCTTGAAGAATTGGACTATTAGTGGGTCCTCGGCCCACCTCTTCCTGGTTGCCGATGAAATTGCTGCTACTTGTACCTTTAATGTACTTAGGGCAAGACCCTTGTTTAGGCCTGCCTGCAAAAAATCAAGGATTTGAGAAGATGATGGAAGCTCCGGATCGCAGCTTTTGTCAGACATGAAGGACCTGAACTTGTTCCACACTTTCCCGTATATACTGTTTGTGGAAGGCTTTCTAGCCCTTAGGAGGGTAGCAATAACTTCGCTGGAGCAACCTAGAGATTCGAATTTTTGCCTTTCAGTCGCCAGATGTGAAGGTTCAGCCTGCCTGGATCTGGATGAGTGTGACACCCCTGAGACAGGAGGAAGGGTATCAGAGGAATCTTGACTGGGGGTTGCATACTCAGGAACATTGCCGTCGGAAACCAGGGACGTCTCGGCCAGTATGGTAGAACTGCTATTACTATTGTGGATTCGATCATTGCCCTCGCCAGGAGTTTTGGTATCAGAGGCCGTGGCGGGAATGCATAGGCCAGATCGCATGTCCAAGGGGCTGTGAGAGCGTCCACTGCCTCCGCTTGGGGATGCGGTAGCCTTGAGATGAACCTCGGAAGCTTGGAATTGCTGGCAGTTGCGAATAGGTCCAGCTCGGGGAGCCCCCAGTGGTCTGTTATCCAATTGAAGACGTTGGGGTGAAGAGACCACTCGTTGGCGTCTACGAACTTGCGAGATAGGAGGTCGGCTTGCACGTTGAGGCGTCCTGGCAGGTAAACTGCCCTTAAATCTCCGAGATTTCTTTCTGCCCACAGGATTATGGGTTCTACTTCCCTTAGCAGGGGTCTGCTGTGTGTCCCTCCTTGACGATGTATGTAAGATACGGCGGCCCTGTTGTCCATCCGTAAGAGCACTGGTTTCCCTGAGATCTCGAACTCTAGGGCTAGAAATGCCCGGTAGACTGCCCGGATTTCCAGGATATTGGACACCAGGCCTGTCGCCTGAAAAGACCATCTGCCTTGCACTGAAATTTGATTGCAGTGTGCGCCCCAGCCTGCTAAGCTGGCGTCGGTGGTAACTATGGTCCAGTTGACATGCCCTAACGCACGTGGCTTCGTCAGAGTTTGTTTCTTCATCCACCAATGGAGGCCTCTGAGCATCAGGGTCGTCAGGCATATGTGTTGAGCTAGAAACCGTTTGTTCCACTGCCTCAAGAACTCCAGTTGAAAATATCTCAAATGCCAATGGGCCCAAGGGACCATCGGGATGCAAGATGACCTCCTGCCTATCAGGCTCAGGCAATTCGAGGCAGTCAGATATGGTCTGGAACTCGCATTCTTCATCTGTCGGATGATAGACTTCACCTTCTGGGGTGGAAGGGACACTGTACCCTTCTTTGTGTTGAAAAGTGCTCCCAGGTAGATCATTTCCTGGGTTGGAGAAAGATGACTCTTCTCCTGGTTTACCTTCCATCCGAATCTCGTCAGTGCTGTCAAGAGAATTTCTCTGTGTTCCAGTAGCTGGGCTGGCTCTTTCGCTAGGAGAAGAAGATCGTCTAAATAGTGGTATACTCTGAGCCCCTGTTCTCTTAAAGGGGCTATGAAGGCGATCAGGGTCTTCGTGAAGACTCTTGGAGATGTACAGAGGCCGAAGGGGAGACTGCGAAATTGAAGATGCACTTGGCCTACTGCGAACCTCAGATACTTCTGGAAGGATGGGAGTATAGGTAAATGCAGGTAGGCATCCTGCAGGTCTATGGACAGCATCCAGTCCCCCGGTTGGACTACCCGAATGATCGTTTGTAATGACTCCATCTTGAATCTTTCTAGGGAGATGTAGCGATTTAGCCTTTTCAAGTCTATGACTGGTCTCCAACCACCCGTTTTTTTGGGGACCAGAAACAGAGTCGAATAAAACCCTGAAAACCTTTCGGATGGGGGTACAGGAACCACCGCCTGCTGATCCTGCAAGGAGAGAAGATATTGTTGCAGCGCTTCTGCTTTTTGAGGAGACTTTGACATCTCTGTCGGAGAGAAGAAATCTTTGGGGGGTTTGTCTAAAAACGTCCAGAAATGACCGTATTTGATCGTGGAAACTACCCACGGATCCTTGCACTCTTGCTCCCAGATCTTTGAGAAGAGTTGAAGTCTGGCTCCCACAGGGACTGCTTGGGACGGCTTGGCGTCAAAAAGACTTAGTGGGATCCTGTGGAGTAGAGGCTGTTGTCTGTCTGCGGTTTTTCAGGAAGGTGGACTGGGTGCTCCTCCAGTTTTGTCTGAAGCCTTTTCCCTGCCTGGGTTGACGATAGTCCTTATTCCTAGAGTACTGGAATCTAGGCGCAAAAGACCTGGAGCGCCTGGGCCGTCTGTCTTGGGGTAACAGGCCCGATTTCCCACCAGTGACGCGAGAGATGGCTTTATCTAATTTTTCCCCGAAGAGGGCTTTTCCATCAAATGGTATCTTGCACCAATTCTGTTTCGACGCAACATCTGCCGACCAAGGCTTCAGCCACAGGGCTCGCTTGGCTAATACTGTGTGGAGCATGGATCTTGCGGAGCATCGAATTGAGTCGATGGCAGCCTCTCCAATAAAGTCTGCAGAAAGTTTCAGTTCATCTAAGGCCTTAATAATGTCCTCCTTCGGCACCTCCTGCTGGATGGCCGCCTCTATGTTATCCGTCCACACACGTAGCGCGTTGGATACTGACGTCAGGGCTATTGCGGGTTTACAGGCATTGCCCGCCATCTGGTAAGCTTTCCTTAAGTCTAGGTCCATTCGCCTATCGAGAGGATCTTTGAATGAAGTCGAGTCCTCCATTGGTAGTGTAACGTTCTTTGCTAATCTTACCACTGCTGCATCAACTGTTGGAGGGCCTTCAAGCATTGCGGCGTCGGCCTCTGAGAGGGGGTATAGTTTCCCCAGGCGGTTGAGGGAAAATCTTTTCTCCGTTCTCTTCCACTCTTCCTCGATCAGGCCTTTAATTTCATCCATGAGAGGAAAAACGGAAATCTGACGCTTGAGATGAGGAAAAAAGGCTTTAGACTTTTTGAGCTCTGTCTCGGGTTCATCCCAGCCGATTGCCTGCTTTACGGCTTGTACATAGGGTTGGACCATGGCAAAGGCAAAGCCAGATGCTTCCATGTCGTCAGAGGAGTCACCTGAGCCGTCATTCTCTTCTTGAGGTTTAGAGGAGGAAGCAGGCGCTGGGCGCGGCATTCCACTTGTGGAGGGCCCTGGGAGGGCCTCCTCACCTGGATGATCCTGCGGAGGAGATGCCGGCTGCTGTGGCGGCATTGTGGCTACCAATTCTGCAAAAGAATCTTTTATGGCCTTTTTAAGGAGGTCCGCCACCTGTTTGCTTTCTGATTCTCTGTCCGATGCGTAGTCCTTCAGGCAGACTCGGCAAAGTCGCTTATGTGGAAGTGGGGTGGCCCCACAGGCCTGGCATTTTGGCGACCTCTGTCTGGGGGAGCGTGAGTGATGGCGCTTTTTGGCTGAAGCCTTCTTGCCATTCCCGTGGTCATCACGTCTGGGGGACCTGCCTCTACTGAAGCTAGAATCGGAGTCCTCGTGCCGCCTGGAGGTCTTCTTAGACGTCTTCTGGCGTACAGGGCTGTAATACATAAAGTTACAGCCTCAGTGCACTCTTTTTTTTTTTTTTTTTTTTCGGACCTACCTGAATGTTGGTCCTTACCTTAGGTGTGGAGTAGGTTCTTGTATGGTCGGCGAATGGCTCATTTTTTGGCGGCTTAACGGAGGCAGCAGCTAATGAAAAAATCAAGGAGAAGGCAAGAAAAGGTTAATGTCTTAGTCCTAACCCGACTCAGGGGTGCCATTGGTCCCCTGTTTTATATGCAAAATTACGCCCTGGGGTTCTTTTTTTTTTTTTTTTATCTTATATTTATTATGTTTTTTTTTTTTTTGGGTACCCCCGACTTCTAAAGAAAAACAATACATTTTTTTCCCCCCTTTTTTTTTTTTCTTTTTAAAACCCTTTTTTTTTTAATTTTTATATATACCTGGAACAACAGGTATCTGGCAATGGAGTCCTTGGGCAGCTGGACCTCTCCCGACAGCCTCAGAGCCCTTCTGAGGCCGTCAGGGAGTTTAAATAGGATCCACCTGGCAAGAAAAACGCCCCTTCCCTGAGTTCAGGGAGCTACTGGCAAAAAAACTTTATTTTTCCCTTAGCCAAAATGGCCGCCACGGCCTCCGTGTCCATTGCGCATGCGCGAACCGGCCGCCCTAGGACCCAGCGGTCCCGGGCGCCGGCGCATGCGCAGAACGCGGCCGAGGACGCCGCGAGTGCAGAAAAGCCTGCAGAGATGGCGCGCGCGCTCCCTAGGGGGGAAGAAGACCAGGGGCAGGTGCACACAGTGTGTGCAAGGGATCAGGCAAGCGCCAGCAGAGAGGGGAGCCCCAAGAAGGGAGAGGGGGGGTCGGATGAGAGACGTGCCTCAAGGGAGAAAGAGAGAGAGTGGACAAATGGGAAAGAGGGAAAGAGGAGCAACAAAAAAAAAAAAGGAAGAAAACAAAGATGCAGAAATAGCTGCTGCCTCTTAGCCATAGAGAGCTAATGATTGATAGAAAACTTTACAGATAGCGCTCAGAGTTTTAAAGGGCTAAAACTGCTAGTCCCAAAAGAACCTACAGAAGGGACTCCCAACCTTATAAGAGCGTTTAGCTGCCCAAGAGAAGGGACCGCATCCGGGAGAGGCTTGAACCCGGATGGACGCTGCCGAATGCAGAAGGTAAGGACAATTGTTCCAGTAAATTCACTGCCATGAGGTTTGAGGAAAAAAAGGAGAATGTGGGGGCGGTGTTCACCGACTCTTTTATAATATTCACTATTCCTGAGGGAGGAGCCAAGGCGGAGCTTGTCACAGGTATGCTGCCATGGAGGCACCAGGAAATACAGATTTTAACTTGTAAACACCAAATGTCAGAAATCGAAGTCATGAAAGGGTTAAACCTTGGCTACCCAATTACTATAGTACCTACAACAAAGTGGATCTTGCATTTATTTTAATGATCTTAATAGGAATAGCCAGCTACAATCTGAAAGTAGAAAGATTTGTAGGTGAAAGGAGGAGAAAGAGTAGAGGGCGGATGGAGCTGTACGTGTAGAAGGGTAAAAACGAGACGAAAGTAGGGAAAGAAGTTAAAAGATGAGAAAAAAACTGTTTCATTTTGATATCCTTTGGAAATTTCACATTTTACACAGTCTAGACTTTTAATATTATTTTATAGCAGAACAATCTTTATATAAGCGATGAAGACTGTTTGGTATCAGCATTAATATGACTTTTATTTTACACTGCTGAAATGTCTTATGAACTGTTCCTTATTCGTCACGTGTAAAATGGCTATTTTGAAAACAGTTTAAAATCCAGACCAAACACCGTCTTGGCTGTTATGAATGATTGAAACACAGTAGAAATACATATGTCTGAAGAGAATAGCACTGTTCTTTATAAATGCCACCTCTGTAATTTAAATTGGAGCAATGGGCAAAATTGTAATAAAAATTTGCATATTTGCAGTATTACTAGTTTTTGTGTTATTGAGTCTCCCATAAATATAGTTTTATTACCGGTTGACTTTGCCAGTAGATCCCTAATTTTTCTACTTTCTTTAACAGGGTGACAACGCTGTTTGTTTTGCAGTGCAGCGCTGCAATGTTGTTAGGGCTCTTTCACACGTCCGTTCCGTTCGTCCGTTTTTTGGACGTCCGTTAACAGACCGCAATGCTTCCCTATGGGTTAACGTCCGTTAGCGGATGAGCATCCGCTAACGTCCGTTAGCATCCGTCTGCGTTAAGTTCAGTTTTTTTGAACGGAAGAAAACCCTATTTTTCTTCCGTCAAAAAAACGGAACGGACGAAAAACGGACGTTAGCGGACGATCCGTTTACAATCCTTTCCGCTAACATCCGTTTTTCATCAAAATATGTAAAAAGCCCCCAAAAAAAACAGATGAAAAAACGTATGGAAAAACGTATCGAAAAACGGACGTTAACGGACGAAAAACGGATCGGAAACGGACGAAAAACGAACGAAAAACGGACGAAAAAACGTATCAACTAATGAAAAAAAAATGATCTAAAAAACTGCGCAGGATACAGGATATAGGCAATAAGAAGAGAAACTTAAGAAATTTAAGGAAATTGAGACACGAGACACAAATTGCACAGGATAAAGAGGAGGATGGAGGATTTTTTTTTTTTTTTTTTTTTTTTGGGGGGGGGGGGGGGGTATTTGGGGATGAGTGGAGGGAGGGGTTTTTTCTCTCGCCCCCCTTGTTTAAATATAAATATAAATATATATAGTTACTTTTTATTAAGGAGCTCCAGGAATATGGAGTAGGGGGGGAAGAAGAAAGGGGAAATTTCTTTTTTTTTCCTTCCCTTTTCTTCTTCTTCTTTTTTTTTCTTTCTTTGGTTGTGGTGTGTAGTATGTTACAGAATCACTATTTCACTATTTCACAGACTCACAGAATTCACAGATAACACTGGATTTTGTATCTGCTAAAATTAAAAAGTAGATAAAGCAGCCAGGGAAAAAGAGAAATAATGAGAGAGGAGGTTTGGGAATAAGGCAGGCTCATTTAGGTAATTAGCAGATACCTTTAAAAATTATTTTTTTTTTATTTTTTTTTTTTTTTGAGTGTTTTCGTTTCACAGACTCACAGATTTATAGAAATCACAGATATTACAGGACCGTATCTGTATTCGGACTGTATTTGAGCTGTATCTGCTAATGTTAAATAATGTAGATAAGATAGATAGGAGATGAGTAGAAGGGTGAAATGTGAAGTAGATTCATATATACAGATACGCATACACTCTGATATAAATATTTAGCACAATAAGGGGCACGGGGGGAAAGGGGTGTGTGGGGGGTTGGGGGGGGGAGGCGCACCACGGAGGAATTAGGGGTCTTATCTTCCTTTCAGGCCTCATAGGGGATATGAGGCTGGGAAAGGGGGGATCGAAAGGGGGGACCGAAATAAATGATTTAGCTCCCCTATGTTTTTTTCTCTCTCTTCCCCCCCTTTTCTCTTGGGGTTTTTCCTTTTTTTTTTTCCTTTTTTTCTTCTCCCCCCCCCTCCGTTAGAGATGATGAGGGTATTTCTATAATGTTAGAGGATCACTGAGTGTGAGTTTAACCTGTTTCCTGGTTTTATGGTGGGGAGTTGAGATAAGTAAGAGGAATGAGAAAAGCAGTAGAAAAAAACTAGGAAGGGAAGCATAGAATAATGGAGGGGGGATGAGGAGAGGGAAGGGGAAGGGGGGGGGAAGAGACGTAGGAGAGTAGGAGATAGGGGGATTGAGAGGAGGGGAAGATGGGGAAGTAGGATGGGAAGAGGGTCGGGGGAGGAGTGAAGTGGAGTGGAGTGGGGCTGGATGGTGCTACTTGACCGCTCCGTTATTTCCCCCAGAGTAGGTACACACCCACGGTGACTACTGGAGAAGGATCCAGTCTTGGGTGGTATTTTTCCTTAGGGCTAGAGAAGAGGGATTGGGGTTGATTTAAGGGAGGGAGGGGGGTAGGTTGGGTTTTTTTTTTTTCTTCTCTCTCTCTCCTCTCTCTGATTTTCGAGATGTGGACTATAAAAGTAACCTCACTGAATGCTAGAGGACTGAATATTCCAGAAAAACGAAAAATGCTTTTGAAAGACTTAAGGAATTGGGGGACGGATGTGGCCTTTGTACAGGAAACTCATTTCAGGGGAGGGAGCCTGCCATTTCTCCAGAATAGATTTTTTCCATGCGTGTACCACGCAATGAACCAGGAGGCGAAAACAAAGGGAGTATCAATCTTGATTTCAAATCGAGTCGCTTGGACTTTACAAGATAAACGCCTGGACTCTGGTGGCAGGTTCCTTTTCCTGAAAGGTAGCATAGGAGGGGTTAAGGTGACTCTGGCTTCGCTGTATGCACCAAATACGAAACAAGACATATTTATTAAAAAAGCTCTTACAGAATTGGATGAATTTTCAGAGGGTAAATTAATTTTGGGAGGGGATTTCAACATCACGCTCGACCCAGGAATAGATGCATCTTCAGGGACTTCATCGGTGTCAGGGAGTATCAGAAGGGGGATAATAAAGAAACTACACGAGGTACAAATAGTGGATGTATGGAGGATCCTACATGTAGATGAAAAGGACTATACTTTTTTTTCTAATCCACATCAAGTATATACTCGGGTAGATATGTTTCTTATCCCTCATTATCTGATTACCTCAGTAACGGAGACAACTATTGGGAACATAACATGGTCAGACCATGCACCGATTAGCCTAGGCCTCTCCCTTTCGGCTGATGTATTTGCTCAAGATAGAACATGGCGATTAAACGAGAGTTTGTTGCAAAATTCAGAAGTAAGAGAGGATGTCGCTAGGGAGATTGAGGCATACTTTCAGGTCAATGATACGCCAGGGAGTAACCCTAGTATGGTGTGGGAAGCTCATAAAACAGTAATCAGGGGAATTCTGATAAAACAAGGATCGTACTTAAAAAAAAAACGAGAAAAACAGATCAGGGAGATATTAGAGGAAATCCAGGAATTAGAACTTCAACACAAAAAAAAACAATCACCCGAGGTGGGGAGAGAGCTAGGACAATTAAGGAGGCAGATTTCAGAGATTATGCGGTTTAAAGCCAAAGCGATCATACAAAGAGGAAAGAAGGTCAATTATGAGTTAGGTGATAAATGTAGTAAATTATTGGCAGGGAAACTCAAGGAAAAGAGCAGGTCGATATATGTCCCGCAGATTAAAGGGAAAGAGGGACAGCTTATAAAAAAACCTAGAGAGATAGCCCAAACATTTGGGGAATTTTACTCGGGGTTATATAACTTACCATCAGAAGCAGATACAAAGTTGGAGACGGAGGAGTATCTCTCCGCGGCAGGATTAACTAGAGTGCCATCACCGGTTCGGAAGAAATTAGAGAGTCCTATAACTACTGAAGAAGTAGAGGAAAATTTAAAGAAAGTCAAAGTTGGGAAATCTCCAGGTCCCGATGGATTTTCGGTAAGTTATTACAGGGAATTTTCCAGAATACTAAACGAGCAGATGACAAAATTCTTTAATGCAGTGGGGGAAACGGCGGTTTTTCCCCCAGAGGCACTGCTGGCCCATATTACGGTGATCCCTAAAGAGGGGAAGGATCCGGCAGAGTGTAGTAGTTATAGGCCTATATCACTGTTAAACGCTGATCTAAAACTCTTCTCTAAAATAATAGCGTCTAGACTGCAACCATTGATAGCATATTTAGTGGACATGGACCAGGTGGGTTTTGTGCCAGGGAGGGAAGCAAAAGACAATACGATTAAAATCCTTAATCTGGTGCATTATGTTGGAAAGAAAAAAATTCCCTGTGTATTTTTGAACACTGACGCAGAAAAAGCGTTTGACAGAGTGAGTTGGCGTTTTTTGGAGCAAGTGCTGAGACAAGTGGGCTTGGGGGAGCGGATGGTCAGATGGATCATGAGTATGTACACAAGCCCACGTGCCTCAGTAAGGGTTAATGGAGTAATATCACCCCCTTTTGGAATTACGAACGGAACAAGACAGGGATGCCCCCTGTCGCCCCTGTTGTTCGCTCTTACATTAGAGCCCCTGTTAAATAGAATTCGACAAAATGCGAATATCCAGGGAATCCAGATGGGAGACCAGGTACATAAAGTAGCTGCATACGCGGACGATCTGCTCTTTTCAGTGACCAACCCTCATGTATCACTCCCCAACCTGGTAAGAGAAATAGAGAAATATGGGAGGATATCGAACCTGAAAATAAATAAAACAAAATCTGAGGCAATGAAGGTGGCAATCCCAGAACCTATAGGCGACATAATAAAACAGAATTTTAAATTTAAATGGGGGAAGGTATTAAAATATTTAGGTACATATATATCATCAGAGATCAAAAATATATATGCATTGAATTTTCCCCCACTGTACAATGCAATACGAATTTTGTTAGATAAATGGAGAAATGGAATGCATTCGTGGTTCGGGAGAGGAAGTATAGTTAAAATGTGCATTTTGCCAAAGGTTTTGTATTTATTTCAGGCACTGCCAATCTCTATACCAATGACCTTTCTTAGACAGGTGAATACCCTATTTATGAAATTTATTTGGGCAGGGAAAAAAGCCAGAATTAAAAGAGATCTGTTGAGAATGCCTAAAAGTGTAGGAGGGATGGCAGTCCCAAATATAATAAAATATTATAGAGCAACACATTTGACCAGGTTGGTAGACTGGTGTAGACATGGGGAGTGTAAACGTTGGGTAAGTATAGAGCAGTACATAAGTCAGATACCTCTGTGTAGAGCACCCTGGTGCTACGCGGCTCTTCCTAGACAACTTAAGAGACACCCTATAATAGGCCCCACACTGTTAATTTCAGCAAAAGTATGTGGAGATAAGAAATATACACCAAGTAAATCACCACTGTTACCCATAATTGGTAATCCTAATTTTATCCCAGGGATGGAGAAGGATATAGTTGAAAAGTTTAAAGGAAAGAACCTCCGACAGGTCTCGGATTTTTTAAAGCCAAATGCCTGGCCATCGATCGGAGATCTGACGGAGGCTGGAGGTTTATTTGAACTCTCAACGTGGCAGGCGCTTCAAGTAAGTCATTTTGTAAGATCTCTGGGCTCGGTAACTGAATTTCATAGGCAGCTGACAACAATGGAAATTTATTGTAATGGGGTGGAACCAATATCAAGAGTTTTATCTAAAATGTATGGGTTTTTGAACATGCCACCGGAAGAATTTGTGATGCCCGGAATGCGGAAATGGGAGAGGGACTTGGGGAGAACCTTTACCCCAAGTCAGCATAAACAAATAATTTACCTAGCATTCAATTCTTCGGTATGTTCAAAGACACAAGAAGCTAACTATAAACTCCTTATACAATGGTATTACACCCCAGAAAGATTACATCAATTTGATGAAGAAGCAGATGAAAGGTGCTGGAGGTGTGGTAGAGAACAAGGAACTTTGATCCATATTTTTTGGTCCTGCCAAAAAATCAGACAGTACTGGGAGGAGGTGAGAAGAATTTTACAAAAATTTGAGGAAGAGGTGATCCCAGATGATCCCGCATTTTTTCTGCTACATAGCTCACAGATACCGGTGCAGAAGTATAGGAGGTCCGTAGTGCCTCATATGGTTAATGCAGCAAGGGCAGGAATAACGTTGAGGTGGAGGGATTCACGCCCCCCCTCTATTGCAGGTTGGCTTAAAAGGATTCAAGAGGTTGGTGCAATGGAAGATTTGGTGCATTCAGCGCAGAATAGGAGGACACAGTATGAAGAAGCATGGTCAGGATGGAACGTATTTATAAGATCGGAGGAAGGGAAGAAGTTATTAGAGTAAAGGCAGGGGAGAGGAGAAGGAATTTGAAAGAATTAATCCTACGTCTCGGGAGAGGAGAGAGGGGGGGAGGGGGGGGGTTTCTATGGGTTTTTTTTTTTTTTTTCTTTTGGGGGGAGGGGGGGAGGAGGTTGGTTGTTTGGGGGTATTAAATAAGAGTGGTAATAGGAATGATGACTGTTAAAGAAAAAAAAACTGAAGGAGAATGTATTGAAGTTGTAATTACATCTTGTCAGTTGTAGTATTTGTGATTGTTTGTTGGAAAAAAACATAAATAAAAGATAAGTAAAAAAAAAAAAAAAAAAAAACTGCGCAGGCGTGTGAAAGAGCCCTTACTCTTTGGACAGGGTAGCTATAGATGGACATTGTAAGAGGCATAGGCGTGCGCAAGGGGTGTGCCAGATATGCCTGGGCACACCCTAATCCTGGGGTTGGCAACCTGTCAAGGGTGGGCAGGTGACAGGTAAACAATCCTTCCTTGCCGACCCTCAGAACCTGGACAGGAGCGGTGGCGGGGGTGGAATTTAGTGGAACCAATCTGTATTTTCCTCCTGCAGCAGCTGAAAGTAGGCTTCTCCTCCTCTCCCTTTTGTCAACATTCAGCTGCCACAGGAGGAAATTATAGGGGATCGCTACTAATATATCGGTCTCAAAAATATTCCAATTGCACACCTTCCTGGAGAACGGCCGATAAGAAAGGAGGGTGCTGAAGCGATTACCAGCTGGGAACTGGAAAGGCAATCATACAAAGATATTCGCCAGCACACCGAGGATCATTTAGAAAAACGTCCAAAAATTCTTTAATGCATAGAAACTATCAAAACAGCAACGTTTCGAAGTCGCACAGGACCTCTTCGTCAGGCAAATGATGACTAATGACTAATGACTAATATATGCCACCCCTCCTTTCCCTGTTACTCTTCCTTCTGTTGCACAGGTCCCCCATGTGCTCCCTGGCTCGCCCTTTCTCCCATTGTTTCAGGATTGAGAGTGGGGAAAAGGCCGGTAAATATGTCAAATGCATGTGTTGGAGCTTTGGGGTGCACACCCTAACGCAGTAGGTTGCGCACACCTATGGTAAGAGGGGAACGAAAAAAAAACCCTGTATGGAATGAAGTTCCTCTTTAAGCGCTTGCCGACCAACGGCCGTCATGATACTGCGGCAGGTCAGCACAATCCCGCAAACCATCGTAGCTGTACGTCGGTCCCTTTAAGCGGGAAACCAGGCGCGCATGTGCCGCCGAAGGCACGTGCCCGCTGCATTGCCGCTGGCCACGTGCAATCGCAGGCATGAGAGCCAGAACAGGAACGTGTGTGTGTAAACATACAAATCCCTGTTCTGCGAGGAAGGGAGAGGCAGATCGTGAGTTTCTACTAGCTAGGAACAGCGATCTGTCATCTCCTCTATTCAGTCCCATCCCCCTACAGTTAGAACACACACTGGGGAACACAGCTAACCCCTTGATCGCCCTCTAGTGGTTAACCCATTCCCTGCCAGTGACATTTACACAGTAATCAGTGCATTTTTATAGCACTGATCGCTGTATAAATGTCAACGGTTCCAAAAATGTGTCAAAAGTGTCCGATCTGTCATCCATAAGGTCACAGTCCCGATAGGAAGTCCCACTTCTACCGAAGTCCCCACTCCCCCCCCAAAAAATTACATGCCAAATGTGGCATGTAAGGGGGCGAGGAGTGCTTAACCACTTGTCCACCTAGGACATCATATGATGTCCTCGACTTTGTGCGGTGATATCTGAATGATGCCTGCAGCGGAGAAAAAATCGGCCGGCGCCGGCTCACGACAATAGAGATTTCCGGTGACCAGATGGTCACCAGTCATCTCTATGACTGTCGGAGGCCCAGGCGCGACGTTGTGACGTCACGCCCGGGTACCCGGAAGTAAACAAAGCCGCAATCGCGGCTGTCGGCATGAGATCATGCTTTCAAGCCTGAAGGAGAGAAGTGGGGTCTTACAGTTGCAAGCATGACTCCTACAGGCAGAGGCATGATGGGACTTGTAGTTTCGCAACAGCTGGAGGGCCGCCAGTTTGAGACCCCAGTTTTAGATCAAAGGGATGAACTTTTGCCGTCAGTTTAACCACTAAAGACCAAGCCTTATTCTTACACTTGTTGCTTACAAGTTAAAATCAGTGGGGCAGATTCACGTAGAATCGCCTTACTCTGTGGCGGCGTAACGTATTACATTTACGTTACACCGCCGCAAGTTTTACGGGCAAGTGCTTGATTCACAAAGCACTTGCCTGTAAAGTTGCGGCGGCGTAGCGTAAATCCGCCCGGCGCAAGCCCGCTTAATTTAAATGGGGCGGGGACCATTTAAATTAGGCGCGTTCCCGCACCAAACGTACTGCGCATGCTCCGTCCCTAAAATTTCCCGACGTGCATTGCGCTAAATGACGTCGCAAGGACGTCATTGGTTTCGACGTTAACGTAAATGGCATCCAGCGCCATTCACGGACGACTTACGCAAACGACGTGAAATTTCAAATTTTGATGCGGGAACGACGACCATACTTAACATTGGCTAGACCACTTAGAGGGCAGGTTTAGTTTTACGCCGCGTATCTCTACGAAAACGATGTAAATTTACAGCGACGGGCAAAGTGTACCTTCGTGAATCAACGTAACTAGTCATTTGCATATTCTACGCCGACCGCAATGGAATCGCCACCTAGCGGCCGACCTAGAATTGCATCCTAAGATCCGACGGTGTAAGTCAATTACACCTGTCGGATCTTAGGGAGATCTATGTGTAACCTGATTCTATGAATCAGGCGCATAGATACGACCTTCGTATCTCAGAGATACGACAGCGTATCAGAAGATACGCCGTCGTATCTCTTTTGTGAATCTGCCCCAGTATTTTTTGCTAGAATATTATTTATTACACCCAAATATTTACATTTTTTAGCAGAGACCCTAGAGAATAAAATTGCGGTTGTTGCAATATTTTATGTCACACTGTAGTTGCACAGTGGTCTTTTTTTAGGAAAAAATACAATTTAATGAATTTAAAAAATCGAAACAGTAAAATTAGCCGATTTTTTTTTTTTTGTATAATGTGAAAGATGCTGTTACACCAAAAATCGTGAGAGTGTCGTGATCTTTATTCTAAGCAAATCGTGATTCTCATTTTATCCACAATTGTGCAGCTCTATTATCCAGTATAGCACCTTTAAACAGTTCAATTGCTTGTTTATGGATTCATGCATTGTTTAACTGCTTTGTCATAATATATCCATTTAATCTACCATCCAGTTGCTTTTGGAGAACCCATCATACAGTATATAGCATCACCTGTGGGGTTAAGTACTACAAGGGCATTAAATATGTGACAGAACCCACTGTCACTGTTTGTTTTGGAGGGGGCAGTGGGTTGGCCTCCTACTCACAGACTATGGCCCAAAAGAGACTTGGGGACAAAATGGCATTGAGATAATGTAATGTAATGCTACATCCCTTCTCCCCCACCCCCCCTCTTGTTGCTGTGTTTAATTGTGTTGGGTCATGGCATATAGACAAAAGGTTTGGAGACATCTCCCAGCAGGGGATGTGTAAAGAGGGGCTGACTGCTTATCATAATCCCTTTATGTGTTTCAATTGTAGTTTCTGTTTCAATGTACAAGTGTTGAGTTCTCATTGGTTCTTCCTTGTCCCCTACTCCCTCTATGACAAGGCTAAGGGGAGTGTCCTTAACTGTGTTTAACTAGTTGCCGACCAGCCGCCGTCGTTTTACGAGAGACCGTAGCTATATGTCGGCTCTCGCGCAGGCCACTAGGGGCCCCTCGCCCCCGACTCCCGTGCGCGTGCCCGGCGGGCGCGAACGCCGCCGGGCACACGCGATCGCTCGTTACAGAGCAGGGACCGGGAGCTGTGTGTGTAAACACACAGCTCCCGGTCCTGTCAGGGAAAGAAATGCTGATCTTCTGTTCATACAATGTATGAACAGCGATCAGTCATTTCCCCTAGTGAGTCCACCCCCCCTACAGTTAGAACACACCCAGGGAACATACTTAACCCCTTCCCCGTCCCCTAGTGTTAATCCCATTCACTGCCAGTGGCATTTTTATAGTAATCCAATGCATGTTTTATAGCACTGATCGCTATAAAACTACCAATGGTCCCAAAAATGTGTCAAAAGTGTCCGAAGTGTCCGCCATAATGTTGCAGTATTAATAAAAATACCCCCTATTTTGTAAACACTATAACTTTTGCGCAAACCAATCAATAAACGCTTATTGCGATTTTTTTTTTTACGAAAAATATGTAGAAGAATACGTATCGGCCTAAACTGAGGAAAAAATATGTTTTTTTTTATATATTTTTGGGGGATATTTATTATAGCAAAAAGTAAAAAATAATTTTTTTTTTCAAAATTGTCATTCTATTTTTGTTTATAGCGCAAAAACGAAAAACCGCAGAGGTGATCGTATTTGATCACCTCACCAAAAAAAGGACGCCAATTTTGTCTGGGAGCCACGTCGCACGACCGCGCAATTGTCAGTTAAAGCGACGCAGTGCCAAATCGCAAAAAGTGCTCTGGTCTTTGACCAGCAATATGGTCTGGGGGTTATGCTCTGTATGTTTAACCTTCAACACCTGTGTGGCTTGTCTCGTGATTGAGGGGTTAAGGGCTGTTTATGGTGAGTCTGCAGGCTGCGGGTAAGTTTGGAGGGCAGGAGACACAGGTCTGGCGGAGGTGCCAAGCCGGGGGAACTGAGATCCATCACAAAATCTATCTACATGAAGGCTTATTTGAAATAAAGACAACCAGAGCAGGTGGTAGACATTAAACATGGATTTTTATAAACTCTTTTATAAAGGGTTCACACTATACTTCCCTCCTAGATTGTAAGCTCTAATGAGCAGGGCCCTCTGATTCCTCTTGTACCAACTTGTGATGTACCGTATTTATCTGCCTATAGCATGCACCGGCGTATAGCGCGCACCCCTAATCTAGAAGGGAAATTCCTGAAAAAATAAAATAAAAATTACTTACAGTTTTGGTGTCTTGCCCGGCGTCCATCGGCGGCCTTGTTCAGTCTGGCGTCCGTTTGCGGCCGTGCGCGGGGTCCGTCTACGGCTTACTCACGGCGTCCGTCCAGGTATCCGTCTGCGGCTTCCTCGCGGCGTCCGTCCAGGTGTCCGTCTGCGGGGTCCGTCCAGTCCTCCATCCGCACGTTACCCGGGTTTGCGGTGGTGTTCGTTTCTTAATTAGGCGCCAAGCCGAGAGGAGCCGGATTTCCTGTTTGTTTGGCTTCTCTCGCGTGGCTGCGGGCGTAGCTGAGCGTAGCCGAGTGCGCAGTACACTCGAGTCAGCTCGGATCGGCTCAGCTCTAGGCTGCGGTGCTCGGCGCCTAATTAAAAAAACAAACACTGCTGCAACAGTATCGGCGTATATCGCGCACTCACGATTTTCCCCTGATTTCAAGGGGAAAAAAGTGTGCGGTATACGCCGATAAATACAATGGGCCAGATCCACATAGATCAGCACCGGCGCAGCGTATCTAAGATACGCTACGCCGCCGTAACTTAATTGGCTTTGTTTCAAATCCACAACGAATTTGCGCCGTAAGTTACGACGGCGTAGTGTATCTCTGGCGGCGGAATTCAAATCGGCGATTAGGGGGCGTGATTCATTTAAATGAAGTGCGTCCCCGCGCCGAATGAACTGCGCATGTTCCGTTTCTAAATTTCCCGCCGTGCATTGCACGAAATGACGTCGCAAGGACGTCATTTTTTAAACTTAGACGTGACTTACGTCCATCCCGATTAACGGACGACTTACGCAAAAAAAAAAAAAAAATTCAAATTTCAACGCGGGCCATACTTAACATGGCAAATCTAACTATACGCCGCAAAAAAGCAGCTTTAACTATACGCCGGAAAAAGCCGACTAGAGACGACGTAAGAGAATGCGACAGCCGCGAGTATGTTCGTGGATCGTCGGAAATAGCTAATTAGCATACCCGACGCAGAAAACGACGTCAACTCCACCCAGCGGACGCCGAAGTATTGCATCTACGATCCAAAGGCGTACGAAGCCATACGCCTGTCGGATCAAACCCAGATGCCGTCGTATCTTGGTTTGAGGATTCAAACTAAAGATACGACGCAGGAAATTTGAAAGTACGCCGGCGTATCAGTAGATACGCCGGCGTACTCTCACTATGGATCTGGCCCAGTAACTGTAATGTCTGCCTTTATTTTGTAAAACGCTGCACAAACTGTTGGCACTATATAAATCCTGTATAATAATAATAATAATACTGCATTTGGCAAAATGCCGCACTAGTTAACACTACCCTGGGGCTAATTGTTATATCTAGAGATGGTCTGATTTCTATGTGAAATATGTCCTCCCTGTACAAATACAGATCAGAAATAAATTATGTTCATAAATATATTCTCACTTCCTACGTTGGAAGTCGGGTCACACAAATGTTATTTATAGAGATTATTGCTCAGTTACTTGTAACATCTAAATGAATGTGTGATGCTTGATTAGTGATGTTATTGCATTTGCACCTGTTTCTAACTTTGTTTCTGCAGAGAACTATCATTTCAACACAATATATTTAACAATGTAAAATGGATACCGTCACAAATAGTTTACATGAAGTTTGAATGTTATTACAAACCCTATTGAAGCAGATTGGAGCTGAATCTTTCAAATAAATTCTGGCTATTTTCAAACAAATTGAATGGAGGTGCTGGCCACTGTCTGGAGGACATATACCAAAGAAAAGTATTTTCTTTGAAAAGAAAATTCTTTAAAAAGTCTTATGCCACGTACACACGATCATTTTTCGGGTTGTAAAAAACGACGTTTTTCAGGCTCTAGAAAAAACTTTTTTTTTTTCAACTAGATCATTAAAACGGTCTTGCCCACACACGATCATGAAAAAAAAAATGCTCTAGCAAAGCGCGGTGACGTACAACACGTACGACGGCACTATAAAGGAGAAGTTCCATGCGGATGACGCCACCCTTTGGGCTGCTTTAGCTGATTTCGTGTTAGTAAAAGACGATTCGCGCTTTTCTGTCTGTTACAGCGTGATGAATGTGCATACTCCATTACGAGCGCTAGTTTTACCAGAACGAGCGCTCCCGTCTCATAACTTGCTTCTGATCATGCACAGGTTTTTCACGTCGTTAAAGCCCACACACGACCATTTTTTACAACCCGAAAAACGCCAACGTTAAAAACGTCATGAAAAAATAAAACATGTTGGAAAAAAACTTTTGGACGTTTTTCAGAACCTGGAAAATGCTCTGAAGCCCACACACGGTCGTTTTTAACGACATTAAAAAAAAACGTAATTTTTTAGAACCCGAAAAACGGTCGTGTGTACGCGGCATTAGGTTCCATTGAGTAGAGAGCAGCTCTTTTAATGATGTACAATACAAAAAAAATTCTACAATTCTTGAACCACTTCAATACTGGATACTTTTACCCCCTTCCTGCCCAGGCCAATTTGCAGCTTTCAGCGCTGTCACACTTTGAATGGCAATTGCTCGGTCATGCAACACTGTACCCATATGAGATTTTTATAATTTTTTCACAAATTTATCTTTCTTTTAGTGGTATTTAATCACCACTGGAATTTAAAAATGTTGGTAAATAAACAAAAAAGACAAATCCAATTTTTTCTTAGTTTCTGTTATAAAATTGTGCAAATAAAAAATCTTTCTTCATAAGTTTAGGCCAAACTGTATTCGGCTACATTTCTTTGGTGCAAATAACCCAAATCAGTGTATAATTTTTAGTTCACAAACTATAGTGTACAATATATATATGAAAATCCATCAATCCTGATGTACGGACGGCCTATCTCATATCTTGAGGCCAGCTAAACACCAGGACAGTACGCATATACCACAATTGACCCCTTTTTGAAAAGTAGATAGTCCAAGGTATTTAGTAAAAGGCATGGCAGTTTTTTGAAGTTGTAATTTTTTTGTAAAAAATTTTGGGAAAATTAAGAAATTTACAAAAAGTTTTTTTTTCACAATTTGTTTGGGGGATATTGTCCCCAGTGCAATACGGCATCATTATATAACTGGTGTGGTGGTGATAAGGGGAACTTACTGGTGACAGTATGTAAAAAATAAATACAGTTTTACATTTTTACAATTTTTTTTTTTTACTTTTTAATTACATTTTTTAACACTGTGATCCGAGCAATACAGTGTTAACATAGTGACACTGTTCTACTCTGGGAAGTAATCAGGATTTTTTTTTATAAATTATGCTGGTTAATACCAGTAAATGTCATTTGTATAAGCAACCATTTTTACTGGATTAAACTGTTTCATGCAGTGTATACTATTGTGATTAGCTGTGATTGGCCACAGCTAATTTTATGATACAGATGGTCTGTTATTGACCTTGTCTATACCATGTGATCACAGCTATCAACACAATGGTACACAATGAATGGCATAAAAGGAAACCATCCATTGTCTACAATTGTCATGTGATTTGCGGGGATTGGTCACAGTGATCACATGGCACCAGCAGCGGGCCAGTACAGTGATCAGTCTTTGGCTGGTATGCCCTAAACCTGTCTATGAAGTGCAGTGTATCTCATCTGGTGCAGCAAAACTGACATTTACAATAAAGAAAAAACATACACTTTGCCACTGAGCCTAGGTTCACACTGCTGCGAATTCAAAATCGCGGTAAAATGCGCGATTTTACCGCGATTTCGCGGCCGCGATTTTGCCGCGATTTTGGCCGCAATTTAATGTAAATCGCGGCCCGAAATCGCAAAAATTAGTACAGGAACGACTTTTTTAAATCGCAGATGCGGCGTCGCACTGATTAGGACAGTGCCATTGCCGACAATTGCCGGCAAATGCCGCCGATTTGAGATGCGATTTGACATGTCAAATCGCATCTCAAATCGTTCCAAATCGTACCCAGTGTGAACCAGGGCTAAATGACATTTCACTATTGAATTGTTGTTGTTTTTTGTGAAAAGGACATGCAAACCCCTCAAATAAAACAAAGGACATGGGTAGCTGGGCAATGCCCTCATGGACATGCATCATTAAAGCGGGGGTTCACCCTAAAAAAATTTTTTTTTTTCTACCATGCCATCCAGCATACCTTTTTTTGCGCCGTACTCTCAGTTTAATCCATTAGTTAAAGCGGATCTCCACCCTAAAGTGAAGTCGCGCTGATCGGCACCCTCCCCCCCTCCGGTGTCACATTTGACATTTGACACCTTTCAGGGGGGAGGGGGGTGCAGATACCTGTCTAAACACGTCACGGGCAAAAGACGTGTTTTTTCTGACATCCCGTCCGTCCCCCGTTGTATGCTGGGAACACTCGGCTCCCAGCACACAGCGGGAGCCAATCTGCGGGCACAGCGCGACTCGTGCATGCGCCGTAGGAAACCGGGCAGTGAAGCCGGAGCGCTTCACTTCCTGGTTCCCTCACCGTGGATGGAGGGGGAGCAGCAGGGTGACGAGCGATCGCTCGTCCTCTGCTGCGGACGCCGCTGGACTCCAGGACAGGTAAGTGTCCTAATATTAAAAGTCAGCAGCTGCAGTATTTGTAGCTGCTGGCTTTTAATATTTTTTTTGGAGCGGACATCCGCTTTAAGTTTCAGACTCCCCACGGGGAGTAGGCATTCCTATGCAAAGGGAAACATGATTGACGGCTGGCTATGGCGCGTCACGCTTCCCGAAAATAGCCGAAATAGGACTTGGCTCTTCACGGCGCCTGCGCAGTCAGCTCCTAGTCTGTGCGCAGGCGCCGTATAGCGCCGCGAAGAGCCGAGTCCTACTCTGGCTATATTCGGAAAGCGTGACGTGCCATAGCCGGCCGTCAATCATGTTCCCCTCTGCATAGGAACGCCTACTCCCCGCGGGGAGTCTGAAACGAAACTAATGGATTAAACTGTGAGTACGGCCCAAAAAAATAAATAAAGGCATACTGTAGCTCACGCTAGTATGCTGGATGGCATGGTAGAAACTTGTTTTTTAGGGTGAACCTCTGCTTTAAGGAAAGTATACAAAATTCTATTCAGTGGGAACAGCTCTTTTAATATTGCCTAAAGTGCAACATTTAAAATGCAAAATCTCTTTGATGAACATGGTGTGGGGATGCTCTACTCTAAACCTGTCTATAAAGTTGTACATCTGTAAGATGTATACAGTGTACTACAGCAAAAGTGGCCTTTGAATAGAAGAAAAAAATACTTTTTTCAGTAAATGACAGCTCCTTCTCTGGGAATTCCCTTCATATATACCCTTCATATATACCAGACCATTATCCTTGACGAGGGTCTGGTAGGGGTCTTAAGGGGAACATTATGCAAAAAAAAAAATTGACAAAAATGCATTGGGTCATCCTCAGAATTCACACCAAATCTTTAACATGCAGGGAAAGGGCCTCTTCCCCACAGTCTTGGTTGGTGGCTGTGGGGGTCTTCAGGGGTAAATAGTATCCCTGGGTAGTCATTACCCCCCAAAAATGTGAAAAGTAAAAAATGACACCTTTCGAGTCTATTAGATAAAAAAAGACAAAAGACAAAAATTTCTGATAATATACAGTAAATCCTCATGCACTCAATCGCAATACGCATCACCCATCGAAAAAAAACTAAAAAATCAAAAAACATGTTGACCTACCAATATGTCTGACTGAGACTTGCCACACAAAACAGCTCCCAACAAGATGTAAACAAAGAGACAGGGTACCCCTGGTGATTTCATTGACATAACCATATTTGGTCATTGACATCACTTGGTATCCCCCTTCCCTTTGTTTACAAACTACTGCCAGCAAAGGAGTTGTGAGTCTCCACCAGGAGTGGTTGTGTCAGCAGGCTTTTTGTTTTGGTGTGTTGGCAGGGCTTTGTTCATGGATCTCTATGGTTCGAAGATACGTTGCCAATGGATTTTTAATAAGGCCTCGTTCACACCTGATCGCTGCTGCATTGCGTTATTTGCATGTTTTTGTGGCACGTCTTTAGAGCGGCACCATTCATATTGAATGAGCCTCCATCAGCTCCAAAAACATACCAAAGGAGCTCATGTACCAAATTTTTGCACTGAGCCAGGTACGCTTACCATTGCGTGTTTTGCTGTACTTTTTCTGCGTTTTGTTGCACAACAATCGCGACAAAACCACACTGTGTTTGTTGAAATTACAGAAATTACTCTGATATATTAAGAACTCTACTATGTACAATCTCCAAGATTGGAACTGAAACTGCACGCTTGCGTCCTAGCGCGAAATTTCCCTTCCTCCCAGGGAGTCTTAACGTAAGTTACATAGTTACATAGTTACATAGTTAGTCAGGTTGAAAAAAGACACAAGTCCATCCAGTTCAACCTCAAAAAAAATAAACAAACAAAATAAAAAACACAATACAATCCCATACACCCAACTCCATACCCACAGTTGATCCAGAGGAAGGCAAAAAACCCCAGCAGAGCATGATCCAATTTGCTACAGCAGGGGAAAAAATTCCTTCCTGATCCCCCGAGAGGCAATCGGATTTACCCTGGATCAACTTTACCTACAAATCTTAGTACTCAGTTATTTTATGTACATTTAGGAAAGAATCCAGGCCTTTCTTAAAGCAATCTACTGAGCTGGCCAGAACCACCTCTGGAGGGAGTCTGTTCCACATTTTCACAGCTCTTACTGTGAAAAAACCTTTCCGTATTTGGAGGTGAAATCTCTTTTCCTCTAGACGTAAAGACGTAAGTGCTGAGCATAATTTACTTTTACCCTGTTGCAAGAAATATAAAAACCATATACTGTATACATTTCTGCCCTGCAATAAAATGTTGCAGAACACTGCCCCTAGCGGTCAGTACGCTGGTACTACGGCAGTCCAAGTTCAGTGGAAAGAAATAGCAGCAAAAGGGAAGTAAAGAAAAACATTTATTTCGCTGGATCTTGTTTCAGTGCTGTGGAGAAGTTGGCAAGGACCCCCTCTAACTGTCTGAACCCAACCCCCCCGAAGTTCTTCACATAAGCCGTGATGTGGATCCGGAGAGGCCAGGGGGAAAGGGAAAAGGGAGAAAAAACAACTTGAGTGGGGGCGAGAACCCTTGTCCAGAACTTCTTGAAAAGAAAAACACCAGACAAACCCATCATGCAGCTTATTTGTAAAAGTGCGGGTCTGGCAAAATGATAATGTCACCATCTGCAGTGGTCGTGGTAACCGAAAATACCTGGTCCTCTCTCCCAGGAGATTTCAGCACGACCTGATCGCTGTATATATGCCGGCCCCAGCTCCACTCTCGGTTACAGCGTTCAAACCGAGTGTTAACCGAGGCTAAGTTCAAGTCCGCACCCTTAATAATGCAGGGTACCTTCAGGTGTGACCAAATGGCTTCGTGGCACCATGCTTCCCGTTCTTGGTCTACTTGCTTCAGGAGGGAAGGTGGCACATAGGGGTACTCATACCCATGATTAGCAGCAATCCTCTGGATTACCAGGCGCTTCACCCTGGCCAAATTAGGCAAAGTACGTGGGTCTCCATGTCCCGGCAGCACTATAGCGTCCGGTGCCCTTTTTAGAGCAGGCACGGCAAGGGGCATGGGGGCAGTGAGTGAAACAACAGAAAGAGACTCACCGACTCCCCAGGTTAGCTGCGGAACATCCATAGACGACAGTTGGGACCCACACGATGCGCTCCGGCTGGAGCGTTTCTTCCTCCTCCGGGTACCGTAGAGGGCACGGGATCCTCCGAAGCCCTGCGACTCTGGAAACATCGGCTCAAAGAGGCTTTCCAGGAAGAGTGCATATCCTCCGCAGGCAGGTAGCCGCAGGGTTTTACGGATGGGTCCCTGGGGTAGTATTGCAGAGAGTGCCGGGCGGGTAGGCCTCGACCGCAGCTGCGGTTTTAGCCTGGCTTTCTCCTAACGAGGCACGCCATACAGAGACCGCTGTGGAAGTGTGGTCTCGTCCTGTGTACTGGTCACATCAGTTGCACTGGTCACGTTGGTTGGGTCATCTTCCCGGTCTTTCTCGGTCATAGGGATTACCTCCGGTGAGCAGGATGGCGAGGTATCCGTGCGAAGGGTCAGGGTAGAAGAGACCGAGATGACCTTGACGTCGGGTGCCTCCGGCTCCACGATTTCCACCGGCGGGGATGGCTCTGGCCATGTGGCTTCCTCCTCCACGGTGACAACTCCTGTGACATAGTCCACCCTGTACTCCCTAGGAGTTTTAGCGGGCGATTTGGCGACAAAAAGGTAGGCCCGGCACTTCTGGCACTGGGCGAACGGCTGGATCTGGATCGAAAGTTCCTCGCAGCGAGGGCAGGACAGCCCCAGCATCTCCGATCCTCCGCTCAACAAGAGCACAAACTGTCCCTCGGTGGACATGCGGATTCCCGTGTCAGTCACGGGCACTCCAGGCGGAGCAAACATGTTGAAGACACCCGGTGAAGTAGTAGGGGGCCTCAATCGCTGAGCAACAACGCTCGGTTGCAGGAAAGCAGACATTGCCACGTGGTTTAACTTTCTCTCTTGCTGGTGGGCGTTGATCTGCTGAAATGGCACAAAGACTCTGTTATACGTCTCACGCAGGGGTGGGTGACTCCTCCCACTTGAAGAACTTGTCTGGACATGTTTCAGGCGCGTGCTCTGCTGCACGTACGCCCAAGCTTAGCTGTTTGAGGTTAATTCCCTCGTTACCGGACAGTTGAAAACACAACACTCTTCGCTCTTTAATAAATCTCTACTCACGATTTCCGTTGCCAGAGGTAACAGCCGAATCCCGGACGAGCCCCCACGTGTAGCACTACCCCCTCAGGAACCGCTGATTTGTTTTGGGATCAGCGTATTAAGTTACCTCTATGTGATGTCTAGGGGTAAAGGTAGTGAGTAGAGCAGTAATTGAATGTCCAACCGGTAGATTAAGTTTTCTGAATGCTTTATTTCCTTGGTCCAACATGACCAACATCAACTTGAGGTAGACAGAAAAGGTTTATAAAATAAAGGAACTCTGCGGTATCAGGCTTTGGATAGAGAAAAGCAATCCTGCTGTTCTGTAGTTGCATCAATACGTCGCCACTCCAGCCAGAGTGGGTGAAGTGACCCCGGACAGACCTCTGCCACAGGCCTGGCAGCCGGAGTGCCACTTAAGGTTGCTGGGAGGAACAGGTCTCTGCCACAGACCTGGCTCTGATTGAATATTGGGGCCTCTGTCACAGGCCTAGTGCAAGATTTGAGTTGAACAGCAGAGCGAATCCTCCCAGTAAATTGTGCTAGGGTCACCGGTTGACAGTGCAAGTGTACCTGTCAATGTTCCAGTCACCAGATCCCCGATGGTTCGTTCAAGCCCTTTTGGATAACCTGCCTCCGGGTTCTCCTCAAGCCGATCCCCCACCGAACGGCATACAGCCTGGGATCTCCTAAGTAGAAGTGGGGACCCAGTAAGTCACTGGGGCCCCTTTGCAGCATCAGTTGCTCCAGGCCAGGAGGGCCCAGAGTCAAGAACTCTGCGCAGCGTGCGACCCCAGGCCAGGTAGGCCATAGTGGTGGGGCCCGCGATGTGCGCACACCCTAAAGGTGGGTGCCGCACCTGGAACCAGGAACCCGCGAAGAACCTAGAACAACGGCCTCCGCCACAGAACCCCCCCCCAGCATGCCCCGCGAGGGAAAACTCCTCCAATTAGCTGCTGGGAAGAAGTGGCTCCGCCTGGACCTCTCTGGCGCCACCTGCCGCCCAGAGATGAAACTGCATCCCTGGAACGCAGACTGACAGAAAAATCCAGATTTGGCGACAGCCAAATTTAACACAATTAAGAATGAGAGCAACTTATCTCTCTCATTCCCCCACTAACTTTAGCGTAGTGCCCTTTCTGAAAGTAAAGGGGGCGCTACATATACTTTAATATTCCGGAAAATTGCTCTGGATGTGCCTTGTATGGAGTGAAGCCTGATCAGACAGCAGTATAGCCATGACACAGTGACCTGTCATTGTACCTGCCCTCATCAAATTCCACTGTAAGAAGCTGAGTGATGTTGAAATTTACAGCTTTCATCTAGTGTCAGCATCTGGCAAATAAACACTCAGAAATCCATGACCCATCAGCCTTTCGGCCTGGAGAAGCGGTGGTCTATTTACAAGCTGCTGATGGTGACCAGTCCAAGGTATCTCATTCCCTTCTGTAATTAGGTAATTAGTTGTTTAATGAAAGCGCTGACATTATTGAGCTACCTGGGAACCATTTCATTGACACTTGGTCCATCAGAGATCTTTTCTACAGGATGTGCACACAGAAATATTTCATTCACTTACTTTTTTTACATTTTAGAGTAATTTATTAAAGCAAAGGGCAATGTGCAAAATGCAGTAACCCATTGCAATTAATTAGAATGAATCTGATACCATACCACATTGCATTGTACAGCTTTCTTCAACAAACTAACTCTTCATCTAAGGCCTCATTCACACAGCCATTGACATACATGTGTTAGTATGTGTTTAATTGGTTTTAATTAGTATAGAGCACACAATTAATTTACCTTGGTTACTTGCATTCATTCTAGCTGCATTTAGAAGATAGGATTCTGTGGGCCCAGGCGTAAATTAGATACCTTATATCCCTTTTCACACTGGGGTGTTTTTTCAGGCGCTTTAGCGTTAAAAAAAGCACCTTAAAGTGCCTGAAAGAAGCTGCATCTGAAATCCCAATGTGAAAGCCCGTGTGTTTTTACACTAAAGCGCCTGAAAAACGCCCAAGTGTGAAAGGGGTCTTAGCGTTAAAAAAAGTGCCTGAAAGAAGCTGCATCTGCAATCCCAATGTGAAAGCTCAAGTGTTTTTACACTGAGGCGCGGCACTGGCAGGGCATCAAAAAAGTCCTGCAAGCAGCTTCTTTGCAGCGCTTTAGGAGCAATAAATACACCGCTCCTAAAGCCCCTTCCCATTGAGGGGGGCTTTTTTTAATGCCATAGCGCCTGAAAAACACCCCAGTGTGAAAGGGGTCTTAGTGGTGCTTTACCAGCATTTTTCGGGTGCTGGCAGTGTGAAAGGGCTCTGAAAGCACTCAGGCTTTCACATTGGGATTGCAGATGAGGCTTCTTTCAGGCGCGTTACATGCTTTTTTTTAACGCCAAAGCGACTGAAAAACCAGGTAGGCCATAGTGGTTTTTGTAAACCACAGTGGTCTAAATGTAAATGCATGCACATTTAAAGACTGGAGATCTTGACCTAGGAAGCAAACTTTATGTTGGGTCCAGCTTAGCAACCTTTAAGGCCCCTTTCACACTGGGGCGGGTGACGCGGTGGCGGTATAGCGCACCAAAAAATAGCGGCGCTATACCCCCGTAATTGCAGCGGGATTCAGCCGATTGCGGTGCGGTATTAACCCCCACTAGTGGCCGATAAAGGGTTAATACCGCCCACAATGCGCCTCTGCAGAGGCGCATTGCGGGCGGGATTAACGCGGTTTCCCATTGTTTTAAATTGGAAGGAGCGGTATACATGCCGCTCCTCTCACCGCTCCAAAGATGCTGCTTGCAGGAGATTTTTTTCTCTCCTGCCAGCGCATTGCCTCAGTGTGAAAGCCCTCGGGCTTTCACATTGAGAATGCTGTGCAGGAGTTTTTCAGGCTGTATAGCAGCGCTATTTTTAGCGCTGTACCGCCTGAAAAACTCCTCAGTGTGAAAGGGGTCTTATTCTTGATATATTGGGGTGGATTTACTAAAACTGGAGAGTGCATAATCTGCTGTAGCTGTGCATAGAATCCAATCAACTTCAAGGTTTTAGCCCTCGTTTACACTGAACATGGCTTTGAAATTGTGCGTGTTCATCTGAACTCGCCCCCAAAGTCGCCAAAAGTAGTGCAGGAACTACTTTCGGAAATCGGTGCAGTGCTGCAAAGTCGGCGTCGCACCGATTGGGACACTCCTATTGCCGGCAAAAAAAATAATAAATAAATTACTAAAAAAGAAAAGCCTATTAGAAGTTAAAAAACAAAAACAGATTTTGCTGCAGTATTCACATTCAACCCAGAAATTTCCCTTATGGTTTGGTATGGCTTTTGATAAAAAAAAAGAAAATGTGTGGGATGTCTGAACATGAAGTCTGGTTGGCCAGGAAAGGGGAGTATGAGCATGCACCTTGTCCCCTAAACCATACTAGTTCAGGTCCCCTCAACTTGGAGGGGTACCTTTGTAGGTGGGGCCTATCTTGGGCACCTCACTTGCAAGTAATCACTCACACAAAGTGTATAATACACCAATATCTAATGTGGACAAGAAGGCCTGGCTCACAGTCTCTTCTCTAATTCATCCTAAAGATGTTCTATTCGGGTTGAGGTCAGGACTATGTGCAGGCCAGTCAATTTTCTCCAACCCAAACTCTCTCATCCATGTCTTAATGGACCTTGCTTTGTGCACTTGTGCGCAGTAATGTTGGAACAGGAAGGGACATCCCCAAACCTTTCCCACAAAGTTGGGAACATGAAATTTTATAAAATGTCTTGGTATGCTGACGCCTTAAGAGTTCCCTTCACTGGAAGTAAGGGGAAAAGCCCAAACCCTGAAAAACAACCCCACACCATAATTCCCCCTCCATCAAAACGATTTGGACCAGTACAAAGCAAGGTCCATAAAGACATGGATGAGTGGAGACTGCAAACCTTCTAATCAAACATCAGTGCCTGACCTCACAAATGCACTTCTGGAAGATTGGTCAAACATTCCCATAGACACACTCCTAAACCTCGTGGACAACTTTCCCAGAAGAGTTGGAGCTGTTATCCAAAGGGTGGATCAACTCAATATTGAACCCTACGGACTAAGGCGTTTCGTATTTCCGGACGTCTTATGCAAAAAAAAAAAAAATTGAAATTCGGCCTGTAAAATCATGACTAACTTTGCGACGTGAAAAAATTACGCCGTAACGAACGCGAACTCCACCCAGCGGCGGCCGAAGTATTGCATCCTAAGATCCGACGGTGTAAGTCAATTACACCTGTCGGATCTTAGGGCTATGTATGCGGAAGTGATTCTATGAATCAGCCGCATAGATACGACAAGAGATACGACGGTGTATCAGGAGATACGCCGTCGTATCTCTTCTGTGAATCTGGCCCATAGTGTATGTATAGCATACCTCCCAACTTTCTAGGATGGGAATGAGGGACACCTATTAGCAAAAATATGTAGGCATAGGACACAACCCCTGAGAATTGCACACAACAAAATGATTGGTTAAACTCACAAGTGCCTTTTTTACCACTACCATTCCTTTATATTGGCCTTTGGAATTTAGAAATTCAGCAATTTAGAAATTGGATGAAAGGTTTAGCGCTGTGAAACACTTGTTGATAGATAGTGAATCTTATATACAACTATATAGGTCAGACCAAAATGAGGGACTAATTTGGGTATATATGTGGTGTGGGACTTTGTTTTTTCAAAATGAGAGACAAATGAGGAAGAAAGAGGGACAGAGTGACTTTGTTCTAAATGAGGAACAGTCCCTTGAAATCGGGGACAGTTGGGAGCTATAGTATAGTGATGCAGTCCAATACAGTCTCTGAATTAACAAGATATGTTACCAGAGGACAGTTGGCATGGGTAGCTACCCTTCATGGAATATGTAAGGATAATTCTGCAGTTTATACTGGCTCCACACCTCCATACTGAACCCTGGAGTGTAAGTAATAAACAATGAGCCTGCCCTGAGCTTATGCCCCCTGCTCTGTAAACTCTCCCTATGCTCCATCACAAACGTGTTCCTGTCCCTGAATGCCCATGTGCCAGAAACATGTCAAAATGATGTGGGGTCCCTTATTTAAAAAGGTTCCTCACCCAAGATGGCCACCAATGTTTTTCAAGGGTTCAGTGTCGAATCACACTACTTTTGTCTCTTGAGGCACTGTATGGAATCTCTATTTACATATTTATATATAAGATTAGAGGTAAAAAAAAAAAAAACACAAAACGAGAAAGGGATGGACACCGAAATATAAGATAGTATGAAAGTAGTAAGATAAGATAGTAACATAGTATGAAAGTCAGTATAAGGCTTAATTTCCATGGACGTTTTTGGACGTTTTTACAGCCACTTTTCTGAGCTTTTTTTGCAGCTTAAAAACGGCTCTCCATGTTAGTCTATGGCCTCATGCCCACCATGACGTTTTTGAGCTGTAGATGGCTGAGCCGTTTTTAAGCTGCAAAAAAACCCCAGGACCAGTGCGTTCTGAAGCTCCAGCCTTAGAGCTGTAAAAATGCTCAAAAACAAGCAAAAAACTAGCAAAAACGCTAAAAAAAACCCTACCGCTGCGTTTTTGAGCTCCAGCTCAAAAAATAAATAAAAAATAAAAATAATAAAAAAAAATAAAAAAACACGGACAGGCGTTTTTAAGCTGTAAAAAAGGCTAAAAAAAGTGTCTGTAAAAAACGCCCATGGAAATGAAGCCTTAAGAGTATTTTTCTTCTCTGGAAGCACCAAAGCACAGGATATTGTTTGCAGGGCCAACGGGGACTGCAGGTTGGGCACCAGGGAAAGAATGGTTCTATTTTCATCCAAGATTGACACAACTTTCAGATTGACACAACTTTCACCCAAAATTGACACATTTAAACAGATGGAAAATAAGGTTAGAGAAATGTGTATCTTGGGTCAAAACAATGACAAATGGACCCTTAAAGTGTTACTAAACCCAGCACTCTGCATTCACTATATTTGGTCTCCCACAGTACACAAAACATGGAAATGCAATTATTTTAGTAAATACAGGTGGTTCTCAAAAAATTAGCATATTGTGATAAAGTTCATTATTTTCTGTAATGTACTGATAAACATTAGACTTTCATATATTTTAGATTCATTACACACAACTGAAGTAGTTCAAGCCTTTTTATTGTTTTAATATTGATGATTTTGGCATACAGCTCATGAAAACCCCAAATTCCTATCTCAAAAAATTAGCATATTTCATCCGACTAATAAAAGAAAAGTGTTTTTAATAAAAAAAAAGTCAACCTTCAAATAATTATGTTCAGTTATGCACTCAAAACTTGGTCGGGAATCCTTTTGCAGAAATGACTGCTTCAATGCGGCGTGGCATGGAGGCAATCAGCATGTGGCACTGCTGAGGTGTTATGGAGGCCCAGGATGCTTCGGTAGCGGCCTTAAGCTCATCCAGAGTGCTGGGTCTTGCGTCTCTCAACTTTCTCTTCCCAATATCCCACAGATTCTATATGGGGTTCAGGTCAGGAGAGTTGGCAGGCCAATTGAGCACAGTAATACCATGGTCAGTAAACCATTTACCAGTGGTTTTGGCACTGTGAGCAGGTGCCAGGTCGTGCTGAAAAATGAAATCTTCATCTCCATAAAGCTTTTCAGCAGATGGAAGCATGAAGTGCTCCAAAATCTCTTGATAGCTAGTATGATGGATCTCTTGACCTCAAAGGGGTCAACATGGGTTTCTACTGCTGTTCCAAATCACATATTTCAGATCACCATGCATGGCTAGGAATGAGTCACTGACACATCTGTCTCAGTAGAAGCACACCATCATCTGTGTTTATTACAGACAAGACAAAGCACTATTACAGTATGATACATCATTATTATGTTAATGTGAAGCTAGAAAGCGCATCTAATTGGTCAAGGTACAAGATGGGGTGTTGATCTTAGCCGGCCCTCAGACGTGTCTTCACCTCCGCATTCCAAAGGCTGTGTGGGAGTGGGGGATACGCGCCATGTTTGGGAGGGATGCTAGCAGGGCTGATTTGAGTGAGGGAGGGTTGCAGCAGTGGTATACAAGAAAAAGCAATATAGACTTTATATTAAAGATGCACAGAGAATAGACATTTTCTAATTCATCATTATGCTCATTGCATTCCTTCACAGACCCCCCTAAAATGGCTATTTTCTATCTGTCCCTCAAACTAAAGGACCCAAAATTCCCCAGGGCACGGAGTCTAAGGTCCAGCAGGTTTTCTCCAGAGCCTCTAGTGGTGAGGATGTTCGCTGCAGCTGTACCCAGGTCGCACCACTGGGTTCCCTATCCTTTCCCTAAATCACTATAGGACTGTGAAATTATGGACGGGGAGTGACTGTAAAGGAGTAAAAGGTTTGTCCTCTTCCTTCACAAGGGGATCCTCTTCTTCTTGGTGGAGAAATGTAGGTGTTCTGTTATCTGCAGCCTTGCTCATTAACTTCTTTACAAAGGGCAAAATACAGCATTTACCTGGTCCCTTGCTTTGAATTGATCAGGAACCCCCCTTGAGACCCCTATGTCATCTATGTACACATGAGGGTCAAAGCTTCCGGAGGGAGCTGCTCGCTTCCTCCTGTGACTGGGTGTGTCACGGTATAAGTTACATTGCCAGGGAACTGAAGGGCAGGAGACTATGTTACAGTAATCAAAGATAAAGGTGGCCACACGTGTGTTTGAAGAGTTATACTACAATGTGGTGAATAACTTGTCATTTTGTGTAATGGCTACCTGCTGAGCCCCCCCTTGGACCAAACAGAAAAAAGCATATGCAGTATAGTCAGCACTAAGTGGGCGGGATCTTTCCCTTAGGGGGTGGAGCTTTCTTGCAGTGGGAAGTGTGTAACCAGATGTTCTTCACAGCCAGTTTGACTGAGGTGGCTGTGGTCAGCAAAACTTGGAACAAACCATCATATCCTGGCTCAAGAGATCCTCACAAACTTCTTTACTAGCACCCAATCTCCAGGCAGTAGTTGGTATGTTCCTGTATCTAATTCAGGATCTGGAATGGGAGAAAACACTCGAGAATGGATATTAGTTAATGAAACAAACGTGTGACATAGCAAAACACATCAGATTGTAACTGCAACTACTGTGGGAAGCCAAGTCTGGGGGCTGAACCAAACAGAATTTCATTAGGGGACAGAGCATGTTTCCCCCCGGGGGGTGTGTCTGACACTGAACAGGGCAATGGGCAAACTGTCTGGCCAACTCATGTTAGTCTCTTGGGCCATCTTTAACATCCTGTCCTCTAGAGTCCCATTCATCCTTTCTACCTTCCCGCTACTTTGAGGGTGGTATGGGGGGTGTAGAGCTAACTGAACTCCCAGTGCTGCCCAAATCTTTTTTGTAAGGGTTGCTGTGAAGGCTGGGCCCTGATCGCTCTCTATCACCTCTGGAACCCCACATCTACATACTAGCTCACTCAGTAGTTTCTTAGCCGTGGTCTTGGCTGTCATGTTTGTTACAGCGTAGGCTTCTAGCTAACCAGAGGACATGTCCACCACCACTAGGGCATATTCATATCGGCCACTTTTTGGCATCTGTATGTGATCAATCTGTATCCTCTAGAACGGATAGAGCGGTTTCGCCAAATGCTTGTGCGGTGTCTTCTCTGTCCTCTCCGGGTTGCATTTTGCACATACTGCACATGAGGCGCAGTCATTTCTGGTTAGGGTGGTTATCCCTCTCATCAGACATGGATCTCCATCATATTCTGCTCCTTTATTGATCCATTCCAAATGTTCTTCTGTGTGAGCTGCATTTTGCATAGAGGCCAGGTATAGCCTGTCAGATGGCACACGGACTTCCAAAGGCATCTGCGCTAAAGATTCACTCTCCTCTTCGGCCACTTCAGCCGTTTTTCGTTGGTCTTTCGCTGCTTGTTTGGCAGCTATGTCCGCTAGGTGGTTCCCTCTGGCTTCTTGAGAATTTAGTTTGCCATGTACTTTAACCTTCAAGACAGCCACTTGGTCAGGCAGGGGTAGTGCATCGATTAACTCCTTGATGGCTGGGCTGTGTTTCACCAGTGTTCCGGCCGCTGTCAGAAATCCTGTAGCCCTCCAGATGATACTGAAGTCATGGACCACTCGCAGAGCATACCCTGAGTCCGTGCAAATGTTGACTCTTTTACCTTCTGACACACTGTAGTGAGGGCATGGAACTCCGCTTCCTGAGCAAATACAGTTGGAGGTAATGCTCCTGATTGTAGAATTTCAAATTCTGAGTATGTAGTCAGGGTTTTCCAGAGGAGTTTCACTCGCTGAACAGTACAGGGGTCTTTTTCTTCATCTTCTCCGATTCCTTCTTCATCTTTTCCATCTTGTCCCCTCTCGAAAAATGGCAGAAGTGTGGCCGGGTTGAGAGTGAGACATCTCTGGAGGGTTACATTGTCTGGAAGGAGGAGGGAGATTTGCAGCCGAAGATGTCAGCAGTGTACAGGTGTAGGAGTTGCACCTGATTCAAGATGGCAGCAATGTCAATGCGGTGCCAGAAGAAGCAGGGGGTGTGTTTAAAACTAGGTCTGAAATTTTGTCCAGTAGTGCCTGGGCAGCAAAGACTGCTGTTAAGCAGGAAGGGCCACCCCTAGCTTAACAGCCACTTTCTTTCTTCTGAAGCAAGCAATATCTACAGCTCCTGCTTTGAGCCTCCCAGATCATGAATAGTACCCAATGGGTCTAGTACGGCCTCCATTTTGTTGAGCTAGGAACCCTGTTGCGTGGCCTTTTCTTTCCGACACAAACAGCTTAAAGGGTATTCCATAATCTGGGAGGCTCAAAGCAGGAGCTGTAGATATTGCTTGCTTCAGAAGAAAGAAATTGTCCAGGGCTTTGCTTGACAGGTTAGACAGCACAGACTTGAGAGCATCATAGAGTGGTTGCATGAGGATCGATGCATCAGGGATCCACGCCCTGCAGTAAGATGTGAGCTCAAGAAAAGCATGCAGTTGTTTAGTGGCCTGTAGTTGGGGAATGTCCTGGATAGCAGCCACTTGGTCGAAGGTGATATGTCTTGGAACACCACTGTATTTTGGCTTTGGAGGCCTTACAGCCTCGTTCCGCAAGGTAGCATAGTAGACTTTCTGAATTTTCCTCTGCAGTGGGTTGGCCATCTGTGCAGAAAAGAAGGTTGTCCACATATATGAGAAGAGTCACTGTAGGGTGTTCTTTTTGCCATGTATCAAGTATTGAAGTTATGGCTTTGGCAAACTGGCTTGGAGATTTGGCACAATTAGGGGTGTTCAACACTGTGGATTCATTAACTGCTCGGAGGTCTTGGACCATTCTGTATTTCTCTGGCTCTCCTCTTGGGGTCCGTTTCTTCACTGGGAACAAGGGTGTATTGCATTTAGAAGTACAGGGTATCAGAGCTCCATTGGACACAAGTGTCTCGACCTGTTTTGAGATAGCTGTGGATTGAGCTGGCTTCAAGGGGTATTGTGGTTTCCGGGGCAAAGAGCTTGACCAAAACTGGTGGCACTTTCAAATGACCAATGTCTCTCGGTCCCGTGGACCATAGGCACGTAGGGATTCTGTCAAGTACGTCTTGTGGTATTGTACTTGGAGGTATTACTTCATGAAGTATCATCATGCGAGGCAGAGAACACAAGGCAGATGAGTCTTCTGGGGATAAGGGAGTATGTAGCTGTACTCCTCCTTCAGGCGTGAAAATGATTGAGGCCTGTAGTCTGGACAGCATATCAGCTCCGAGCAAATTCATGGGACAGGTAGAGGACTCTGTCATAAGGGGTGACACAGGTTTGCCCAGTCCCTAGGGAGAGTTGGGGCGTGGTGGTGGTTGCTGATGTCCGCGTTGTCCTTCACGGGGGTCAGTCTTGTCTGGGATGTCTTGGGGCTCTACATCCTCTTCATCATGGGCCACCATGAGGGGCGTTGATTTTCTATACCTCTGGCCACCAACAGTAGTTTGGACATCTACATAAAGCAGTATTCGGGGCGAGTCACCATCAGGCCTTTTCTGGTATCCTCTCTGCACCCTGAGACAAAAACAGTTGATGATGTGTTTGTGTGCGCCTTTTCATGGCGAGAGAAGCCCACATCATCAAAGGCTTGTATGAGTCTGGCATCATACTTCTCCACAGACTTCATCTTCATCTTGGGTAATATCTTGGTTGGTGGTGGTCTGATCCGTCAATTTCTCCTTTTCCCATTCGTGGAGTTGGGCATAGAACTCCACACCTGAGGAACAGGAAGTGGCACTTTTCAGGCGGGCATCATTAAAGGCCGCTTGCATGACCGGCCACAAAAAACATGTCCTGCTTTAATCTGGCATAAACTGATCAAATCTCTCCAAGCAGCTGAATACGTTTCTTGTATTTGCACCATGCTGCAGTAGAGGGGCATGTTTCTCCGGGTCAGGTGGGCTTGTGTTGGGGTAAGAGCGACATATATCACAGGTGCCCCTTCTGGCAACTGAGACTGGTGTTGGGGCGGGGGCTGACAAGGGGGCATTGTTCTTTACGGTTGGCAGCATACGTTTGATATTCTCTCCGAATTGTGAGTCTGGAGCTGGATTGGGGGTTAAATCAGCGGATGGCCTCGCTGCCTGTTGTTGATCTTCCCACTCTACGCTTCTCCATCATTTAATATATCCGGCTTGTGAAGGTGACACTTCTGTATTGGAGAAGACAGGAGTGTGGTAGGAGCATACTGGTTTAAAACAGGGAGAACTGGGTATATGCATTGGTTAGGCCTTCTGGGTGTACCAAGATGGCCACCTGCAGGAAGTGCACTGGGCTGGGCAGGAAATGATGATGTGGGTGCACTAAGATGGCTGCCGGGAGGAAGTGCACTAAGATGGCTGCCACAGGAAGTTGTCACAGTTGGCTGTACTTGAGAGGGCAGGGTTGTCCCTCCCCTCCTTTGTTCCAAATTCCATAGGGCGGGGGGTTCGGCACATCAAATTTGTGGTAAACATATACAAAACAATCTCCATCTGTCTTCGCTTCTTCATACAATGTTCTAGCAGCACAAAACCAAGATTCTGACACTTGCACTAAGCTTTTATCACATAGAATTACTTTGCGTTCCTTTTTATCAACATACACCACTCAATTGGCAGCAATCTGGCAGTCTTCCAATTCACAAACTTTTAGTTACTTCGGATAACTTTTTATCTGTTTTCACTACCTTCTCTCCTCTTCACAATGTTCTTGTTTCACATCCAACAAACCTCATTAATAATACTAACATAACATTCTGTCCGCTTCTAGTGCGTTTCACTTTCAAGTTCTTTAACCCTTTCCTTGCTGATTCCTTGCATCTCATGCTACCACAGAGAATTCCTATCTATTCAGGAATTAACATTTCTTATACACAGGAATTTATTTACGAGACATTCTAACATACTCCCCCCTCTCTCTCTCTCTCTCTGGAGGAAATGTACATGTAATCTCAGAACACAAACACAATGAGAACAGAACATTCCTGCTATCTTTCAAGTTGCAAAAGCATCAACAGCTGAGATTCACCCTCATGGGTTAACCATTAACCCTGAGACACCTGTCTTAAAAAAAAAAAGACATTTGTTGCAAAGTTCCCCTGCCCTGTAAAGCGTTAAACGCCTTCTGGGCAACCTACACATCTTCCCGGGGCAAACAACCTTTTACCTCCTGGGTCAGCGTACATTTTGCAACAACTTTCAACTTGCTGACTTTGCAAATCTAAAATACAGCAGACACAGAACAATACAAATACACAGTCAGTAGAAATCCGATAGCAGGTTCGTTAAAACAACCCCAGGCGAGATATAAAAATTACCTGCCTCTATTGTTGACTTTAGGAAGCCGACACAGGACTAATTGCCAATCTAGACAGAAGGAATTTCCGTATAGTGGTAAATACATAATATGTAGATACTCACCATGACAGAAGTGTGGGGTGATCAATCCCTGTATTCGTCTGTCCCGATCGGCAGCGTAACCCTTAAATTGCGGTCTTCCTTTAGTCAAAAGAACCTGGGGCCCCACGTTGGGCGCCATCTATGATGGATCTCTTGACCTCAAAGGGGTCAACATGGGTTTCTACTGCTGTTCCAAATCACATATTTCAGATCACCATGCATGGCTAGGAATGAGTCACTGACACATCTGTCTCAGTAGAAGCACACCATCATCTGTGTTTATTACAGACAAGACAAAGCACTATTACAGTATGATACGTCATTATTATGTTAATGTGAAGCTAGAAAGCGCATCTAATTGGTCAAGGTACAAGATGGGGTGTTGATCTTAGCCGGCCCTCAGACGTGTCTTCACCTCCGCATTCCAAAGGCTGTGTGGGAGTGGGGGATACGCGCCATGTTTGGGAGGGATGCTAGCAGGGCTGATTTGAGTGAGGGAGGGTTGCAGCAGTGGTATACAAGAAAAAGCAATATAGACTTTATATTAAAGATGCATAGAGAATAGACATTTTCTAATTCATCATTATGCTCATTGCATTCCTTCACACTAGCTGCATTCACCCTGCCCTTGACAGTGGACCAACACCAGCAGCTGACATGGCACCCCAGACCATCACTGACTGTGGGTACTTGACACTGGACTTCAGGCATTTTGGCATTTCCCTCTCCCCAGTCTTCCTCCAGACTCTGGCACCTTGATTACCGAATGACATGCAAAATTTGCTTTCCTTCGGAAAAAGTACTTTGGACCACTGAGCAACAGTCCAGTGTTGCTTCTCTGTAGCTCAGGTCAGGCGCTTCTGCCGCTGTTTCTGGTTCAAAAGTGGCTTGACCTGGGGAATGCGGCACCTGTAGCCCATTTCCTGCACACGCATGTACACGGTGGCTCTGGATGTTTCTACTCCAGACTCAGTCCACTGCTTCCACAGGTCCCCCAAGGTCTGGAATCGGTCCTTCTCCACAATCTTCCTCAGGGTACGGTTACCTCTTCTCGTTGTGCAGCGTATTCTGCCACACTTTTTCCTTCCCACAGACTTCCCACTGAGGTGCCTTGATACAGCACTCTGGGAACAGCCTATCCGTTCAGAAATTTCTTTCTGTGTCTTACCCTCTTGCTTGAGGGTGTCAATGATGGCCTTCTGGACAGCAGTCAGGTCGGCAGTCTTACCCATGATTGCGGTTTGGAGTAATGAACCAGGCTGAGAGTTTTTAAAAGCCTCAGGAATCTTTTGCAGGTGTTTAGAGTTAATTAGTTGATTCAGATGATTAGGTTAAGAGCTCGTTTAGAGAACCTTTTCATGATATGCTAATTTTTTGAGATAGGAATTTTGGGTTTTCATGAGCTTTATGCCAAAATCATCAATATTAAAACAATAAAAAGGCTTGAACTACTTCAGTTGTGTGTAATGAATCTAAAATATATGAAAGTCTAATGTTTATCAGTACATTACAGAAAATAATGAACTTTATCACAATATGCTAATTTTTTGAGAACCACCTGTATATGCTGCTAAATACCTTTTCTCATCAGCAGTATATAGCAGTCTTTTGACTTTTATGAGCTTCTGGTTAAAGCTTGTATGAGGAGTTTTCATTCTACTCTGACCGTCCTATGAGACTAGAGGACCCCTGACCTTTGTCTGAACAGTAAAAAAATAATAATAAAAATATTGCGCAGACCACAAATGATCGTGAATCAGGCTGCCAACATAACAAAGCAGGATACTTCGTGACAAAACAGTGAAAAAAATATGTAGCGCCAAAAAATGTGAAATGGTGATAAATATATCTCCTGGAAGGATGATGTGAAGGTGCTTATGGCAATCAAACGACTGATGACAATGATTGTTATAGTGACACAATTATATATACACAACCTGTGAAGTAAGATCAAAACAGATGCCACTCAGTTATGAATGCCAATGTGAATGATGCAAAATAACATGATATGTGCTCTGATCAAATATATAAAAATGAGGTAGAACATCTAGTCTCTTATAAACACCCACTGAGTGTAGGAAAAAATGCAGGTGCAAAATCCATACAAATGTGAACTGAAAAGTCCTTTAGAAGCACATGTGAGTATCTTCAGATATTGGGGTGGAGCATATGATCTTCAATGCAAGTAACTCTCTTCTTTGTCTGAACAGTGCTGATTGGATCTGTGCTGATCACATTCATCTTCCCAAGAAATAAAAAAAAAAATCTCCAGCAATACACACCAAACTGAGCATGTGCAGAGTTCCCCCAAGGCTCTGTTCTATCAGGAGTCTGTGGAAGAATGGGAGAATCAGAGAAGACAGGATCAAACAGCCTTTTTACACAATGCAGAAGATTAACACCTTACGTTCCACAGTGTGTATAACAAGCATGATTTACTGAATATACAGACTGATTTTATTGTTGTGAGTTTAGTAACACTTTTAGAATAAACTGTTTTTGGTATACCATGTGATATGCAAAGCTATATTAAGGTGGACCCTTGCTCTCATTTCCTCTGCGGGCCCCAAGAACACTACTACCACCTGCATCACAAAGAAACTATGCAGAGCTATCAGAACAGGAGGTCATCTTATTTTCCCATAGGTTTAGCACACAACAGATAATTCAGAAGCATGTGTGAGTAAACTACGAAAGACAGGGACAGAATTAACCTGAGTCTGGAAGTCCTGTTTACTGTTCACTACCCATTAATGGTAAATGGGAACATATTCTGTGTATGCACTTGTTATTATAATAATATAATAATAATTCATGAGTTTAACCTGCCATTAGCAGTACAGTTAGTGCAAAAATGGAAAATGAACTATACAACTATGACATGCTATTGTTCACTGGCACACAGGTTGACTAATGCTTGTAAATTGCCTCTTGACATAGAAAAACTTTCCAACTCCAGCTATAGAAAATGGTCAGAGAGTGGGGATATGCTATATGTGTTGTTGTTGGAGACTGGAGACAAACTTCAGGAGACAGCCATACAGGTGAAACTCGAAAAATTAGAATATCGTGCAAAAGTTTATTCATTTCACTAATGCAACTTAAAAGGTGAAAATAATATATGAGAGAGACTCATGGGACTGTAGGCCATACACTTCACCCAACAACCTTACTCCAGGCACAATAACAAATAAATACACTGACCCATTATTGGCGAATAAAGGCCGCGGTAACTTTTATTGGTTTAAACACAAAGAATTTTAAATCATCATATCCATTTTTATTACATAACTTCAAACATCAATAAATTGCCATTAATCAAGCAAAACCAAAATATGTGCAACTGCTCAGTTTTTGTAACACAAGCAGAATTTAAATCATTAATTGACATATCACGTCCCCCCTGGATCCCAAGGTGACGCCTACCACATAAACTTTAACGCGACAGGGGAGGAGGGAGGGAGTTCCTCAGCTGCTGCTGCCAAAGGGAAAGAGGGAGATTCCCAGCCCAGCCAATCCTTATAAAGCCTTTCCTGGCTCCTAGAAACTTCCGACACCTCCTATTGGCTGGCTGATGATCCCGAATTTAAAGGAACAGTGCATAGGAATTACATTCAACATTAAACAAATACAACCCATACTCCAGCATCTATTAACCTATTAACCCCATGTTGGCCACAATTCCACTCAAGTGGGCTCCTAATGTGCCCCCTTTCTTATGGGACTGTAGGCCAAGCAGAATTTAAATCATTAATTGACATATCACGTCCCACAAGCCAGGCCTGAGCATCATGCCCGGCCCCACCCCACCTCCGCGGCCTGCTCGATTCCATACTGCAATTCCAAATTAAATATATCAATTCCCACGTCCGAGAGGTGGACGCCATCCTGCCTGTATAGCCAGTTAAAACCCCCTTCTAAATCCACATGTCTGTAAGACAAACCACCAAGTTGGGTCATGAACTTGCACATGGCCTGATTTGTACGCTTCCTCATTTTCTCCATGGCCCTCTGTGGAGAGGAGAGCCAAGAGAGGCGCGGAACGATTTCTGAGAAAATTAAAATTGTACCTGGAGAGGCTAACGAGAACCTTTGCAGATCCCTTTGAATCAAAAAAAGTAAATCCAGAGTTCTTACTTTACCCAAATCATTCCCACCAGCATGAACTAATAATACATCCGGCTTAGGCCATCGCTGACTAAGCCTACTTAAGTGAAAATACAGTTGGTGCCAATGAAGTCCCTGCACACCTTTCCAAAAAACCTGGAATGATTCCGGACAAAGTGATAAATTAGTTGAAATTAGTTGAATACCTACGCAAGGCCGCTCTCTTATGCGCCCAGTGAATGTAGGAATGTCCCAGAATCCAAACCGTGCGGGGCTGACCTGAAATTAAACAAACAAGTTAGGACGAATGTAAACTCTAAAACAATTTGATTTCCACCTCCCCATGTCTTTAATGGCTGATTCACATACCCCTCTCCGGGCCGCCTCTGATGCAGCGCCTATTCTAAATGAGTGGGAGGATATTCGCATGTTCTATAAACCCAAATTTAACAGGCACTTATGCAGCACCGCATCAAATTGATATTTAGTAAGCGGCCCTCCATTCTGGTGAACTAAAAATAACCCTGGAACTGGGGGCCTGACGCCCTAAAAACGAGTCACCGCATCAACGGGGCAAACAGACTTGACGCCCTGAGCCGCCAACCGAATCCTAACGCCTTTACCTAAAGCGTCGGTCTTAGAACGACTTATCCATAACTGAATTCCCGTGGGATCTACCGTTACATGGTCGACTAAAATGCCCGACCCACCACGTTTAGATTTTGGGAGTAGCTCCGATATCCGTAACACCCCGTGAAATGCGAGCACGAACGCTGTTCTGAAAAGTAGGGATTCAAAACCTGAAAAACAAACGGACGACGCTATCTCGCACAACTTACCCAAAAGATCAAGTGAAATTGGCCTTCTGTCGTCTGGGACAAAATTCGCCCTTCTATACCCTTTTAAGGCCTGCTTCACCGAAAAGTAAGCTGTGCACGGCGTAAAACCCCGCAGCCGGCAAAAAAAAGGATATTCCTGCTAAGGTTTTTGAGATATGGCTGAAAGACAAACTTTGTTCCATAAGGGAAGCCACAAACGCTAATAAAGCCCCCTCGGAAGGGCGGCCATCACTAATTCCTAACTCTTCTGCAAAGGACAGCCAGCTCTTCCAAGAAGCAGCGTAGCACAACCACGTCTTCGGTGCCACCGAACCCTGTATTGCTCTTGAAACTAAGTCCAGATTAGGTCCCACAAATATTCCGAGCAACGAATCCCTTCCACATCCGCCTCCGGCAGCAGCTGACGAAAACGGTCCATCTGAAACCGAGATAACGCATCGGCAAGGTTATTTTGCACTCCCGGTGTGTGCTTGGCTTTCAGCCAGACATTAAAGTGTAAACAAAGAAACACGACCTGCCTTAAAATCTTGACCACCAGCAAAGATTTCGACGAAAGGCAATTTATGGCAAAGAGGACCCCTTTATTATCTGTTTCCACCAGAATCCTTTTATTTGCAAACTGAGCTCCCCACAACGTCAATGCCACCAATATCGGAAACAACTCTAACAGAACAATGTTTCTTGTGACCTCTTGAACCACCCAAGACTCTGGCCATGCTGCACAGCACCAGTGTGTTCCCCATATCGCAGCAAAGCCCTTGGACCCCGCCGCGTCCGTGAATAAACTGAAATCTGGCGCCGTCACAAACTCCTCCTGAAAAAATGATCTGCCGTTGTACGTCTCCAGGAACCGTGCCCAGACCAACAAATCTGCCTTAATCGAACTCGTCAGCCTGACGTGGGCAAACGGGGACTGTAAACCAGCTATTGCTAAATACAAACGACGCGGAAAAATACGCCCAACAGGCATGATCCTGCCAGCAAAAGCCAGGATGCCCAGCAGCGACTGCATCTCTTTGAGCAGCACTTTTTTCCTTGACAGAAAGGAAGCTATCAATGAATTTAATTTCAACAATTTTGCCTCCGGCAAACGAAACTCCATCCTACATGTGTCTATACAAATGCCTAAAAACTCCAGAGATGTCGCCGGGGCACACGTTTTCTCCTCCGCCAGCGGGACGCCAAACTGCGCCGCCATATCCTGAAAAGCCTGCAATAGCTCCTGACAACTCCCAGAATCCTGTGGTCCTATAAACAAAAAATCATCCAGGTAGTGGACTATTTTGTCACTACCTGAACGAAAGCCAACCACCCAATGCAGGAAAGACGAAAACGGCTCGAAGTAGGAGCAAGAAACGGAACACCCCATAGGCAGACACCTATCAAAGAAATAGGCCCTGTCAAAATAAAAACCTAACGAATTAAATGCCTCAGGGGCTATGGGCAACAGTCGAAAAGCCGATTTAATATCGGCTTTTGCCAGCAACGCACCTTGGCCACACCGCCGTACTTTAACAATCGCCTCCTCGAAAGTCGCATACGTGACCGAGCAAAGCTCCACATCAATCTCATCATTAAGCGAATCCCCTTTAGGGAAGGATAAGTGATGTATAATCCTATAAGCATTCTGCTCCCTTTTGGGCACCACCCCTAGAGGTGATATGCGGAAATTGTCAAAGGGGGGGCTCTCAAAAGGACCCGCAATGCGACCTTCCGCAATTTCCTTCTCAACCTTTTCCCTCACAACTTGTGGAAACTGACTGACTGATTTTAAATTACCCACTACTGTGCATCCTGCCCCTGAGAATGAAGGGAGGGGGAAACCAAATTCAAAGCCTCTACTGAGGAATTGCGCCGTCACCTGATCTGGATAGATTTCCAGCCATGGGCGCATACTTTCCAGCCTCACTGGCGTGCAGGCTTTTTGGAAAAACATCCCTAGCATTCTGACTAGCAGCATTCGCCGACTTCTTTAAACACTTTGCCGCAGGGTGAGCCCCTGCGCAAAACGAACACTCGTGTCTGTATTTACAAGCCGCATTCCAGCGGGACTGGCTATCGTTGAACGCGAAACAGCTCCCTTTCCTGAAAACTGCGCCAGAAGTGGAAGCCGCAGCTGGCTTTGGCATGGCAGACCTCTGCGGGGCCAGCAGATTTAGCCACAGGCCAACGTTCTTCATACCCCAACGCAACGAGGGGTGGACCGCCAATTTCTGCCTAAATGACTCGTCGTAGTAAAACCAGCCAAGTCCACCAAAACTCTTGTAAGCCTCCAATATATGATCCACATGTTGGAACAAACCACTACTGCGTTCCGGGTACTTGTCCGTCATGACACCTGCAAAAATGCAAAACGCTTGCAACCAGTTATTGAATGACCTAGGTATGGGTCTGCGTCTGTCATCATCATGTTTGTCATTTTTTTCGGTTTTAGCCATAAAGTCCTTCTGGGAGGGTAAAAGGGATAGAATGTCCATAAATTCCCCCCTCCAAATTTTTTCCTTTACTGATGTGCTCAGGTGATACCCCAGGGGAGACATTTCGCAGGGCATCACTTCTTTCATGCACGCCTCCGGCACACTGACCCTCCCAGCGGAGTTACCCTCCCCCGTCATACTCCCCGGGGCCATAACCATATTGGGGGATTGATGTACTGGAGCAATGGGATGTGTGCTGTGTATAGGATTAATCATTAAATGTGACACAGGACTTGCAGGCACAGCACCAGCAAGGGTCAGTGTTCTAACCAGGGAAGACAGTGAATCTACAATCACATTCAAAGCCTGCAACTGAGCACACTCACCCATTGCTTGAGGCTGTGTAATGACGGCTGGACCAGGCTCTTCACTCAGCCTGGCTGCTGCAGGCTCCTGCCTGATAGGTGAGACTTGTGGCTCCTGTCCCCAAACGGAGACCTGTGGCTGTCTGGGTGAACGTGGGGGGGGGCGGGCGCCCCCTCCCCACGCTTGCTGTGGGCTGCACAGCCCTGCCTCTCCTGGCGTTCCCCTTCGCAGGGGACTGTGATATGCTCCTCTTCTGCCGCACTGAGCGGCGCACGCTTGCGGGACCGCCCCCGCCATCTTCCTCCTCACACTCGCCGCGCCTCTGCTCCGCCTCCACAGCTGACTGGGATTCCCCTGCACGCTCTGGAGGCTGACTCCTCCGCGCTCTGACAGGGCTCTCCCCGCTCACAGACGCGCTCTCTCTCTGCTGCTCCATGGGTAACACAAACCCAGAGTCTGAAGCCACTTCAGCTGGCTGTTCTTCAGGGACAATGTCCCCCAGAGTTAGGCAGCGTTTAAGCCACTCTTCCCCCCCTTCGCTGCCTGCCTTCTCCAAAAGTTTTTTAAAGAGGGACTCCATACCTTAAAGAGAGGGGCAGCTAGACCAGAGAAGTCCAAGTTCCTCAGCTGCTGCTGCCAAAGGGAAAGAGGGAGATTCGCAGCCCAGCCAATCCTTATAAAGCCTTTCCTGGCTCCTAGAAACTTCCGACACCTCCTATTGGCTGGCTGATGATCCCGAATTTAAAGGAACAGTGCATAAGAATTACATTCAACATTAAACAAATACAACCCATACTCCAGCATCTATTAACCTATTAACCCCATGTTGGCCACAATCCCACTCAAGTGGGCTCCTAATGTGCCCCCTTTCTTATTACATGCAAAGCAAGATAGTTTAAGCCAGGATTTGTCATCATTGTGATGATTATGGCTTACAGCTCATGAAAACACCAAATCCACAATCTCAGAAAATTAGAATATTACATGCAATCAATAAAACAAGGATTGTACATAGAACAATATCAGACCTCTGAAAAGTAGAAGCATGCATATGTACTCAGTACTTGGTTTGGGCCCTTTTTGCAGCAATTACTGCCTCAATGTGGCGTGGCATGGAAGCGATCAGCCTGTGGCACTGCTGAGGTGTTATGGAAGACCAGGATGCTTCAATAGTGGCCTTCAGCTCTTCTGCATTGTTCGGTCTCATTTTTCTCTTGGCAATGCCCCATAGATTTTCTATGGGGTTCAGGTCAGGCGAGTTTGCTGGCCAATCAAGCACAGTAATCCCACGGTCACTGATACCAGGCTTTGGGGCTTTTGGCAGTGTGGGCAGGTGCCAAGTCCTGCTGGAAAATGAAGTCAGCATCCCCATAGAGCTCGTCTGTGGAAGGAAGTATGAAGTGCTCCAAAATCTCCTGTTAGACGGCTGCGGTGACCCTGGACTTAATGAAGCACAGTGGACCAACACCAGCAGATGCCACGGCTCCCCAAATCATCACAGACTGTGGAAACCTTACACTGGACTTCAAGCATCTTGCAGTGTGTGCCTCTCCATTCTTCCTCCATACTCCGGCTCCTTGGTTTCCAAATGAAATGCAAAATTTGCTCTCATCAGAAAAGAGGACTTTGGACCACCGAGCAACAGACCAGGTGTGTTTTCCTTTAGCCCAGGTAAGACGCTTCTGACGTTGTTTGTTGTTCAGGAGGCTTGACAAGAGGAATACGACATTTGAAGCCCATGTCCAGGATCCGTCTGTGTGTGGTGCTCTTGATGCACTGACTCCAGCCTCAGTCCACTCCTTGTGAAATTCCCCAACACTCTTGAATGGTCTTTTCCTGACAATCATCTCCAGGCTGTGGTCATCCTTGCTGCTTGTGCACCTTTTTCTTCAACACTTTTCCCTTCCACATAACTTTCTATTAATGTACTTTAATATAGCACTTTGGGAACATCCAACTTCTTTTGCAATTACCTTTTGAGGCTTTCCATCCTTATGGAAGGGTGTCAATGATGGTTTTCTGCACAACTGTCAGGTCAGCAGTCTTTCCCATGATTGTGATTCCTACCGAACCAGACTGAGAGACCATTTAAAGGCTCAGGAACCCTTTGCAGGTGTTATGGCTTAATTAGTTGATTAGAGTGGGACACTATGGCCCAGATTCTTGTACAATGGGCGTATCTCTGCGTCGGCGTAACGTATCTGATTTACGTTACGCCGCCGCAACTTACACGGTCAAGTGCTGTATTCTCAAAGCACTTGCTCCGTAAGTTGCGGAGGCGTAGCGTAAATCGGCCGGCGTAAGCCCGCCTAATTCAAATGTGGAAGGGGGGGCGTGTTTTATGTTAAACTACTGTGACCCGACGTGATTGACATTTTTGCGGAACGGCGCATGCGCCGTCCGTGGAATTTCCCAGTGTGCATTGCTCCAAAGTATGCCGCAAGGACGTCATTGTTTTCGACGTGAACGTAAATGACGTCCAGCCCTATTCACGGACGACTTACGCAAACGACGTAACTTTTTCAAATTTCAACGCGGGAACGACGGCCATACTTAACATTGGCTGCGCCTCATATAGCAGGGGCAACTATACGCCGGGAAAAGCCTAACGTAAACGTCGTAACTTTACTGCGTCGGCCGCGCGTATGTTCGGGAATTCGCGTATCTAGCTAATTTGCATACTCAACGCGGAATTCGACGGAAGCGCCACCTAGCAGTCAAAAAAAAATGCAGTTTAGATCCGACGGCGCAAGAGACTTACGCCTGTCAGATCTAATGAATATCTATGCGTAACTGATTCTAAGAATCAGGCACATAGATACGTCGGATTAGGACTTACGACGGCGTACATGGCGCTGCGCCGTCGTAAGTCCTCTGAGAATCCGGGCCTTTGAGTCTAGAATATTGTACCTTTTCACAATATTCAAATTTTCTGAGATTGTGGATTTAGGGTTTTCATGAGCTGTAAGCCATAATCATCACAATTATGACAAATCACGGATTGAACTATGTTGCTTTGCATGTAATAAGTCTATCTCATATATGAGTTTCACCTTTTTAAGTTGCATTAGCGAAGAAATAAATTAACTTTTGCACGATATTCAAATTTTTCGAGTTTCACCTGTAGACTGGAGACACATTACATGAGACTTCCAGAAATCAATCTGTTCCAGCCGCTTTATAAATCAATGCTTCCACATTTGTGATCCCAAGAGCCCCCTTAAATAAAAATTGCACCACATTTGATATTTCAAATATTTGATTATTTTTATTTATAAGAAATGTATTACACTATACAGCACAGCTTATTACAAAATGAATATCATGAAACAAATATCCGTGTGCAAACATAACCAATAAGAAAAGATTTAGCAACATAAGCCCCGGGGGCCCCAAAGGCGTAGTTGTAAGTTAGTAGACTCCACTGGGGTGACGGTACTCTGCCTAACAACCGAGAAACAGTGTCAATCCAGACACGTAAAACTTCCTAAAAAGTACACACCCAGGTGAGGTGCCAGAGCCTCTACACTTTAAGCATTGCTGAAACATGGTGTAGGTTTTTAATTTTAATACCCCAAAAAATGGATGCTACGATGGGAGCTATGGGAGCAGGGGGGGGGGGGGGGGCAAAGGGTAAAAGGGCAAATGGGAATGTTTAGAGAAAAGGGGATGAAAAAAAGAGAGGGAGGAGTTAAACATTTGAATTTTTATTTATATAATATAAAATAGTTACATACTGTATTTATTTATACAATTAGAGGTAAAAAAAGAAAAAAAGACAAAACGAGAAAGGGATGGACAGCACCGAAAATGTAAGATAGTATGACAGTCAGTATAAAGAGTATTTTTCTTCACTGGATTAGTTAAGCACCAAAGCGCAGGATATTGTCTGCAGGGCCAATGGGGACTGCAGCTTGGGCACTAGGGAAATTAAGGGTTATTTTTTTCAATGTTTTCATCCAAGATTGACACATTTAAACAGATGGAAAATGTGGTTAGAGAAATGTGTATCTTGGGTCAAAACAATGATAAATAGACCCTTAAATTGTTACTAAACCCAGGACTCTGCATTCACTGTATTTGGTTTCCCACAGCACCCAGAACATGGAAATGCATTTTTTTGTAAATATATGCTGCTAAATACCTTTTCTCATCAGCAGTATATAGCAGTCTTATGACTTTTATGAGAGTCTGGTTAAAGCTTGTATGAGGAGTTTTCATTCTACTCTGATCCTCCTATGAGACTACAGGACCCCCCGACCCTCGATCTGAACAAGTGCTGATTGGCTCTGTGCTGATCACATTTATCCTCCTAAGAAAATACACACCAAACTGAGCATGTGCAGAGTGCCCCCAAGTCTCTGTTCTATCAGGAGACTTTGGAAGAATGGGAGGATCAGAGAAGACAGGATCAAACAGCCTTTTTACACAATATAGAGTATTAACACCTTACGTTCCACAGTGAGTATAACAAGCATGATTTACTGAATATACAGACTAATTATATTGTTGTGAGTTTAGTAAGACTTTAAGAATAAACTGTTGTTGGTATACCATGTGATATGCAAAGCTATATTAAGGTGGACCCTTGCTCTCATTTCCTCTGCGGGCCCCAAGAACACTACTACCACCTGCATCACAAAGCAATTATGCAGAGCTATCTGAACAGGAGGTCATCAGATAGTTTATGGCTGAAACCCTGCTATCTATAGCCCACCACTTAACATCATCATTCATGCCTCTCTCTTATGTTCTGAAATTCATAACAAGCTTTCTCGCTTACCAGTATTTTTACGTCTATGTATAATTAAAGTAATATCGCCTGTGAGGTTTTTATTTTTTGTGCTATAAACAAAAAAAGAGTGTACATTTTGTAAAAAAAAAAACAATTGGGCCAAATTCAGAGAGAGATACGATAGTGTATCTCCTGATACACCGTCGTATCTCAGAGTTAGGCTGGTCGTATCAATGCGCCTGAATCATAGAATCAGTTACGCATAGATATGCCTAAGATCCGACAGGTGTAACTGTGTTACACCGTCGGATCTTACCTGCAATTTAAAAATGGCGCGGGGGGCGTTCTCGCTGATTTACGCTGAGAAATATGTAAATCAGCAAAATACGCAAATTCACGAACGTACGCGGACCCGACGCAGTGTTGTTACGACGTTTCCGTAGCGGTTTTCCTGGCGTATACTTACCCCTGCTCCTATGAGGCGCAGCCAATGTTAAGTATAGCCGTCGTTCCCACGTCGATTTTGAATTTTTTTACGTCGTTAGCATAAGTCGTTCTCGAATACGGATGGACGTCATTTATGTAAGCGTCGAAACCACTGACGTCCTAGCAACATCAGTGGGAGCAATGCACGCCGGGAAATTTCGCGGACGGCGCATGCGCATTTAAATCGGCGCGGGAACGCGCCTGATTTAAATAGTACACTCCCCCTAGCCGCGGAATTTGAATTCCGCCGGGGGTTTTACGATCCGCCGCCGCGAAATTGGAGGTAATTGGTTTGTGAATTACCCACTTGCCTCTCAAACCTGCGGCAGCGGATCTTAAATCACATAGATCACGCGGATCTAAAGATCCGCTGATCTGTGTGAATCTAGCCCAATATTTTTAACTTTTTGCTATAATAAATATCCAATTTAATAAAAAAAAATTCTCCGTTTAGGCCGATATGTATTCTTCTACATATGTATGGTAAAAAAAAAAAAAATCGCAATAAGCGTATAGTGACTGGTTTGCACAAAAGTTATAGCACCTACAAAATAGGGGGTGAGAAATAATACCGCTCAGAAAACTGCTGATCCCCTGGCTTTGCTTCCGTCCCACCAAGCCAAAAGGGTACTGGCTATGCACAGGTGCATTGGATGAAAAGAGGTCCTGGACTGCCGCACTCCTTAAAACGATATCTTTATTCAGCAAGTGAAATCCAAAAAACAAAAAACAACCAACAATGTTGCAGTCAAAAAGAAATGAACAAAAGGAAAAGGATGGCTGACATGTTTCACATCGTGTGATGCTTACTCGTAGGGGACATAATTATGATTTTTACTAGGAATGGCGGTGATCTGCGATTATTATTTGGACTGCGACATTATAGCGGACACATCGGACACTTTTGACACATTTTTGGGACCATTCACATTTATACAGTGAACAGTGCTATAAATATGCTCTGATAACTGTATAAATGTGACGGGCAGGGAAGGGGTTACTAACAACACTAGGGGGCGAGGAAGGGTTAAATGTGTAGCCTAGTGAGTGATTCTAACTGTAGGGGGAGGGAACTGACTGGGGAGGTGACCGATCTATGTCCCTATGTACAAGGGACACAGCATCGGTCTCCCTGACAGGATGTGGATCTCTGTGTTTACACACAGAGATCCACGGTCCTGCTCAGTTACTGGGCAATTGCGGGTGCCGGGCACGCGCATCCTGTTCCCAGTAACGCGGCTTTAAAAGACGAGGACGTCATATGATGTCCTGTTAGAACAATTGAGCTACTGTGCCGCAGTCAATTGACGTCGGCTGGTAGCTGAGTGGTTAAGGTTGCTTTACTGTGTGCAGGAAAGCAGACTAGAAGGGCATTTCTGAAATTCAAAAGCACCATCTGGAATGACTTAATTGGTCATAGAATCCCCACTTTGGAGGGAAGATCCGTGTTATACCTGAAGGGTTCCACATGTACTGGCACTTTAAGGCTGGCTCCACCCAGCAGTGATGACTAGGGATGAGCTTTGTGTTCGACTCGAACGTATGTTCGACTCGAACGTATGTTCGACTCGAACATCGTCTGTTCGTATGTTCGACGAATTTCGAACAAAACGGGTCGTCCGCACCAAATTCGAGTGACGCGCATCGGCCCATAATTCACTGCGGCTTTGCACGCTGATGATTGGCCAAGCATGCACCATGACCCTGCATGCTTGGCCAATCACAAGGTGCAAAAAACGAAGAACCACAATTGGCCAAAGCCAGGGTGGCTTTGGCCAATTATGGCTCAGGGGGTTTAGTACATGCCCCACACTATAAGTCGGCCGCGTGTAGTGTGTTCCAGCTTTGTTAAAGAAAAGAACAGTCAGACAGTTAGAGAGAGAGAGATAGATAGAGACACAGTGTATTTTCTACCAGATAGATAGATAGATAGATAGAGCAGGCAGGCTAGTCAGTTTAGTTAAATTTACAGTGTGTAGAGGATATATATACATCCTAGCGTTGTACATATATGTATACACTGTATAGCTTAGCTAGATCAGCTATTCCTATTGTTAGGCAGTAGATTGTGCTAGATGCGGTGCTCTAAAGTGTTGTATTGCCTGCATGATAGTGTTTAGTTTACACCTAAACATAGTACTCAGTGTTAGTGGACGTGTGCTATTTAATTGCCCATAAACGCATTAGCTGTTACTGCACGTGGGCTATTTAATAGTGTATAAAGGGATATTGCGTGAGTGAGAACGTCGTTCGCAGTCGGTAGAAAACGTCGTGAAAACGATCATGCAGTACGACGATACGAAACTTGATTTTTGGACTTCATGATCAGTGGGTGAGTTTGTGGGTTTGATATGGGGAGAAAGCTAATTCTTGACTGACATTAGGTTTTTTTGATACATTTTGACTTGCAGAAATAATGGAGGCCTTCAGAGAACAGGAGTTCTTCACAGAATTTATTCAAAGGGGGCCCCGGATGGCAACCCCCCTTTTTTCTAGAATTTTTCTTTCCCAAAAAAATAATTTATTGAGCCAAGATCTGGCATTGTAATGGCCCCCCCCACCCCTAAAATAATCGACATATTGTTGCCACACAGCACTGGCACTTTGGGGGGCCAACCCTGTATGGACAGCCTCACGGGCCACCACCACTGGAACATCAGTGGCCTCATCAGGCACAAGTGTCATGTAGTTTGTTGAGGGTCTCTTTAGGAAATTGTGCAATATGCAGGAGCAAAGTATGACATGGTTCTGATTCTACTTAAGAAACCTACAGTCCTTATCTTGTTCGCACCGCCTGTATACTGCTGTTCAAAGTATATAGGGCCAAACGGTCTTGTCAGGGCCGATCCTCGCTATAGGCTCACTATGCAAGCCGCTTAGGGCCCCGCAAAGCCGCAAAGGGCCCCCCAAATTACTAGAGGCCCCGCCTGGTGAGAAGTCATTTTTGCCCCCTCACCCCGCTTCTAAACTCGCTGGCTGAGTCATTTCCGACAGCAGAACACCCCCTCCCCCTGCTGCTCAACTTTCTTTAATGTGACAAGTCACTGTCGTCAGGCCCCCCCCCGCTTCTCATTTTTAATGTGCCATGTCATTTTGCTTAGGGCCCCAGGGAGGTCAGGATCGGCACTGGGTCTTGTAATGACCTGGGGGGAGTGGTGGCGGGGAAACTCATGGTATTTTTTTTAATGATTTTTATCCATATTGCAGGGACCAAACATTACATTAAAGCCGCAAGCAGTATTAAATTACTTTTTTCTGAGAGTAATCTCATGTTGTGCAGGGACATTTCTAAACACGTGCCACTACTTTAGACACCCAGCAGGTACCATATTTAAAGGATTTTTTTTTCACTTTAAACATCATTAAAATCGCTGCTCAAGAAAAAACTACAGTTTTTACAACTTTTTTTTCTATTGATACATGTTCCCTGGGGCAAGACCCGGGTTCTCAAAGACGTTTTCCAACAATAACTTGCATATTGGGCTTTAAAATGAGCACTTTTGAATTTGAACGTTCGAGTCCCATAGACTTCAATGGGGTTCTAAATGTTCGCGCGAACAGACGGTCGGTCTGTTCGAACGTTCTGGTGCGAACTGAACCCGGGTATGTTCGGCTCATCCCTAGTGATGACAAGGGTCAAGGGGCATAGTAGCCATCTTAGAGAGAGCACATGTAAAGGAGCTGATAAGATGTACTGTCCTGAGTGTACAGATGAACTGAAATAAACATCCATTGTTCCAGACCAGAGTCTTGTGTCTCTCACAACACAGAGGATACAACAATCCGTTTTTTTAGCACTTGGGTGCTGGGACTGATTCAGTGTGTCCCATACTGTTGAACAGTCTTTTGAACACCAGGTTAAATTGGTATGTTCCACTGCCTGAGTTTGTTTCGTTAGAGGTGCCACAATGACAGGTGGATATAACAAAGACCTATGAGTGCTAGCTCCCATGAGTATCAAAGAGGTACACAAAGCCCTTGTTCTAAAGAGCATACTGACAATGAAGTGTTTAATTCTTTGTTGTTTATCCCATATTGTCATGAGCGTGTATCGCTCCTGCTCCATCATAGCTGTTGGTCTCATTCCAACATGCTGGTTTTGACTGTGATGCATTCTCCTTGTCTACTTGTCCACCTGCAAGGTGATTGATGTAGCCAGTCTCTGGGTGCAGACCAAACTCGATTTAAGCCAGCCAAGCCTGCAGTCTCATGCTTGTGATAGTGTGTTTAACGTGTGGTCCAAGCTCCCTGTTTGGCCTCGCACACACAACCGTTTTCCTTCAGAATCCATCAAGAAACTTGGTGGCAGAGCTTTTTTGCCGAGGAAAACAGTCGTGTGTATGCTTTTCATCGAGAAAACTGTTGAGGAACTCGATGAGAAAAAAAAAAAAACAAGTTCTCGTTTTCCTCATCTGGAGTCTCAATGTCCTCGTCGTGTTCCTCGTCGGGCTGGTTTTCGACGAGAAACACGTTCGTGTGTATGCTTAGAAACCCGCACATGCTCAGAAGGGTGGCGCCAGTGGAATAAAACTTCCCCTTGTGTGGAGAAAGTCTCTTGAGGGGGAGGGGGCGAGCAGGAGTGTCAGGACGCTCTCTACTTTGCAGATAGAGAAAGGAGCTGTGTGTTAGTGGGCGTCCTGACACTCCTGCTCGCCCCCTGCCCCCTCAAGAGGCTTTCTCCACACCAGGGAGAAAGTCTTGCATCACTGTGTGGAGTTACAGACAGAAGAACAGGAAGTGAGGATTTCTCTGAAGAAATAAGGACATTTAAAAGCAAAATGGAAGGATGAGGTAAGTGAAGGAGGACTGCACTAAGGTAAAGGAAGCTATTTAGGGAATTATTTTTTTTTACCTTTACAGCCCCTTTAAGCCTGACTGACCCCTAGACTGAAAAGCTAGGGGTCCATTTAATTCGGTGAGTGGGGACACAGGAGGGGGTGTGGCACACTTATGCCCCGTACACACCATCACTTTATGTGATGAAAAAAAACGACATTTTCTGTGAAGTAAAAAATGACGTTTTTGAAACTTCAATTTTCAAAGATGAAGTTGCCTACACACCATCGTTTTTCTCACAATGTTCTAGCAAAGCGAGGTTACGTTCTCACCACTTTTTCCATTGAAGCTTGCTTCATAAGTAGCTTCTGGGCATGCGCGGATGAAAAAACGTCGTTTTAAACGACGTTTTTGCTACACACGGTCAATTTCTGTGAAGTAAAAGTTGACGTTTTGAAAAACGACACATAAAATTGAAGCATGCTTCAATTTTTTTTGGTCGTTTTTTAGAAGACATAAAACAACGTTTTCCCCCACACACGGTCAATTAAAGTGACGTTTTTAAAAACGTCATTTTTTTTCATCACATAAAGTGATGGTGTGTACGTGGCATTAGAATTTGGAGCACAATTGCACTTTATTGATTGGAGCACATCATTGACCATTTTATGGATGTTTTTATTCATTTTCACTTAATGTGATTGTTTTGTACCATTGCAAGCTCTGTAATTGTATTTACTTTTTAAAGGCCCTATCGCCATAAAATAAAGACCAGTATGTCCCAAAATAAATGAAAACAACAAATGATCACCCCTTTGGACATGACACCAGTTAAAGTGATATTTGACCTTAAAGTGGAGTTTCCATCCCAAAATGTTTCTTTCATTATTGTGCTCATTAGACCTAAAAAAGAAAAAAAAATTGTTTTACTCACCTGGAAATGCCTGTTGCTATGCAGTCCCACAAAATCTGCCTTTGGAATCACCTAGGATTCTGACATCATCTCCCTCTAATGCTCCTGGGAAATGTGTATCATTATTTCCCAGGATGCAGTGCGCTACCCAATTATCACTCCCCATCCAAGACTTCCAGGAAGTAAGTGCTTGTGGGCTTCACAATGGCCACAAGCAAAATGACAACGGTGTGGACATAGTTTTATAAACTATGGGCCAGATTCAGGTAGGAGATACGACGGCGTATCTCCAGATACGCCGTCGTATCTCTGAGTGTGCGGCGTCGTATCTATGTGCCTGATTCTTAGAATCAGTTACGCATAGATTTGACTAAGATCCGACCGGCGTAAGTCTCTTACGCCATCATATCTTAGTTGCATATTTACGCTGGTCGCTAGGTGGCGCTTCCGTTGATTTACGTGAGGAATATGCAAATTAGGTAGATACGCCGATTCAGAAACGTACGTCCACCCGGCGCATTTTTTTACGTCGTTTACGTTAGGCTTTTTCCGGCGTAAAGTTACCCCTGCTATAGGAGGCGTATCCTATGTTAAGTATGGACGTGGTTCCCGCGTCAAATTTTTATTTTTTTTACGTCGTTTGCGTAAGTCGTCCGTGAATGGGGCTGGACGTAATTTACGTTCACGTCGAAACCAATACGTCCTTGCGGCGTACTTTGGAGCAATGCACACTGGGATATGTCCACGGACGGCGCATGCGCCGTTCGTGAAAAAACGTCAATCACGTCGGGTCTCGATTCATTAACATAAAACACTCCCCCCTGTTCCTCATTTGAATTAGGCGCGCTTACGCCGGCCCATTTACGCTACGCCGACGTAACTTAGGAGGCAAGTGCTTTGTGAATACAGTACTTGCCTCACTATCTTACGTCGGCGTAGTGCAAATGGGATGCGCTACGCCGGCAGAAAGATACGCCGCCGTACGTGATTCTACCCCTATTTTTTTAAATAACTATGCGGAGCGGTGGCGGATTGTAAAATAGTAAGTGACCGGATTTAGATTATAAAAACGCAGGATGAAAGGACATACATTTAAAAAATGCTAATTGTGGTTGGAACCCCGCTTTAAATCAAACACAAAATAAAATGAAGGACAAAAAAGCCCATATATCCTAAATAATATTAATAAGACATAATAATGTCAATAAAGACAAATAATAATAACAACAACAAAATGGCAGCAAATGGATTGATTGGCCAAATAGCAAAAAAACCTATAGAAATAAAATAATAAATAAAAAATATATTGTAGGTTGACTTGCACTTTAATTTGGTCTAATCTGCCATTCTGATAGCCTAGTATATAGCCATTTTTACCCCTTTTTATACACAAACAGTTACCGTATTTTTCGTCATATAAGACGCACTTTCCCCCCCAAAAAATATGGTGGAAAATGTGTCTGCGTCTTATAGGCCGAATGTGCATCAGGCACCGCCCCCTGCCGCCGCTGTCAATGCCCCCACCACTGCCAGCAACTCCTCCAGCTCAGTGCTGTGTTATGGGCTATGGAAAAAGCCCCCCACCCGCACAAATGCAGCCCCCCGTCGGTCGGCTCGATATAGCGGCACTTGCAGGGTTGGACTGACACAAACCCAGCGACAAGCGCCCTGTGATTGCCCGGGCGGCCGACATGGGCGTCTGTGATTGGCTCCGGCGGCGAATGTGGAGGCGGGGTTGGTCTGTGAGCGATCAAGCTGCACGCTGCACGTGTGAATACCGTGAGAGTGACCCCTTCGCATTGCCCCCACAGAGAGTGACCCCTTCGCACTGCCCCCACAGAGAGTGACCCCTTTGCACTACCCCCACAGAGAGTGACCCTTTCACACTGCCCTCACAGAGAGTGACCCCTTTGCACTGCCCCCACAGAGAGTGACCCTTTCGCACTGCCCCCACAGAGAGTGACCGCTTTGCACTGCCCCCACAGAGAGTGACCGCTTTGCACTGCCCCCACAGAGAGTGACCCCTTCGCACTGCCCCCACAGAGAGTGACCCCTTCGCACTGCCCCCACAGAGAGTGACCCCTTCGCACTGCCCCCACAGAGAGTGACCCCTTCGCAGTTCGCACTGCCCCCACAGAGAGTGACCGCTTTGCACTGCCCCCACAGAGAGTGACCGCTTTGCACTGCCCCCACAGAGAGTGACCCCTTCGCACTGCCCCCACAGAGAGTGACCCCTTCGCACTGCCCCCACAGAGAGTGACCCCTTCGCACTGCCCCCACAGAGAGTGACCCCTTCGCAGTTCGCACTGCCCCCACAGAAAGTGCCGCACTACCCCCACAGAGAGTGACCGCTCTGCACTGCCCCCACAGAAAGTGACCCCTTTGCACTGCCCCCACAGAGAGTGACCCCTTCGCACTACCCCCACAGAGAGTGACCCCTTCGCACTGACCCCACAGTCAGACCCCTTCTCTTTCAGCCCACCTCCCCTCTGTCTGTTAGTGCCCCCCTCTTTATCAGCCCCCCTTTTCTATGAGCCATCTACAGCGACATACCCACAGCAGGGCCAGGGTGCCAGCCAGCCACCCAGGGTGACCCATCCACACCAGCAAACCAGCCAGCCACACACAGGAGCCAGCCTGACATGTTCTGACACTTGCTGAAAGGGTAGAGCAGCCCGAGCGATGGCACAGGTAAGGTTGCAATATTGGCAATGGTCTGGCTGCATTTCATGGGCACTGGTAAATATTTTGGTACACCATTTGGTTAAGAATTTTATTATTTTCTTGTTTTCCTCCTCTAAAACCTAGGTGCGTCTTATGGTCAGGCGCGTCTTATACGGCGAAAAATACGGTAATTTTATTGTATTTTTTTTTATTACGTTCAAATAATGTTCAATTAGCTACAAATGTGCTTATTTATTGTTTAGTTAAAAATTTCAGAGCATATTCTTTTTTAAGGCATGTCATTTCTCCTCCCATAAATCTGTTTGATAAATATCTTGACACAATTACCTTCATCATCTTATTTTAATAAAGAAGCAATAAGCTAATTACATTTGTTATCCAGGTGACATGATCAATCACACAGTACCTTTAATTCCAAGAAGATTAATATAATTAATCATATTACGGGAAAAAAAAGAAAAAAAAAAAGCCAGCTGACAATGTTCAGCTCTCAAAGGTCGTCAGCAACACAATAGCATGAAAAATTTAATTCACCTTTTTTTTCTTACATCTTTGGAGATTTACCAAAGCGCTCTGACAAAACTTATGTAATTATAATAATTATTGATCGACTTTCTACAATCTATTGTCACCCTGATTACAGTCTCCAGACCTATTTCCAATTCCATCTTTCCAAACTGATCACCTTGACGTAGTTCGGTAATTTTCTCTGCATACTGATGCGAGAGGAATTTGCCTCCGCTAATCTTCCCATAACGCCGCGGACGGTTTATGGTTGATTGATGCATTGTAAAAATGCGAGATGAACAAAGAGGTACGCTGAAATCAATAGACTGTTGAAATATTCATTCCGTCTGTTAGAAAAAATGCAAAAATATTGTTTGTGGGAAGATGAGATGACTGATATCTTCTTTCTTGAATTTGTAATTGTACTGACAGGCTGAATTTGACTTGCCTGAAGCACCTTTGATAAGCAGATTTATTAAAATGCACCTGTAGCCAAAGCACATTTTAGTGATAGTACTAATATTTTTACAATTGGTTCCTCCCTGCTCACTAAGGATTTAAACATGTGGCCATTCATTGATCTTTGCTTGTAAATGCCTAAGCAGCATCAGCTTCAGCAAAACATTGCACAAGCTTCAAGCAGATTCTTGGAACCCTTTTGTATACATTACAGTGTATACAGGGCCGCCATCAGGAATTATGGGGCCCCTTACACAGCTTCAGGCATGGCCCCCCTGGAGCAGAGAACTGGGGGGGGGGCTGTGCTGCCACCTGAAATTGAGAAGCGGGGGGGCTGCCGCGAATTGCGAAGCGGGGGGGGGGGGGGCTTTAAAAAAATAAAAAAAAATAAAGATAAATATATATAAAAAAAGGGGGGTAGCCATCCGGGGCCCTGGGGACCTCTGAGCCCTTTAATAAAAAGAAAGAAAAAATATATATTTTTTTTTAAAAAGGGAAAAAGGGGGTTGCCATCTGGGGCCCTGGGGACCTTTAATAAAAAAAATTATAAATATATATATATATAAATATTTTTTATAAAAATAAATTACAAAAAAGGGGGGTTGCTATCCGGGACCTCTGGGCCCTTTAAAAAAATGAAATAAAAAATAAAATAAACCTCTGGGCCCCTCAACAAAATAAATAAATAAAAATAAACATTTATAAAAAAAAAAAAAGAAAAAAAAAGGGGGAGGGGGGGGTTGCCATACAGGGCCCTGGGGACCTCTGGGCCCTTTAATAAAAAAAAATATATAAACAAAAATAAAAAAATAAACATTTATAAAAAAATATAAAAAAAGGGGGTTTGCCACATGGGGCCCTGGGGACCTCTGAGCCCTTTAATAAAAGAAATATTATATATATATATATATATATATATATATATATATATATATATATATATATATATATTAGGGTTGTCCCGATACCACTTTTTTAGGACCGAGTACAAGTACCGATACTTTTTTTTATGTACTCGCCGATACCGAATACCGATACCTATTTTTACATGTGTCCACAAATGCAGCCATGTCCCCCTACATATATCCAGCCATGTCCCCAAACATATGCAGCCATGTCCCCCATACCTAATGATGATGCCACCGCCTCCCTCGCACATCTGTCTGTCCCCCCCCACACATATCAGTACCCCATGCACAGCTGCCCCACACACACACATATCAGTACCCCCTTGCACGTCTGCCCCCCCCCCACACATATATCTGTCACCCCCTGCACATCTGCCCCCACACACATATCTGTCACCCCTTGCACATCTGCCCCCCCCCCCACACACACACACACACACATCTGTCACCCCCTGCACATCTGCCCCCCCCCCCACACACACACACACATCTGTCACCCCCTGCACATCTGCCCCCCCCCCCCCCCACACACACACACACACACACACACACATCTGTCACCCCCTGCACATCTGCCCCCCACATACATATTTGTCACCCCCTGCACATCTGTCACCCCCTGCACATCTGCCCCCCCCCCACACATACCAGAACTCCTCTGTGCATCTGTCTGCCCCCCCCCCCACATCAGTACCCCCTGCATGTCTGTCTGTCCCCCACTACACATATACACATCAGTACCCCCTGCACGTCTGCCCCCCCACACACACATATCTGCCCCCCCCCACACACACATATTAGTACCCCCCTGCATGTCTGTCCCCCCCCCACACACATTTCAGTTCCCCCTCTGTACACAGTGCAATGCACTATTAAAAGCCAGTCAATGTTTTATCTATTGTGACTGGGTGCAGGCTGCCTGTGCTTTCATTGATTGTACCTGTGTCAGCGGCGGGTGATTACTTTAATCTGCCTGACCTTGTACACCAGATCCCCGAGCGCCCAGGAGGAGGGGGGAGCGGCAAGCCCGCCGTAGTTAAAGTACATGCAGGGCTTGTATCTCATCATCCGCCTCCACCGGCACCGATCATGTGGCACTTCCGGCCGGCTCTCTCCTCGTCCCGGCTCTCTCCTCGTCCCGGCTCTCTCCCCTTATCTTCTCTCCCCCTCAGCTTTCACAGGCGCAACGGTGCGGCGAACATTACAGGCAGCTTTCACGCTGTGTAAAGGACACTCCCCCTTGCTCGGGAGTGGACAGATCCGTCCAAGGGGGAGTGTCTATACACAGCGCAGCGGGCAAAACAGCTATTCAAACTAAAGGTGCCTGTAATGTTCGCCGCACGGTGATTAACGCGGCAGCGGCGGATTTGCGAGATACGGCGACGGCGACGGCTGCGGCGGCAAGTATTCTATTTAGGTATCGGGAGTATTTGCGGGAGTACGAGTACTCCCGCAAATACTCGGTATCGGTCCCGATACCGATACTGGTATCGGTATCGGGACAACCCTAATATATATATATATATATATATAAAAAATAAAATAAATAAAAAAATATATAAAAATCTCCGGGCCCCTGGGGACCCCCGGACCCCTAAAAAAAAAAAAACAATTGGCCCTTTAATAAAAAATAAAATAAAAATATATTAAAAAAATATATATTTTTTTTATAAAATAAAAAATGAAAAGGCCATCTGGGACCCTGGGGGCTTCCGGGCCCCTGGGGACCTCTAAAAAAAAAACCTTACAGGTGTACTGCCTGTACCCCCCTGATGGCGGCCCTGAGTATATATATATATATATATATATATATATATATATATATACACACAGTTGTGCTCATAGGTTTACATACCCTGGCCATTTATTATCAATCAACTGTGTTTACTCATAATGACAACAGAAACTACCCAAATGACCCTGATCAAAAGTTTACATACCCCAGTGATTTTGGCCTAATAACATGCACACAAGATGACACAAAGGGGTTTGAATGGCTATTAAAGATAACCATCTCCACCTGTGACCTGTTTACTTGTAATTATTGTGTGTATAAAAGGTCAATGAGTTTCTGGACTCCTGACAGACCCTTGCATCTTTCATCCAGTGCTGCACTGACGTTTCTGGATTCTGAGTCATGGGGAAAGCAAAAGAATTGTCAAAGGATCTGTGGGAAAAGGTAATTGAACTGTATAAAACAGGAAAGAGATATAAAAAGATATCCAAGGAATTGAGAATGCCAATCAGCAGTGTTCAAACTCTAATCAAGAAGTGGAAACGTAGAGGTTCTATTGAAACCAAACCACGGTCAGTCAGTTTTGGACAATGATCCAAAACACAAGGCCAAGTTGACCTGTCATTGGCTACAGCAGAATAAAGTGAAAGTTCTGGAGTGGCCACCTCAGTCTCCTGACCTCAATATCATTGAGCCACTCTGGGGAGATCTCAAACGTGCAGTTCATGCAAGAGAGCCCAAGAATTTACAGGAACTGGAGGTCTTTTGCCAAGAGGAATGGGCAGCTTTACCATCTGAGAAGATAAAGAGCCTCCTCCACAAATACCACAAAAGACTTCAAGCTTTTATTGATTGATGTTAATGGGGCAATACACGATATTAAGAACTGGGGTATGTAAACTTTTGATCAGGGTGATTTAGGTAGTATCTGTATATAAATGGCTTCAGCCAAACACTAACCATGAGTACAAGAAAAGTTTTTGTGTTATTTATATTCTGAAATTCTGCCAGGGTATGTAAACTTAAGAGCACAACTGTATATATATATATATATATACACAGGATGTCACAAAAGTGAGTACACCCCTCAAATTTTTGTAAATATTTTATTATATCTTTTCATGTGACACCACTGAAGAAATTACACTTTGCTACAATGTAAAGTAGTGAGTGTACAGATTATATAACAGTGTACATTTGCTGTCTCCCTCAAAATAGCTCAACAAACAGCAATTAAACCACTGGCAACAAAAGTGAGTACACCCCTAAGTGAAAATGTCCAAATTGGGCCTGAAGTGTCAATATTTTGTGTGGCCACCATTATTTTCCAGCACTGCCTTAACCCTCTTGGGCATGGAGGTCACCAGAGCTTCACAGGTTGCCACTGGAGTCTTCTTCCACTCCTCCATGACGACATCACAGAGCTGGTGGATGTTAGAGACCTTGCGCTCCTCCACCTTCCATTTGAGGATGCCCCACAGAGGCTTAACAGGGTTTAGGTCTGGAGACATGCTTGGCCAGTCCATACTCTTTACCCTCAGCTTCTTTAACAAGACACTGGTCGTCTTAAAGGTGTGTTGGGGGTGGTTATCATGTTGGAATACTGCCCTGCAGCCCAGTCTCCTAAGGGAGGGGATCATGCTTTGCTTCTGTATGTCACAGTACATGTTGCCATTCATGGTTCCCTCAATGATCTGTAGCTCCCCAGTGCCGTCAGCACTCATGCAGCCCCAGACCAGGATACTCCCACCACCATGCTTGACTGTAGGCAAGACACACTTGTCTTTGTACTCCTCACCTGGTTGCCGCCACACACACTTGACACCATCTGAACCAAATACGTTTATCCTGGTCTCATCAGACCACAGGACATGGTTCCAGTAATCCATGTCCTTAGTCTGCTTGCCTTCAGCAAACTGTTTGCTGGCTGTATTGTGCATCAGCTTTAGAAGAGGCTTCCTTCTGGGATGACAGCCATGCAGACCAATTTGATGCAGTGTGCAGCGTATGGTCTGTTGACTGACAGGCTGACCCCTTCGACCTCTGCAGCAATGCTGGCAGCACTCATACGTCTATTTCCCAAAGACAACCTCTGGATATGACGCTGAGCATGTGCACTCAACTTCTTTGGTCGACCATGGCGAGGCCTGTTCAGAGTGGAAACTCTCCTGTTAAACCACTGTATGGTCTTGGCCACCGTGCTGCAGCTCTGTCTCAGGGTCTTGGCAATCTTCTTATAGTCTAGGCCATCTTTATGTAGAGCAACAATTATTTTTTTCACACCCTCAGAGACTTCTTTGCCATGAGTTGCCATGTTGAACTTTTAGTGACCAGTATGAGAGAGTGAGAGCGATAACACCAAATTTAACACACCTGCTCCCCATTCACACCTGAGACCTTGTAACACTAATGGGTCACATGATACCGGGGAGGGAAAATGGCTAATTGGGCCCAATTTTGACATTTTCACTTAGGGGTGTACTCACTTTTGTTGCCTGTGGTTTAGATATTATTGGATGTGTGTTGAGTAATTTTGAGAGAAAAGCAAAATTACACTCTTATACAAGCTGTACACTCACTACTTTACATTGTAGCAAAGTGTCAATTCTTCAGTGTTGTCACATGAAAAGATATAATAAAATATTTAAAAAAATGTGAGGGGTGTACTCACTTTTGTGAGATACAGGGCCCGCCTAATTCAAATGGGGCGTGTACCATTTAAATTAGGTGCGTTCCCGCGCCGAACGTACTGCGCATGCTTCGTTTTGAAATTTCCCGCCGTGCTTTGTGCGAAATGACGTCGCCCCGACGTAATGTTTTGAACGGCGACGTGCGTTACGTACTTTCGTATTCCCGGACGACTTACGCAAAAAAAAAAATTTGAAATTCGACGCGGGAACGACGGCCATACTTTAACATGGGCTGTCTATTGTTACACCACCTAAATAGCAGCCGTAACTTTGCGACGGGAAAAGCCGACTAGCGACGACGTAAGAGAATGCGTCGAACGCGCGTACCTTCGTGAATTGCCGTAAACAGCTAATTAGCATACCCGACGCGGAAAACAACGCGATCTCCACCCAGCGGGCGCCGAAGTATTGCATCCTAAGATCCGAAGGCGCACAAAGCCGTACACCTGTCGGATCTTAGCCAAATGCCGTCGTAACTTTGTTTGTGAATTCAAAATAAAGATACGACGCCGCAAATTTGAAAGTACGCCGGAGTATCAGCAGATACTCCGGCGTACTTATTCTGTGAATCTGGCCCACAGTATATACAATTCTACAGTATACATAATTCTTTTAGTCAGGCACAAGATAACCTATTGGTCAGCTTGCATGGGCCTCTGCACACAATGAGGTAGAAATTTTCAAGCAGCATTTAACAAGCCAGCAGCGGTATCATCCATCCACCAGCCGCGGCAACGCCACACACTGTCTGCCGTTGAAAGTTTCACCAAAAATTACGCTTTTTGGGCAAACGCGCCAGGGAGACGGTGTGTGACGTTACCGGGGCTGGTGGATGGATGATCCCGCTGCTGGCTTGTTAAATGCTGCTTGAATATTTCTACCTCATTGAAGGACTTTTTCGGGAAAATGGCGTTCGTGGAGTTTGCTCACTGCATCTGAGCAAATGCTTTCTGGTGGGCCTTCAGGATACAAGAGGGCAGTGAAAATGACTTCCTGATAGCGAAGAAAGGATACGGGTGTCTTGTGGATTTGTGGTAGATCACCCTAATGCTTGTTGGTATTGAGACAGTGTTGCTGTCCATCCCTTGTGCTGGTTCCCATAAAGTGACTACTGCCAGTTTGCCACTTTGCCAGTCGATGGTGAACTCTTTCTATGGTGGTCGCTCTTCACAGATGCAGACTGCATACATTCCTATCATCTCGGAACTGTCCTCATTCTAGAAGTCAAATGTATTTACATGGACTTATTTTATTCAATCTGTGCATTAACATTTGATTAAGACTTGTTCCTGTTGGAACATTTGTACTTTATGATGTATATACACACATATGTTTTATGTTTATACAGGTGCAATTTACTATTCCTGTACATTTGACATACCTATAGTGTCACACTGACACTTTACTTGCTTTTGATTTTTTGCACATTCACAGCGCTGAAACTTATTTTCATTCTTCCTTGCAGAACCTTCAGCACATGGCCTACCCAGCAGGAGCTGTTCCTCACACACCCATAGCTCCCAACTTTCCCTGGTTTCGAAGGGACTCTCCCTGATTTGGAGCTCTGTCCCTCTTTCCTCCTCATTTGTCCCTCATGTTGGTCTTATCTATAAAAAGTTATATATAAAATGCACTTTTTATCTTTCAAAAAGTGTTTCCCATTGCTAAACTTTTCATCCAAATTCAAAATTGCTGCATTTGTAAATTTTAAAAGCCAATTTAAAGGAATAGTAGTGGTAAAAAAAAGTCCTTTGTGGATTTATTTAACTTTTTTGGTTAATTCTCCTTTAAGGGGGTGTGACAGGGGGCGTGTCTTATGCCTACATACATTTGCTAGTAGGTGTCCCTCATCCCCATATCAAAATTTTGGGAGGTATGCACATCCACCCAGTGCGGTTTGGGTGGAAATGACCTAAATCACCATACCTTCTCCCAGCATGCGTAGTGGCCAGTCTGATTGGCTGGAAAAAGTATGTTTATTCATAACCTGAATTCACTGTAGCTCATCATACTAACGCTAAAGGCAACAGTGCCACCTACTGACAAAAGGGAGAAGCCACAGCTGAAACAGGATTAGCAGAAACCCCATTTGATCCATAAATACTTCAAATTGGCCAGGCCAGCTACCACCCGGCACAGCTAAATTTACTTGAAATTTAGAATTATTTATTTGTCATGATGAATTAAATATACTTTGTTTTTATTTTGGTTCACATGTTTTAAACCTAAAGGGCCGGATTCAGATACAATGGCATATCTGTCTGATACGTTACGCCGCTCTAACTTTGGGCGCAAGTTCTTTATTCAGAAAGAACTTGCGCCCTTAGTTACGGCGGCGTAACGTATGTGTTGCGGCGTAAGGCTGCGTAATTCAAATGGGGATGTAGGGGGCATGTTTTATTTAAATTTCCCTTGACCCCACGTTTTTTAAGTTTTACTTGAACGGTGCATGCGCCGTCCGTAAAATCTCCCAGTGTGCATTGCTCTAAATGACGTCGTAAGGACGTCATTGCTTTCGACGTGAACGTAAATTACGTCCAGCCGTATTCGCGAACGACTTACGCAAACAACGTAAAATTTAAAAACTCGGCGCGGGAACGACGCCCATACTTAACATAGGATACGTCGCACATACCCCTCATATAGCAAAGGTAACTTTACGCCGGAAAAAGCCGAACGCAAACGACGTAAAAAAAAAGCGCCGGGCGGTCGTTCGTTTCTGAATCGATGTAACTACTAATTAGCATATTCCTTGTGTAAACAAACGGAAGCGCCACCTAGCGGCCTTCGTGAGATTGCGGCCTAAGATACGACGGTGTAAGACACTTACACCTGTCGGATCTTAGGAATATCTATGCGTAGCCTGATTCTATGAATCAGGCGCATAGATACGACGGCCGGACTCAGAGATACGACGGCGTATCAGGAGATACGCCGTCGTATCTCTTTTCTGAATCCGGCCCAAAATGTTTAAACAGTTTAGTTTGGTATTGTTATGCTATATCTTGGTGGAGTGTGCTGTAGAACTTGGTATTGTGCACCTTTCCTGTGCTTGTTGTAATATAGGTTGATCTGAGCAGGTCTGTCGTATTGTGCTTTGAAGCAAAAGCACACAATTAGCTCAGATTTACAAACTCATCAGCATAGTGACCCTGGAAAAGATTTCTTGATGTTGGCAACCATGCCTGCCTAATTCCCATTTATTTTACCTTTACAGGCCACATTCAAGCGCAAGTGCCTTTTTTATGTGAAGCCATAAAAGTTACTTTTGCTGTTGAGACATGACTGAAAAGCTAATTTTGCTGCATCGTTACTGCAGTTTGAGATGGTTGCAGGCTATTGGATGGGCAGACAGACAAATCCATTGTTCAAAACTTTACCGTAGGGACGTTAGCGCTTCATTATCTTAAATGCCAGAGTGTCAAATGGAACCAGCGATGTCTGAGATAAAGACGGTATGATAGAAAAAAATAAGAAAACAGGTTGTTTATTTATTGGGGGGGATCAAAGGCATGAAAGGAATGAAAGTTATCCAAGGAGATGTTTTTTGTAATAAATAAAGTAAAATAAGATAAAGTGTATTAATAAAACGTGAGGAGGTCAAGGGAAGATGGCAACTGCATAAGGTGCTGTGTAGATTTCTTTTTTAAAGTGGATGTAAACCTTAAATAATTTTTTTTGTTATGTCACAATGTACAGTATAAGATTTCCTATCATCTGTGCCCAGTCTTGCCACACAGAGTTATTCCAGCTCTGAGCAATCCTCTTTTATTGTTCAGTGAAATAAAACGGACTTACAGAGAAAAACCTAAGTCTGTTCCGCCCCCTTGCTGTGAGTGACAGGTTATTTACATATCTCATGCACTAGCCTGGAGACAGGCATTATGTTTTAATTCCCACCCCCACTCCTTTTCTGAAGTCATGTGGTTACTTTTCTGGATTTTGACTGGATGTTAGTGATCGTAGCAGAATTTAGTGTAAGGAATACACAGGAAAAGTGCATATTGACAAGGGGAGTGTAGAGGAGGGCGGGGAGCCTAATGACATCACGACTCCACCCACAGATCTCCAGACAACAGACCCACCCACAGAATCTGCAGTTTTTCAGTTCTCATAACAGACAGAGAGTAAACATTTGACAGGTAAGGATACATGCAGGAGGCATATATATCCTTATAGATCAGCACTATGGCAGTAGTTTAGAAAGAATGAGAGTGGCTTCACATCCACTTTAAGGACTGATTTTCTCCCAAGCCTTAGAGGAGAGAATGTCCTCTTGCTGGAGGTGACTGCAGAGTGCACATCTCAGCTTTTGTATGTGTGTACTCATTGTTTGTAGCTTGGGGCCTGGAGTGCCGAGGACTGCACTCATCCAAAGTGTAGAACCAGAAGTATTGCTGACAGTCAATTGGCCAGATCAGAGTCCAACGTGTGTCTAGGACTGTTGTGCAGCTGCTTGCTGTGTTTGGTTTTACCACTCCTAGCAGACTGTGTAAGAAAGAGACTGACCATCCACCTAGTAGCCTTGAATCACTGCATGATGAGTTTTAAAGAGGATGGTATAGATGTGCACCACCTTAAAGACTGGGTCCCACTGATTAGCAATCTGAAGATTGAATTTCAGGAGCCATATACAATACTTACCAATTGCTCCACAGGGAATCTGATCTGAGCTACTAATAGTCAGAGATACCTCTCCTGGGATATGAATATATACAGAGCAATATATACAGTATATAGAGGGCACTCTGAGACATTTACTGACTATTGACTGCAGAGGAACTACTGTGGTTTTTCTTTTCATTACTGTTGAGTGTTGATACTGTTCATTACTGATGCTGTTTACTGCTAGGTAATCTTGTTTTAGTAATATGTAGATTTAGACTAAACTGCTATGCTATTACCTAATAATTACTTCAGTTAGCTTACTGTGAGAAAACAGGTTATTTTACCTGCACATTGTTATTTGTGAATTGCTATTTATTTTTGCCCTTTGACAATATACTTGCTTTACTTATAATTAAGCAGCCTTGTGCTTATTTCCTGACAATTTAACATAGTTGTGAGTGGGATATTAATACTTGCGTCTGCAGCAACCATTTACTTAGCCAGGTGTGTCAGAGGGGATGAAGCTGTCCACATACTGTAGTTGTGGCAAAGAATAGATAATCCGTCATACCAAGCTGCTCCTCAGGGGTGTTAAAGTGGAGTTCCACCCATAAATATAACATTACATCAGTAGTTTTAAAAAAAAAGTCATTAGTCCTTTAAGAAAAAAAAACTTTTTTTTTAGATGCCTTCAAAGTGTTGTTGCTAGGCAGAATAGTTAATCTTCCCACTTCCTGCACCTAGGTGCTTAAGCTTCCTGACCTACACCGCACAGACTCCTGGGAATGTAGTGGGTGTAACTTTCCAGGAGTCTGTGCACTCCCCAGTCCTGAAGAATCATGTGACTTGGACAGTACAGGTGCTGAAACCTGATCTGAAACCTATTACACTGCTTGTGCAGCACTGAGCATGTGCGAGATCTGCAAGGCTGAAATCCAGGAAGTCATACAGTCTGGCTTCATGATGCCCACACTTAAGATGGCTCCAGTCAATTTCTATTTTATAAAGTGTCTAAATGCTGTAACAACCTAACAAAACGGACCTTAGTTTACAGACTAACTTTACTAGAATACATTAAGCTTGTGTATTACAGGGGTATTTATATATAAAAAGTGAAATTGTGGCCGGAACTCCGCTTTAAGTGCTACACAGTTATCACCAAAAATCTGTTCTTGTCCTTAATTTACTAAGTTCTGGGGCAACTGCACCAGCAGAGTGCAACTGAACCGGCAGAGCGCAACTGAACCGGCAGAGCGCAACTGAACCGGCAGAGCGCAACTGAACCGGCAGAGCGCAACTGAACCGGCAAAGTGCAACTGAACCGGCAGAGTGCAACTGAACCGGCAGAGTGCAACTGAACCGGCAGAGTGCAACTGAACTTCCAAAGTGTACAGTCTATTTGCTTTTAGTAAATCCACCCTATGGAGTCTTTGCTTTGGTTGAGACCACATCACATGCCAGGGGTGTCATCCATAATACGCATGAAAAGGTCAGAGTTCACAATGGCTACCCCCGACATTCAGCCGAGATCAAGTGACCATTTACATTATAATGCACTCATGTGTTTGGATGCATGTGACATCATCACATGCAGGGCTCAAGTCCTGCGGGAACGCGTGGGAACGGAGTTCCTGCACTTTTTTCACAGCTGGAACGCAGTTCCCTTTGCAGGACTAGAGCAGCCGAGAGCAGCCGAGAGCAGCCAAGCCATCCAATCCAATCCTTCATTAGCGGCGATGCCCAGCTCGAGTCACTGTCAGGGGCAGGCGAACCTTAGTAATCCTTTGTGTTACTGGCCGCTTCCTGTATATGGATTCATTGAGTAGTATTCCGTCACTTCCTCGATGCCGCAATGTCTCCTGGGAGCTTTTGTCATTGTTCCCAGGAAACATTGCGGAGGTCTGCCACAAGTTATCACGGGATTTAGAAAGAACTTGCTTAAAGAAAAACATGCGGTTTAGTAATTATGCATATGAGCGTATCATTTATTTTTTTTGGTGGGGGAGTGGATCTTGGGTGGGAGTTCCCACACTTTTTCCCCCAGGACTTGACCCCTGATCACATGTCTTTAGCTGAAGCAGAAGAGTGGAACTTGAATTCCTGGTGAAGCTAGCTTCCTACCGGAGTCCCACAAAGATATATAAGCAAGCATGTCAATCAACATACCAGCAACCATAAAAATGTAAATGTCAGGTGCAGAGGGTCACCAAATGTCAGTCTAATTAATGGTACGACCGCCAACCCTGCGTAGCACTTACTTTTCAGTCAATTCTGGCTTTCCTGGAATCAAAATGGGATCAACCTGCTATCAATATAGAATGAAATAAAATGTACACGATCAACATAAATCCAGTTTAAATAAATATCAATATTAATAGGTCAAGGGGTAAGCTACCCAAGCTCTAGGCTCTGAAAAGATCACAGAAAAAGTCAATAAAGTCTGAATTACTTAACTCACCACTAAGAAATGATATATCGTATTCAGCAGTATAAGTTATGACAAAGAGCGCACCCAGATGGGTCTCCAGATAATACAAGGAATGGCAATAATAAATTAAGGCAGCCATGCTATACTGTACCAATGCACCATGTCGGATAAGGTGTAAAGTTTCTGCCAATAAAAATTCCTTTACATTAGAGACCAACAGAGTGATTTTGGTAAAGGTGATTTCACCGTAACATCCTCTGCTGGACAAAATAGTGCAAATTCCATAAAAAATTTGAAAAAATTAGCGCTACCCCCGCAGGAGCCGCTGGTAACTGGGTCCAATTCCCTCCTCTAAACACATGCACAGCCAGGCACACAGCAATTCCAGGATTCTTTCATGACTCAAGAATCAGTCTAGGGGTTATCTTTTTGTGTTTTTATTTGGGAGCAAGGAACTTGGATAGGAATGGGGAGCATGGGATACCCTGAAATGTAGGACTTGAGGACTTACTAGGATTTTGGGTTGCTCAGTACAAAATTGCACAACCTTAGACTGCACTGTACTGTCTCTTGGCTGAACTCGTATACAGTGGCGGTGCGTCCATAGAGGGCGCTGGAGCGCCACCCCCTCTGGCTCTCGCATTGCCATTGCGTCCATAGAGGGCGCTGGAGCGCCACCCCCTCTGGCTCTCGCATTGCCACTGATACAATACATAGATTCATGCATTGCATGAATCTATGTATTGTTGCCGCTGCCGCCGACTATTCAGATGACCGGCCCCCTGGCGAGCGCCGGCCATCTGATTAACGGCAGCTGGTTGGCTGTGGAAGTGCATATCAGAGCCAGCGGCTCTGATAGGCTTTCTGATTACAGCCCTCAGGCTGTAATAGGCTTCCAAAGCTTATCCCAGGGACGCACGGGGGGTGCGCTCCTTGGATAAGACTGACAGGCTTCTCAGCCAATCAGGTTCACCGGTTACGGTTACCGGTAACCTGATTGGCTGAAGCGGGAGAAGCAGGATTGCTGACCCCAGAAAGGTAAGTGCCAGGCGGAGGGGGAGGGGGCATTTTACAGGGCACAGTGGCAGCATTTAGCACAGTGGCGACAATTGATGGGCACAGTGGCGACAATTGATGGGCACAGTGGCGACAATTGATGGGCACAGTGGCAACAATTGCTGGGCACATTGGTAACAATTGATGGCACAGTGGTAACAATTGATGGCACAGTGGCTGCAATTGATGGCATGGCACAGTGGCTGCGTTTGGCATGGCACAGTGGAGACAATTGATGGAACAGTGGCGACAATTGATGGCATGGCACAGTGGTAACAATTTATGGCACAGTGGTAACAATTGATGGCACAGTGGCTGCATTTGATGGCATGGCACAGTGGCTGCGTTTTGCATGGCACAGTGGTGACAATTGATGGCACAGTGGTGACAATTGATGGCACAGTGGCTGCGTTTGGCATGGCACAGTGGCAACAATTGATGGCACAGTGGTGACAATTGATGGCACAGTGGCTGCGTTTGATGGCATGGCATAGTGGTCACAATTGCTGGGCACAGTGGTGACAATTGATGGCACAGTGGTAATAATTAATGGCACAGTGGTAACAATTGATGGCACAGTGGCTGCGTTTGATGGCACAGTAGCTGCGTTTGATGGCATGGCACAGTGGCTGCATTTGATGGCACAGTGGCTGCGTTTGGCATGGCACAGTGGTGGCAATTGATGGGCCCAGTGGTGACAATTGATGGGCACAGTGGCGACAATTGATGGCACAGTGGTGACAATTGATGGCACAGTGGCTGTGTTTGATGGCATGGCACAGTGGTGGCAATTGATGGGCACAGTGGCGATAAATGATGGCACAGTGGCTGCGTTTGATGGCATGGCACAGTGGCTGCATCTGATGGCACAGTGGCGACAATTGATAGCACAGTGGTGAAAATTGATGGCACAGTGGCTGCATTTGATGGGCACAGTGGCTGCATTTGATGGGCACAGTGGTTGCAATTGATGGGCACAGTAGCTGCGTTTTATGGGCACAGTGAGTTTGCAATTGCTTTTTTTTTTCCGTTTATTTGCGCCCCCCCCAAAAAAAATTTGAGCACCAGCCGCCACTGCTTGTATAACAGCTCCTGGTTACACTGGACGCACTTAGGTGGTAATGCACTCTTTGCTGTATTGCACAGTCCTGGCTGTACCGAACACTCCTGGGCAGAATTGCACTGCACAGCTTGTAAGGTGAAGCACCCCACAGTCATTTCTCCACTGTGTAGCAGTAGTAAGTACTCACTCAGTCTCGCACTAATGGAGTTTTTTCACAACTGCTTTCTTGGCTTTCTCTCTCTCCAGTCCGGGGCTTTGATGTCTTCACAGGACTCCTGAGGCTTCTCCTAGTCTTTCTCTCTGCCACAGGGGCAGAGCCCCCAGTACAGTAGTCTGCTCCAGAAGGCTGGACCCTGGAACTCTGCTAGGCCTCAAAATATTTATAAACTCCTGGCCACCTACTGGACAACCAGGGATTGGCTAGAGATCCATAAAGATTCAAGCTGCTTGTTCTGCTCTCCTTCCCCCTATACTTCCAGAACCATCTAGAAGACAGGAGGAAGTAGCAGAAGAGCAGCCTGTGAGATCCCGAACAGCCCAAAGTAATCAACCCCTGGTGCTCTGTTTAGAGTGAAGCCAACTAAATTTGCCTAGCAGCCTACTCTGAACTATGAGGGTGCTACATCAAAAAAATACTCCATTATTTATTTATTTTTAATTCAGATGATGTATTTTGTTTGGGGGTTATTATATTTAGTGTTTCTTTGTATGTGTGCTTTTGTTGTGTGCATTTCATGGTATTTGTATACTGACACTGATTTTACTTTTTCCCACTATCTTTTTTGTTATTTCTGTGCTAAAAAAAATAAATAATGAGAAACTATTTTTGGACACCAGGGTCCATTTAAAGAAACCAATTATTAAAAGAGAAGTACGGTCAAAGCTTGTCTGGCTGTACTTCTCCTGTGGATCCAGTTTGTTCTGCACTCCTGTGATCCATTTTCAGCCGACAGTGGGCTTCAGACCGCTGTTGGCTGATGACACAGAGCCAGTCCAGGCTGGGGAAAGATCACGATCAAGATCACGATATGGTCAGGATCCACTCAGTAGCCCAGATTCGTACCTAGCTCAGCTTCTTAGCGAGCCATATATGCTTGCGCTGATGTCATCGGTGCATCCTCACTGAAGAAACAGTTCACTTGTGCCGTTTCTTCAGCAGCCATGCTGTGACCGGCAGCTCCTGCATGCACGAGTGACGTCATCGCATCTCTGGCCAATCACAGCACCGGAGCCCCGCAAACCTGGAAATAACCTTGGGGGAAATGTCACTGGTCACAGCGGTTTGGGGGGCCACTGCAACAGCTTTGATCTAAGGTAAGTATTTCATAATGAGCTAGTATGTGATGCATACTAGCTCATTATGCCTTTGTCTTAAAGGGTTTGTTTTTTTGGTTGGAGGTTTTCCGGGTTTACAACCACTTTAACCCTCAAGTTAAAAATCTATATCTGGAATATGTAGTCCATTACTCTATTTAATCTTATGCAAGATCCTTTTCCCAGAATACATTTTCCACAGTTCAGTGCCGCCTGCGTCAAAGTCTCTCATTTCCTTTATCCTAATGGTTAAATAGTTAGTCAGGTTGAAAAAATACACAAGTCCCTCTAGTTAAAAATAAATAAAATAAAAAATAATATCATACAATCCCATGTACTCAATCCTATACCCACAGTTGATCCAGAGGAAGGCAAAAAACCCCAGCAGAGCACGATCCAATTTGCTCCAGCAGGGGAAAAAAATTCCTTCCTGATCCCCGAGAGGCAATCAGATTTTCCCTGGATCAACTTTACCTATATAAATTAAATTAAGTTAGTACCCAGTTATATTATGTACTTTTAGGAAATAATCCATATCTTTCTTAAAGCAATCTACTGAGCTGGCCAGAACAAACTCTTGAGGGAGTCTATTCTACATTTTCACAGCTCTTACTGTGAAGAAACCTTTCTGTATTTGGAGATTAATAGCTGGATTTAGATACAGTTACGCCGGCGTATCAGTAGATACGCCGTTGTAACTCTGAATCTACGCCGTCGTAAATTTAAGCGTATTCTGGAAACCAGGTACGCTTAAATCAGGCTAAGATACGAGCGCCGTAAGTCTCCTACGCCGTTGTATCTTAGGGTGCATATTTACGCTGGCCGCTAGGTGGCGCTTCCGTTGAGTTCGGCGTAGAATATGCAAATAAGCTAGATACGCGGATTTAGAAACGTATGTGCGACCGGCGCATTTTTTTACGTAGTTTACGTAAGGCTTTTTCTGGCGTAAAGTTAGTCGAACAAATAGCTGGCCTAGCCAATGTTAAGTATGGCCGGCGTTCCCGCGTCGAAATTTAAAAATTTTACGTCGTTTGCGTAAGTCGTTCGTGAATGGGGCTGGACGTAATTTACGTTCACATCGAAACCAATACGTCCTTGCGGCGTACTTTGGAGCAATGCACACTGGGATATGTCCACGGACGGCGCATGCGCCGTTCGTTAAAAACGTCAATCACATCGGGTCACCAGTCATTAACATAAAACAAGCCCCCCTGTCCCACATTTGAATTAGGCGCGCTTAGGCCGCCGCATTTATGCTACGCCGCCGTAACTTAGGAGGCAAGTGCTTTGTGAATACAGCACTTGCCTCTCTGACTTACGGTGGCGTAGCGTATATGCGATACGCTACGCCGCCTCAAAGTTATGCCAGTGTTTCTGAATGTAGCTATAAATCTCTTTTTCTCTAGGCGTAAAGAGTGGCCCCTCTGTGTTGACCGTAAAGTGAATAACTCAACACCAAGTTCATTATATGGACCCCTTATATATTTGTACATTTTGATCACATCCCCCCTTATTCTCCTCTTCTCCAAAGAGAATAAATTCAGTTCCTCTAATCTTTCCTCATAGCTGAGCTCCTCCATGCCTCTTATCAGTTTGGTTGCCCTTCTCTGCACTTTCTGCAGTTCCCCGATATCCTTTTTGAGAACTGGGGCCCAAAACTGAACTGCATATTCCAGATGAGGTCTTACTATCGATTTTTGTACAGGGGCAAAATGATATCTCTGTCTCTGGAGTCCATACCTCTCTTAATACAAGAAAGGGCTTTGCTCGCTTTGGAAACCGCAGCTTGGCATTGCATGTTATTATTGAGCTTATGATCTACCAAGACCCCCAGATCCTCCTTCTCTGGTGGATGGAGGCTGACCGGCGTTGAAAGCCACACGATCGGATATCTGATGGAATCTAATCTGATGGATTTTTTTGTCAGATATCAGATGAAGCTGACTTTCATCAGTCTTCCCTACACACCATCAGTCAAAAATCCGACCGTGCCAAAAGGCGGTGACGTAAAACACTACGACGTGCTGAGAAAAACAACGTTCAATGCTTCCTATCATGCGTCAACTTGATTCTGAGCATGCATGGATTTTTGACCGATGGACCACACAGACGATCATTTTTTTCTATCGTTTTTTTATCCATAGGAAAAATCCATCGGTTTGTCCGATGAAAACAGTCCATCGGTCTGTTTTCATTGGACAAGCCGATCGTGTGTACAGGGCTTAAGAGACTTTTATAGGTACATAATGCAGCTGCAGCACAGTGTCTTTATAGCTGCTCTCTAGCCATGCACCTGGGTACAGCAGGTACAGCTTTTTTATTTTTTTATTATACCGTTGTTGTATATTCATGCTGACTAATAAAGTTACTATAAGGTCCTCTTTAAGAGGAGGTGTGCTTTCATTATTATGTCTGGATCAGTGTCAATTTAATGCAATCCTTGTTAGGTGTAAGGGCATATTTTACACGTTCAGGCTGACTCCAAAGCCAAAGCTTATTACATTTTCAATTTTATATACAGAACTTTGTAGGCGGATAAGAGAAATAGTACAAAGCACAATGGATAAGTGTCCTTAAAATTCAAAATGCGCAAACAGAGACTCAGAGTCCCCCATCTTATCCGTTGACACATCTGTAGGCTTTGGCAGACCTCTGGGTCTATCTCCGTCATTGATCGATCACCTTGCCTTAGCCAGTGACAAGTTTTATGGCTGCAGTGCTGGCTAAAGCATTCCTTTAATTTGTCAGTTTAATCAAGGCATGTAAAATATACAATGTCGTCCTGTCATTCCTTAACTAGTTCATGTTATTAACGTCATTGTGCTCTTTGCAATTTCCTGGATGCACATGTATTAAGAGTGTGATAACTTCTTAATACTCAAAGTTATTTCCGGGCACTTGACAGGGAATTTAAATTGCGTAGCTATATAAAGAGAAAGATATTAAAGTGTGAAACTTAATCTGTGAGTAATTGTAACACTGTTCAATTTCTACAGGCCCGGCTAATCCTATACATGAAAGATCCCTTTCACACCTAAGTACGGGCAGTTTGAGGGGTCTATAATATGCATTATTGAATGAGATGTGGTACAGTTTAATGTTTATACAAAAGAAAGTAAAGCACTGAACACTATACAACTCAAGCAAAAAAAGAGCAATATTCAACAATTCAGTACACCTCTGTGGAATTAAAGTACCACCACTGTACCACTTGTGTTCATGTCTAAAGTTAATCTGTCCCTCATTACAGACTTCCCTTATTCTTCTCTGTGTCTCAGTGTAAAGGTGATGACCATCTTGGTAGCAGTGGCGGCTGGTGCTCAACATTTTTGGGGGGGCGCAAACGAAAAAAAAATTGCAGCCTCACTGTGCCCATCAAATGCAGCCACTGTGCCATCAATTGTCACCACTGTGCCATGCCATCAAACGCAGCCACTGTGCCATCAATTGTCACCACTGTGCCATGCCATTAAACGCAGCCACTGTGCCATGCCATCAAACGCAGCCACTGTGCCATCAATTGTCACCACTGTGCCATGCCATCAAACGCAGCCACTGTGCCATCAATTGTCACCACTGTGCCCTTTAATTGTCACCGCTGTGCCCTTTAATTGTCACCGCTGTGCCCTTTAATTGTCGCCGCTGTGCCCTTTAATTGTCCCCACTGTGCCTATTGTCGCCACTGTGCCCATTGATGTCGCCGCTGTGCCCTGTAAAGTGCCCCTTCCCCCCCCGCCCGGCACTTACCTTTACTGGAGTCAGCCATCCACGTCCCTCGATGTCTTCTACCGCCCTCGATGACTGACAGGCGTCTCAGCCAATCAGGTTAAACTAACCAGAATAGGCCAACCTGATTGGCTGAGACACCTGTCAGTCTTATACAAGGAGCGCATCTCTAGTGCGTTCCTTGTATAAGCTTCCGGGACCCGAGGGCTGTACTCGGAAAAGCCTATCAGAGCCGTTGGCTCTGATAGGCACTTCTGTACAGCCAACCAGCTGCCGCTATTCAGATGGCCGGACATGAGCGCCGACCATCTGAATAGAACAGCGGCAGCGGCGATAATAACATAGATTTGTGCAATGCATGAATCTATGTTTTTAGACTCAGTGGCGGTGAGAGCCAGAGGGGGCGGCGCTCCAGCGCCCTCTATGGACGAACCGCCACTGCTTGGTAGATAAGCATGGGTTTGCTTCCTCAGAGCTGTCCCCGATCTAATGACTGATGGGGTATTAACCACTCACAGACCGGAGGATTTTCCCCTTTAATAACTGGGCCATTTTTTGCGATACGACACTGCGTTGCTTTAACTGACAATTGTGCGGTCGTGCAACTCTGTGCCCAAACAAAATTTACATCCTTTTTTCCCCACAAATAGCTTTCTTTTGGTGGTATTTGATCACCTCTGCAGCTTTTATTTTTTGCGATATAAACAAAAAAAGAGTGACAGTTTTGAAAGCATGAATCTGTCCATGCCCGCCACTGCCACCACCTATTCAGACGCCCGGCCCCTTTTCGGATGCCGGGCGCCTGAATTACAGTGGCAGGGGGTGTTTTTGAAGCCCCTGATTAGAGCCACATGCTCTAAAAGATTGAACATGTGTATTAGAAAAGCAAATTAATATTCGCTTTCCTAACACTGAACTGCCTCTCCGCCAATCAGGTGCTTGGGTCTGTTACCCGCCACCTGATTGGCTAAAACGACAGGCGCTGTGATAGGATGCCTGACCGGAGTAGAGGACCGTAGGAGACGTATGAAGGACACCACTCGTCGCTGTAACCCGCTGCCTCGAGACAGAGTAAGTGCTGGGCAGACAGCGAGCTGGCGGGGGGGTCACAGTAGGCATTTGTTATGACTATAGCTTCTCTTCTAGTCGCCAAAAAGTTCTGCACGGTGAAGCCCACAAGCACTCATTTCCTTGATGCAGTGAATGCTGGGAGCAGAATTCACAGCTCGATCCCACACATGCTCGGTCTTTACTGCGAGCAGCGCCGTAAACATCAGGGTTGCCATCACAATGGGCATCGTCGTTGAAAGTTACCGCCCCTTTGTGATGTCAACCAAACCACGATCTCACAAGATTTTGCAACGGCATTCCGCACTGACTCCTGGGAAGCCTGACACTTAGCTCCCAGGAGACAGTGCGGCACCGGGGAAAGGCAACAGACACGCCTACTTCCGCGGGAGTAGAAGACAGGAAGTGCCACTATATACAGCTACAATACGGTAATTACAGCACTCAAAACTATTTTTTTGCTAATTTTACCATCAGTGCAATGCACTGGTGTGGATAACATTAGGTTACAAATGTGTTAAAAATGTGTGTGAACCTTCGCTTTAAGAGTTCTTACAAATTTTGTAGAATAAATGAAATTGTTGATTTTTCACTACATCTTTATGCCACATATTGTAATCAGTTTAAATCTTTCTAAAATCATTTTAGTTGCACAATACTTTTGACATTTTGTTATGTATTCCCCCCCCCCCTACTAACAAAGAACGAAGGAGATGTGTCACTGTGATTAACAAGAAAATGTTTGCACTTTAAAATCAATTCATATGTTTATGAGTCACTTCTGCATTTTTTCTCCCCCTCAAAGGATTTCACAACCTTTGTTCCTAAGAAAAAAATATATATGTGATTGCCAGTCAGATGGAGGGAGAGACTGCGATATAAAATACTATGGGGAAAATAATTAGAGCTACAGTGTAAAAACAAAAATCAAATACATTTCTTTCAGTACTACCATGCAGAGCAGATGCACTTGTAAATGCAAAAAAAAATGAAACAAAAGGCTCCATGTGGAGTAAACTACACAAGAAGCATGTAGTAACAAACAATATTGCTTCATCACACAATGCTCCTTTTAGTGGCCATTGATCCCCACAAAATGCTACCATGTGCTTGTGTTTGTGCGCCGTAGACGTCACATCGGTGCCCATTTTTGTGAAAATATCTCCTTAACCGTGTAGGTTAAGGAGATATTTCTTGCACCCACAGGTAAGTCTTAGGCCGCGTACACACGGTCGTTCCAAACCGATGAGAATGGACCGAGGTTCAGTTTCATCGGTCCAAACCGACCGTGTGTATAGCCCATCGGTCTGTTTTCCTTCGGTCCAAAATTGTAAAACATGCTTCAAAATCAAACCGATGGCCCGCTGCCCGATCGGTCCAAACCGATGGTTAGTACAGAAAGCATCGGTTCAAAACCTGCGCATGCTCAGAATCAAGTCGACGCATGCTTGGAAGCATTGAACTTCATTTTATTCAGCACGTCGTGTGTTTGACGTCACCGCGTTCTGACCCGATCGTTTTTTGGAACAATGGTGTGTACGCACATCAGACCATCAGGCCACTTCAGCGGTGAACCGATGGAAATGGCCCGTCGGATCATTCTCATCGGTTTGGAACGACCGTGTGTACGCGGCCTTAATCTAGGCTTACCTGTAGGTGCAAGTTGTGTGATTGGCTTTACAACCACTTTAAAGCCCATGGCTTTGTGTAACTAAAAAAGCAGGCCTGATTCCCCCTTCCTAGCTTTTTGACAATTTTTTTTGCAATTTGGGGCAATTTTTAGGCATTTTGGCAAGGCACCCCTGAGGAACCCAGAAGCCACCCCAGGGTGCCATTGTACCCTTGTTAAAAAAGGCTGGCTCACTCTATAAGGTTTATTTAGTGATCATTTGCTACACCTAATAATTAATTGCAAGTGATTTTAGAGCTACTAAGAATCTGCTGCGTAGCCCAGGCCTAATTAGTGAGAGTGAGTCGTTAAATTTGTTTACCTTGTTCGCTTGAACTTTTTCATAAGTGATATGAAACGAAGAATCTAGTTAGCCACGTGCTGCCCGCTAACAGTACATTTACTGCTGGTGGGCTGCACAGCCAGGCACTGGAACGTACTCTTACGTTTTGGTGTACTTCATGATTTAAACAAACCTGAATCGTCCTTTGTCAAATTATGATCAACAGTCACTGTAACGGTCACCACCGTTTACGATATCCCATCCATCAACCATGACAGCTTATCTGACACTCCAACCAACAGGACCCGATCCATCCCATTTCCCAGAATAACCGAGACACACAGCTCTGGGTTCTGGTTTCAAATGAAAGACATCTTTAATGGTACACTCTCAGGGTTTTATACAGTTCAAGCATGAAACGAACAAAGAGACTCTCCACCCCCCTCATTACACACTGGGGCTTCAATACACCTTCAGATGGGCTAATTACTAATCAGTATCCAGACATTTCGGCGCCGGGCTGACATTTTTAACATGACCTAATTACTACACCTGAGAAGTCACATTCCACATCTTAGACAGACGTTCTGTCTCCGCATACAGCTTGACAAGTTCCATTCCACATCTTATATCAATAGAATTCACACAAAGCAGCATCACACAATGAAAGGTCTTTCAGAAGCAGACTCAATTAGCATGTCAACAGTCTACACAGAGGAATGAGTCACTATTGACCGGTTGGGTCAACATTAACCAACAATTTGCAATATCTCAAGATCCTGCAATATGAACTATCAGTAATGTCCCATCTCATGTAATTTCTAATTAATATTTCTCAGTCACCCTATGCCCAAAAGGGACACAGGGTGACCCTAGACACAGGAGTTATTAGTGACGCTGGCACAGGAGTACCCCTCATCCTTCCAAAGTCTCTGTTTGTCACGGGTCATTCCATTACAGTCACCATACCTCCCAACATTTTGAGGTAGGAATGACGGACACCTACTAAGAAACGTATGTAGGCATAGGATTCGCCCCCTGCCACACCACCTTAAACGAGAATTAACCAAAAAATTGTTAATTAAATCCACAAGTGCTTTTTTTTACCACTATTATTCCTTTAAGTTGGCTTTAAAAATGTACAAATGCAGCAATTTAGAACTTGGATGAAAGGTTTAGCACTGGGAAACACTTTTTGAAATATAAAAAGTGCATTTTATTTACAACTATATGGATTAGACCAAAATGAGGGACATTGCTCCAAATCAGGGACATTCCCTCGAAATCAGGGACAGTTGGGAGCTATGCAGTGGCACTAACTATGCAGTAACATGAATGGGATGGGGGTGCACCAACCTGCACACCAGTAACCACTGGACTAAAATTATAAATTTTGTTTAACCCAATTAAAATTGTAAAAACAGTGAGTGAGAAACTGCATAACCCAAGGATACAACTGTGAGGCCCCGTACACACGGTCGGACCGAACTGATGAGAATGAACCGAAGTTCAGTTTCATCGGACCAAACCGACCGTGTGTATAGGCCATCGGTCTGTTTTCCTTCGGTCCAAAATTTTAAAACATGCTTCAAAACCGAACCGATGGACCGCTGCCCCATCGGACCAAACCGATGGTTAGTACAGAAAAGCATCGGTTCAAAACCCGCGCATGCTCAGAATCAAGTCGACGCATGCTTGGAAGCATTGAACTTCGTTTTATTCAGCACGTCGTGTGTTTGACGTCACCGTGTTCTGACCCGATCGGATTTTGGACTGACGGTGTGTACACATATCAGGCCGTACGGCCACTTCAGAGGTGAACCGATGAAAACAGTGCGACGGACCAGTCACATAGGTTTGGTTCGACCGTGTGTACAAGGCCTAAGTGTCACACCTTTGTCTCATATAACTGATCTCATAGTGTCCACATCCAAAGGAGCAGTGAGATTGTGGACAATAGAGGACAAACCTTCAGGCTGTATAAGGGCTTTAGCTCTATTGTCAGATGCCTCGTACTCACGATCGGTTTTCCCAGCGGTCAAAAGTCTTCCGGGAAAACCGAGGGGAAAGCTGAGAACCTGCTTTTCCCCGTGTACAGGAAAACTGCCATGACAGCTTTGGTCGGGAAAACCAATCGTGTGTATAAGGGAATTCAGATACTAAAAGGCTTAACCTTTGATGACTACGCCTATTTATGACATTTGTTTCTTGCAAGTTAAAATCCGTATTTTTTGCTAGAAAATTACTTAAAACCCCCAAACAGAATAAACATTGATCGTTGCATTATTTTATGTCACACTGTATTTGCTCAGCGGTCTTTCAAATGCAATTTTTTAGGAAGAAAGACACTTTCATGAATTAAAAAAAAAACTAAACAGTAAAGTTTTTTGTATATTGTGAAAGATGATGTTACGCCGAGTAAATAGATACCCAACATGTCATGCTTTGAAATTGCGCACACTCGTGGAATGGTGCCAAACTACCGTACGTAAAAATCCCATAGGTTACATGACAGTTACAAGGTTAGAGTTACAGAGGAGGTCTAGTGCTAGAATTATTGCTCTCACTCTGACGATCGTGGCAATACCACACAGGTGTGATTTGAATACTGTTTAAAGCGGAGGTTCACCTAAATAACATTTACATAGGACCAAATTCTTTATACTACCAGCAAGTACAGTCGGCACTTTTTTTTTTTTTTTAGGCTGTACATACCTTATAATCTATATTTGCAATCCGGCTTCTGGATACTTCTCCCGTGGGAGTAGGCGTTTCCAAGCTGAGCCGCAATGTAATATGGGCGTTCGCCCAAATGTTTGATGTCTATCAGAAAATGTTCCCCCCGGCACTTCCTAATTTACTGGCAGGCAGGTGATTGTGCTAGCTGCAGTATTCTCACGTGGTGTACTGCCCGTGTCCTCTGCAGTGTGCACCTAAAGCTACGTGGTGTGTACTGCCTGTGTCCTCTGCAGTGTGCACCTAAAGCTACGTGGTGTGTACTGCCTGTGTCCTCTGCAGTGTGCACCTAAAGCTACGTGGTGTGTGTACTGCCCGTGTCCTCTGCAGTGTGCGCCTAAAGCTACATGGTGTGTACTGCCTGTGTCCTCTGCAGTGTGCACCTAAAGCTACGTGGTGTGTGTACTGCCTGTGTCCTCTGCAGTGTGCACCTAAAGCTACGTGGTGTGTGTACTGCCGGTGTCCTCTGCAGTGTGCACCTAAAGCTACGCGGTGTGTGTACTGTCTGTGCTATTTTTCCTCAATGATTTTTATCCATATTGCAGGGACCAGACATTACATTAAAGCCGCAAGCAGTTTTAAATTACTTTTTTCTTATAGTAATCTCATTTTGTGCAGGGAGAGTTCTAAACATGTGCCACTTCACAGGCATACTATAGACACCCAGCAGGTACGATATTTAAAGGATTTTTTTTTGTCTTTAAGCATCATTAAAATCACTGCTCCAGAAAAAACGACCATTTTTAAAACTTTTTTTCCATTGATACATGTTCCCTGGAGCAAAACCCGGGTTCTCAAAGACGTTTTACGACAATAACTTGTATATTAGGCTTTAAAATTAGCACTTTTGAATTCGAACGTTCGAGTCCCATAGACGTCAATGGGGTTCTAAATGTTCGCGCGAACGGTCGATCCCTTCGAAGGTTCTGGTGCGAACCGAATGGGGGGGTGTTCAGCTCATCCCTATTCTAGAGCTAAAATAGAATTTAGGAGAGGTAGAAGTACACAGTGTAAATTGATATACCTAGATTAAATGAGAATTTATTCAACATTTTACTTCGGTTTATCTCTCAATTGTAAGATGTTCCACTCTTCCTCAGTTCTGGTGTTCACAGACAAGAAATAAGGGAGCTTTTACAAAAAAAAAAACTAGAAATGCTCCTGCTTCAGGCCCAGAAAATCTATTAGCATTGTGCTAAAGGTAAACTTTCTTCTTGGCCATGACAACCAAACTGCTTCCAACTATCATTTTTGCAGTTCAAATTTGAAAATAAAACAATACTTCTGTGGGAAACAAGTGTAGCGCTCCCCCCTCAGGAGCCGCTGATTTGTTTTGGGATCTACTCTCTCAGTTTGGCTCACCCCTATTTAACAAGCTCGAACCCTCCCTTGACACATCCGAAGTCTGGTGGGTAAGGTATCGTGACCTCTGCTGGGCTGGGATCACGATAGCAGGCACACAATATACAGTGATATAACAATAGTATTACCTGCTTTCATGGAAGGTTCCTCCAGACAAGAAAATACACTTCACACAGTGGATAAAGTTAAACCAGCAAGATAAGTTTACTTCATGTGAACTTGAAGAAAACAAGCAAAGGTTTAGATCACAACAAATAACTGTTAAATAATATCTCACTATGATTCTGCAGGAATCAGCAATTAATATCAGTATATAAAGGGTCAGATGAAGAATAGTACTATTCACTTAAACTAAGGTAGGAAGTCTATGCTCGCGAGCGCCCTCCAGCGACCAGTTTTGCAGAACAGTTAATGTCCACGTTGCGGCCGGTAGGTGCACGTTAAATTTGTAATCCACAGTGGCAAACAATGAGAGAACTTTACCCAATAAAGTATCTGGTGGAACAGTAATTGTTGGTGGACTGAGCGCTCGTCAGCGTCAGTCACTTTTATAACCCACTTGACAGTTAACTGGGCCTCTATGTTTCAGCTAGAGACCAAACACGTATCTACGGCCTGTGAGGTGGCACTAAGTTGTCTGTCTAGGTGAAAGTCAAAGCTGAGCGTATGCTCTTTCACCCGACAGGCCGATCAGCCTGAATTCTCCTCAGAAGGCGCGTTGGTAAAACACTGCTCCACAGCACAAGGGTCCCGGACGAGGGTGCTCCACTGTTTTGGACGTCAGCGGGGCTGCCTCTTCGATCCCCGGGAACACGGGCTGGATACTGGAGTCTTTCTTCCTTCCTTCTGTTCACAGACAAGAAATAAGGGAGCTTTTACAAAAAAAAAAACTAGAAATGCTCCTGCTTCAGGCCCAGAAAATCTATTAGCATTGTGCTAAAGGTAAACTTTCTTCTTGGCCATGACAACCAAACTGCTTCCAACTATCATTTTTGCAGTTCAAATTTGAAAATAAAACAATACTTCTGTGGGAAACAAGTGTAGCGCTCCCCCCTCAGGAGCCGCTGATTTGTTTTGGGATCTACTCTCTCAGTTTGGCTCACCCCTATTTAACAAGCTCGAACCCTCCCTTGACACATCCGAAGTCTGGTGGGTAAGGTATCGTGACCTCTGCTGGGCTGGGATCACGATAGCAGGCACACAATATACAGTGATATAACAATAGTATTACCTGCTTTCATGGAAGGTTCCTCCAGACAAGAAAATACACTTCACACAGTGGATAAAGTTAAACCAGCAAGATAAGTTTACTTCATGTGAACTTGAAGAAAACAAGCAAAGGTTTAGATCACAACAAATAACTGTTAAATAATATCTCACTATGATTCTGCAGGAATCAGCAATTAATATCAGTATATAAAGGGTCAGATGAAGAATAGTACTATTCACTTAAACTAAGGTAGGAAGTCTATGCTCGCGAGCGCCCTCCAGCGACCAGTTTTGCAGAACAGTTAATGTCCACGTTGCGGCCGGTAGGTGCACGTTAAATTTGTAATCCACAGTGGCAAACAATGAGAGAACTTTACCCAATAAAGTATCTGGTGGAACAGTAATTGTTGGTGGACTGAGCGCTCGTCAGCGTCAGTCACTTTTATAACCCACTTGACAGTTAACTGGGCCTCTATGTTTCAGCTAGAGACCAAACACGTATCTACGGCCTGTGAGGTGGCACTAAGTTGTCTGTCTAGGTGAAAGTCAAAGCTGAGCGTATGCTCTTTCACCCGACAGGCCGATCAGCCTGAATTCTCCTCAGAAGGCGCGTTGGTAAAACACTGCTCCACAGCACAAGGGTCCCGGACGAGGGTGCTCCACTGTTTTGGACGTCAGCGGGGCTGCCTCTTCGATCCCCGGGAACACGGGCTGGATACTGGAGTCTTTCTTCCTTCCTTCTGTTCACAGACAAGAAATAAGGGAGCTTTTACAAAAAAAAAAACTAGAAATGCTCCTGCTTCAGGCCCAGAAAATCTATTAGCATTGTGCTAAAGGTAAACTTTCTTCTTGGCCATGACAACCAAACTGCTTCCAACTATCATTTTTGCAGTTCAAATTTGAAAATAAAACAATACTTCTGTGGGAAACAAGTGTAGCGCTCCCCCCTCAGGAGCCGCTGATTTGTTTTGGGATCTACTCTCTCAGTTTGGCTCACCCCTATTTAACAAGCTCGAACCCTCCCTTGACACATCCGAAGTCTGGTGGGTAAGGTATCGTGACCTCTGCTGGGCTGGGATCACGATAGCAGGCACACAATATACAGTGATATAACAATAGTATTACCTGCTTTCATGGAAGGTTCCTCCAGACAAGAAAATACACTTCACACAGTGGATAAAGTTAAACCAGCAAGATAAGTTTACTTCATGTGAACTTGAAGAAAACAAGCAAAGGTTTAGATCACAACAAATAACTGTTAAATAATATCTCACTATGATTCTGCAGGAATCAGCAATTAATATCAGTATATAAAGGGTCAGATGAAGAATAGTACTATTCACTTAAACTAAGGTAGGAAGTCTATGCTCGCGAGCGCCCTCCAGCGACCAGTTTTGCAGAACAGTTAATGTCCACGTTGCGGCCGGTAGGTGCACGTTAAATTTGTAATCCACAGTGGCAAACAATGAGAGAACTTTACCCAATAAAGTATCTGGTGGAACAGTAATTGTTGGTGGACTGAGCGCTCGTCAGCGTCAGTCACTTTTATAACCCACTTGACAGTTAACTGGGCCTCTATGTTTCAGCTAGAGACCAAACACGTATCTACGGCCTGTGAGGTGGCACTAAGTTGTCTGTCTAGGTGAAAGTCAAAGCTGAGCGTATGCTCTTTCACCCGACAGGCCGATCAGCCTGAATTCTCCTCAGAAGGCGCGTTGGTAAAACACTGCTCCACAGCACAAGGGTCCCGGACGAGGGTGCTCCACTGTTTTGGACGTCAGCGGGGCTGCCTCTTCGATCCCCGGGAACACGGGCTGGATACTGGAGTCTTTCTTCCTTCCGGATGGTTGGTCTCTCGGTGGGTCTAGGCCCAGGCTTCTGGGCTAGCAGCACGGCTGCGCTATGACGGCAGCTCTGCAGAGGTGAAGATGCTGGTCCCGAGAGAGAGAAGTCAGCCGCGCCCTTTCCTTAAGTAACCTCCCCCATAAGTCTGTGCGGAGGTGTCACATGTTCCACTGCTACAGGGCATTGTGGGATGTGTAGTTTGTTTCTCCTAAGAGTCAATGGAGTCCATATCTCCAGCTACTTGCAATCCCACAATGCATAACTCCTAAATTACATATTTACAAGTGTGAATAAAGTTCCAGCGAGGATGGCCTGTCATTAGACTCTGACAGGATGACCCCGCTACACAAGAAATGTTTCTGTTACCTCACTTTTTATAACATCTGCTCCTATAGAGATTTTCTACAAACTTCTTTCTATTACTTTGTATGTTATTGTTTGATACAGTAATTTGGAGGCAGGATCTCTCAGCACCAGCTAAGACAACTAATTCACGATCTGCCAGACCTTCAGAGTGAATGTGCCGCTGACGTCAGTGGCTGCACGCAGGGCGAATATCTCCTAAACCGTGCAGATTTAGGAGATATTAATTTTACCTACAGGTGATCCTTATTATAGGCTTACCTGTAGATAAAAATCACCAAGCTGGGAGATACAACCACTTAAAGCTTTTAAAATGATAATACATACTTACAGAAGCCAACTAAAGTGCCTAGCCTCACGTGATGCATAATGATATAATAAATCCTTCTTCATAAGCTATAACTGTTTAAAGGAACTTTTTAGGCTGGGCTTCTCCTAAGGGTCACAGGAGTGCAATTAGTTTTGCACTCCTGTGACCCGTTTTCAGTGGAGAGCGGTCTGAAGTCCGCTCTACGCTGACGTCACTGCCATCAGACGGGGCAATGCGTCATCATGACTTCCAAGTCAGGATCCACCAGCTGCCTTGATTGATGGCAGTCTCAGCAACTCAGCGAGCCGCTGAGACAGCCTCTCCCTGCCGCTCCATTGCTCAGCGCTCCAATGAGTTCTGGGAAGTAGAGCAGAAGCCATACTGACTGACAGTCAGCATCGCTCTGCTCAGGGAGGAGTCATAACCGAGCCAATGGCGGTGTTCGATGGCTCGGTTATCAGTGTAGAGACGCCAGGAGACGGATGCAGCATCAGCCTGATGCTCCATCCACGAGGTAAGTATGAATAGGGAATAAAAAAATAAAAATAAAACTTCCCTTTTATCTCCAGCCTTCTCTTCTCCAGAGCCTTTCAAAGTACACAGAGCAGGTGGCATTTCTCAGCTTTAAGGTTGCAGGGGGCGGGGTCTGATGTCCAACACAAAACAGAGCCGAGTGTAATCTGAGACCTGAGTGGAGGCAAAGGGCCCCTATACACAGTCTTATAGGAAATCATGTACATCTGAGGCTGTCAAACTTCTGCTGTGTGCTAGAGGGGGTGGGACATCACTATGGATTGCCTGGTGTTGGGGCAAACTGTCAGAAGTAACCCATGTTTATAGTAAATTAAGTATAGAGAAGCCAGGATCCAGACTAGATGAAGGATATGCTTTTTTCCTTGTTTCCTTTCAGAGGTTTACAACCACTTAAATGGAATCTTCTTTACAGAGCTGTGTGTCACATTGGTTAATTAATACCTTGGTTCATGTTGGCTATAGTACACAGATAGTTCATACGCTGCAGGAACATGTCTTCTTTTTCTTCTAGGCTGAGGAAAACGATCTGATTTACTTCTCATAATTGCGCAGCATGGCAGCTTCTTTGGCTGATTAATTGCATGTTCTAATTCTGTGTAGCGTGGATATAGATCCCCTCTCCATACGTGAAATTACAGTATGACTGCGGTCACAGCGGACTCTTTCCTACCTCTTAGATACTGTCACCAGTAATTGGTTCAGTAAAAACACTTCAATTCTGGAAATAATAATGGTTTTAAGTGGTTTCATGTTATTTAATTTTTTTATGTTTTAACAATTTTCAACTGATCTGAAAGTATACCTGTACTATACTAAAGTATAATAAAGTATAACTATGCTAAAAATATATATATATATTATATCAGTGAATTGCCTTTCTAGTTTAATCACTTAATTATTTTATTTGCGTAGCGCTACCCCCTCAGGAGCCGCTGGTTGTTTTTGGGATCGGCGTATTAAGTTACCTCTAATCGTTGTCTAAGGGTGATGGTAGTGAGCAGAGCAGTAAACGAATGTCCAATCAGTGAAGGTTTTCTGAATGCTTTATTTCTCGGCCCAACACGACCAACATCAACATGAGGTAGATAGGAAAGGTTGATGAAGCAAGAGAACTTTGCGGTATCAGGCTTGGATAGAAGGAAAGCAATCCTGCTTTCAGCAATAGTACAGTTTGTCACCACTCCAGCCAGAGTGGGTGAAGTGCCCCCCCGGACAGACTCCTGCCACGAGACTGGCAGCCGAGGTGTCACTTTAAGGTTGCTGAGAAGAACAAGTCACTGCCACTGACTTAGCTCTGATTTTGGATAAGATGCCAGATGAGGACTCTGCCACAGGCTCAGTGCTGACAATGGTGAACAGCAGAGCAAATCTTCCCAGTCTTTCTCTTTGGGGTCACCAACTGACAGTGCCAAGGTTATCTGTCAGTGTTCGGTCACCCATATCCCAGATGGTTCGTTCAAGTCTCTCAGACAACCTGCCTCCGGGTTCTCCTTGAGCCGATCCCCCACCGCACAGCACGTAGCTTAGGATCTCTTCAGTAGAGCTGGGGACCCAGTAAGTCACTGGGGCCCCTGGTAGCATCAGTCACTCCAGGCCAAGAGGGCCCAGAGTCAGGAACTCCACGTTGCGCGCGACCCCAGGCCAGGTAGGCCATAGTGGTGGGGCACGCGATGTGCGCACACCCTAAAGGTGGGTGCCGCACCTGGAACCAGGAACCCGCGAAGAACCAAGAACAAAGGCTTCCGCCACAGAAATACTCCTCCCCAGCATGCCCCGCTAGGGAAAGCTCCTCTAATTGGCTGCTAGGAAAAAGCGGCTCTGCCTGGACCTCTCTGGCGCCACCTGCCGCCCAGGGATGGCGCTGCATCCCTAGAACGCAGTCTGACCCACAGAACAATCCAGATTTGGCGACAGACAAATTTAACATAATTTGGAATGAAAGCAAATTATCTCTCTCATTCCCCACTAACTTTAGCGTAGTGCCTTTACTGAAAGTAAGGGGGCGCTACATTAATGATCATTTCCAAAATATGATTTTTAATCTTTTCTAAACTCACATCTGTTCCTGTTTCAACCTCTGCCTCCATTGCTCAAGCTGCAGGTGCACATTTCGATTTCCACATGACTTTGCCCCATAAAACTATGAGTATAGTGCAATGGCACAAGTGTGAATGCCTGAACAGGCAGGGTTGAGTGATATGGGGGCTGTGCCGGGAAACATTGCACTTTGCAAATACAGGGGTTACCCCTGTGAGACATGAGTTAGCATGCTATATTGTAGTTTTGTGCAGGACTGAGCACCCTGACAGTCATGCTCCCGTTAATGGGTGAAAATCATGCTCTTTATAATTTGAGATTGGGATTTGAGCTGAAAAGAAAACAAACTTATAAAGGATAGAGAAGGACTGTTATCACAGCAAGTTAAGCAACACTTTAATAGGAAATCAATCTAGCCTTTACATACGCTTTAAATACATTATTCAAGGTGCTTTCTATACTTAGGCCCAGATTCTCAAAAGAGTTACGCCGGCGTATCTCCAGATACGCCGTCGTAACTCTGAGTGTGAGGCGTCGTATCCATGCGCCTGATTCTTATAATCAGTTACGCATAGATTTGTTTTAGATCCGACCGGCAAAAGTCTCTTACGCCGTCATATCTAAGTTGCATATTTAAGCTGGCCTCTAGGTGGTGCTTCCGTAGATATACGCGTTGAATATGGTAATGAGCTAGATACGCCGATTCTCAAACGTACGCGCGCCCGGCGCATTTTTTTACGTAATTTACGTAAGGCTTTTTTGGGCGTAAAGTTACCCCTGCTCTATGAGGCGTAGATGAGGCGTACCAATGTTAGGTATGGACGTCGGAACAGCGTCTAATTTTTCACGTTTTATGTCGTTTGCGTAAGTCGTCCGTGAATGGGGCTGTGCGTAAGTTGCGTTCACGTCGAAAGCATTGAGTCTTTGCGGCGTAATTTGGAGCATGTGCCCTGGGATACGTCCACGGACGGCACATGCGCCGTTCGTTAAAAGCGTTGATTACGTGGGGTCCCGATTAATTACCATAAAACACGCCCACCACTTCCACATTTGAATTAGGCGGGCTTACGCCGGCCCAGTTACACTACGCCGGCGTAACTTAAAGCGCAAGTTCTTTGGGAATACAGGACCTGCCGCTCTAAGTTACGGCGGTGTAGTGTATCTGAGATGTGCTACGCCCGCCTAAAGATAGACTATTCTACGTGAATCTGGGCCTTAGTTGACAGAGCATACTAGGATTTATAATTAGAAAGCCCAGCAGTTTCTACTCAGCTTTTGGCCATCTCTCTCTAACTAGAAATCCATATGGCAATTACCAGGACGGTGCAAACCATAGCCCACCTGTGTGCAGTGTGAGCAGAAAGCGGCGCATCTCTACCTGGGAGCAGGGGGATGCTATCCTTGAGCCTTTGATCACGATTCGGACTCTGGGCAGCCTGCCTTGCAGCAAGGAGACACCTGCAGAGGACACCACCGGGGAAAGGGAAGGCCTGTTGCCAAGCACATGGACTGAAAGCCACTGGGTACGCAAGACTGAAGGGTGAATGCTGGCCAGATTTGCCAGATAGGAACACTTTCCTAACTGCATGAAAAACCATACATCAAGTGAACCAACGCAAGGTTCTGGGCCCCATCTAGCTGGCCAGCAGAAGGTGTAAAGCAAGTGTTTTTTAATTATTTTCTTCTGTTGTGGGGATCCCCTATAGGTCCTTTCACTAATTCATCCATAGCAAGTGTAATAAAAAAGGACATTTATTTTTTGCTGCCTGATAAGCAAGTCGCTCAGCTGTTGCATTATAACCACCTGATACTGTTTGATTGCTGCTGTTATTATTTATTTGTTTATAATTCTTCCAACTGTAAGCGAATATAGCATAATACTCTTTTCCTGTTCTCCTCTGTAGTCACCTCATTGAATCTCACATTTATTGCCAGTGTGAAGCTATCGGTAGTTTAATTCAGCCATGGAAGGTTTTGCCCCCTTAAAGGGGTTGTAAAGGTAAATGTTTTTTCACCTTAATGCATCCTATGCATTAAGGTGAAAAAACATCCGACAGTACTGGCCCCCCCCCCCCCCCCGAACCCCCGTTTTACTTACCTGACCCATCGAAAGTCCCACGTGCGTCCATGTGATCCTCTTCGGTTCCCAGCCTGGCCGTTGATTGGCTAGGCTGGACGGATTGATAGCAGCGCAGCCATTGGCTGACGCTGCTGTCAATCACAGCGGATGACGCAGCGCGCCGGGGGCGGGGCCGAGTGATACAGTCGGCGGCTATGCCCGCCACTGTATCATGGGAGCATGCTCGCAAAAGCTTTCCACCATGCGAGCTCGCTCGCATGAAGGTGGAAAGCTTTTGCGAGGAGGAGCCGAGACAGCCGCGGAGAGACCCCTGAAGACAGGGTTAGGGGACACTCTGTGCAAAACGAGCTGCACAGTGGAGGTAAGTATAACATGTTTGTTATTTTTTTTTTAATTGCCTTTAGTGTTCCTTTAATGACCAAGCCATTTTTTGCGATACAGCACTGCGTTACTTTAACTGGTAAGTGCGCAGTCGTGCAATGCCGTACCCAAATACAATTGATGTCCTTTTTTCCCACAAATAGAGGTTTCTTTTTGTGGTATTTGCGGTTTTAATTTTTTGCGCTATAAACAAAAAAATAGCAACAATTAAAAAAAAAAAACAATACAGTATTTTTTATTTTCTGGTATAAAACACGTCCAATAAAAAACAGTAAAAAAAAAAAGATCGAATTTCTTCAATTTAGGCCAATATGCATTTTGCTATATAATTTTTGGTAAAAAAATCCAAATAAGCATGTATTGACTGGTTTGCGCAAAAGTTATAGCATCTACAAACTATGGGATAGTTTTTATTTATTTTTCTTTTTTACTAGTAATGGCAGCGATCAGTGATTTTTAGCAGGACTGCGACATTGCGGCAGACATATCGGACACCTAACTGACACACTGACACTTTTGGCACTTTTTTAGGAACCAACGAATACTGCAGTGATCAGTGCTAAAAATATGCACTGTTACTGTACGTTGTTCCATGCAATAGAGCCGCCCTGCCACAGTAAATATGCGGTAGGCAGTCTTTAAGAGGGTTAAGGAGCAATGACCCATGCAATAGTCTTTTGAATAATGTGCTTACCGTAAATGTACCTGATATAATATGTGTCTTTTGGAAACTAAAAAATATTTTTTTCTACTGAAAAACAAATAACAAAACTGAAAAATTATGGGAAGTAAAACACTTCGGCCCAGATTCACGTAGGGAGCACGTATTTGTGAGCGGGCGTATGTATCCTATTTACGCTACGCCTCCGCAACTTTGACAGGCAAGTGCAGTATTCACAAAGCAAAGTTGCGGGGGCGCAGCGTAAATAGGCCGGCGTAAGCCCGCCTAATTGAAATGTGGAACATGTGGGCGTGTTTTATGTTAATTTATTGTGACCCCACATAAATGACGCTTTTTACGAACTGCGCATGCGCCGTCCGTGAAAGTATCCCAGTGCGCATGCTCCAAATTAACCCGCAAAAAGACAATGCTTTTGATGTGAACATAAATGACGCACAGCCCTATTCGCGAACGACTTACGCAAACGACGTAATCAACGGAAAATTTGACGCTGGCCCGACCTCCATACTTAACATTGGCTGTGTCTCATATAGCAGGGGTAACTTTACGCCGGAAAAAGCCTAACGTAAACGGCATATCTGTACTGCGACGGCCGGGTGTACGTTCGTGAATTGGCGTATCTAGCTGATTTACATATTCTAGGCGGAAATCAGCGTACACGCCCCTAGCAGCCAGCGTAAATATGCAGTTAAGATACGACGGCGTAGGCGACTTACGCTGGTCGTATCTAAGGCCCCGTACTCACGACCAAACATGTCTGCTGAAACGGGTCCGCGGACCAGTTTCAGCAGACATGTTTGGCCGTGTGTAGGCACGAGCGGACCATTTTCGGGCGGATCGGACAGGTTTCCAGCGGACAACTGTTTCCTGGACTTGCTTTAAAACAGTCCGCTGGAAACCTGTCCGCCCGACATGTACGGTCATCTGTACAGACCTACCGTACATGTCCGGCCGCCCGCCATCCCTCGCATGCGTCGAATGACTTTGACGCATGCGTGGAAGCATTTAAAAGGCAGGCCCGCCCACGTCGCCGCGTCATTGTCAACGCGGCGACACCGCGGACACGCCCCGCGTATTGTTTACGCGCGGAGTTCTGTTCGATTGGTGTGTACAGCCATCGAACAGAAGTCCCCGGGCAGACATGTCCGATGAAAACGGTCCGCGGACCGGTTTCATCGGACATGTCTGCTCGTGAGTACAAGGCCTTAGACAAATTCTGGCGTATCTGATTCTTTGAATCAGGCGCCAAGATACGACGCCTCACACTCAGAGATACGACGGCGTAGTATCTCCTACGTGAATCTGGGCCTTCACGTGCTATGCTTTTATGAATTCCATAGGTAAAATTTTATGATTATATAATAGAAAATACCTGTGTCAGGATTGGGAAATTTGGAATCACTCTATGATAAAATATGATTAAATAAGAAACGTTTTATATTTAACAAAAGAATACATTTTAAATGTACATAAAAAAACAAATTTCTAGTACATTTTTGTAAACATTATTATTTTATAAGTATATTGTTAGAATTTTAAAAATACATCTACAATAACATCCACACATTTTAGTTGTCTGCAGTTGTCTCCATTGTCACCACTGTGCCCATTGATGCCACTGTGCCCTTTGTCGCCACTGTGCCCATTGATGCCTCTGTGCCCATTGTCGCCACTGTGCCCATTGATGCCACTGTGCCCTTTGTCGCCTCTGTGCCCATTGATGCCACTGTACCCTTTGTCGCCTCTGTGCCCATTGTCGCCGCTGTGCCCTGTAAAATGCACTTACCTTAATCCTTCCACGTCCCTCGATGTCTCCTCCCGCCTTGGTGACGCTTCAGCCAATCAGGTTACCGATTACAAGAATCGGCGAACCTGATTGGCTGAGATGGCCGTCAGTTCTATCCAAGGAACGCACCCTGTACGTTCCCTGGATAAAGCATCCGGGAGACGAGGGCTGTGCTCGGAAGGCCTGTCAGAGCCGCTGGCTCTGATAGACACTTCCGCACAACCAACCAGCTGCCGTTATTCAGGTGGTCGGCGCTCAATGTCTGGCCACCTGAATAGACCAGCGGCAGCTGGCAACAATAACATACATTCATGCAATGCATGAATGTATGTTATTTCAGTGGCGGTGCGGAGCCAGAGGGGGCGGCGCTCCAGCGCCCTCTATGGACGGACCACCGCTGGTCCATGAGTTGAAAAGTATTGGAACTTATTCACATAAGATGGACATGCTGTACTTCATTCATTGAATATGTTCTGTGTGGTGGACTTTCATTACACACTGATGCTCTGTTGTGTGCATACCATATATACTCGATATAAGCCAAATTTTTCAGCCCTTTTTTTATACTCGAGTCAATGTACCTGAACGGTGCAACACTCCTCCGCACGGCGGCGGCCACGACTATAGGCCACAGCTTCGGCCTAGTCTTCGGATCCGGTGGCCATCTTGCTCCTCCCGGCCTTTCCACCAGCACTATATCCCGGCCTCCCTGGTGTCTGGCTCCCTTTACCGCTCGCAGATCCTGCTCCACGGGCTTCCGACCGGGCGGGGGTCTGAACGGAGCGGTGCCCTCTGGCACAGTGATGTTGCAATGGGCACAGTGATGCTGGGGACAGTGATGTTGCAATGGGCACAGTGATGTTGCAATGGGCACAGTAAGGTTGCAATGGGCACTGTGATGTTGCAATGGGCACAGTAATGTTGCAATGGGCACAGTGATGTTGGGCACAGTGAGGTTGCAATGGGCACAGTGAGGCGTGCAAATGGGCACAGTGAGGCATGCAAATGGGCACAGTGAGGCATGCAAATGGGCACAGTGAAGCTGCAAATGGGCATTGTTGACCCTCTTTTCCACTTACAGTAGCTGCTGCATTCTCACCCTAGGCTTATACTCGAGTCAATACGTTTTCACAGTTTTTTTGTGGTAAAATTGGGTACCTCGGCTTCTACTCGGGTCGGCTTCTACTCGAGTATATATGGTATTTGGTTTTTATCTCAACTATTAGACCTTTTTGGTTCCGCTTTTTAATGGTGTTATTAATAAAAAAATATATTTGTATGTACAATTTTGGTGGTTTGAATACTTGGTGCATTTAAAGTCCCATTACACATGTTGTTTACATTGGCCCGGATTCAGGTAGATTTGCCCCTTTCTTGCGGAGGCGCAGGGCAACGTTTTTGCCCTGCGCCCCCGCAAATTTACTGCGCTACCCGCGATTCACGGAGCAGTAGCTCCGTAAATTGCGTGTGCGCTGTGTAAATTTGCCCTGCGTAAGGGCGCCTAATGTAAATGATCCCGTAGGGGGCGGGAATCATTTAAATTAGGCGCGCTCCCGCGCCGAGCGTAGAGCGCATGCTCCGTCGGGAAACTTTCCCGATGTGCATTGCGGCAAATGACGTCGCAAGGACGTCATTTGCTTCAAAGTGAACGTGAATGGCGTCCAGCGCCATTCACGAATCACTTACGCAAATTACGTAAAAATCGAACGTCGCGACGCGGGAACGTCGGGTATACTTTAGCATAGGGGCAGCCTTACGCTAAACACGCCGTACGGAAACAACGCAACATTGTGAATCGGTGTTAGTATGCAATTTGCATACTATACACTGAGCAAAATGGGAGCGCCCCCTAGCGGCCATCGCAAGAATGCAGCCTAAGATATGCGTGGCATAAGAGCCTTATGCCATGCAGATTTTAGGCTGCAGTCGGCGTTACGATGTTCCTGAATCAGGAGCATTCGTAACGCCGGAGCAAGTAAGCAATTGCGCTGTGTAACCTATGGTTACGCAGGCGCAATTGCTTCTTGAATCTGGGCCATTGTATATATTATCTAGTGATGTGGCACCTTCAGTGCTTTTTGGTCTAATAAAGGATGTATGAGGTTTGACTTTGCTTATTAGCTGTCAGCACTGACACATTGTTGTATTGGGTCTTATGTGAGTGACACCAAAGAGCTAACAGTGGCAGCTAGACAGGAATTTTGAGCTATCACATGTTTAGATCAATATGGTCATTATGCTAATAAATACAGTGCAATTTATACAGTATGCAGGTATATATTATATTACAGATTATTTATTTTCAGTATCCGGATATCTGTGCCCCTTTAATTCACTGATTGCAGTCTGATAATCTGGTAAACAGAAACGCTGTCTCGTCCTAATGGCACAAATCAAGTCTAATAAGGAAAAAAGCGCAGATATATACTTAAACGTAGAGGAATTCTAAATGAGAGAAACAGATGTTGGAGATGGGTAGAGTTGAATTACAGTCATTAGCATCCTATTTTCATAATTACCGTGCCATGTCCTGGCTCACTGGTCCATGAGTTAAAGAGAAATTACTGAACCGGGGAAAACGTCTGTGCTACATGAAGTTGGATGCTCAGATCTGAACTTAATCAGCACTCCGGACTGTAGAGTTTAAATATATAGGTCAGACTATTAGTGAGCACAGTTCTAAACATTATAGTATCCCCAACTAGCAATACTTATTATGACTCTCTATGTTTGTGCCAATTCTGTATATTTCCCTAATTCTAGAGCATTTATTAAAAAAGATACGGTATGTGATTTTTTTTTTTATCATTCGTACCTAGCTGGATGCAGCATCAGTCCAATGCTGGGTTCAATGCTGCATCTGTCCCCCGCCGGCTCTAAGACTGAGAACCAAGCAATCAAAGATCAAGGTCAGTCCCTGGCTCTCTGCTCTGCCCCACTCCCACTCACTGGAGCGCTGGGCGGTGGAGGAAACAGAGCGGCCGGCTCAGGCTCTCAGCGGCAGGCATGTGGGCAGATCCCGACCATATGGTTGCGATATTTCCCAGGCCTGGACCGGCTCTGTGACTTCACCCCGCTGTCTGCTGAAAATGGGTCACCGGAGTGCAAAACAATCTGTGATCCACAGGAGAAGTATCCATACAAGCTTTGACTATACTTCTCCTTTAAAGGGGTTGTAAAGGTAAAAAAAAAAAAATTCCCCTAAATAGCTTCCTTTACCTTAGTGCAGTCCTTCTTCACTTACCTCATCCTTCAATTTTGCTTTTAAATGTCCTTATTTCTTCTGAGAAATCCTCACTTCCTGTTCTTCTGTCTGTAACTCCACACAGTGATGCAAGGCTTTCTCCCTGGTGTGGAGTGTCGTGCTCGCCCCTTCCCTTGGACTACTTAAGAGAGTCAGGACGCCCACTAACACACAGTTCCTTTCTCTATCTGCAACTTAGAGACCGTCCTGACTCTCCTGTAGTCCAAGGCAGGGGGCGAGCACGACACTCCACACCAGGGAGAAAGCCTTGCATTACTGTGTGTAGTTACAGACTACTCATAAGAAATAAGGACATTTAAAAGCAAAATGGAAGGATGAGGTAAGTGAAGGAGGACTGCACTAAGGTAAAGGAAGCTATTTAGGAAAAAAAAATGTACCTTTACAACCTCTTTAATTTTCTCTTTCTTTCCTTCTTTCTTTCTTTCTTTCTTTCTTTCTTTCTTTCTTTGCTTCCTTCTTTCTTTCCTTCCTTCTTTCTTTCTTTCCTTCTTTCTTTCTTTCTTTCTTTCTTTCTTTCTTTCTTTCTTTCTTTCTTTCTTTCTTTCTTTCTTTCTTTCCTTCCTTCCTTCCTTCCTTCCTTCCTTCCTTCCTTTCTTTCCTTCTTTCCTTCTTTCTTTCCTTCTTTCTTTCCTTCTTTCCTTCTTTCTTTCTTTCCTTCCTTCCTTCTTTCCTTCCTTCTTTCCTTCCTTCTTTCCTTCCTTCTGTCCTTCCTTCTTACCTTCCTTCCTTCTTTCCTTCCTTCCTTCCTTCCTTCCTTCTTTCTTTCCTTCTTTCTTTCTTTCTTTTTTTCTTTCTTTCTTTCTTTCTTTCTTTCTTTCTTTCTTTCTTTCTTTCTTTCTTCCTTCCTTCCTTCCTTCCTTCCTTCCTTCCTTCCTTCCTTCCTTCTTTCTTTCCTTCTTTCTTTCTTTCTTTCTTTCTTTCTTTCTTTCTTTCTTTCTTTCTTTCCTTCCTTCCTTCCTTCCTTCCTTCCTTCCTTCTTTCTTTCTTTCCTTCTTTCTTTCTTTCTTTCTTTCTTTCTTTCTTTCTTTCTTTCTTTCTTTCTTTCTTTCTTTCTTTCTTTCTTTCTTTCTTTCTTTCCTTCCTTCCTTCCTTCCTTCTTTCTTTCTTTCCTTCTTTCTTTCTTTCTTTCCTTCTTTTATCTATGTGAACAACTCTGCTATGCAACAAGGTGTCTTCCTCCCTCCCTTCCTTCCTTCCTTTTGCATTGCAGCAATGTGTCTTTTATTTTCTCTTTTGCTTTGCTCTTTTCTTATCTTATTTTTCTTTTCTCTTTTCTTTTCACTTTTCCTTTCTTATTTTTCTTTTCTTTCCCTTTTTTTTTTCATTTCCCTTTCTCTTTTCTTATTTTTCTTTTTTTCCCTATTTCTTTCTTTTCTTATTTTTCTTTCCTTTCCTTTTCTTTTTCTTCTCTTTTTCCATTTTCCCTTTTCTTTTTTTCCCTTTGCTTTCCTTTTTCCTTTCCATTATTTTCTTTTTCCTTTTCCGTGCTCCAGTAAGGTTGTAATGCACATTTGCAGCTAGGGCAGTGAAGAATTGCAGCACTACATGTAAACAAACAGCAGCATGCAGCGGTAGGTTTGAGGTAGGTATGCATCTGTGGAGAGGGAAGGTGGATTGGGTTAGGTCAGGGGAAGGGGACAAAAAGATAAGTGCATTTTGATTTAAAGAGCAGTTATCCTTTAATGTTTTTACTGCTTGTTCAGGACATATAAATACTCTAGCATGCATGATCTAGAAACATGTTCACTTTAAACTGTAAAACGCAGTGGTTTGAGGGTTCCTCGGATCTTTATAAGGTAGTTGTGATAATGGAGTACTCCTCTGTATTTCTACTTGGAAGAATTCCCAGTAAGTTAGAAGTCTCATTTCTTTTCAAACTTTCAGCACATTTCATTAGTCGTGCTCTATAAAGTTTTTCTCCTTGTGTTTATAATATTAAAATTGAGAGACGAATGTAAACTGATGATGATATTTTGTGTTACAACCAATATACAGAGAAATTCTTTACAGACGGCGATGATAACCTTTACACTCGTGTTTACATTCAGAGTAACACAGCTGTGTCTACAGGAACTGACACGTAATGATAAGTAGAATTTTCTTCTGCAGCTTAGAAGACAGCCAGAAGTTATGATGTCCACGTATCCCAAAACCAAAGTCATAACAATGGACAGCACCTGGATGTTCGGGATATAAACAATGCCTTACATATTAGAATGGTGGTAAAATGGTGGGTTGGGGAGGGTTTGGCAGCTGATCTGGGCAATGACCAAAAAGAAAATATGGCTGTGACATCAGGCAGTGTGATGTGCCATAAGGATACTTGAAACTGTATTGCCTAGAACAGGGGTGTCAAACTCAATTTCTACAGGGGTGTCAAACTCAATTACATCACCGCATCAGCAATATGGTTGTCCTCAAAGGACCGGTTGAATATGGGGCGTGCTATGTATAGAGTGCAGAATTCAGGAGTGCGTTATGTACAAGGTGCAGAGTTCAGGAGTGCGTTATGTACAAGGTGCAGAGTTCAGGAGTGCGGTATGTGCAAGGTGCAGAGTTTAGGAGTGTGTTATGTACAAGGTGCAGAGTTTAGGAGTGCATTATGTACAGGGTGCATCGTTCAGGGGTGCATTATGTACAGGGTGCATCGTTCAGGGGTGCATTATGTACAGGGTACAGAGTTTAGCAGTGCGTTTTATATAGGGTTCAGAGTTCAGGAGTGCGCTATGTACGGGGTACAGCGTTCAGGAGTGTGTTACATACAGAGGGCAGAGTTCATGAGTGGGTTACATACAGGGTGCAGAGTTCCGAGGTGCGCTACATACAGAGTGCAGAGACCAGGAGTGTGCGACATACAGAGTCCAAGGGTTTGGTGTGTGCTACATACAGGGCCGTTTGAAGGAATTTGGGGGCCCCAAGCAAAATGGGGGCCCCCAAGCACCCTCCCCCCCCACACGCAAAGCTTACGTTAGCACTGCACTAATTTTTTACACCCATGTTTTTACTCCCCCCCCCCTAGTCCCTATGTTTTTGTATTCTCACCTCACCTCCCCTTCTTCCCTGTAGGCTGCCGCTGTAGTGTGGCCGAGCTCCTCTTCCTCCTGTCAGTCCGGTGTTCTATCATTATGGGTCCCCAGTCCCTTATCAGATAGTGGCCGGGCCGTGTACCGCGCGGTACAGGAGATTCAGTTTCCTGTGTTCCCGGCTGGACTGAAAGGAAGTGAGCATTCAGTGTGCACTTCCTGTCAGTCCGGCCCGGGAACAGGAAACTGAATCTCCTGTACCACGTGCGGTACCCGGCCGGACTTACAGGTCTCCAGGAGGGAGGAAGAGGAGCTCGGCCACGCTACAGCCTAGGAAGGGGAAGTTGGGGGCCCCAGTCCAGCTCGGGGCCCCAAGCAATTGTTTGTTTTGCCTGTCCTGTAGCAACGGGCCTGGCTACATACAGAGTGCAGGGGTTAGGGATGCACTATGTGCAGAATTCAGGAATCCTCTGTGTACAAAGTGCAGGGTTTAGGAGGGCACCATGCACAGTGTACAACATCAAACCCCCACCTGGCCTGGGTCTAGTAATTTCCTATGTAGTTGGCTATAGTACTGTACTGTGTAGGTGGCTCTCTCTACTACTTGTGTATTTGGCTCTGTTATACCTCCCTGTAGATAGATCCCTCTGGCTCTCACATTCTGGAGAGCTGTACCCGCTCTAAGGGATCTGTTAAATCTGGAAGCTGCTAAAAATCAAAGCTGTTCCTTGTAAACACAGACGGCTTCTGTGTTTACAAGTGGCAGCGGGAAACAGGAGTGGGGGGTGAGAGCCAGAGGAGGAGAGAAGGGGTTCTGCCACATCTCTGCTGTTCAACTTGGTGGGAGGGCCAGATGACAAGGTAGATTTGGCCTGCAGGCCTTGTGTTTGACATACAGTATATGTGCTAGAACTGGGATCCTCAAACTACGGCCCTCCAGCTGTTGTAGAACTACACATCCCATGAGGCATTGTAACACACTGACATTCACAGACATGACTAGGCATGATGGGAATTGTAGTTCCTGAACAACTGGAGGGCCGTGGTTTGAAGACCCATGTGCTAAAATTTGCTGCACAGTAACATCACCAGACCTCATCCCAAATCTTGTGGTACTAGCAGTTAAAGGCAGCAGTGCCTTAGATGATCTCATGCTGCAGATTTACAGCTAGGAGGCTATAAGCACAGAAAGTGCTTTGCTGCTTTTCATGAATAATTTAAAGTGAAAATTTACACTTTGCGGTGTTCTGTTAAGGCACCATAACCATTTCCAGATGTTCCCTATAGCAAAGGATGAGCTGTCCATTCAGTTTGAGACCAGATCCAAACAAGATTTGTGGCCAGATTCAGAGAAAGTTACGCTGGCGTATCAGTAGATACGCCGTCGTAACTCTGAATCTGCGCCGTCGTAAATTTAAGCGTATTCTGGAAACCAAATACGCTTAAATTAGGCTAAGATACGAGCGGCGTAAGTCTCCTACGCCGTCGTATCTTAGGGTGCAATTTTCCCGCTGGCCGCTAGGTGTCGTTTTCGTTAAGTTCGGCGTAGAATATGTAAATGCCTAGATCCGCCGATTCACGAATGTACGTGTGCCCGTCGCAGTAAAGATACGCCGTTTACGTAAGGCATTTTCCGGCGTAAAGTTATTCCAACAAATAGCTGGCCTAGTCAATGTTAAGTATGGCCGTTGTTCCCGCGTCAAAATTAGAGATTTTTACGTTGTTTGCGTAAGTCGTCCGTGAATGGGGCTGGACGTAATTTACGTTCACGTCGAAACCAATACGTCCTTGCGGCGTACTTTGGAGCAATGCACACTGGGAAATGTACACGGACGGCGCATGCGCCGTTCGTAAAAAACGTCAATCACATCGGGTCACCAATCATTTCCATAAAACACGCCCCCCTAGCCTCATTTGAATTAGGCGCGCTTACGCCGGCCCCATTTACGCTATGCCGCCGTAAGTTAGGAGGAAAGTGCTTTGTGAATACAGTACTTGCCTCTCTGACTTAAGGCGGCGTAGCGTAAATACGATACGCTACGCCGCCTTAAAGATGCAGCGCTATACCTAAATCCAGCTATTGGTCTGTTCAGAGGATGGGCAAATTGCCGAACTAAATGGTGCTTAGTTGAGTCGAATCTCTGATGGCAGCGAGAAGTGTATTACTACCGCTGCTAAATGTGTCAGCTTTCCCGGTTGGTTGTTAGGAAGCCAGCAGCCTCTGGCATCCTAACAACCAATAGATAACTTCTGCCTGGCCCATTCAGCTGTCAGCTGGGTATTCCTGGCAGAATAAAAAACAAACATTGTGGGGTGTCCGAATACCCATACTAGATTGCTCAGGTTCCGGTATGGATTTTAAAGTGGAGTTCCTGCCAAACACTAACCATGTTTAGAAATATCCCCTCCCTCCGCTGTATACTTACCTATTTTAGCCTGCTCTGGTCTGGTCACGTGATCCCCTGTATCAGTGAGTGGCAGCTGCAGGGGAGAGGAGGAGATGACAAGAGCAGGGAATTCCAGAAGTGGTTATTGCACCCATAGGCTACCATATCCCAACTGTTGTCAGCACTTCCTCCTCTCCTCTGCAGCAGCCACGTCCTGGAGACACGTCCTGGCATTCAGACCATCGGGGGAGTCACTCCATTGGAAGTATGCCCCTCCTTTCCTGTTCCTGCAACAACTCAGAAATGTTGGGCTCCTCACCACTTTCTGGAGAAGAGACAAGCGTCACCAAAACCATTTGAGCAGGCAAACCTCCCAAACAAGGACACAGACAGCAATAATACCTGACAAATAGGTAGATATCAGTAGATAAGCCGGCCTAACTCAAAATCTACGCCGACGTATGTTTAAGCGTATGCTCAAACAGAGATACGCTTAAACATATCTAAGATACGACGGCTTGCGCCGTCCTATCTTAGATTGCAATTTTTCGGATGCCCGCTAGATGGCGCTTCCATTGCGGTCGGCGTAGAATATGTAAATGACTTTGTACGCCGATTCACGAACGTACGCCCGGCCGCCGCAGTCGATTTACGCCGTTTCCGTAAGGCCTGAGGCCCCATACACACGGGAGGATTTATCCGCGGATACGGTCCATTACGTCCACGTCGAAATCAATAGGCCCGTGTGGCGTACGTAACCGCAATGCACACTGGGAAATGTAGTCGCCCGGCGCATGCGCAGTGACAAACAAACGTCAAAAACGTGAGGTCAAGCCTCATTACCATTAAACACGCCCCCCCCAACCCATTTGAATTAGGCGCCCTTACGCCTGCCGCATTTACACTACGCCGCTCTAAGTAAGGAGGCAAGTACTTTGTGAATCATGTACTTGCCTCTCTTACTTAAGGCGGCGTAGTGTAAACACGCTAGGCTACGCCGACCTAGATTTGTGCGCCCCTACCTGAATCTACCTAAAAGAGTCTAATTCATTGACATTGTAAAACTACAAATAGAGCTTTGGCTTTACACGTACCTTAAAGGGGTTTTCCACCCATTTTTTAAGTTTATTAAAAGTCAGCAGCTACAAAATGTGTAGCTGCTGGCTTTTAATAAACTGACACTTACCTGCTCCAGCGTTCCAGCGACGCGCTGGCCGGGGGTCCGCTCCTCTCCCCCCTCCCCGGCTGGCGTCTTCATTGTCACTGTGGGCACCCGGCCGTGACAGCTTTCGGCTTCACGGCCGGGCACCCACTGCGCATGCGCGAGCGGCACTGCGCATGCGCGGGCGGCGCGGCCCGGCGCTGCGCTGTTTGATTGGACAGGCGATCGCCTAGGACCTGACGTGTCCTAGGCGATCGCCTACAGGGAGGGGCTGCCAAAAGGTGATTAAGCTTAATCGCCTTTGCAGCCCCTCGGCGGAAGGAGAAAGTGGGACAGGAAGTCCCCTTCTTCTGAAGCCCCCACTCCCCCCCCCCCAAAAAAATGACATTCCAAATGTGGCATGTAAGAGGGCGAGGAGTGGGTTAAGAGGAAGTTCCATTTTTGGGTGGAACTCCTCTTTAAGGTATCACAAGACATGAGAAGACCCTTGTTTGCTTTGATCCTGGGGGAGGCTGGCCAATGTCAAATGTAAAGGGCTTTTATACAGATTGGAAAACATGCTTTGTCTTGGCTGTTGTTACCCCCTGCTAAACTGATGATTGCCTTCTGCTACCCCTCCGCTGTTTATTGATTAGGCAGCTTTTCTGCACTCAATCAAATCAATAAATACATGAATAATAGATGATATTCCATTGTAAGGCCTTGTTCACATGAGTGTAAAAAACAGGCATTGACTTTGCAAAGCCAACTCCTGTTCTGTAACATAAAAGTTAACGGTCCAATACACAGACAATGATCAGAATGCGTTTTCATTGCTTCGCATTGATTGTTTATCACACCTGTAACATTTGGAAGACATTACAACCTGCAACCTGCCAAACGTTTCAATCCTAATCGATGGCACCACAATGCCCCTCCCTGTAGGCGATCGTCTGGGACCCGAGCCGAGTAACGTCGGTCTCCCCCCCCCCCAAAATATTTAGCACCAGCCGTCACTACTTTCTACAGGTTGACAATGCTGCTGTGCCTCCATTTCTCCATCATCCAGAGTGAGGACACTAATACAGGCAGTGGGCCAGATTCTCGTAGTTTTGCCGCGAGTGTAGCGTAAGCCATTTACACTACGCCGCCGCAACTTACTGGAGCAAGTGCCGTATTCCTCAAGCACTTGCTCCGTAGTTTGCGGCCGCGTAGTGTAAAAGGCCCGGCGTATCCCCGCGTAATTCAAAGGGGGCGGCTTGTATTTAAATTAAGTGTGCCCCCGTGCCGATCGAACTGCGCATGCGCCGGGCTTAAAATAACCCAGTGCGCATGCTCCAGTTCTCGATGGAAAACGTCAATGACGCCGACGTGTGCGTCATTGACGTAAAGTCGTATTCAAGAACGACTTAGGAAAACGACGTACCCGACGGGAAAAGACGACGCGGACCCGACGCCATACTTAACATGGCATACGGCGGACTGGCGTAAGGTTACCCCTCATATAGCAGGGGTAACCTTATGCTTACGCAAACGACGTAAGCGACGGCTACGCGACGCAAATTCGTTCGGGAATCGGCGTATCAGGCTCATTTGAATAAACAAATGAGACCTCAACGTAAACGCCACCTAGCGGCCGGCGGAGAATTACATTTAGGATCCGACAGTGTAAGTGACTTACACATGTCGGATCTTCAGCGTATCTATGCGAAAATTATTCTAGGAATCACTCGCAAAGATACGCGGGTCAAAAAACAGAGATACACCGTCGTAACTCTTCTGAGAATATGGCCCAGTGTGTTAATGGCTGTATCACTGGGTGATAATAAAGGGAAAAAAGCCCAAAAAAATACACCACATCTAAAGATTTGAAGCTGCACTATAGTAAATGTTTGTTGTGGGTTTAACACCGCTTTAACCCCTGCATAGAATAGGTATATGGCTTACCTTTGATTTAGCTGAGTGTATTACTATTTAACCACTTCCCGACCTCCTCATGTACATTTACGTCGGCAGAATGGCACGGACAGGCACAATCACGTACCTGTACGTCCTCTGCTAGATGTGGGTGGGGGGTCCGATCGGGACCCCCCCCCGGTACATGCGGAGGTCGGGTCTGCTCAGGGAGCGATCCGGGACGACGGCGCGGCTATTTGTTTATAGCCGCTCCGTCGCGATCGCTCCCCGGAGCTAAAGAACGGGGAGAGCCGTATGTAAACACGGCTTCCCCGTGCTTCACTGTGGCGGCGCATCGATCGGGTGATCCCCTTTATAGGGGAGACTCGATCGATGACGTCATTCCTACAGCCACACCCCCCTACACTAGTAAACACATACACAGTGATCCCTAAATGTTACAGCGCCCCCTGTGTTTAACTCCCAAACTGCAACTGTCATTTTCACAATAAACAATGCAATTTAAATGCATTTTTTGCTGTGAAAATGACAATGGTCCCAAAAATGTGTCAAAATTGTCCGAAGTGTCCGCCATAATGTCGCAGTCACGAAAAAAATCGCTGATCGCCGCCATTACTAGTAAAAAAAATAAAAAAAATAAAAATGCAAAAAAACTATCCCCTATTTTGTAAACGCTATAAATTTTGCGCAAACCAACCGATAAACGATTATTGCTTTTTTTTTTTACCAAAAATAGGTAGAAGAATACGTATCGGCCTAAACTGAGGGAAAAAATATTGTATATATGTTTTTGGGGGATATTTATTACAGCAAAAAGTAAAAAATATTGCATTTTTTTCGAAATTGTCGCTCTATTTTTGTTTATAGCGCAAAAAATAAAAACCGCAGAGGTGATCAAATACCACCAAAAGAAATCTCTATTTGTGAGGAAAAAAAGGACGCCAATTTTGTTTGGGAGCCACGTCGCACGACCGTGCAATTGTCTGTTAAAGTGACGCAGTCCCGAACTGTAAAAACCCCTTGGCTCTTTAGCCAGCATATTGGTCCGGGGCTTAAGTGGTTAACAGGTACACTTTGTAACTAGAGGTTAGCTCAGGCCACACATTTATGTTTATTTTATCCATTACTTTTCTTTAAAAAAAAATAAAAAAAAAAAAACTTTTATTGTATATACTAGCCTCACTGACACTCTAAAACACAATACGTTTTATAAACAAAATAGAAATACTAAGGTAGAAAAATCTTCTCTGCGCGTTTTTCCTTTGTATTTTTTTTTTTTTTGTACTTTGATACGATAAAAAAAAGGAAAAGCTCAGTTTTACGGTTGAGTTAATGCAAGCCAATGTTTCCAAGTGCTTTCTGATACTTTAGGACTTTGACAGGCTGGCATATGTAACATATCAATACACACATAAGCATTACAACACAGGCCTGATAAAATGGTCTAGACATAAACTTGAGATTTTTACAAATGTTTAAGATAAGTGCAAAGCATACTTTTTTCATTTACAATAGATTCAGATCTTGACCACCTGCATCCCTGCAGGAGCTGTGTGACAGGAAGTAGCCTTGATTTAAGAATGGATCTGAGTGCGCAGGCTGAAAATTAGCAACATATTTCCCATCCACTAAAAGGGATTTTTATCTGATCTAATATAATGCTTCCAAAAGGCATTTCTCTTGTTACAATCATAAAATACGACCGCAAAGCTGGGTCCTCCATGGTAATGCTTTTAGCCTATTTTGCCTGGTGAAATGATATTGAGGAAAACAACAGCAATTTATAGATACAGTGGGCCGGATTCAAGAAGCAATTGCGCCTGTGTAACCATAGGTTACACAGCGCAATTGCTTACTTGCCCCGGCGTAACGAGTGCTCCTGATTCAGGAACCTCGTTACGCCGACTGCAGCCTAAGATCTGCGCGGCATAAGGCTCTTATGCCTGCATATCTTAGGCTGCATTCTTGCGGAGGACGCTAGGTTGCGTTCGCGTTGTGCTCAGTGTATAGTATGAAAATTGCATACTAACACCGATTCACAACGTTGCGCGAGCCCTGCGTACGCAATTTACGTCGTTTACGTACGGCGGTTTTCGCGCAAGGCTGCCCCTGCTATTAGCAGGGGCAGCCCACGTTACGTATACCCGTCGTTCCCGCGTCGCGACATTTGAATTTTACGTTGTTTGCGTAAGTGAATCGTGAATGGCGCTGGACGCCATTCACGTTCACTTTGAAGCAAATGACGTCCTTGCGACGTCATTTGCCGCAATGCACGTCGGGAAAGTTTCCCGACGGAGCATGCGCTCTACGATCGGCGCGGGAACGCGCCTAATTTAAATGATTCCCACCCCCTACGGGATCATTTAAATTGCGTGCTCTAGCGCCGGGCATTTTGCCGGCGCGCCCGCGCAATTCACGGAGCTTCTGCTCCGTGAATCAAGGGCAGCGGAGCAAATTTGCGGGGGCGCAGGGCAAAAACCTTGCCCTGCGCCTCCGTAAATTATGCGCAATTCTACCTGAATCCGGGCCACTGGGTATAAAAAAGAATCACACCCCTTTTAAAAAAATTACGTTTTGTTGATTTTCAGCCTGAAGTAAAGACAGACACAATTTTTGTTTTATCCAGCTGTATTTACTAGTGCAAATTATAATATCCAAGTGAAAGATATAACACCAACATGACAGAAAAAAATGATAATCAAAAACAGAATCACTGAGTTGGGAAAAGGACCACCCCCATATGTCAGTATTTTGTTGAACCACATTTTTCTTTAAAGGGTCACTAAAGGAAATTTTTTCCTTTACCTTACTGCAGTACTGGTTTCATGTGCTTATTGTTCGTTTTTGCTTTGAAGTTGCTGTAATTCTGCTGTGATCTTCACACTTTCTGGTTGTCTGTTTCCTTATAACCACAGTACTGGGAGCTTTTCACGGTGGTCTAAGCTGTCATTACTGTGTGTCTAAAACTTAACAGAACCAATCAGATTCATTTTAAAAACAAAACACTGCTCTGGATTTGTTTGTTTTTGTTCTGTGTGTCTCTCTAGTTCACAGGAACATGAAACCAGTTTTAAAAAAAAACTAACCTGCAGGCACATTATATGATTGATTTTTATCTATTTGTAATTATTTTTAAAAGGAATCAGTTAACTTTTATGTCTCTATACCCTGTAAACCAGACCTGGGCAAACTACGGCCCGCGGGCCGTATACGGCCCGGCGGACCTTTTAATCCGGCCCACCCCCGCCGCCGAAACCGCCGCCGCTGCCACGTTAATCACCGCGGCGGGGAACATTAGACAGCGTTCGTTTGAACAGCTGTTTTCCCCGCTGCGCATAGACACTCCCCCTTGGACGGATCTGTCCAATCGCGAGCAAGGGGGAGTCACATAGACACTCCCCCTTGCTCGCGATTGGACAGATCCGTCCAAGGGGGAGTGTCTATGCGCAGCGGGGAAAACAGCTGTTCAAACGAACGCTGTCTAATGTTCCCCGCCGCGGTGATAACAGTAGGCAGGGCCGGGAGGGGTCACACGCAGCCACTTGTGCCAACACACGCAGCCACTTGTGCCAACACATGCAGCCACTTGTGCCAACACATGCAGCCACTTGTGCCAACACACGCAGCCACTGTGCCACCATAAATTGTCGCCACTGTGCCAATCACACGCAGCCACTGTTCCCAAACACAGCCACTGTGCCAATCACACGCAGCCACTGTGCCAATCACACGCAGCCACTGTTCCCAAACACAGCCACTGTGCCAATCACACGCAGCCACTGTGCCAATCACACGCAGCCACTGTGCCCATCAAACGCAGCCACTCTGCCCATCACACGCAGCCACTGTGCCAATCACACGCAGCCACTGTGCCCATCAAACGCAGCCACTGTGCCAATCACACGCAGCCACTGTGGCAATCACACGCAGCCACTGTGCCAATCACACGCAGCCACTGTGCAATCAATTGTTGCCACTGTTCCCAAACACAGCCACTGTGCCAATCACATGCAGCCACTGTGCCAATCACACGCAGCCACTGTGCCAATCAAACGCAGCCACTGTGCCATCACATGCAGCCACTGTGCCAACACACGCAGCCACTGTGCCAACACACGCAGCCACTGTGCCAATCACACGCAGCCACTGTGCCCATCAAACGCAGCCACTCTGCCCATCACACGCAGCCACTGTGCCAATCACACGCAGCCACTGTGCCCATCAAACGCAGCCACTGTGCCAATCACACGCAGCCACTGTGGCAATCACACGCAGCCACTGTGCCAATCACACGCAGCCACTGTGCAATCAATTGTTGCCACTGTTCCCAAACACAGCCACTGTGCCATCAATTGTCGCCACTGTGCCCATCAAACGCAACCACTGTGCCATCACACGCAGCCACTGTGCCATCACATGCAGCCACTGTTTAATCAATTGTTATTGATTAAACAGTGGCTGCCTGTCCCCAGCCTCTGTCCCCCTCCTGTGTCATGTCCCCAGCGTCTGTCCCCCTCCTGTGTCATGTCCCCAGCGTCTGTCCCCCTCCTGTGTCATGTCCCCAGCGTCTGTCCCCCTCCTGTGTCATGTCCCCAGCGTCTGTCCCCCTCCTGTGTCATGTCCCCAGCGTCTGTCCCCCTCCTGTGTCATGTCCCCAGCGTCTGTCCCCCTCCTGTGTCATGTCCCCAGCCTCTGTCCCCCTCCTGTGTCATGTCCCCATCCTCTGTCCCCCTCCTGTGTCATGTCCCCAGCCTCTGTCCCCCTCCTGTGTCATGTCCCCAGCCTCTGTCCCCCTCCTGTGTCATGTCCCCAGCCTCTGTCCCCCTCCTGTGCCATGTCCCCAGCGTATGTCCCCAGCGTCTGTCCCCCTCCCGTGTCATGTCCCCAGCCTCTGTCCCCCTCCTGTGTCATGTCCCCAGCCTCTGTCCCCCTCTTGTGTCATGTCCCCAGCCTCTGTCCCCCTCTTGTGTCATGTCCCCAGCCTCTGTCCCCCTCCTGTGTCATGTCCCCAGCCTCTGTCCCCCTCCTGTGCCATGTCCCCAGCCTCTGTCCCCTTCCTGTGTCATGTCCCCAGCCTCTGTCCCCCTCCTGTGCCATGTCCCCAGCCTCTGTCCCCCTCCTGTGTCATGTCCCCAGCCTCTGTCCCCCTCTTGTGTCATGTCCCCAGCCTCTGTCCCCCTCTTGTGTCATGTCCCCAGCCTCTGTCCCCCTCCTGTGTCATGTCCCCAGCCTCTGTCCCCCTCCTGTGCCATGTCCCCAGCCTCTGTCCCCCTCCTGTGCCATGTCCCCAGCCTCTGTCCCCCTCCTGTGTCATGTCCCCAGCCTCTGTTCCCCTCCTGTGTCATGTCCCCAGCCTCTGTCCCCCTCCTGTGTCATGTCCCCAGCCTCTGTCCCCCTCCTGTGCCATGTCCCCAGCCTCTGTCCCCCTCCTGTGCCATGTCCCCAGCCTCTGTCCCCCTCCTGTGCCATGTCCCCAGCCTCTGTCCCCCTCCTGTGTCATGTCCCCAGCCTCTGTCCCCCTCCTGTGTCATGTCCCCAGCCTCTGTCCCCCTCCTGTGTCATGTCCCCAGCCTCTGTCCCCCTCCTGTGTCATGTCCCCAGCCTCTGTCCCCCTCCTGTGCCATGTCCCCAGCGTATGTCCCCAGCGTCTGTCCCCCTCCTGTGTCATGTCCCCAGCCTCTGTCCCCCTCCTGTGTCATGTCCCCAGCCTCTGTCCCCCTCTTGTGTCATGTCCCCAGCCTCTGTCCCCCTCCTGTGCCATGTCCCCAGCCTCTGTCCCCCTCCTGTGTCATGTCCCCAGCCTCTGTCCCCCTCCTGTGTCATGTCCCCAGCCTCTGTCCCCCTCCTGTGTCATGTCCCCAGCCTCTGTCCCCCTCCTGTGTCATGTCCCCAGCCTCTGCCCCCCTCCTGTGTCATGTCCCCAGCCTCTGTCCCCCTCCTATGTCATGTCCCCAGCCTCTGTCCCCCTCCTGTGTCATGTCCCCAGCCTCTGTCCCCCTCCTGTGTCGTCCCCAGCCTCTGTCCCCCTCCTGTGCCATGTCCCCAGCGTCTGTCCCCCTCCTGTGCCATGTCTATAACAAGTACTCGTACCAGTTTTCCAACAATGATATTTACTGCTTTTTATAAAGAAATACAATTGATTTTATGCAGTATTGAGTTTAGCCTTTTGGCCCGGCCCTCCAAAATATTTTTAGTTTCTCATGTGGCCCCATCGAAAAAATAATTGCCCACCCCTGCTGTAAACAGTCATTTCAGCAAAACATTTTTTTTCCTTTAGTGACCCTTACCACTTAACCCCCGGACCATATTGCTGGTCAAAGACCAGAGCACTTTTTGCGATTCGGCACTGCGTCGCTTTAACTGACAATTGCGCGGTCGTGCGACGTGGCTCCCAAACAAAATTGGCGTCATTTTTTCCTCACAAATAGAGCTTTCTTTTAGTGGTATTTGATCACCTCTGCGGTTTTTAGTTTTTGCGCTATAAACAAAAATAGAGCGACAATTTTGAAAAAAAATTATATTTTTTACTTATTGCTGTAATAAATATCCCCCAAAAATTTATATATATATATATATATATAAAAAAAATTTCCTCAGTTTAGGCCGATGCGTATTCTTCTACAAACAATGGGAAACCGCGGTAATACCGCCCGCAATGCGCCTCTGCAGAGGCACATTGCGGGCGGTATTAACCGTTTTTCGCCCGCTAGCGGGGGCTAATACCACACCGCTAGCGGCCGAATCCCGCGGCAATTCCAACGGTATAGCGCCAACTAATCTTTTACCACTTCCATCAGCTCATTCCCCAGAGTTACAACCTTTTGTACCACCTGCCCCACCCTACCAGATTGTAAGCTCTTCCAAACAGGGCCTTCTTAATCCTCTTGTATTTTATTGTATTGTAACTGTATTGTCTCCCTTTTTATTGTAAAGTGCTGCGTAAACTGTTGACGCTATATAAATTCTGTATAATAATAATTATACGTTGATATGATATTCCAGGCTAACCTAAGCTATTGTGGACCTAGGCATTGTTTATCCTGCAGGTTCTCCTGGAGGTTCTAGTTATCCTTATAAACCTAAAGTGGTAGTGAACTCAGACAATAATAAGGCTTACCTGTAGGTACTGTGACTATGTCCTAAACCTGCACTGTTTAGGAGATATTCACATTGCATGCAGCCAATGACGTCACTGGCGCATGCACTCTGATGGTCCGGTATACAGTGCTGGACCTTCAGAGCCTGTATCATAAACGGCGGCTCTTGCACTTGTGCACGGGAGTGACGTCATCGTGGCTCCGGACACTCATGTAGCCAGAGGCAGTGAACCCAGAAGGAAGACCTAGGGATGGTGGAAGCCCTCTCATCGCTGACAGTGTGCCGCTGGAAGGCTTTATTTTAGGTAAGTCTCTCATAATGTGTTAGCGATTTATACTAGTACATTATGACATTGACCATTGGGAATGTTTTTTTTTCTTCTTTTAACTGCAGTTTACTACCACTTTAATAAAATTTAAATAAATAAATTTAAAATAAGTTTTTTTTTTAAGCTCTAACTTGTATCTTTAACCACTTGATTACCAGCCTGTAGTACCCCTCTGTTTACATTTTTTTCCCAGTATTGAGTACTGTGATAATTTGACTGACAATTACTCTGTCATGTAAAACTGTACTCAAATAAATGTTCTATCATTTTGGGTGGGATTTAAAGAGGAACTGCAATCTGCTCACATAATTTGTAATAAAAACATCTTTGCCATTCTGAAGCTTCCCTCCAACCACTTTGCATATTATTTTATATAATGATTCTGTACTTGCCAAATATCCTGCAGAAATCTCCCTCCGCTGAGTCTGGCTGCAGCCATTTTAACTGTGGGCAGCTGAAGCTGCTGCCTGTTCACTTCCTGGATTTACACAGACACACAGAGGCACACCTCCAGCTATGCAGCTTTTATTGGCCCTCTTATGACTCATCCCACCTCCCTTCCTGGCAAACTCTCAGAAGATTGAGAGAGAGAGAGCTGTGCATGCCGTCATAAGCCTAGGCTTTTTACCAGACAAGAAACAGGAAGTGGGCTGTATAAGGGATTTACTGGCAGAAAAAAATGTTTTACTATCCAAAGTTAAAACAACAAGAGCAGAAGATTTATTAGACAGAAAGAAAAAAAAAACTACTGAAGTTCCACTTTAACCTGCCTGGCGTTATTCCCGAGTGTGACTCGGGGTGAGATTTTCAGACTGCGAACGGTAACCCCGAGTCACACTCGGGCTTGCCTCGCTGGATGCAGAAAGAAGGTTTTCTTACCTTTTCTCCGCGATCCAGCGATAAATCCCCGCAGTGCACGGCGGGCGGATGTCCGCCTGATGCTGTGTGTTCCCCTGATTCCCTTCCCTGCGAGCGTCGCGACGCAGAGGGGCGGAAGGAGGGGGGGGGGGGGCGGCGCGAAATTCAAATCCTATAAGTAGCAACAATGTAAAACACAGTAAAACACACTGATATTATTGGATAAAATTTAAAAAAAAATACAGTGACCTTTGATTGCCCCCCCCCCCAGTGCTTTACAGTGCCCTGTCTGCAGAATTACTGTACCATTACTGTACCAGTGTCTGTATACTGCACAGCAATAATGGCAAAGCACGCCTCTACATCAAACTCTAAACCCCCTAGGTTTCCGTTCACAGGATCACCTGGAATAAAAGTGGACATGGAGGATGACAATCCCTTAGAATACCTCCGACTTTTTTTTGACCGATGAGGTGATCGACAAAATTGTTTTGGAGACAAATCGGTATGAAGAACAGCAATCTGCTACCCACCAGCTATTTTCAAGGCGCAGAAAATGGGAGCCTGTGACCAGCGAGGATATATGGAAATTCCTTGGCCTCCTAATTTTACAGGGAGTGGTGGGAAAACCACTCCAAAAGTGGTACTGGACCACAAATAAATTATTGGCCACACCTTTTTTTGGAACAGTAATGTCCGAATATCGGTTTTCACTTATAATGAAATATTTGCACTTTGCAAATAACGAGGAATTCGATGAACGTTCTCATCCAGCTCCAAAGCTTAAAAAAATGTGGGATATTTACCAAATGATCCTGCAGAACTTCCAGCGGACCTACATACCTGAGAGGGACATTACAATAGACGAAAGTCTCATGGCCTACAAAGGTCGCCTAAGCTGGATTCAATTCATTGCGTCTAAGCGCGCTCGCTTTGGGGTAAAATCCTTTATGCTTTGTGAGTCCAGCTCTGGATATATTTGGAACTCAGTACTGTATACTGGCAAAGGGACCAAATTCTCCCCGAGATTCAGCGATTATGGAATGGCAACCGCTTCAGTCCTTTCATTGATAGAGCCCTTGCTCAACCAGGGCTACTGTATCACTAAGGACAATTTATATACGTCCCCAGAACTATACGAGTTCCTACTTCTGAATAGGACAGACGCTTATGGGACTGTGAGGCCTAACCGGCGTGACATGCCGTCAGGATTTCCAAATAAAAAGCTTGGGAAAGGACAAGTAGCTGCATGGCAAAAGGGGAAAATGTTGGCTCTGAAGTGGCGGGACAAAAACGTTAACATGTTTGTTTACACTTACCTCTCCCTGTTCTTCCTCTCTGTGACCCGATCGTTGGACACCAGCGGCGATCGGGTCCGCTGTTTACGCGGGGATGGTCAAGGAGAAGAGGACCGGGTCGCGAGTGCAGTGGCACTCTGTTACTTTAACCACTTGAGGACCGATGCACGTAGATATACATCTGCAGAATGGCAGATGTATATCTGCGTGCGGCGGTCCTCAAGTGGTTAAAGTAACGCAGTGCCATGTCACAAAAAATGGACTGATCATGACGGAGGTTAAACCTTCCGGAGGTCACATGGCTAAATAATGTTGTCTTTGTCCTCCAGGAGAGAAAAACTAACAAACTCAGGATGAGTAGTGTGATCTCGATGAGTGCTATTAAAGCGGGAGTTCACCTGAATTTTTTTTAACATTAGATTGATGCTCATTTTGTCAAGGGGAATCGGGTAGTTTTTTTAAAATGGAAGCAGTACTTACCGTTTTAGAGAGCGATCTTCTCCGCCACTTCCGGGTATGGTCTTCGGGACTGGGCGTTCCTATTTGATTGACAGGCTTCCGACGGTCGCATACATCGCGTCACGAGTAGCCGAAAGAAGCCGAACATCGGTGCGGCTCTATACGGCGCCTGCGCACCGACGTTTGGCTACTTTCGGAAAATCGTGACGCGATGTATGCGACCGTCGGAAGCCTGTCAATCAAATAGGAACGCCCAGTCCCACAGCCCATACTCGGAAGCGGCGGAGAAGATCGCTCTCTAAAACGGTAAGTACTGCTTCGATTTTAAAAAAACTACCCGATTCCCCTAGACAAAATGAGCCTCAATCTAAGGTTAAAAATTAACTTTTCGGGTGAACCTCCACTTTAAATAGCTGTAGCTGTAGGTGACACATCGTGTAGCATGCATGCATATCTATAGCTAGGTCTTCTTTTAAAACATGATCCCTTTAAATTACATGACAGGCAGCCATTTTGTTCCCCTTTCTCCTGGCACATCTGGTTAAATCTTTGCAGCCATCTCCGTTTCTACAGGCTGGTGGCGGCATGCCCAGTGCCACAGAACTGAATCGTAAATCGCACACAGATAGCATTAATGAACAAAAACCTCTATGATGTCATTTCTAGATTATTCAATACAATCTCTTAATAAAATACATTTGTTTCCCAAATCGGTCCACAAGGTTTTATGCAAATAGCTTCCTTCCCCGTCAGAAATAAGAGGTGAGATAATTAAAAACAGATTGAAAAAGGGATTATATTAGCATTTCCTGGCAAATGTGTTTGACATTATGATAATAGGCTCAATGGGCAAAGTCGGCATGGTGTGTTTGGCAATTACCAATGTTTATGCTGTTTACATAATAAAAGTTCAAATCTGTTAACCTTTTCTGTTCTCTATCATCAGTCAGATACGTCTGCAGAGGTGTAGAGTTGATAGGAGAGAAATAGCCAACAGATGGGGTAAGTTAAATACACAAATGAAGACTGTGATTGGTCAGGGCAAACTGTTTTAAGCCTCATACACACAATCGGACTTCCAGCGGACTTGTCTGTGGATTTTGGTCCGAAGGGAGATGGCCGTGAACTTGTTCTTCATACAGACGGCACAACATTTTCCGCCAACATTCACCAAACCACATGGTTTTTCAGCTCTTTACCGCCACCCTTTGGGCAACTTCTGCTATTGTTGTCTGATGTTTAGCATTGGTTCAGAGCATGCTTTGGATTTTAGTTGGATGGACTTGTGTGCACACAATCGGATAAACCAATGTAACAGATTTATTGTCAGACAGTTGGTGAACATGAACAGCCAACATTAGTAGTCGTTAATTCAGCCAACAATTGTCTGATGGAGCATACACACGGTTGGATTATATGACACAACACGTCCAACAGACAATTATGGCCATAAAACTCGAGATTTTCCTAGTATGTGACGGAAAATATTAATTATATGAAGACAGGAGGCGAGTATCTTGCATTAATCTTTCCTTTTTAATGCTCATAGCAGAACATTTTTACATTTAAACAAACTTAAAACTTTCCACATGGAATGATGGAAGAAAACTACATTTCCCATCAGTCCCAGCGTCCGTATAACTCCCGCCCTCTGGTGGCCTGAACCTATAACTAGGACTGTCCTACTGTGAATCCTCCTCTTTCTGTAAGCGAATGCCCAACACAGGATAACTTCGAGGAAGAAACTTCACCACGACTCTTCGACCAGCCGGTCAAACCTACGTCGACGTCAGTCCAGGCAGAAACTGGTGACAATCATGTAGTCAAGAAACTCCAACCGGGAGAACATAACCAGGATTTCGTCCCAACGGGGGACCCAGTAATCGCTTCGTCAAGCGCCCACAGGAACCTGGAGTGGAATTCAGTATCCTGAAAAGAGAAGATAAAACATCCGTAATAGGGTGGGTAGGGAGGGAAGATACTCGCCTCCTGTCTTCATATAATTAATATTTTCCGTCACATACTAGGAAAATCTCGAATTATATATCAGACAGGAGGCTCATATCTTGCAAGTTCAAAGCTATACATATGCATACCTCCTGAGATACAAACATAATTCTATCATACATGCGTAATATCCAGAACCCCCCTAAGATTATGGTGTAGGGGAACCCAACAGGCTTAGGAGGTAAGGACAGATAAGGAGACATGATCTTCTGGCCTGAAGTAAAATTGACGAAAAATCGCCTCCGATGACCAATCGGCCGCTAATAACAGATCTGATAATGAGCCCCCTGACATAACCACTTTAGTGGCCATCGAACCCCTGGTGGAGTGTGCGCCAAAAAGGGATACATCTATACCCGCCATCTCCATTACTGACCTTACCCATCTGGCTAAGGTGGCTGAAGACACCGGTCGGTGTGGTTGCACAAACGAGATTAGCAACTGGGGAGAATCCGGAGAACGAAGGGTCGAAGTGAGGGACTCGTACGTCTGCAGACAACGGACCACACAGAGACGCGGATGCGCTTGAAAGAAAGGGTAAAAAACCGAGTGTAGATTGGTTTTTGTCCTGCGTACCACCGAGAACCTGACCCCTTCCGGCGAAAATTGACGCCTAGAGATATCTAAAGCTCTCACATCGGATATTCGTTTAATAGAAACTAAACATAATAGGGTAGTGAGCTTTAGGGATAGATTCTTCAGGGTTAACCGATCATTGTCTTCCCACGAGGAAAACAATTGAAGTACTTTGGATACGTCCCATGTAGAATGGTATCGTGGACGGGGTGGGCGTTTGTATTTAACGCCACGAAGTAAGCGACACACAAGAGGGTGTTTGCCTATAGGTACCGCATTTACCGGACAATGGTATGCCGATATAGCTGATCTATATACGTTCAGGGAGCTGTATGATCTTCCTAGTTCGTAAAATTCCGCAAGGAAATTTACAACCGAGGAAACAGGGGCATGAATGGGATCAACCTGCCGTTGATCACACCAACAGACCCATAACCCCCAGGCAGATCGATATGCCGATCTAGTCCCTGGGGCCCAGGCCAAGGCGAGGAGGTCTCTAGCCGATTGAGAAAAATCTGTACTTGACTCTGGCATCCCGAGACCAACCAAGCAAGAAGCGGCAGTCTGCTTTCCAACAGTAACGGATGCGGACCCTTGGACGGATTCGTCAATAGGTGAGTTGAGTGTGGAAGAAGTCTGGGGTAGTCGACCGACATACCCAAAACTAGCGGAAACCACGGTTGCGTCGGCCACCAGGGGGTGATCAACGCCACCGTCGCAGACTGATTCATTATGTGTAGGAGAAGTCTGGTTATCAACGGGAAGGGGGGAAACGCATAATGTATCCCCTTCGGCCATACTTGGAGGAATGCGTCCACCGCTGTTGCTTCCGGATCCGGCCTCCAACTGTAAAAGTGAATCAGTTGTCGGTTGAGTCTGGAAGCGAAGAGGTCTGTGTGGAACGGACCCCAGAGCTCCTGTATCGATAGGAAAACTGATCTGTCCAATGTCCAATCGCTGGCATCGGACAAGTAACGGGAGTTCCAATCTGCCACATAGTTGGACACCCCCGGAATGTATTCCGCCACTGGTACAATGTCCCTGGAAAGACAGAAATTCCAAAAGTCGGACACGATGTCCGCTAGCATCTTGGATTTTGTGCCCCCTAGGCGGTTGATGTATTGCACCGCCGCCACATTGTCCATGCGTAAGAGAACGCAACATTTGGACTTCCGGGAGAGAAAACTCCTGACAGCAAAGAATGCCGCCAAGAGTTCTAGCGCATTGATGTGAAGGGATGATTCGTCCATGGACCATGTCCCTCCGGTGGAGGCCTGTCCGCAACGAGCCCCCCAGCCCTGCCGGCTCACGTCGGATTCTAGTATGACATCCGGTCGAGAACTGAAAATAGTCTTGCCATTCCATTCTATGGCATGTTGGAGCCACCATCGCAGTTCCTTTTCTGATTCCGAACAAAGGGAGACTTTGTCCGAATAACCGAGATCCTGTCTCAGATGTAAGGCTTTGAGGCGTTGTAGGGCCCGGTAATGTAGGGGAGCCGGAAAAATTGCCTGGATGGAGGCTGACAGTAGTCCGACTATGCGTGCAAGGGTTCTCAGTGATATCTGCCCTTTGCGCAAAACTGCCCTGATTTCTTTTCGAATCAGAGACAGTTTGGATTGAGGTAAGCGTAAGACCGCTTGCCTGGTGTCTACCGTGAAACCTAAGAATTCCATCTCCTGAGCTGGGAACAGTACGGATTTCTTGTGGTTGATGAGGAAACCTAGTTCCTCCAACAGCGACACCGCCCACTTTTTGTGTAGTTCGGCCTGTGATTTTGAGTGGGCCATGATTAAGAGGTCGTCTAGATATATTATCAGACGCACTCCTCTGCATCGGAGAGCAGCCACCACTGGCTTCATTATTTTGGTGAAGCACCATGGGGCCGAAGAAAGGCCGAAGGGTAGGCAGGTAAACTGCCACATACGATCCCTCCATAGGAACCTTAGGAATTTCTGGGAAGACTGGTGCATAGGAATCGTCAGATATGCATCCTTCAGGTCTATTTTAACCAGCCAGTCCCCCTGAGAGAGCAGGTCTCTTAGTAAATGAATCCCCTCCATTTTGAAGTGACGATACGTCACGAATTGGTTTAACTCTTTTAAATTTATAATTGGTCGATAGCCTCCGTCTTTCTTCTTTACTAAGAATAGGCTGCTGACAAACCCGGGGGATAAAGGATCCACTTCTATCATGGCTTGTTTTGCTACCAGATCCTGTATCTCCTCGTCTATGAGACGAGCATTTTGTTCCGAAAATTGAATGGGGTGCGGTAGAACCGACATGATTGGATGAGAGGTGAAATCTATGTGGTAGCCTGCTACTGCCGATAGTATCCAAACATCTGCTGTAATCGTGTGCCAGACGTGGATAAAATGTCTCAGTCTGCCCCCTATCGGTATGTGAGAAACATAATTCCTTGGAACACTTACCAGTGGATGGACGTGATCTGGGGAAGCCTCTGCCACCGCGTCCTCTCCATGGGCGTCCTCTGGGAGGAAAAAATGGCGCTGGTTGTGTCACTGGTACAGAATACTGCTGTTGCATGGGCGAATAAGGCTGAGCGGCCGCTCTAGGGTAGGCCCTGAAATAGTTGTTTCGACCGGCAGATCGGCCTCTCCCTCTGCCGGCCCTACCAAAAACCTTGGACCCTGAGCCTGATTTCTTCAAAGAGGTCTGGGCCTTGTCTAGGCTGTTAAACAGGCCTACAAACCTGTTGATATTCTTCATTAGGTCCTCTCCGAAGAGGAGACCTTCTGCCGAGGGACCCGGTTCTGACTCCGCCAAATGAGAGAGTTGTGGGTCTAGTTTCATTAGGATCAACCTGCGACGTTCAACGGCGCAGGCCGTGTTGGCTGAGCCTAGCAGGCAAATGGCATGTTGTGCCCACCCTCGTAGTTGACTTAGATCTACTGGACCCTCAGTGGAGGCTGCCTGCTCCGAGAGATTCAAGATCTTAGTTAAGGGGCCTAAAAGATCAAGGATACGGTCCTGAATCGATTTAAACGAGCGTTTGATGCCCTTCTTAGCATGTTTGCCAGATTTGGTTAGGTACTTGAGCAGCACCGGGTCGATCTCAGGTGTGGCTGCCACCTTCTTTGTCTTGGGCATTCTGCCCTTAGTTTATTCCTATTCACCCTGTCCAAACCTTTCCGTATCCAGTGTTCCACATACTGGGACACCTGTGGGAGGGGTGTCCAGTCCCCAGATCTGGGGTGTGAAATGCCTTCTGGATTGAAAAATGGCTCGCCTAGAGAGTCCAAAATCGTTTCAGATGGTAGATCTGAGTTAGCCCCATGTTCCGTAAACTCTTGCCCAGTTTCCTCCATATCGGAGTCATAATCATCTGATGCAGCGATCAGAGATCCTTCAGAAGCATTATCCTCTGAGTCCTCATTAAAGGAATCCGGTTTAGCCCGGTGGACAGATTTGAATCTTTTCTTGGAAAACTCCTTGATCATCAAGGGTCGTTCACCCTCCGGGTGGCTGGGGCGGCAGGCCGTGGGGGGTCCTGCGTCAAGCATAAATTCTACTTCCCCTGCCGGGGAGTCAGGACAAGCGGTCAAATGTTTGCGCTTGTAAAGGGCTTTGCCCTTTTTTACTACCTCAGGATGGGTAGTAGGAGGGTTGGAGTGAGAAGCTAGAGCTGCTTGGATGGAGCTGCTAATGAGCTCTTGTATTTGTGCAGCAGTTAAAAGCTGCGGGCTTTCAGGGGTTAAACCTGTTGAGGCATTTATAGGCATATTAGCTTCTTCTGCCATGTTGAACAAGAATGTTAACCTTGGCAGCAAAGGGGTTAAATATTACAAATACTGACAGAGAATAGAGACAATGAAAAATATTGTAACTATAACCTTGGCAGCAAAGGGGTTAACTATTTTACCTATTGACAGAGTATAGAGACAATGAAAGTTACTGTAACTATGAAAATTATATTGGGTAGTAAGTACAGCAGACCACTCTAAATCGAGTGCTCCGCTCAGAGACCGAATATCTGAAAAGTATGAATATATATATATATTGCTGAATCTTATAGAATAATCCTGCCTGTGAATACCGCTTCCCTCACCGCCCAGCAGCAGACTGGCGTTGCGTGAGGAAGCGGTGGATACAGGCTACGACGTAGCCCGAGATCTCGCGGGATTTCGTTGCGAGGCTGTGATTGGCTGAAGCGCTGAGGGACATTAGGAGAAAGAGCGCGCATACGATATCATCCCCCTCCTCCGCCGACAGCCCGCGAAACTCCGGTCAGTGACAGGGAGGAGGGAAACGAAGGGGACAATGGCGTCAGTAAAACACTGTGTCCAGGGACAAAAAACCCCGCAAATACAGAGGTAACGTCCCGCTGATGAAGCAATTAAACATTGGAATAAAATACATATATAAAATAAAATTAAATGCAGTAAAAGAATTTAGAAAATAAAATGAGATAAATAAAATAAAGGAAATAAAATAAGGTGCACTGCAGATAGTGCTCACTATCCACAATGCTGCTAGTGATAACAGGTCTAAACCTTAACAGTATATATGATAATAACAAAATTTTTGAATAATGAAAGAATACTTATCTCTGCCATGAGCAGAAAGAAAGAGGATTCACAGTAGGACAGTCCTAGTTATAGGTTCAGGCCACCAGAGGGCGGGAGTTATACGGACGCTGGGACTGATGGGAAATGTAGTTTTCTTCCATCATTCCATGTGGAAAGTTTTAAGTTTGTTTAAATGTAAAAATGTTCTGCTATGAGCATTAAAAAGGAAAGATTAATGCAAGATATGAGCCTCCTGTCTGATATATAATTGGATCGTGTGTACGGGCCTTTAGAAACATGTTTGGAATGGGTTGACCAATCTTCCACCTGTTAAAGTATATCTCTATTAAACTTTTATAGGCAGATTCAGAGTGAGTTACGCCGGCGTATCAGTAGATACGCCGTCGTAACTCTGAATCTACGCCGGTGTTAATTTAAGCGTATCCTGGAAACCAGATACGCTTAAATTAGGCTAAGATACGAGCGGCGTAAGTCTCCTACGCCGTCGTATCTTAAAGTGTAATTTTTAGGCTGGCCGCTAGGTGGCGCTTCCGTTGAGTTCAGCGTAGAATATGTAAATTACTAGATACGCCGATTCACGAACGTACGTGCGCCCGTCGCAGTAAAGATACACCGTTTCTGTAAGAGATACGCACCGTAAAGATAAAGCTGCCCCTAGTTGGCCTAGCCAATGTTAAGTATGGCCGTCGTTCCTGCGTCGAAATTTGAAAATTTTACGTTGTTTGCGTAAGTCGTCTGTGAATGGGGCTGGACGTAATTTACGTTCACGTCGAAACCAATACGTCCTTTCGGCGTACTTTGGAGCAATGCACACCGGGATATGTACACTATGGGGTTCATGTATAAAATATTTGGTGAATGGATTGCCCTAAAGGTTAACTCGGCTTTCGTGGTGAAAAAAAATTGCAAATAAAAAAAAACATAATATAGCGTATACAATTGCGACAGTCATATTGTAATTAAATGTTGGCAAAAATGACCTTTCCTTTTCAATCTGCAGCTCTGTAATCTTCTGAAAATGCATTGCAATATGGCTACCTGGAGGTGTTCTGTACACAGAATGTGTACTGACCACTCCCCAGAAACATAATTTCCTACTTGTGTGATTGGCTCACAGATTTTCCCAGAAGTCTGCACTAAGATACAAGTCAGATTTCAGGCATCCCCTGCAACAAAAATGTAATTTTTGGTGAGATACTTTCAATAGAAAATCACATCTAAAGAGATACAGACCCACCAACTTTCCTCCTTAGTGCCCTGCAGGTGCACAGCTGATTGATAATTATGAAACCATTCCCATTAGACTCACTTTCCCACATGGATACAGATAAACACACAAAGAACAACAAAAGGTTTGCAATAAAGTTTGTTAAAATCCTTGAAATGTACATAGATCTCCAGAGGGGAATGTTTTTTTTCTCAACAAAAGGGGAGTTATGCTTAACCACTTGCTTGCTGGCCACATATACCCCCTTCCTGCCCAGGTGAAATTTCAGCTTTCAGCACTGTCACGCTTTGAATGATAATTGCGCGGTTGTGCGACGTGGCTCCCAAACAAAATTGACGTCCTTTTTTTCCCACAAATAGAGCTTTATTTTGGTGGTATTTGATCACCTCTGCAGTTTTAATTTTTTGCGCTATAAACAAAAATAGAGTGACAATTTTGAAAAAATTTTTTTTTTTACTTTTTGCTATTATAAATACTTTATTTATTGGCGTATAACACTCACTTTTTTACCCTGAAAATGGAGGGTAAATTGTGCCTGTCTGTTATACGCAGGGGGCTGTGGCAAGTATTTTTCCTGAAACTTCCCTCTTAAAGTTAGGGTGCGTGTTTTTTTTTTTTTATTGGATACCATATTTATCGGCGTATAACACAATACGCCGATAAATACGGTATCCAATAAAAAAAAAAAAAAAATTCTCAGTTTAGTCCGATACGTATTCTTCTACATATTTTTGTTAAAAATAAAAATCGCAATAAGCGTATTGTGATTGGTTTGCGCAAACATTACAGCGTCTACAAAATTGGGGATAGAATTATGACATTTTTTTTTTTTTTTTTTTTTTACTAGTAATGGCGGCGACATCTTTTTGTCAGGACTGCGATATTGCGGCAGACACATCGGACACTTTTGACACATTTTTGGGACCATTCACATTTATACAGCGATCAATGATATAAATATGCACTGATTACTGTATAAATGTGACTGGCAGGGAAGGGGTTAACACTAGGGGGCGAGGAAGGGGTTAATGTATTCCCTAATTAGTGATTCTTACTGTGGGGGGAGAGGGGTGACTGGGGGAGGTGACCGATGGTTGTCCCTATGTACAAGGGACACACCATCAGTCTCCTCCCCCTGACAGGACGTGGAGCTCTGTGTTTACACACAGAGCTCCACGTCCTTGTCTCTGTGACCGCCGATCGCGGGTGCCTGGCGGACATCGTGGCCGCCAGGCACGCTCATCAGCACCTGACTGAAGGGTCGTACGGTGTAATGAGCATATCAAATACCCCGGCAAAACACAGTATGTAAGGCACAAAACGAGGGTACCAAATATCATATCTTAATCTCACTTACTTAAAAAGTAAGTAATTGCTTATTCATTGCCATCCATAGCAGTAATCAGTTTCAGGTATGACCTGATCAGGGTAGCAGTCTTCAGCTTTAATATTCTCCTATATATGATCCATCTAGATCCACTTTTTACTCCAAGGTAAAATGTTGCTCATAGCCACTCATGGAAAACCTACTTCTTGTGCCGCGTACACACGACCGTTTTTCGGGTTCTTAAAAAATGAAGGTTTTTTTTTAATGTTATTAAAAACGATCGTGTGTGGGCTCCAGAGCATTTTTCACGATCTAAAAAATGGGCATTAAAATCTTCGAACATGCTCTATTTTTTCACTACGTTTTTAACGTTGTCGTTTTAAAAGTTGTAAAAAATGGTCGTGTGTAGGCTTTAACGACGTGAAAAAAACACCCATGCTCAGAAGCAAGTTATGAGACGGGAGCTCTCGCTCTGCTAAAACTAGCGTTCGTAATGGAGATAGCACATTCATCACGCTGTAACAGACTGAAACAGCACGAATCGTCTTTTACTAACACAAAATCAGCTAAAGCAGTCCAAAGGGTGGCACCATCCGCATGGAACTTCCCCTTTATAGTGCCTTTGTACGTGTTGTACGTCATCGCGCTTTGCTAGAGCATTTTTTTTTCCACGATCGTGTGTAGGCAAGGCCGTTTTAATTATAATGTTGAAAAAAACGTTTTTTTTTCTAGACCCTTAAAAACGTCATTTTTTAGAACCCGAAAAACGGTCATGTGTACGCGGCATTACGGTGGTCCATAATATAATTAAGCCAGCACCCAGTACGATCCATAAAACCGAGAATCTTTATTGGCTACATCAGCCTTTCTCAACCTTTTCAACACAGAGGAACCCTTGAAATAATTTTCCGGTCTCAGGGAACCCCTTCTAATAATTATTATATCTGCAGCTTATGATACATTAGTATGATTATAGGTGGCCATTGGGAAGAATTACCTCCTTACAGATAGCTAAGAGGATGAATGGTGCCATTGGGAACTTATTTGAGGCCCCGTACTCACGACCAAACATGTCTGCTGAAACTGGTCCGCGGACCAGTTTCAGCAGACATGTTTGGCCGTGTGTAGGCACGAGCGGACCATTTTCGGGCGGATCGGACAGGTTTCCAGCGGACAACTGTTTCCTGGACTTGCTTTAAAACAGTCCGCTGGAAACCTGTCCCCCCGACATGTACGGTCGTCTGTACAGACCTACCGTACATGTCCGGCCGCCCGCCATCCCTCGCATGCGTCGAATGACTTCGACGCATGCGTGGAAGCATTTTAAAGGCAGGCCGCCCACGTCGCCGCGTCATTGTCGCGGCGACACCGCGTCATTGATGCGGCGACACCGCGGACACGCCCCGCGTATTGTTTACGCGCGGACTTCTGTTCGATGGTGTGTACAGCCATCGAACAGAAGTCCCCGGGCAGACATGTCAGATGAAAACGGTCCGCGGACCGGTTTCATCGGACATGTCTGCTCGTGAGTACTCGGCCTTAAAGGTAGAAATTGCTCATTGCTTAAGGAACCCTTCGCAACTGCTGGAGGAACCCTGACTGAGAAACCCTGGGTTACATGTTACATAGTTAGTCAGGTTATAAAAAGACATCCAAAAAAAAAATAATACAATCCCATATACACAATCTTATACCCACAGTTGATCCAGAGGAAGGCAAAAAACCCCAGCAAAGCATGATCCAATTTGCTATAGATGGGGTAAAGAAATCCTTCCTGATCCCCTGAGGCCCCGTACACACGACAGAGGAACTCGACGTGCTTGGCACGTCGAGTTCCTCGTCGAGTTTTGGGATGAAGCCGCCGAGGAGCTCGGCGGGCCGCCTTCTCCCATAGAACAACGAGAAAATAGAGAACATGTTCTCTATTTTCTCGTCGAGTTCCTCGGCCGCTCCATCGAGCCAAAACTGTACAGACGACAGAGTTTCTCGGCAGAATCCGGGTTTTGACCGAGTTTCTCGGTGAATTCTGCCGAGAAACTCTGTCGTGTGTACGGGGCCTGAGAGGAAACCGGATTTTCCCTGGATCAACTTTAAACAAAACAATTTAAAAACAAATTAATAGCATGCTAACATGTTGCAACTCTAACCGCCTTCCTCATACTTCTTATGCCGCGTACACACCATCACTTTATGTGATGAAAAAAAACTGTGACTGTGACTGTGTGACTGTGTGTGGGGGAAAACGTTGTTTCATGTCTTGTAAAAAACGACCAAAAAAAATTCAAGCATGCTTCAATTTTATGTGTCGTTTTTCAAAAGTGCACTTTTTACTTCACAGAAATTGACCGTGTGTAGCAAAAAACGTCGTTTTCTAAGACGTTTTTTCATCCACGCATGCCCAGAAGCTACTTATGAAGCAAGCTTCAATGGTAAAACGTGGTGGAACGTAACCTCGCTTTGCTAGAACATTGTGAGAAAAACGATGGTGTGTAGGCAACTTCGTCTTTGAAAATTGAAGTTTCAAAAACGTCATTTTTTACTTCACAGAAAGTGTCGTTTTTTTTCATCACATAAAGTGATGGTGTGTATGCGGCATTAGGGTGAACTCACCAAAAACTGGATGACCTTCAACCAAAAAAAAAAAAAGGTAAAAAAAAAGGTCAATGGGTGCTTTTTCCAATCGGCAGGATGAAATACCGTATATTTCCCAAAACTGATTCACTTCAAAACTCCCCACCGAATTCTGGGTAATTAAAAACATACAAGAGAGAAGGTGCCAATAGTGTAATATGTTTTTATTAATAAAAGTAATAAAAATAAATGTTCAGCTTACATTCAATGGTACCATTCCAGCACCAGATACTGCGGCCAGTCCTCACACTCCTCCGATCTTCCCGGAGTGGAGCGCGTTCCAACCAAAACGTAATGACAACTCCAAAATACAGGGACTGAAACAGTCTTCCTATGAGAGACACCTTTTAATGTATTGGTATTCAGTAAAAAGCATGCCCTGGCACACCCTTGATCATGAGGACCATAAAGAATAAATACTTTCAAGTATTAATAGATACATAAATGGTTAACATAAACAAATAGGGTAATAAAAAAAATTACAAATCACAAGCAGAGTTCCTACTAAAGTAAAAATGTTCCCAGAGTGTGCTTTGCCAGACAAAAGTCAGAGCAGTGGCAGTGCGTCAATATTGGGCGCAGGATAGCCGCCCCCTCTCTCCTGCACCGCCACTGAAACAATGCATAGATTCATGCATTGCATGAATCTATGTATTGTCGATGGCGCCGCTGCCACCAACTATTCAGATGGCCGGCAGCCTGGTGAGCGCCGGCCATCTGAATAACAGCAGTTGATTGGCTTTGGAAGTGTCTCTCAGAGCCAGTGGCTTTGATAGGCTTCCCCAGAGCTTTTTTTCTCAGAAAATAGGTGCAGGAACTCAACCACGACCCCGTTCAGATTTCACAAACAGTAGAAGGGTCTTAAAGGGGCATTAAATGCCAGGATTGCATTACATAAAGAATGCAGAGTTCAGGTGGTTACACACAGAGTGCAGAGCTGTCACTTGTAAACACAGAAACCAGAATTCTGTGTTTACAAGTGATTGTGGTGAGCGGGCACCAAAGGGTCTGAGCCAGAGGTGGTGGAACTGAGTTCCCCCAAGTTCCCCCTGAAAAAAAGCCCTGGGCTTCCCGATTACAGCCTAAGGGCTGCAATCTGACAGCATTTTACAGGGCAAACTGGTGGCAATTGATGGGCACAGTGGCGACAATTAATGGCATGGCACAGTGGCGACAATTGATGGGCACAGTGGCAACAATGGATGGACACAGTGGCGACAATTGATGGGCACAGTAGCTGTGTTTGGCATGGCACTGTGGTGACAATTGATGACCGGGCAAAAGCCTGATCGTGTGTACGCGGCATACGGCTGTTGTTGAAAGGCGTCAGCTGTTTTGCTTGTCACTTCATTTAACCAACCATTAAAATCACTATATGGACTACAGAGTTGCCAGGTCAATCATTTTACTAAATAATAAGCCCTGACATTTGCCATACACCTGGCAATGTTCAGTCAATTTCTAATGCCGCGTACACACGGTCGTTTTTTGTGATGAAAAAAAAACGTAAATTCTTCTCATGAAAAAAATCGAAGTTTTTCAAACTTCATTTTAAAAAACGACGTAGCATACGACGTAGCATACACACCATCGTTTTTTCAAAATGCTCTAGCAAAGCGCAGTTACGTTCAGCACGTACGGCGGCACCCGGTGTCATTCAAGCTCGCGTCATAACTTGCTTCTGAGCATGGGTCGGTCATTTTAAATGACGTTTTTAAAAATGTCCTTTTTTCTTCATCACAAAAAACGACCATGTGTACGCGGCATAACACTTTGCATCAACTGGCCCAAAAAAAATGGATGATTTTGAGTTAAAACTGGGCATTAATTGAAAGCTTCAGTACAGTTTATTGAAAGGCCAAATCAGAAGCAAAATCGCCATCAGTTTTCTATTTTGTTTCTATTTTTTTTATCTGTCTGTCTCTTCCCCTTTCTATTCTCCCTTTCTTCTCCTTTGTATCTTTTTTTCCTTCTTTGTTTCTTTTCCTCTATTCTTCTTTCTCTTCCCCTTTCTATTCATTTCTCTCTATTTTTCTCTTTCTCACTCTTCCCATTTCCTCACTTCTCAATCACTGTTTTCCTATTTCCTCTACACCACATTCTTTAATTAAAGTTATATTAAAGTTTTTTTTTTTTTTTTTTTATTGTTTGCTTTTAATAAAAAAACATGCTGTACTTACCTGCTCTGTAAAATGGTTTTGCACAGAGCAGCTCCGATCCTCTTCTTTGCAGGTCCCCCATGGCACTCCTGGCTCCTCCCCCTTGTGCAGTGCCCCCAGATAAAGCCGCTTGCCCAGGGGGTACCGCTGCATGTCACTCCTGTGTCCAGAAGGCAAATATAGCCGTGGCTTGCCCTGACCCTGCTTTCTCTTTATTGTCTCGTTGACTGTGATTGACTGTCTCAGTCGATGGGGAGGGAGAGTCCCCATGCAGCCGAGGCTATTGTGAACATTGCTGCATCAGTTGGGGGTCAGATCAGGTCCGATCCTAGGGTCACAGATGCCTGGGTGCAGAAATATTTCTGGAGCCGCCACATGGGCATGGTCATCATACTAACTCCTCCCCTTTACAAATGTTTCTATGGCTACGACTCAAACACAGAGATGCTCCCCTAAGAAGTCTTCATTGGTGTGCCCCATCACAGCCCCCCCCAGCAGGTGTCCCCCATCAGAGGCCCCCCACAGCAGGTGTCCCCATCAGAGCCCCCCACATCAGGTGTCCCCATAGATCAGTGCTTGTCCAATAGATCCATGTAGCTCGGGCACGCTGGGAGTAGAAGCACATTACAGGGGCGGGGCATATGTGGCATCTTTGGTTACTTGGAGGGTGGCGCTCGGAGAGCATTTCTGGGAGTGCACGAGATGATTGGCAGCAGCTCCCGCCAGAAGCCTCTCATCACACCGCCTATGGGAAAAGAGCCCACACACGCAGAGGGGGCGGGACAGACAGGAGACTGCTCCATGCACACTGGACAGAATTAATTAGTGGAGCCTAGTACCGGAACGGGTTCCAGTACTAGGCTCCGCTGTGGTACCCAGCCCGGATTCCGGGGACAGCGGGAGGTATGCGCTCTTGTCAGTTGCCAGCGGAGAGAGAAAGCTGGATGGGGAACCGCAGCACCATGCCTCTGGACACAGACAAGGAGGAGGGAGGGGAGCACTTTGGAGCTTCGGCGCCCCCACCTCTGCTGCGCCTGGGTATGGAGCACCCCGTGCACCCTGCCTAGGATCGGCCCTGGCTCAGATAAGGACTGGGGGGGGGGGGGACTAGAGGGCGGCTGCAGGTTTTTTACCTTTCAACCTTTAGAACCACTTTTCTTTCTTTCTTTCTTTTTTCCTTTCCTTTTCTTTCTTTTTCCTTTCCTTTTCTTTCTTTTTCCTTTCCTTTTCTTTTTTTTTCCTTTCCTTTTCTTTCTTTTTGCTTTCCTTTTCTTTCTTTTCCTCTCGCTCTTTTTTTCCCCCTCACTCTTCTCTTTTCCCCTTCCTCTTGTCCCTCAATTACTGTTTTCCTATATCTCCCTCTCTTCCCCCCTCCTACTCTTTAATATTTCTGTGCCTTTTCATGCAACCTTCCCCATGACTTCTAATGTCCTCAGATTTCAGACTAGTAATATACTCTTTCCTATGTGGGGTGTATGTGTGTGAAATTGTACTGTATATATTTCCCTTGCCAGCTTGTCTTATATTTGTATAAGCACTCATATACCGTCTGATGTTTTATCAGGCAGGAAATAGTGAACTTGGCAAGGCTGAGTCTCTTTTAAAATGTCTAGAATAAGCTGGCAGCTAAAAAGTCGGAAGTGAATTGAGACGTATTTCAATTTACACAATATCATTTTCGCTTCTGCATTCATTGTTTGTTTTATTGTGTGTCAAAGCTTGTTTTTTATGTTTTTCAAAATAATCATATTTATTGCTAGCTCCTACACTATAACTCCATTCAGACAAGAGTTAAATTTGGAACTTCAGTCAGTCTGTTCAATCCATTATATTGTCCATGGTGTACCTGTATTTCTTTTTCCTGTGCAGCCAGTTCTTTGTCTTGTGTTACTCCTACATTATGCTACTTTATGCCTAAGGCCTCGTACACACGACCGAACATGTCTGCTGAAACTGGTCCGCGGACCAGTTTCAGCAGACATGTTCGGTCGTGTGTACGGCCGACCGGACAATTTTCCGGCGGATCGGACAGGTTTCCAGCAGACGAATGTTTCTTAGCATGCTAAGAAACATGTCCGCTGGAAGCCTGTCCGACGGACATGTTCGGTCGTCTGTACGACTTACCGGACATGTCCGCTCGGCCGAAAGCCCTCGCATGCGTCGAAGTGATTTGACGCATGCGTGGAAGCATTGACCTTCCAGGGTCGCGCACGTCGCTGCGTCATCGCCGCGGCGACGGCGCGGCCACGTCACCGCGTATCCTGTCCGCGCGGATTTCGGTTTGATGGTGTGTACAACCATCAGACCGAAATCCCCGAGCGGACATGTCCGATGAAAACGTGTGTACGAGGCCTGAGATATTAACATCACATTTTTGTACTTTCAATTATTCCTCATTGTCCCCTTCTTGCATGCTAAATATTATTATTTATTTCTGCCATCTTATTCCTTTATTATATGGCCAAAGCTTTGTAGGCACCTTGACTCTCACACCTACGTATATAAGCTTGTCGTCTCCCCACAGGGATGTAGTCCCAACGCTGACTAACCCCCAGCCAGAATGGCTTGGATGATGGGGGCAAGCTTGCTGAGGAGGAACAGGAAGTGAGAAATTCAGAAAAAATAAAATTTAGAAGGGAAATCGAAGGAAAAGGAACCTATTTAGAAAATAAAAAATGAACCTTTACAATCCCTTTAATTATAATCAGCCAAAGCAGTTCTCCTATATGAATACATTAAATATTTCACTATGTGTAAACATTCATTCAATTAAGATCTCTATTACAGTAAAACCATTACTCTTTTCTGTGCATAAAAAACAAACAAACAATAAAATTCAATAAAAGTTCAATAAATAAAAAGAATAATAAAGGACAGTCTGTGCTTCAGTGACTTTCCATTGTGTGACAATTCAAGTCTGTGACAAATCACAGAAAAGGTGCTTCAAATGCACTCCGTGGATGTTCTCATAAGCCTTAGTGATGTGCTGACAGCGCCCCACATAGATTACATACTCACCAGAGCTCCATGATCCATTTATCTCGAAAAGGCTCTGATATTGCTTTTGTGCAGTAAATCACCTCCACACTGCACCTGTTATGTCCAGCATAAGATCATGATGGCTCCTTTGAATGCCTCAAATTGAAAAAAGGATAGATCAAAATATGACCATCATTGTGCAACCCATTTTTTTGTATGCCCATTAAAAACGCATAAAGGAGGAGTAGGGGCTTCTGACTTAATTTCTGGCCACTTCCGGTAACATCACTCCCTCCCCATGGAGTGCACTCTAGGTCTGAGGGTTGGAACAGCAGCGCCTTAGGATATACCGCATGGGCTCCATACATAAAGCAATATCTTACCACATCCGAGTATGCGGTAAGATACTGCATAGCGTTTTAAAAAAAGTTTTTAGTATTCATTAAAAAAACACTACTAAAATACCGCATGCGTTATTTTATGAAGTCATGCAGTATTTTCCAAATTAGCAGTTTAGTCCGAGAACGGATAGAGAAATCGGATTTTTCTCCAGCAGAGCTCCTACCACACGTCTTTTCAGTCTGCCACCCCGGCCACGCCCCAAGTCATGCAGTATTTTAGTAGTGAACATATGCAGTAATTTAACACCGTCCCGTTGCTTCAGTTAAACATGCCGTTACCGGCAGCTCTCGCAAGCATGCGCAGGAGTGACGTCATAGCGGCTCCGGCTATGCATACTAGCTCATTATGCCTTTGTCTTGCAGGTTTTTTTTTTTTTTTTGGCTTTACAACCACTTTAACCACTTGACGACCGCCGCATGTACATGTACGTCCACAGAATGGCACGTACAGGCATATGGGCGTACAGGTACGTCCCCGCCTTTCCGCGGGTCGGGGGGTCCGATCGGGACCCCCCCCGCTACATGCGGCGGTCGGATTCCCGCGGGGAGCGATCCGGGACGACGGCGCGGCTATTCGTTAATAGCCGCCCTGTCGCGATCGCTCCCTGGAGCTGAAGAACGGGGAGAGCAGTGTGTAAACACAGCTTCCCCGTGCTTCACTGTGGCGGCTGCATCGATCGAGTGATCCCTTATATAGGGAGACTCGATCGATGTCGTCAGTCCTACAGCCACACCCCCCTACAGTTGTAAACACACACTAGGTGAACCCTAACTCCTACAGCGCCCCCTGTGGTTAACTCCCAAACTGCAACTGTAATTTTCACAATAAACAATGCAATTTAAATGCATTAGTTTGCTGTGAAAATGACAATGGTCCCAAAAAGGTGTCAAAATTTCCGAAGTGTCCGCCATAATGTCGCAGTCACGAAAAAAATCCATTAGTAGTAAAAAAAAAAAAATAATAAAACTATCCCCTATTTTGTAAACGCTATAAATTTTGCGCAAACCAATCGATTAACGCTTATTGCGTTTTTTTTTACCAAAAATAGGTAGAAGAATACGTATCGGCCTAAACTGAGGAAAAAAAAATTTTTATATATGTTTTTGGGGGATATTTATTACAGCAAAAAGTAAAAAATATTGTTTTTTTTTCAAAATTGTCACTCTATTTTTGTTTATAGCGCAAAAAATAAATACCGCAGAGGTGATCAAATACCACCAAAAGAAAGCTCTATTTGTGGGGAAAAAAGGACGCCAATTTTGTTTGGGAGCCACGTCGCACGACCGTGCAATTGTCTGTTAAAGCGACGCAGTGCTGAATTGTAAAAACGCCTTTGGGCATTTAGCAGCATATTGGTCCGGGGCTTAACCAGTTAAGGTGTCAGTATATCAAGACAGTTTCGACATTTTTATGCTTCCAACTTTGTGGAAACAGTTTGGACTCTATGCAGTCAAGTTAAAGTTGTCTAATTTTTTTTTTTTTTTTTTTATAATTCTCCCCATTTTTGCTTATTTGATTGTTATTTTTGTGCTGTAAATTTCAACGATTTTACAGTTATCACTGTATGTGCTTTTTTTTATGGTTAATTGAAAAAAAAAAACAGGGGTATTTAGAATCAGGTGGCCTTTTAAGTTACCCAAGGATTTCATGTTTATTAAATAAAAGTACAAATATTTTAATTGTTAAAATATAAAAAGTATCATTGTAAAATTATTAAATTACAGCCACATATAGAGGCTCTTCACTACGCATGTCCTGATCCTTTTTACAGCGGGGAAAATTATTATTTGATCCCCTGCAGATTTTGTAAGTTTGCCTATATACAAAGAAATTAAGGGTTATAAATTGATTTCCATTTCAGTGAGTAAAATAAGTAATTGATACCCCACCAACCAATAATAATTCTGGATTATGTCAATTCAATGAGGGGGTTCCTAACGACATCTCATTGTGTGTGTATAAAAGACACCTGTCCACAGAATCTCTTTCTTCCATCCAACCATTGGTGACACAGTACGTGGCCATGGATTGAAACCCTGCAGTGCCCGCAAGGTCTCCTTCCTGCAGAAGACACATGTTCAGGCCTGTCTGAAGTTTACCAATGAACATCTAAATTATTCAGAGAAGGATTGGGAGAAAGCACTGTGATTAGATGAGACCAATATTCAGCTCTTTGGCAATAACTCGACTCGCCGTGTTTGGAGGAAGAAAAATGCTGACTACGACTGTAAGAACACCATCCCTACAGTCAAGCACAGAGGTGGAAACATTATGCTTTGGGGCTGTTTCTCTGAGAAAGGTACAGGCCCCTCAGCCAGAACACTGAAGATCTATTTGTGGAGGGGTCTTCCAGCATGACAGTGAACCAAAATATACCGCTAAGGCAACAAAGGAGTGGCTCAAGAAGAAGCACATTAGGGTCACTGAGTGGCCTAGCCAGTCTCCAGACTTTAATCCTATAGAAAATGTATGGAGGGAGCTAGTTGCCAAGTGACAGACAAGAAACCTTAAGGATTTAGAGAAGATCTGTAAAGAAGAGTGGACCAAAATCCCTCCTGAGATGTGTGCAAACCTGGTAACCAACTACAAGAAATGTATTACCTCTTTGCTTGCCAACAAGGGTTTCTCCACCAAGTACTAAGTCGTGGTTTGCTTGGGGATCAAATATTTATTTTACTCGCTGAACTGCAACTCAATTTATAGCATTTGTATCATGTGTTTTTTTGGATTTTTGGTTGATAGTCTCTATCATTCAAAATACACTTATGATACAAATTATAGACCCTTCGTTTTTTTGTAAGTGGGCAAACTTACAAAATCTGTAGGGGATCAATTAATTATTTTCTCCACTGTATGTTAATCTCTAGTATATAAATTAATGTGGTTATTTTTTGTTGTTTACATTAAAAAAAATATGTCTTTGATGTGTCTTTACCTCGTCCAAACAGGGAACATTTTGCATTACTTCAGAACATGCTAAATGTTCTCCATGCTGAGCACCCAGCTGCCTGTGCTCTCAATGCGGCAGGGCAGTCACTTGGCACATGTCAGGATTGATATCCGTTGCATCTGGCAGTGACTCTTCTTACTGTGCCACCAGAGATGCCTGATCTTTGACAACCTCACTCGTTTCTGGTGAACCTTGAACTCCTTGCTCCTCCCATGACCTTTTTATTTAAGCCATGTCTTTGCACTTCCTGTTTGCCAGATTATTGTGCTGTCTCCAGCCAATATCTTGCTCCTTGTCCTACTGTCATTCACATCTTTATTACCACTCGATGCTTGTTCCTTAACTACGCTTCTACTTGATCCCAACCTGCAACCATTTTTTACCCACCATTGGCTTGTTTACCAACTATGGCCCCGGATTCACAAAGCACTTATGCCGACATATCTCCAGATATGTAAGTATGCGCCGTCGTATCTATGCGCCGTGCCCATAAATTGAGATACGCCTGAAAATAGGCTTCATCCGACCGACGTAACTTTCCTAAGCTGTCGTATCGTGGGCACATATTTACGCTGGGCGCATTTGCTGCTCCCATAGATTTTCTATGCACATGTGCAAATGAGGGAGATACGCCAATTCACGAACATAGTTGCGCCCGGCGCATAATATACGCGGTTTGCGTAAGTCGTACATCCGGCGTAAAGTTATTCCCCATATAGGAAGCGCAAATCATGCAAAGGTATGGACCAGGGAACACAAGCCGTCGTATCTTTTGTCGTTTATGTAGTACGTGAATAGGGCTGGGCGTAAGTTACGTTCACGTCGTAGGCAGTGATCCGTCGTATCTTAGGGAGTAGTTCCGACGTGATTCTGCGCATGCGCACTGGGATACGTCTACGGGACGGCGCATGCGCTGTACGTTATTCGTATCTTTATGACACTCAATCCATCATTTGCATGGGGTCACTCCTCATTAACATGGCTCACGCCCACTTCCACCTACGCTGGCTTACGCCGAGGAAACCCAGCGTATCTTTAAGAGCGAGTGGGAGCGAGTGCTTTGTGAATCCAGTGCTTGCATCTGTGCGCTGCGTCGGCGTAGCGTATATTAGATACGTTACGCCCGCATAAATATGCGCCGATGTATGTGAATCCGGGCCTATGCCTTTGCTTAATTCCTCCATGCTGCATCTGCTATTGGACCCTGCAAGCTACTGCAAGCACATTATGAAACCCATCTCTACCATCAGGAGTTCTGGTGAAGACTGGTTAGTACTTAGACCCTGTGCCTCAGGTAGCATGCATCACCTGCCAGGGGGACCTGTTTGTGCCTTTATATTTCTGGTTTCTGTCTGAACCTTTTTTAATGCTAGAGCTATTGGCCTAACCCCAGACCGTGTCAGCATGGAGCCCAAAACCTAGTTGAGATCACTGGGGTCGTGATGTCTACTTCAGTGGTTTCCAGTTTGCATGGGCATCAGCCAGGTATGGTATATACATAGGGCTAGATCCACAAAGAAATTACGCCGGCGTATCTATTGATACGCCGCGTAATTTCAAAATTCCCGCGTCGTATCTTTGTTTTGAATCCTCAAAACAAGATATGACGGCTTCTGGGTTAGATCCGACAGGTGTACGTCTTCGTACGCCTTCGGATCTAAGATGCATTACTTCGGCATCCGCTGGGTGGCGTTTTCCGTGTCGGGTATGCAAATTAGCGATTTACGACGATCCACGAACGTATGCGCGGCCGTCGCATTTTCGAACGTCGTCTGTAGTCGGCTTTTTCCGGCGTATAGTTAAAGCTGGTATTTTGCGGCGTATAGCTAGACTTGCCATGTTAAGTATGGCCGTCGTTCCCGCGTCTAAATTTAAATTTTTTTTTTTTTTTGCGTAAGTCGTCCGTCAATAGGGATGGACGTAACTCACGTCTAAGTTAAAAAAATGACGTCCTAGCGACGTCATTTAGCGCAATGCATGTCGGGAAATTTCGGGACAACGCATGCGCATTTCATTTGGCGCGGGGACGCGCTTCATTTAAATGGAACCCGCCCCCAACCCGCCCAATTTGAAATCCGCCGCCAGAAATACACTACGCCGCCGCCAGAAATACACTATGGCCCAAACTCGCTGAGGATTCGAAAATGCGCCAGGTAAGGTACGGCAGGGTAGTGTATCTCTGATACGCTGCGCCGATTTACATGTATGTGGATCTGGCCCATAGTTGCAATGTCCAAGCTGGACCAATGTAACTATGTATAATATATCTATACCAGAAATTCCTCTTTAATGAATACAAAACTGAATTTTTTGGAATTTGATATCTGCCTGGAGTTCAGATTTAACTTCAGGCAACCTTCAGTGGTACAGTATTTTTGCAATGGTGGTGTTTTACAGTGAACTTTTGTATGTATATCTGTTTTTAGAGGTAACATTTGAAGTTCTTGTCAACAGCTAAAAACACATTTTTCTGGTATCAAGCGTTGACCTGTGAATGAATACATTTAAATACTCTATCAACAGGAATCTATTTTGTGCCTGCACCAAGTACAAACTGTATAGTGTTTTCTAAATCAGGGCAAATAGAAAACCATCGATGGTTTGGATTCCTGTGGTTTCTGCATAGTCCGCAGTGTCATCACCAGCGTGAGTTTGGAAAAGTTTACATAAAGAACAATTGACTTATTTTGTCTCAAGTAACCTTTTTTTCCTCTTTGATATAGAAAAGCCATTGAGGAAGCTCACCCAGATTTGTAGTCATTACCACAAAAAGATGAATGTAATTTTCCCGTCATGCAAAGCTTAAAGAAGACAATTGAGAGATTGATTCTGCAAGAATCTAGCCAACCCAGATGTAAATAGATCATTTAAACAAAACAAACGTCAGATGTAAAATTATTGTAATCGCAGGAAAACTGGAGTTTATGTTCTCAACGCATTAATGTGCATTTCCAAGATAAAATGTTCCATTTATATATTATTATAGTTATTTTAGAAATTCCTGTATCTGAATTATACAACAAAGTAGTGAAAAGAACAAAGTTAAGGCTCAGTAACTAGAAATAATCATATTGACTAAAATCTGGGTCTCTTTTCTTTTACCAATTGGATCAACAAATCCACTAGTAATGGACCTTTATCAGTCTCCATGCCACATGATTCCCAGGGGGCTGCCATGAACATAAGCTGGACATTTACAGCTGGAAATCTGGCATTTGGTCAGGACCGTGGCACTGATGGGCACTGATGGGCACAACTGATGGGCACTGAAAGGCAGCATTAACTGGCATTTCTGATGGGCACTAATATGCATCACCGATGGGCGCAGATTGGCATCACCAATGGGAACTGACTGGCATCACTATTGGGCACTGTTGAGACTGCACAGATAATCAGGGCATTGATTATGTGTACAGGTCTCCCCCATGAAGCGATGCCGCTGATCATCTTTCTTCTCCTCACACTGTCAGTGTGAGAAGAGGAGAGCCAATAAAGGGCACTTTCATGTTTACATGTGATCGGCTGTGATTGGACAAAGCAGATTACATGGGTAAAGACAAGGTAGTCTTTAAGGCAGGGCAAAAGGGGCAGCTGCCCTGGGCCCTGTCATTGTTGTGGGGCCCAAAGCAGCTGCCTCATACTTGCCAACTATCCCAGTTTAAATTCCCTTGTCTCTTGAAGTTTTAGTCCTGTGCTGTGTCTTGATATCTCAGTGTGAAGTGCTGCTACTAATGCTGCCCAGCTCTGCGCTATTGTTGTGTACAGATGATTTACTTGCAGACCCTGTGTTTACATGTAAATAACCGTCATTCATATGTAAATAGCGGGAGCATTCATATGTAAATGGCAGAAGGATTCATATGTAAATATCTGATGCCGGTGGCATTCATATGTATATCATGCCCCTCTACAGTGAAGAGGTGATGTGCTGTAACCTATAGCAACCAATCAGTGAGCAGTATTACTGTACAGTAATCTCTAGCAACCAATCAACAAGAAGAAATAATGTCCTGTAACCTCTAGCAACTAATCAGTGAGCCATAATTTGTGCTGTAACTTCTAGCAACCAGTCAGTAAGTGGTAATCATATGCTGTAACCTCTGGCAACCAATTGCAATCACTGCCTGATCTGATACAGTAAACTGATTTTAATTCTAGCTGATATTTATTGTATGTCTCAGAGCAGGTGGAGAGCAAAATTACATGGGGGGTCCCAAGAATGTTTTGCCCAGGGTCCAATCAACATTAACCTCCTGAGCGGTGTTCCCGAGTGTGACTCGGGGTGAGATTTTTGGGCTAAAATCGGTAACCCCGAGTCAGACTCGGGCTCGCCTCGCTGGATGTACAGGGAGTGTTTACTTACCTTGTCCCTGGATCCAGCGATGCCACCGCGCTGTGTGAGCGAGCGGGACCTCGCTCGATTCGCACAGTGTCCTCCTGTGCCGCCGATCTCCGTTCCCTGCGACGTTACGACGCACGGGGCCGGAGAACGGCGCCAAATTCAAAAAAGTAAACAAACACATTACATACAGTATACTGTAATCTTATAGATTACAGTACTGTATGTAAAAAAAACACACCCCCCCTTGTCCCTAGTGGTCTGCCCAGTGTCCTACATGTACTTTTATATAATAAAAACCTTTTTTTCTCCCTGCAAACTGTAGATTGTCCATAGCAACCAAAAGTGTCCCTTTATGTCAAAAATAGTTTTAGATCAGCTAGAAAACAGCGATAATAAATTATAATCACTTGCAGAATTGTGCGATAGCGATTTGTGGGAAAATTCGTCATAAAAAAAAAAAAAATAATGACAACGACAATTCTGCAACTGAGCAAATTTCAGTGATTTTGATTTGATTACATTATTGAATAATTTTTATTATAATTATATTATTATTTGTTATAATTATTTATAGTTATTTATTATATTATAATTTATCATTTTGTTTTTAAAAAAATGTCATACCCGGGATGCCTATTAGAATCTTGTTTGGTCAGATTTAAGTGAGTTATTTCTAAAAATTACAGGCCTACAATATAAAACGCCAAATTTCCTTGCAAATAATGGTGCCGCTTTCAGCATGTTTTTTCTGAAAGAATCATACCGCCAGGGAGGTTAAGGACAGCCCTGCATGTGGTATTACAATGGCCTCCTGTAAAACTGAATAAGGAAACGCTCCTGTGTATGTCTAGAGCTACACAGGTGATTTCTGGTGGCTGTATAAAGGCTGTAGCATTATTCGTGCTCTGCTGTCTGATCTGCTGCTTTTCCTGTGATCTCTACTTGATTCCTATGTTTGACCCGGCTTAACCTTTCCGCGCTTGCTCTCCACCTATCCTGACCTTGGCTTGCCTTTAAGACTTTGTTATATTTTTCATCTGCCTGATATCCTGTTGCCAACCTCTGCCTGGTGGCTGTATAAAGGCTATAGCTTCAATAGTGCTCTGCTGTCTGATCTGCAGCTTTACCTGTATACCCGTTCCTATGATCTCTGCTTGGTTCCTGTGTTTGATGTGGCTTAACATGACTACGCTTGCTCTCTACCTATCCTGACCTTGGCTTGCCTTTAAGACTTTGTTATATCTTTCATCTGCCTGATATACTGTTGCCAACCTTTGCCTGCATATTGACCATTCTCTGTCTGCCATTTATGCTTGTATCTGATCATCTGTTGCTGACCTGACTTGTCTGACCCTGCATCCAGTTACCCGTCTGTGCTGCTCTGCGTGTTGCCTGGTGACACCGGTCGTCCATCCGCTGTGTTTCTAACATTTACTGTTCCTGCTGCCATCCACTGCTTCAGCCATCCAGCCCAGTTCTGGCGGTGCACCTGCCACACACCTCTGCAAACATCGGAAGATCTTGCAGGCACTCCTACCTCACTGCGCTCTAGCAGCCAATGTCGCAACTCCAGTGGCCCTGGAGCCACAAGGTATGTGACAGTTATACTCTGCTCTGCCATCGCACAGCAATGGATAACAATGCCCACCTCTAGCCTAAACATTTAATTTCGTTTTAGAGTAGGAAAGGGTTGGGCTTGACCTTTAAGGAGGATTTCTGTCTACACCAAAGGTCAAATTGTCATGTTTGCTCCAATCAATATATTTTTTTACAATGAAACATGAAAACAGTCTATACCTTGACACATTCCTCCAGAGAAACCTGTGGTTATAGCTTCACTCCTAAAATAGTTTCAAAGATCAGCCACATAGGAATTACACATGAGTCTCTGTACCCAGGAGACTGGAAAAATAAGTTTGCACAAAGTGAAAAGCATGACTTGGAGGAAACAAAGATTCTAAACTAAAATGGAGCTTCATTATAGGTTGTTTTCATAAACCTATATTTTCTTCATTTCTTACTTAATCTACATGTCATCAGGCCGAATCAAGAGCTATTTTATGCGTTTGAGTCACCGGCCAAGTCTACAGCAATAACACATTCCATCTTGATGCTTGCTGTTTCCATGAGCAGCTAGTTAACAGCTCATGCCATTGTCCAATAATAATGACACAGTGTTAGAAAACCTCCAGTAATTCAGACTTAGTTACAGAGCTATTGTTGAAATACACTTGGATGGAAGCTGTACTTAAAACTCTTACAGAACTTTTTTAACGTTGATATTGCTCTCAAATTGAAAACTGCTGGAAAGGATGGAGATGAAGAATGTGATTTGGCTGGAAGACGACCACAATTAGAGTAAGAAAAATACTTTGAATATCATGAATGGGATGGTGGCTTTAATAAAGTTTGTTTTCATTACAGCAGAACAGTAAAGTGATTTGTTTCACGGGAAAAGCAATGAAAGGAAAACTCCAGTTATGTTAAACATTGACATAACATATACAGTATTATCATTCTGCACTGTAATGTGTTGAGAATTGCCTTTCTCGGTTTTTCAGCTTGTGACAAAAATACTTACATTTTTCTTCCTTGCAACTATGGCAACAGCATTTGGTTTGTAGACAAGGTTTAGGAGAACCCTTCTTTCCTTGTTTCTGAAGTTGGCTCACTGCCTCTACCAGAAGTTTGCCTTGAGCCTAAAGAAAAGTTATATAGCTAGATTCAGAGAGACTTAGGCTGGCGAATCAGTAGATACGCCAGCCTAAGTCAGAATTTGCGTCGGCGCTAATTTAGGCGTATTCTGGTAACCAGATAAGCTTAAATTAGGCTCAGATACGAGCGGCGTAAGTGTCTTACACCCTCGTATCCTAAAGTGTAATTTTTAGGCTGACGGGCTAGGTTGCGCTTCCATTGCGGTCGGCGTAGAATATGTAAATCAGTAGATACGCCTATTCACGAACGTACGCCCGGCCGACGCAGTACAGATACGCCGGATGAAATAGTGATGTTAAGTATGGCTGCCGTTCCCGCGTCGAAATTCGAAAATTTTACGTCGTTTGCGTAAGTCGTCCGTGAATAGGGATTTACGTCGTTTACGTCCACGTCGAAATCAATAGGCCCGTGAGGCGGACTTAGCCGCAATGCACACTGGGAAATGTAGGCGCACGGCGCATGCGCATTTCCAAAAAAACGTCAATCACGTTGGGTCAAGCCTAATTATCATAAAACACGCCCTATCAGCCTAATTTGAATTAGACGCCCTTACGCTAGCCCGCTTTAGGCTATGCCGCCGTAACTTAGCAGGCAAGTACATTGTGAATCATGTACTTGTCTCGCTAACTTACGGCGGCGTAGCCTACATGCGATAAGCTACGCTGCCGCAAGTATGCGCTCGCCATCCTGAATCTAGCTAATAGAGTGTTTGTTACATTAAATATGGCTTCCTTAATAATGAAAACGGAAAAAAAGGGCGCACCGACCTAGTGCATTACCAATGGCTAGGTTTAATTGAAATTGTATAAAGATCATGAATACTCAAAAAACAAGTAAAAAACAAGCATAAACATCACTCCATCAAAGGGATAGATGCCTCCGGAAGGTCTCCTACTGGAACCAAATAGCCAGAGAGTCCAGATGACATAGATTACAGCTACGGCTTACGCATTCCGAGGGCGGACCCTCTTCCTCAGAGCCAAAAAGTAATAGTACTATTACATGTATTTCCACACTTACATGTAAGCAATGGATGTCAAGCGCCCAAGGGATGGACAAAACAAAGTCTACTGAGTCTCTCCATGGATCCTGGTGACAGATGCAGTCTTGAGCCACTAGATGTGGGAAAATAGGTTCATATGGAATAATAACCCTTTCGCCAAGCATGTGGTGTTTTTTGGCAGATACATAGATGACATTATTGTCATCTGGGATGGCTCTCCAGCCCAGATTGACGATTTTGTTCTACATTGCAACACAAATGATTTAGGGGGTCTCTTTTACCTCCGTGTCTAATAAGGAGAATTTGGTCACGTCACGTGACGGGTGGCCCCGCCTCACCAATATAAGAAATGTCACTAGCTCCAGCGGCGTCATTCGCCGGGCTGTCTCCAGTGGAGACAGGCGGCCGGCGATGCTGCGCTCTGGATCCCGGACGACCTTCTCATCGCTGGACCGGAGAGGAGATCACCCGTCGCTGGATACCGACAACGTTGGAGCGGGGAGTCGGGACCGAGAGTGGACTACCACCGCTGGATTTTTATTTATTTTTTAATAAAGGACTTTTTTCCACAGTGTGTGTATTTTTTTTACAACTATTTACACTTCCTTCGTGAAATGGTAGGGGTACAATGTACCCCATTACCAATTCACATAGGGGGGGGGCCAAGATCTGGGGGTGCCCTTTGTTAAAGGGGTCTTCCAGATTCTGATAAGCCCCACGCCCGCAGACCCCCACAACCACCGGGCAAGGGTTGTGGGGATGAGGCCCTTGTCCCCGTCAACCACCGGGACATCCTCCCCATGTTGAGGGCATGTGGCCTGGTACGGTTCAGGAGGGGGAGCGCTCTCTTTCCCCCCTTGTTTTCTGCGGCCGGCCAGCTTACGTGCTTGGATAAGGGGTCTGGTGTGGATTTTTGGGGGAACTCCACGCCATTTTTAAAAAAAAATTGGGGTGGAGCTCCCCTTAAAATCCACACCAGACCTGAAGGGTCAGGAATGTATATTTGGGGGGAACCCCACGTCATTTTTTTTTAAATTGACGGCAGGGTTCCCCTTAATATCCATACCAGACCTGAAGGGCCTGGTAATTGAATTTGGGGGGACCCCACACTTTTTTTTAATGAATGAATTCTCTCTGAATTGCCGGGAGCTGACAATTCATTATAGCCGCAAGTCAGTTTTAAATGACTTTTTTTCTTTCAGAAATTACACTTTGTGCAGTGACTGTTCTAAGTACGGGAAACATGCGCTATTTCACATGCTTACTTTACACCCCCCCCAGGTATGAAATTTATAATATAATATAATGAATATTTCACTTTTATTGTTTCACTTTAAGCATTATTAAATTCACTCCTCCCAAAAAAACGTCCTGTTTTAAAACTTTTTTTCATTGATACATGTCCCCTGGTGCAGGACCCAGGTCCCCAAACACTTTTTAGGACAATAACTTGCATATCAGCCTTTAAAATTAGCACTTTAGATTTCTCCCATAGACTTTAACAGGGTGTTCTGCGGCTTTTTCGAATTTGCCGTGAACACCCCAAAATGTTCGTTGTTCGCCGAACAGGCAATGTTCTAGTCAAACATGAGTTCGACTCGAACTCGAAGCTCATCCCTAGTTAACAATATACCCAAAGGACAGTTCTGCAGATTAAGACAAAACTGCACTAGAGAATGTGACTACATATCCCAAAGTGCACATCTTAAAAATACATTTGTAGAAAAAGGTTATCCGATAAAGTTGGTAGACCAAGCTTACAATACTTTCTTGTTAGATAAAAAATAAAAAAAAAACTCTGAAAATGTAGCTGCACGTTTTATCATGAGGTACCATGGTAAATACAAGAAAATGGAGCACATTATCAATAAACTCTGGGCTATTTTAAAACAAGATCCTCTTTTGAACACCACTATATCTGATAAACCTAAAGTTACATACAGAAGAGCTACCACATTAAAAAATCAAATAGCACCCAGTAAACGATAAAGTACAAAAAAAGATAATCCCCTGTGTCTCATCCCCCTTACAGGGATGTATAGATGCAATAAACCCCGATGCAAGACTTGTACCTTTGTGAGACATGGACAACATAGATTTCAGCATAAGGACAAAACTTACCATCTAGATAAATTTTATAATTGTTCTACCGACTATGTTGTTTATTGTTTTACGTGTCCTGTAAGCTTTTGTATGTTGATCGAACTATTCGTCCACTTAGACAACGTTTTGGTAAACATCGACACTCAACATAGTGTTCCACGCCACTTTTTAGAACACCACAATCAATATACAGTGGGTTTACAGGTGTGGATCATAGAATCCATACCCAGAAACTTATCGGAAGCTGAAAGATTCACCAAATTGTGTGAACGTTAAACTTTTTGAATTTACTCGTTAGATACTTTGGCGCCCAATGGGTTGAATGAAGAACTAGAAATTAACACCATTATTTAATTATTTTGTGTGCATGTTGCATATATGTATACATGCATGCAATTATAAATATATGGGGGTATATGTATATATTTTGTGACAGGAAGTCAGGTAAATCTGTGGGTGTTGTCACAGACGGGAGATACATTTCTGCCTTGTTTAGACAATATACCAATTTTTATCATGTGTCGGCTGCAGAAGTAGCCAGAAAGATTTAAGGGAGTTGGAAAACTTCAGCTGTTCAGAATGAGGCAATTAAGGCCTCTATAAGTAATCCAGAGGATTACTACTGAGTGCTGCATCCTGAGGCTTTTTCAGTTCAGGAGAGCAGTGAGCTGAAAAGACACCTGAAGAGGTGAGGTGGTGTTGATTTTTCTGTGTGATAAAAATCAAAAAGAGACTATTGTTTTCTGCTGTAGGACCAGCAGTGTCGGCCCAGCACTAGGCTGTGCCAGACTCAATAGATAGGTTCCTGTGTGGTGAAGGTAGACACCCCAAGTGGCCAGGGTTTATTTTATGTTTGATTTTGTTTATGCTGTTTGGATGCTTACACTTGTTTCCAGCAAGATGGAAGAATAAACCAAAATCGTTGTTTTCAACCGTCTTCGACTGTCTTTCTGTATAAATTGTGTAGTGAACCCATCCAGGGGGTCACACACCCCGCTACCGAGCTAACCCCTTTACAATATGTGTATGCATATGTGTATATATGTATGCGTATATACCATCCTTTCCTCCTTTTTCTATATAGGTTTCCGTTCTCATTTACGGTCCTTTTCCAAAGCTTTAATACCATATTTCTCATATAATTTCTCACATATATATATATATATGTGTGTGTGTGTGTGTGTATATATATATATATATATATATATATATATATATATATATATAATTTATTAGTTATGACATCTATTATGCTTGTCCATACATATATAGCTAGATTCAGAAACACTTACGACGGCGTATCACTAGATACGCCGTCGTAAGTCCGAATCCTACGCCGTTGTATCTTAGTTGCATATTTACGCTGCCCGCTAGGGGCGTGTACGTGGATTTACGCCGAGAATATGCAAATGAACAAGATACGCCTATTTACGAACGTACTTGCACCCGGTACGCTGTTTACGTAAGGCGTTTTTCCGGCGTAAAGATAAACCACCAAAAAGATGGCGCAGGTATAGGCGACGAAACAGCCGTCGTATTTTACGTTGTTTGCGTAAGCGTACGTGAATGGGGCTGGGCGTAGGTTACATTCACGTTGACAGCAAGGAGTATTTGCGACGTGATTCTGAGCATGCGCACGCATGCGCTGTACCAACGGCCCTCATTTACATGGGGTCACAGGTATTTTACATGGATCACGCCCCCTACCTGCCTAATTTGAATTAGGCTGGGTTACACCGGCACATTTACACTACGCCACCGTAACTTAGGACGCAAGTTCTTTGTGAATACAGTACCTGCCTCTCTAAGTTACGGCGGCGTAGTGTATCTGAGATACGCTACGCCCGCACAAACTTAAGCCAGTCTTTCTGAATCTGGCTAATAGAATCTAGAGTGTATATGTGCGAGTATCTACATCCTCACACGGCTACACATAACATTTTCCATCATTCCCTTTTATATATTTTTTATTCATATATGTTTGCATATCGTGTACATATCTATATTTATATTTATTATTTTTTCTCGTTAATTGATTCATCTTTTTTGCGCCCAGTAAATTTAATATATAATATTAATCACCATTCATATCAGGTTTAATTCATTTTAGTCTCAAATTAAATTTGTCTAAATAATGACTTTCCCGTTCCACCGTTCTTCCCCTCTTTTTCATCCTCTCTTTTAGCGGATATATACATATATCTTTTATACATTGATTTACAACATCGTATAGGTTTTTAAATAAGTATAAGGTCTTTTATTCTTATATATAATATTAATTTGAAAATTAACTTGATTTGTATAAATTACTAACACCCGTTCTCCACACTTCCATTTTTGGTTGTCTCAATTGAGCTGATTTTTTGTCAATCAAGCATAGCGCTTTTAAACCCCTGTTTCTGTCTCCTCCTCACACTTGACAAAGGAGTGCGCATGCCCATTGTGAGCTTGGCGCATGCTCTGAAACGCGTTGTGTTTCCTCCTCTAATCTTGCTGACGTCACACACCAGTCAGCTTCCTCACAGCACGGGGCTCCGCCATTCTGTCCCGCACACCAAGATCCACGGTCGGGACGTTTCCATCAGACATTGCAGATACTCTGCCCGGTCATCTAGTGGCTCAAGACTGCATCTGTCACCAGGACCCATGGCGTGAGAAACTCAGTAGGCTTTGTTTTGTCCATCCCTTGGGCGCTTGTCATCCATTGCTTACATGTAAGTGTGGAAATACATGTTGCTTTTTCCAATAAACGCTTGCACTCAGAAGTTCAGTATATGGACCCCTTATATATTTGTACATGTTGATCATATCCCCCCTTAATCTCCTCTTTTAAGAGAATAAATTCAGTTCCTCTAATCTTTCCTCATAGCTGAGCTCCTCCATGCCTCTTATCAGTTTGGTTGCCCTTCTCTGCACTTTCTCTAGTTCCCTGATATCCTTTCTGTCCTACTATCTTTTGCAATCTGTCGTTCGAGATGGTGAATACAGGTTTGGGTTTTGACCCTGTGCTTTAGGTGAGCCTGCATTACCTGTTAGGGGGATCTGCTTGTAGATATCCAGCTCACTGCCTGTAAAACCTCTCTACTGCCACAACCACTGGTTTCTGAGCCTGACCCAAAACATAGAGCAGGAATATGCAATTAGCGGACCTCCAGCTTTTGCAAAACTACAAGTCCCATCAGGCATAGCAAGACTCTGACAGCCACAAGCATGACACCCAGAGGCAGAGGCATGATGGGACTTGTAGTTTTGCAACAGCTGGAGGTCCGCTAATTGGATATCCCTGACATAGAGGCTGTTGAAGCAGCTGCTGTGGCTCATGCAAAATACTGAGTTGCAGGAGTTTGATGTTAACTACCAGGACAGATTATCTGATAATTCAAAGGTGAAAGGGCTATGAGAGGACATCCTTGATCTGCATAAACAATTGTGGGACTTACATTCCATAGATACTACTGCTGTAAATATTAATGCATGAATGCCTCTACCACTCAATTTCACAGATGTTTCCTTAATTAATGTCATATATACTTTCAGGTGCAACCTGTTGCATTTACTTCTGAGAGGAAAAAGGTGCTGTTTATTATCAACCTTCTGCAGGAGGAAGCTTTAAGCCGCGTACACACGATCGGAAATTCCAACAGAAAAAGTCAGATGGGGCCTACACATGGGCGGAATTTCCGTCCAAAAGCTCACATCAATATTCTCTTGACGAAAATCATGTGTACGCAGCATTAGCCTGGGCTTCTCCTTATGTGTAGCAGAACAATGCCATTCTGGATGATTTTGATTTTTTTATGACTGCTATGGATCAAGTTTTTGATGTTCCCAACTGATGTGCTCCTGCTGAAGCAACGTTGCCTTATTTACGGGAGGGTAATCGCTCTGTTGCACAGTACACAGCTGGATTCTAATGATGGATTTCAGATACCACTTTGAATTCAGCAGCGCAAAAGAGTCAGTTCTGTCAAGAGCTATCTGAACAATACAGGACAAGCTCACCAGTGCAGAGACCCCCACAGATCTTGAGACCTTAATTTTACAGTTTTCCAAATAATCAAAGACTTATGCCTCGTACACACGGGCAAACATGTACGATGAAAATGGTCCGCCGGACCGTTTTCAGCGGACATGCCCGCCCGGAGATTTCTGTATGATGGCTGTACACACCATCATACAGAAATGAGAGACAATCCGCGCAGACAGACAGCGCGGTGACGTGTTCGCGCCGTCGCCGCGACGATGACGTGGCGACGTGCGCGATGCTGAAAGGTCAATGCTTCCACGCATGCGTCAAAGTCATTCGACGCATGCGAGGGATGGCGGCCGCTCGGACATGTACGGTAAGTCTGTACAGACGACCGAACATGTCCGACGGACAGGATTCCAGCGGGCATGTTTCTAAGCAAGTTTAGAAACATTTGCCCGCTCGAAAACGGTCTGGCAGGCAAATGTACGCTGGAATCCTGTCCGATCGGCCGTACACACGACCGAACATGTCTGCTGAAACTGGTCCGCGGACCAGTTTCAGCAGAAATGTTCGGTCGTGTGTACGGGGCCTAACAGAAAGAAGAAGGGAAAGACTAGGAATTCTAAGAACTAATCGGGGCAATCATTTTTCTACCAGTAATTTCATTCAGAAGGGTCCAAAAGTTTTTAACCAATGCAAGTGGATGCTATTAGAAGATCTATTTCTACTCATTAGAAAGTAAAAAGACATTCAGAGAACTTATGCTTATTTTGTGGAATCTCTGGACATTACAGAGTTAATTGTCTCAACAAGATTAAAAGAACAATTGCTGCCAGTTCCTGAAGAAATAAATTCCATTACCCAGTCCTGTCTCCTTATTGATTCACGAAGAGATTAAATTAAATTTTCTACTATCACATTTTGTCGTCCCCAAGAAACTTATCACTAAGTGCTCTGATATTCCATTATCAGCTATACGGAACTACAGGGCTAAGGGGAACATTATGGACATAGAATTTGCCGAAAGTAATAATATTCAAGTGAGAAATAAACCAGCCCCCTACTGAGATGGTGAACGGTTGATTGTTCAATAGTATCTTCGAGACCTGTTACCCACAAAATGGTAAATTTCTGAACATTAAATTTAAGCTGACTATCAAGACTTTCAGCTTTCAGTTGATCACATCCCCCAAATTCCTTATAATCCTGGGCAGTCCTTGGTTATCTCTCCATATTTCCTCCATCAATTAGGGGACAAAGACTATGAATTTTACATCTGACCATTGCAAAGACCATGGTAAAGGATCTTACAAACAAGTCTTCCATGGATCAGAGATTCACGAGTGGTTATGGTAACTACCCAGTCGTATGACAAGCTGCCTCCACAGTATCATGAGTTCTAGGTCATTTGTCCCCCATATGACTGCCCCATTGAATTCCTTCCAGGGGCATAAATACCTGTTGGTCACCTCAATTTTCTATCAGAACCTGAACTGAAGGTGCTCAGGGAGTAGATTGATGAGAATTCAGATAAGGGCTTTATCAGAAACGAAATCTCTTCTGCTGGGCAGCCTAACTGTTTGTCGAAAAGAAGGACTACAGCGACTACAAGGATTTTCACAAGATCACTATTAAAAATCTCTCTCCACTCCCCCTGATTCCTGAAATGTTGGAAAGACTGCGCTGTGCCAAAGCCTTTATCAAATTAGATTTATGGGGGCATGCAGCTTTGTCCACATTTGTCCTGAAGATGAATCGAAAACTGCTTTTAGAACCAGATATGGATATTTTGAGCTTTTTGTCACGCCTTTGGGCCTTTGCAATGCTCCCCCAACTTTTCAAACTTTTATCAGTGATGGGTTATGAGATCTGTTGGACCAGTTTGTGATAGCATATCTGGTTGATATCCTCATTTTTTCTGATATCTTGAAGGAACATCGCAGGCATGTCTGCACTGTCTTTGAAAGACTAAGGAGCAATCAACTTTACATCGAACTGCAGAAATGTGAGTTTGAACAAACTCAGATCCAGTTCTTGGGTACATCATTTCTCCAGATGAAGTGAGTATGGATCCAGATAAGATCAAAGCAGTAGTGGATTGTCCTGCCCCTAAGAAGGTTTAGGAAATACGATTTGCTAACTTTTACAGATGGTTCATAAAGAAGTTGTTGGTTTACTTTACTAGTAGTAGTGTCTATAACCTGATTGAATGTAACCTTGGTGTAGCTGAAGAATCTCACTCAGGAGTTTAGACATTGAACCTTCAGGGTTGAGCAGCCTTGTGCTGCTGCCGGATATATGTACTGGGTTAACCCTTGCTGATAACCACTTCAATACAGGGCTTTTATACCACCTTGATACCAGGCCTATTCTGGCACTTCTCTTCTACATGTACAAATCATCATTATTTTGCTAGAAAATTACTCAGAACCCCCAAACATTATATATGTTTTTTAGCAGACACCCTAGGGAATAAAATGATGGTTATTGCACGGTATTTGCACAGTAATTTTTTTCGCTTTTTTACGCCTTTTTTTGGAAAAAAAATATTTCATGAATTAAAAAGTAACAAAACAGTAAAGTTAGCCAAATTTCTTTGTAAAATCTGAAAGATGATGTTACGTCGAGTAAATAGATACCTAACATGTCACGCTTTAAAATTGCGCACAGTCATGGAATGGCGCCTGTAACAGGAGTCACTTTTGGGCACAGATTGAGCCAGGAAATAAAGGGACATATGTTGGATTGTTTTTACATGGAAAGTAATCCACCATACATTCCTTATTGTCTGTAAAGAATATTCTGACCCTACCGGTCAATAATGACTCTTTTCAATGATTAGCCCAGGCTAGTGAGTTGTTAAATGAGGCTGGCTCCGGAAAGGCCTTTCATTGTGTGATAACACTGTTTAAAGCCTATTGATGCTCAGGTGTGAATACCTTTCTGTCGGAGACAGACCGTCTGTCTAAAGATGTGGATTGAGGGGAAATCATTGTGTGATGGTGTTTTGTTTGAATCCTGTTAATGAAGGAATGTGACTTCTCAGGTGGAGTGATTAGGTCATGTTAATTATAGACCGGCGCCGAAGTGTCTGAAATGTTTAGCAATTAGCCCATCTGAACGTGTATTGAAGTCCCCCAGGGTGTGATGTGTGGGTGGAGAGTTTGATTGTTCCTGTGATCACTGAAACATGCCTTGAAAACTGTATATAAACTTGAGAGCTAACCATTAAAAGTGTTCAGTCATTTGAAACCAGTACCAGAGCTGTGTGAGTCTCAGTTATTCTGGGAAATGGGATGTCTGATGTCTGTTGGATGGTCGGTGTGTCGGATAAGCTGTCGTGGGTTGATGGAAGGTCGTAAACGGTGGTGACCGTTACAGTGCCAAACTTCGGTACTTAAAAATCTCCATAGGCGACGCTTTGAAAATGTTTACAGGTTACCAGTTTATAGTGACAGAGGAGGTCTAGTGCTAGAATTGTTGTACGCGCTCTAACGCACGTGGAGATACCTCACATATGCAGTGTTGCTCATCTTCCTTTAAAAAAGTAATTAGTTACAGTTACTAATTACTTGTCCGAAAAAGTAATTGAGTTAGTGACTCAGTTACTTCATTGGCAAAGTAATTAGTTACTCAGCAAAGTAACTGACTTTTTTTTAACATTCTACAGTGCAGACTCATCACACTCCACCTCCACATGCCCAGCAATACTGTACAATATCATCACACTCCACCTCCACATGCCCAGCAATACTGTACAATATCATCACACTCCACCTCCACATGCCCAGCAATACTGTACAATATCATCATTACACTCCACCTCCACATGCCCAGGGTGGGCACGTGGAGGTGGAGTGTGATGATATTGTACAGTATTGCTGGGCATGTTGTGGAGGTGAAGTGTGATGATATTGTACAGTATTGCTGGTGGGCAGCCTTCCTATTTGACAGAATTAATTTAATGACTGACTTCTGGAAAGTGGGGGTGGCCATACTTGGTTCTAAATTCATCGGGTCCCTGCTGTACTGGCTGAAGTTTGATCCATCTATAGCCAACTTAGGAATCAGACATGAAGCTTTTTACCTAGAAACATCTAAAGGCTAAGAAATATTTTTTTTAAATCAATTTTAGGTTTGCTGTATGAATGGGAACACAAACATGTAGTCATGTAGTGGGGTTTGCCTAAAAAAGACGAAATGCACTTCAAAACCTATAAGAGTACAAAGGGTACGTGGATATGGTGCTGCTATACAGTAGGTACACTGTGTAACGTGAATATTATAAATTAATTTAATTAAATCAATACATAAATATCAAGTGACAAATGGCAAAAAAGTGCTAGCTCAAAATCATAAAGTATATTATATATTAAAGTGCTAAGTGCAATAAATCAATAATAGTGCTCCATGCAGGTGACAGGATGCAAACTTCATCCACACACAACCAGTGCACCCCCCATAGACACCCACCCCAGTGCAGTCACGTGATAGGAGCCCAGTAATGACCCCCTCCTCCTTACCTGCTCGGCGCTCACCTCCCCCGTGTCCCCGCACGGCTCCGGACTGTGAGGGAGGGAGGAGGAGGGGAGAGGGAGCCGGCGTCCATCCATTATTAAAAAAGCGCCCCTCTCGTGTGTTCCGTGATTGGCAGAACACTAATTTTCCCAGCAGAGCCTCTGTTTAGTGTTCAGCCTATCATGGATGCCTTCTCATCCTCAGCCTCGGCCTCGGATGAGAGGACATCCGTGATTGGCTGAACACTAAACAGAGGCTCTGCTGGGAAAATGAGTGTTCCGCCAATCACGGAACACTCGGGAGGCGGCTCTGTTTAATAATGGATGGCCGACGGCGACGTGCAACGGCTCCACGGACACGGGTAGGAGTAATTGCGGTAACGCCGCCCAGTAATGGGAATGGCGTTGCCGCGAGGGAAAAAGTAATCTGATAGATTACTCATTACCCTCAGGAGGCACATCGTTACCTAACGGCGTTTATTTAAACGCCATTAGTTACAACACTGCACATATGTGGTTTGAACGGCATTTACTTCTGTGTGCGTTCGCTTCTAAATGCAAGCTACTGGTGACAGGGGTGTTTTAAAAAAAATATATATATTATTTTTTTTTATTATTTTTACACTTTAAAAAAAAAAAAATTACAAGGAATGACAACAACTTGTAATAGGAATGCTGTGTGACAGGTCCTCTTTATGGAGAGATGCAGGGTCAATAAGACCCCACATATCTCCTCCAGGCTGGAAAGCATGAGATTGTGAAAAAAATGTCACCGATCTCATGCTTACTAGCCGCAATGGCGGCTTTGTTTACTTCTGAGGACCCGGGCGTGACATCATCACATCGTGCCCGGGCCTCTGACGATCATAGAGATGACTGGTGACCATCTGGTCACCAGTCATCTCTATGCTTCCCATCTGGCGCCGGATGATTCATTTTCCGGGCCCCCGATGGCACGGGAGAGCCCGGAGAAGCACCGGATGGCGGCAGGAGGGGGAGATGTCCCCTCCCGCCACCTATAAGAAAGATCAAGCGGCAGAACTGCCGCTATGATTGTTCTTATCGTGCACAGAATCGCCGACAGAAGAGAAGGATATCTGAATGATGCCTCTAGCTGCAGGCATCATTCAGATATCCCCCCACAAAGCCCAGGACGTCATGTGACGTCCACCCAGTATGGGAGATCCCATCTGTGGACGTCAAATGACTATGACTGGGTAATGAAGTGGTTAAGTACTTTTGGCACACACATTTAACCTTATAGGTTTGGACACTCTTTCAAGAAATAGCAGCCAAAGTATGTGGAAGCAGGTGACTGTGGCAGGTGACCATGACCCTGTTTGGTGGGAGGACAGTTGCGCCTTGTGGCCTTCAACTCACGGCTTGGTATCCATATTGGAACCTGCTGTGGCACAGGGTCAGCCTTGTTTGGAGAGTCATGATAGGGAAACCTTGCAGTAATCATAAAGTGTGGTCCCCTCTGAATTAAACATATACGGGGATTAAGTGAATTCTGAATAGAAAACATAGTAGTTTTCAAGTGTTAGGTGGCCAGGAAGGATACAAGAGTCTAGTGAGTAAGGGGCAATATTTTAAATCCCCATCCTGAAAAGCTAAGGGAGACTCAGAATAGAGTCTCAGGGTGTCTGTTGCTCCCAGGCACAAGGAGGTTAAATGCTTTGAAACCAAAATGTTAAAGCGGGAGTTCACCCATACATTTTTTTTACCCTTAGATTGATGCTCATTTTGTCTAGGGGAATCGGCTAGTTTTTTTTAAAATAAAAGCTGTACTTACCGTTTTAGAGAGCGATCTTCTCCGCCGCTTCCGGGTATGGTCTTCGGGACTGGGCGTTCCTATTTTGATTGACAATCTTCTGACAGGCTTCCGACGGTCGCATCCATCGCGTCACGAGTAGCCGAAAGAAGCCGAACGTCGGTGCGCCTCTATACTGCGCCTGCGCACCGACGTTAGGCTACTTTCGGAAAATCGTGACGCGATGGATGCGACCATCGGAAGCCTGTCGGAAGACTGTCAATCCAAATAGAAAAACGCCCAGTCCCGCAGCCCATCCCCGGAAGCGGCGGAGAAGATCGCTCTCTAAAACGGTAAGTACAGCTTCGATTTAAAAAAAACTAGCCGATTCCCCTAGACAAAATGAGCAGGAATCTAAGGTTAAAAATTTTTATTTCCAGGTGAACCTCCACTTTAAGAATTATTAAATAGTTTGTGGTTTCCAACCTGCCCTCTAGGGGGCAAGCTTCCAATCCCCCACAGACATTTACAAAAAAAAATAATATATACTGTTTAAATTGCCAGCAAATAAAACTTCATTGCTAGCTTCTTAACAATTAAAAAAATTAAATAAAACAGCACACAGACTCTAATAATACATACCAGACTGTTATGGGTCTGTTATGAATGCTGGGGGACATCTGGGGTCTGTGTGATGTTACTTTTAAAAAAGGAGGGAGATGTAATTTACCAGCAATATAAAACTCTTTATTTTTGTAAAGGTCAGTTCTTAAAAGAAAAGCGCTGCTCCTTGCTGCATAGAATATATAAAAAAAACTTTTTGCATTGGTACATGCTCCCCAGGGCAGTGAACACCCCCCATGCTATGTTTTGACACCCCTTGCCAAATTGGGCATTTTTTATTTGACAGATTTGACTCCCGTTGCTTTCAGTGGGATTCGGGTTTGGCATCTGAACTTCTATAAAGTCCACCTAATCCGAACCTAGGGCGGTTTGACTCATCATTATTCATGAATATAGAGTTGCGTTTAATCTTTGTTTTTTTTTTAAATCTGCCTACTAATCCAAAACTTTGTAACTATATGCTCAACTGCAAAAATCCAATTTTTATTTCCCATATTATATATCATTACATTTACCATTTAACTGCAGTGTTTGTTTTCATTTAGCAATCCCTAAGTACCATACATAACTTACCCTTGTATAATGAGAACTATTTTTATCTACTAGTCTTAGCATCCGTTGTTTTTTCCCCCTGCATAATTAGATGTTATTGTCTTATGTTCCAGTATGATATTCACACTTCTCAGACCCCTCTCCAACTTGCGGTAGATCTAGCGAGGCCCTGACACTAATCCCTGCAGGATTTATTTAAATTCTAGCACAGCATCTCACTATACTGCATGTTCCATTAATTGCTGCTCCTTGCTTCCTTAGCCTCAAACAATGCTTTGCCTACTTTACACATTTCCCACAACGTTCGTTGGCAGAGTTCATTTTTTTTTCCGGTTTATTATGATAAAAATAGAGTGTCACCAACTCACTTCGTGCATATTCTACATTGATTTTTTCCTTAAGCTATCCTTGAGGTTATTTTCTTTGAAATCCAAATATAATTAGTTTAATGGGACCAATCTACCTGGGGACTGTGATCACTCTGTACAACTTTTATTTGCAATGTTTCAGATTTATATGTAAGTGGCTAAAGCATTTTACAACGTGCGCCACTAATTATTATGATTTGTATATTCTCCATAGTGTGCCACCTGGCAATTTAGATTGAGTCAGTTGAGCCTTGTGACCTGACATTACCTTGAGTTTTAGTAAAAGTTTTTCTAAACCCAAGAACAAAAATATAATATTTTGCAGCTTATCGGTCCTTAGATGGCTGCATTTTTTTTTTCATCTGGCCAGCAACACATTTCCTGTCCTAGGGTAACAACATTCATAGCTAGATTCAGGTAGGGGCGCGCAACTTTAAGGCGGCGTAGCGTATCGTATTTACGCTACGCCGCCTTAAGTCAGAGCGGCAAGTAGAGGGCCAGATTCACAGAAGAGATACGACGGCGTTTCTCTGAAACGCCGTCGTATCTCTAAGAGTATCTATGCGACTGATTCATAGAATCAGTTACGCATAGATACCCCTTAGATCCGACAGGTGTAATTGACTTACACCGTCGGATCTTAGGATGCAGTACCTCGGCCGCCGCTGGGTGGAGTTTGCGTCGTATTCCAGCGTCGGGTATGCAAATTAGCAGTTACGGCGATCCACAAAGGTTTTTCCCGTCGTTACATTGGCGCAAGTCTTAGTTTCCCGTCGCAAAATTAGGGGTACTTTAACATGGTGTAAAATTACTCCACCATGTTAAAGTATGCCCGTCGTTACAGTTTTGTTTGGGAGCCACGTCGCACGACCACGCAATTGTCAGTTAAAGCGACACAGTGCCGAATGGCAAAAAGGGGCAAGGTCCTTAACCTGCATAATGGTCCAGGTCTTAAGTGGTTAAAATACATGCTTTGAGACTGAAATGGCAATAACTTTTCTTATGCAGGGGTCCACATTTCTTTTAAAGTTTTTTAATCTAAAATTGCAACAAAAAAACAAAGTAAACAAAAAGAAGGCAGACTTGATAGACTGCTCAGTCTTTTTTCTTCCGCCACTTTTCTATGTTTCTATCTCCTAAATAGATACAGTAATAGGAAATCCTTTACTCAACATTCTACCTTAGTTAACCTAGAAGGTTTTTCCACAGCTGACCAAGCTGAATACACAGAATCAGGTGATTAGTCAGATCGCAAGGGCTTCTAAAATGTTTGTTAAGCCTCGTACACATGGTACGAAAATCAGAAGGGAAAAGTCTGAAGATGAGCTGTCTGCGAATTTTCGGATCGCTATTCGCTAGTTTGGTGCATTCGACAGACGATTTGACTTTTACATCAGACAAAAGCCGGATGCACAGGCTATAAAATGTTTGTCTGATGTGAACTCAACGTCTGATTTTCGAAAGGTCAGTACAGAAATCTGTCACACAAAAGTTGAAAGTACAAACACGCATGTGCAGAATCAAGGAACGACTGGGAAGAGTTCGGCCTTGTAAACTACCGTTCGTAATCTAGAATTAATATTCGTGACGCGGCAATTAATGAAATGTCAAATTCTCATCTTCTTTAATGGCATAATAATGAAGCTGCTTTGCATGTAGTTATGCCAAACGTATTTTAAAAGGCATTTGTTTTGTACGATCTGAAAATCACAAATCAACACTCACCAAACTTCTACTAACACGAAATTAGCAGAGGGGGCCCAAAGGGTGGCGCTTGTGAAATTAACTTCCTCTTTATACTCTCAGGCCTCGTAGACACGACCGAGTTTCTTGGCAAAAACCAGCAAGAAACTTGCTGGGATTTTTTTTTTTGCCGAGGAAACCGGTCGTGTGTACATTTTTCGACGAGGAAACTGACGAGGATCCCGTCGAGCCAAAAAGAGAGCATGTCTTCTTTTTCCTCGACGGGAATGGAGAAAATTGCCTTGTCGAGTTCCTCGACAGCCTAACAAGGAACTCGACGAGGAAAACGATGTGTTTCGCCCGTCGAGTTCCTCGGTTGTGTGTACGAGGCTTCATAGTATGTCACTACGTTTGTGTTTGTCAAACGACAATTTGCTTATCGTAAGTATGCTGGACAAAATCCTGCACATGCCCTTTTGACAAAAATCAGACATTCGGTCATCCAATAATAAAACTATCATGTACAAGTAAGACCAGACTGTGTGGACTGCAAAGAGAGAACCAAAACGCATGTAAAGTGAATAATAATTTATTAAGGAAAGTGAATATAAATAAACACACCTAATCACAAACTATATATAATAAACCAACAATGACACAGTGACCCAAACACAGCAACAGACAAACAAGCGAGAACACTAGAAGGGGTATACCAGATTCGTAAATGTAAGCCAGGACAGGGTCATACACAGGCAATCAGCAGATGAGGGAAGGGACAGGATAGGAGAGGAAGAAAGTGGATGAGAGCAGGGATGCAAGGGAACAGGAACACAGGAGGGACAGAACCAGGATACGCTCAAGATTGGGTACAGGCTCAGAATCAGGCACGATTTCAGGATAACAGGCTCGCAGTTCAGGGCACAAGGACGATACCAAGGCAACTTGTGTATGTGTGAGTTGCCGGGTATTTATACACATCTCCTGCAATCAGGCTCACATGACACCTGACCTCAGGAGATAATGTCGGCTCCACACTGATGGAAAGCACCCGCTGGTGGACACCGGTACTACGACCCACGAATCCAACAGTGCCACCAGCAGGTGAAACCCTTTACTACAGGTCCTGGCTGTTAGAAGACACCTGCTGGTGGACACCGGTACTATGATCCAAAGAACCGACAGAGCCACCAAAGGTGAATCCTTTCCTGACACAAACCGTGTGTACGAAGCTTAAAGTGGAGGTTCACCCAAAAAAATTATTTTTAACATTACATTCAGCCGAGTTGTCCTAATGACAATCGGCTGTTATTTTTTTTTTCCCGTACATACCTTATTTTCACTGCCGCTTCCGGGTATGTCTTCTGTGGGACTGGGTGTTCCTAGCTGATTGACAGGCTTCCGACCATCGCATACTGCGCGTCACGAGTTGCCGAAAGAAGTCAAACGTTGGTGCGCAGGCGTCGTATAGAGCCGCACCAACGTTCGGCTTCTTTCGGCAACTCATGACGCGCTGTATGCGACGGTCGGAAGCCTGTCAATCAGATAGGAACACCCAGTCCCGAAGAAGACATACCCGGAAGCGGCGGTGAAAGTCGGTATGTACGGGAAAAAAAAACAAAAACTGCCGATTGTCATTAGGACAACTCGGCTGAATGTGATGTTAAATTATTTTTTTGGGTGAACCCCCGCTTTAAGACTGATCTAAATGAAATATTTTGGTCAGATATAATACACTTCCCAGCACATAGAATTGGAAGGTGGGGGGGTTCACTTTGCAAATAATATCCAATCACATACAAGGAAAATAAAGAAAGATTTTTGCTTGAATATGGTTGGATGATCAAAATCAGAAGAGCTTCACCTCATTCACGGAGCTCTGCAGTGAACTATTACTCTCAGGTCCACCTCTTTTTCTACATTATATGGCAAAACCTTTATGAATACCTGACCTTCACAAAAATAGTATATGAGTACAGTATGTAGGACATCCTTTTCCAAAACCAGAAGCATACATTTACACACATAGGCATGAAGTCTACATTGACAAACATTTACTGTATGTGAACATTAGCATAAAAAATACATTTTAGACAGTTTTGCACCTGCAACCCTGTGGTAACAATATGGGGAAGTCCTCTTCTGCTCCAGGGTGACTGTGCCCCTGTACACAAAGACAGTTGTTTTTGATGAGTTTGGTGTGGAGAAACTCGAGTGGAGCCCTAACTTCAAATCTATTAATCACCTTTGGGATAAATTGGAACACCAGATGGGCTGGGCCTTCTCATCCAATACTTTCACCTGACCTTACAAATGCTCTTTTGGCTAAATGAGCACATATTCTCAAAACCCACTCAAAAATCTTGTGGAATGTCTTTCCAGATGAGAGGAGGCTGTTAAAAGATTTAAAGGATGATTGGAGGGGAAATTTTATTAATGTCCATGGTTTCGGAATGCATGACCAACAAGCTCATATATGCATGATTGTCAGTTGTCCACAAGTGCGGTGTAGTTATAAATTGATAAGCGGCTTGCATACAAAGTCATTGCCATTTTACTGGCACTCCAGTTGTCAGTACATAATTGGTTGGGATCTTCGAAAGGTCTGATTACAAAGAGTAAACAGCATGTCTTAAAAAGTGGGAATCTCAAAAGATTGGCTAAAGAACCCATTTTGGCATCTCAACACACAGATTCCACACCCCTTCATTAGATGACAGTTAGCAACACTTTTCACCCTGATTTACAATCCAAATTGTAAACTGTAGTGCTGCCAATAGAGTTAAATGGGGTAAATAAAATATATTTTTATTTAGTGAGGACGCACTTTTTTCATTATGAATAGGAAGTGGTCTGAGGGCTTGGGTCCTTATGAGCCTTTGATAATAAATGAGTCACAGAAAACAGCCGTGAGGCTGGGCTCTCACTTCTTTAACCATGTTCTGATGATCTGTTCCCCCTCTATTGTTGTTGTTTATTACATTTTATTTAAAGTGAACCTTTCATTAACTCTAAAAATCTGCATAAATGCACTCCTGACATGTAGCAATTTATAGCAAGAGTAGTATTTAGAAAAATATAATCTGTGTATCTTGTGAGTTGCTATTATTCTAAAAAAAAAACTTACATTACCGTAAGTGATTTGGTAAAAAGCTGTCAGTACTTCAAACACACTTCCATATAAATTTGCACCTTACCAATCAGTGCATAAATCAAATCCCCAAATTATTTTAAACACAAAAAAACATACAACAATTCATACAAACGTCTTGCAGTCTGTGAATCTCTTCCTCCCCATGCTTATTATCCAGTTAAGTTGTGCTCTTACCTGATTTATTTGACCTTGCTGTCAGGTAAGGTTAATGATCACTTTGCATTATATACATCCCTCCAATTTGCGCCATTAATCTTGTGTCAATTCAACTATTCTGTGCACTCAAAAAATTCTGCCTCTCTCTCTATAGTACTCGGTGAAACGTAAAGAAATAAAACCTGTGTAGTGCCTTATCCTTTTATGAACATATATTGCTTTAAGTACAGTATATACTTTAAGTATATAGTATACTACTCACAATAATAACATTCACTGTACTTTATATACAATCAACTGTGCCACCTTCACCAGATGTGCCCTCACCTGGTCCATCTCATACATCGACTTTATATATTGGAATGGTTCCCCTCTTTAGTTAAAATAAGCCAAGGGTGAAGACCATGACACTCAAACTCAAAGCAAACAAGTAGCTTCTCCTCTAGGTATTTTTCAATCCTTTCTCCCATTCAACGACATGCAATAGTACTTTATCCTTTAAAAACCTTTATTCATCCAATGCCGATTAAAAACTCAGATTTGCAACTTTATACATGTGCCTTTCATACTGTGTTTAAACCACTGCTTTGTGTTGTTTTATTTGGCTCCTTATAGCACCATATACATACAACTCGCCTTAGAGCCATCTCCCTGCATCATCCGTCAGGTCCCACCCCTATGTGTTTCGTCACCAACCACACGACTTTCTATGGGGGATTTGATTGGAATAATTTGATTATTTTTAAAAATATCTTTTGTTAAACACTTACTGCAAATCGCCGTAGCTGTACGTCATTACTTTGACGCTAAATACCATTGATATGGCAGCAGCTAGCTGCCATAACACCAGTATTTTCAGCAATAATGGGTGGTTCTCTTTAAGATAAAAGTGATCTCTGTGGACTTGCCGCAAAATAATTTTTATCGGGGGGCGGGACACACGTCCCTATTCTGCCTTTCATACCCACAATCATGCGTGGCTGGCTGTTATTGCGACCACCGGCCAAGAGTATCGGCACCCCTGCAGTGCAGCAGGCACGCGTGTGTGCCTGCTATCCCACTTAAAGAAGCCGACGTACAGCTACGACGGCTTGCAGGATCATTCCGACCTGCCACAGTAGAATGGTGATGGCTGGACAGCAAGCAGTTAAGGAGATAGAGGACAAAAACGGTTGATGATATTCCAAACATTGCATAAAAGAAGGCTGTTGTGTAGAGATTAAATTCAGTAAGGGCGGAAGTATTCCCTGACAGAATCTGGCTCACTCTTCGGTGAGATTCCTTATTCCACATAAGGAAAACTTATCCGGTCCACTGCAGGTGGGAATTGAGGATTACTGAATAGGGGTGTCATTGGTCCTAATATGAATTGTTTTTGAATGTCATTTAGGGGTACAGCGCAGTTTTTTTTGTTATATTGGTTGTCACCTCTGACCTGATATTTAGGTGTATTTGAGTGTATTTTAGGTGATTCTAGTAATATTTAAAGCTATACATTAAAAATACAAGCCTCCATTAAATAACATGTCTAGGGGATGCTTTGACCCTGCCTGTGAAGTGGCACAGCTATGCAATGTATATGACCTACTACAGCAAAACTGGCCTTTACATAGAATTTTTTTTAGCTCGCCGGCCAAACAACTGCTTCCAACTGCTTTGTTCTGCTTGTACACAAAGTGGCTAGAAATACCATTCACCCAGATGAGAGTCTATTGTAGATGTTAGTGGGGAACCCCACACATAACTACATGGTGGTTTGGTTTCCCATATAATTCATACAAGGCCTTTCAGGTCTGGAATTAATTTTAAAGGGGGTCCCTTGAAAAAAATAAAAAGGCATGATATCCCCAAAAATTCTTAAGAGGGAACCACACACACAAATCAAGGAAAAAAGCATGATGTCCCCCAAGAAAATTCATACCAGATCCCTGTATGAGCGTGCAGGCTGGCAGGCAAGGAAAAGGGAGATGTGTGCCCACCCCTCCTAAACCATACCAGGCCACATGCCCTCCATATGGAGGGGAGGTTCCTTGCTGGAGGAATTCTCCTTGCACCTTGTCTCAGTGTTAGTGAGGACAATGTCCTCTTGCCCACAACCATGGCCCGATACTTGTGGTAGTCTGCAGGTAAGGGGGGCTTATTGAAATCTGGAAGCCCTCTTTAATAATAAGGTGGCACCCAGTTACTGCCCCCCCCACTACATGTGAATGAGTAAGGGTACATTGTACCCCTACTCATTCTCAAAAAAAGTGGATAGCACTTCCACCTAGCAGCACTAGGGTAATTGGTTTGAATCCCAACCACTGCACTACCTGCCTGGAGTTTGCATGTTCTCCCTGTGTCTGTTTGGGCTTCCTCTGGGTACTCTGGTACTGGGTACACATTCCAAAGGCATGCTAGAAGGTTAATTGGCTCCTGTCTAAATTGGCCTTAGTATGTGTATCTATGAATGTGAGTTAGGGAACTTAGGGCCAGATTCACGTAGCTGAGCGGCGGCCTAACGTATCGTATCGTTTTCATCGCAAGTGCCTGATTCACCAAGCACTTGCGATGAAAACCTACGCCGGCGGCAAGGCGGGCCAATTCAAATTGGCGTTGGCCATTTAAATTAGGCGCGCTCCCGCGTCGGACCTACTGCGCATGCTCTGTTTCTTAACTCCCGCCGTGCTTTGCGCGCCGCAATGTCACGTAGCGTACTTCCGCATTCCCGGACGTGTTACGCAAACGACGTTAAATTTTAAATTTCGACGCGGGAACGACGGCCATACTTTAGACAGCAATCCGATTGCTGACTAAAGTTAAGGCACCCAAAACGACGACTAACTTTGCGACGGGAAACTAGACTAGCGGCGACGTAGCAAACGCAAAATACCGCCGTGGATCGCCGTAACTCCTAATTTGCATACCCGACGCTGGTTTACGACGCAAACTCCCCCCAGCGGCGGCCGCGGTACTGCATCCTAAGATCCGACAGTGTAAAACAATTACACCTGTCGGATCTTAGGGATATCTATGCGTAACTGATTCTATGAATCAGTCGCATAGATACTCTGAGAGATACGACGGAGTATCTGAGATACTCCGTCGTATCTCAGCTGTGAATCTGGCCCTTAGATTGTAAGCTCCTTGAGGACAGGGACTACTGTGAATGTATAATATATGTGTAAAGTGCTGTGTAAATTGACAGTGTCATATAAGTTAGTAAGCTCACTACCTGTGAACCGCTTTGTAAAGCCTGACAAACATCCTATTGAGGTGTGGGAAAAGCCGAACAAAGTAAACGATGCAGCTGCGTGTCCATGGAATAGGCCATACACCCAGGGAAAAACACACGGAGGTGTGTGCGCAGCCGGCCGGTGAGCGGAAACCCACAGCTGATCCCTTCAGATAACCAGGCGAGTCCGACTCCCGTAATTAGGAGTTCATCATGTCCGGTAAGAGGCCATCTGACTGCTTTTTCTCCTCTCGTAAGGACTGATGTGTCAGACTTGATCTTCTATCGCTTGTGCAAGCGGAATCCGATATTACTATAGTATCTGCAGGATCCCCCAGATGATGATCGTTTAGATTGAAACATGTCGGGAATTTGCTGACAATACTGCTTTTTGTTACATGCCTGTTACAAGTGCTGAAAATGTGAGTGTAAGCCCTTTTTTGATTTTGCTACCAAGTAAACTTTTAAACGGATTTACACTATGTGCATCTTTGCCTTCTTTCTTCCTACTTCCGTTGTATTGAGTGTCTGAACCTCCATATGGACCCAAGTCTACAACCTGATACAAAGTGCCTCTGAACCGACTTTCACCTGATCCTGTGTTGGACTTCACCTCCTCGCTGGTATCATCAACTTTAAGCGCAATTGACCCATTAGGTATATGCCTATTCTGGGTCCACAGCTTCTGGTAAGCCTCCATTTACTTTGGTGCTGGATTTACACATCTTTTACCTATGAAGATCTATTATCATTTCTTTATTGAAGCTATTTGCACATTTATCCACTTTGAACTGAATTTTGAGGATTTATTTATTAGTAATTTTTTCACAGTTTATGTTTATGGACTACTTCAACGTGTTTCATATGGACACTTTTCTATGATTGGCTAATTATCAATATACCCAATCCTTTATTTCACTTATAATTAGCGCTACACTTTATGTTTTATTAGGATCCCCCAAGTCGGCTTTGCTCCTTTTCTTTGGCACTCCTGAGTTCTCTGAGTGCTGTTTTTTCACATACATAGGTTTGGATTTCTAAAAGCTTATCCCATGTGTCCATGTTATTCTATGAACTTTAAATATATTTAATACATTTTTTTATTTTTTTTATTCACTAGTCATAAATTGTGTGTTTGATATATTTATTTATCATTTATTCATATCACATATATCACTTTTTTACAGCTCAGGGTAAAACCCCCCCAAAACCACCCACCCCTTTTTATATTTTTATATATTTATATTTTTTTATGTGTTGTCATTTATGGGGTTAGTTATTGGTTGTATACACATTATTTAATTCTTTAAGTTTGCTGCATTTATCAATTTATATATTTTTTTTCCATCACTTTTTATCACAATTTCAACCACTATTAGGGTAAGCGCAGAATTTCTTCACTTTTACACAGTGTCATATAAGTGCCTGCAATAAATTAAATAAATAAATAAATAAAGTAAAAAGTAATTAAACATACAAACATCGTTTTTGATAAGTCTATTATTAGACATGTCTCACAATGAAAGTCAATTGTCAATCATGTCATATAGCAATGAAAATCCTCATCAATCAGTATGAACTACACCCGCTGAAAGAAAAAACCTGACAACCCTAACGCAATGACAACCACTTGAATAAATGACATCTTCTCAAGCTTTCATCACAAATACAAGGGAAGAGGCAGGGATAGCGGAGACATCATTGCCCAAACATGACCATGGACTTATTTGGTCAATGTTAATGTCAATCTTTATTATCAATTACAAAGGACCTTAACCACTTCAGCCCCAGACCATATGGCTGTCAAATGACCAGGCCACCATTTGCGATTCGGCACTGCGTCGCTTTAACTGACAATTGGGTGGTCGTGCGACGTGTTTCCAAACAAAATTGGCGTCCTTTTTTTCCCACAAATAGAGCTTTCTTTTAGTGGTATTTGATCACCTCTGCAGTGTTTATTTTTTGCGCTATAAACAAAAATATAATGATAATTTCGAAAAAAATTCTATATTTCTTTTACTTTTTTGCTATAATAAATATCCCCATTTTTTTTTTAAAAGCTAATTTTTTCTTAGTTTAGGCTGATATGTATTCTTCTACGTATTTTTGGTAAAAAATAAACGCAATAAGCATATATTAATTGGTTTGCACAAAGGTTATAGGGCCAGATTCAGAGAGATCGGCGCATCTTTAGATAGACGCTACGCCGTCGTAACATTGAGAGGCAAGTACAGTATTCACAAAGCACTTGCTCCCATATGTACGCCGGCGTAACGTAAATGGGCCGGCGTAAGCCCGCGTAATTCAAAGTAGCAAGGCAGTGGGCATGTTGTATTATAATGAAGCGTGACCCCATGCAAATGCATGGCCGAACGAACGGTGCATGCGCGTATATGCTCAGAATCACATCAAATTTACTCCCTAAGATACGCTGGCTCCATTCATACGACGTGAACGTAACCTACGCCCAGCCCCATTCACGTACGACTTACGCAAACGACGTAAAATACGACGGCTGTTTCGACGTTTCCGACGTCCATACCTTAACATGACTTACCCCTGGTTTATGAGGGGTAAACTTACGCCGGACATACGCCTTACGTAAACGGCGTAGCTTACTGCGACGGGCGCAAGTACATTCATGAATCGGCGTATCTAGCTCATTTACATATTCGAAGCGTAAATCAACAGAAGCGCCCCCTAGCGGTCAGCGTAAATATGCACCCAAGATACGACGGCGTAGGAGACTTACGTCGGTCGTATCGTGCCAAAATTCAGGCGTATCTGCTTTCCTGAATAAGCGTATAGATACGACGGCGCACATTTGGAGTTACGACGGCGTATCTGGAGATACGTCGTCGTAAGTCCTTTCTGAATCTGGGCCTTAGTGTCTACAAAATAGTTTTATGGCATTTTTATTATTATTATTTTTTTTTACTAGTAATGGCGGCAATCAACGATTTTTATCGTGACTGCGACTTTATGGCGGACACATCAGACACTTTTGACACATTTTTGGGACCATTGTAATTTTTACAGCGATTGGTGCTATAAAAATGCACTAATTAATGTAAAAATGACACTGGCAGGGAAGGGGTTAACCACTAGGGGGCGGTGAAGGGGTTAAGTGTGTCCCAGGGAGAGATTCTAACTGTTAGGGGGAGGAGCTACCAGTGACACCTCAGCGATCACTGTTCCCGATCACAGGGAACAGTAGATCAGTGACGTGTCACTAGGCAGAACAGGGTAATGCCTTGTTTACAAAGGCATCCTCCTGTTCTGCCTTTGTCGACCGCAATCACGGTCCGCCCGGGAACATCGAGTTCCCGGGACCCACAGGGCGCACTGACGAGGCACACGGCGGGCGTGCATGCGCACTCACTGGGTGGCAAATTTAAAGGGACATACAGGTACCCTCATTTGCCTGCCCGTGCCATTCTGCCGACTTATATCGGCGTGCGCTGGTCAGCAAGCTGTTAAATAAATAAATAAGGTAAAAAGTAATTAAACATACAAACACAGTTTTTGATAAGTCTATTATTAGACATGTCTCACAATGTACGTCAATTGTCAACCATGTCATATAGCAATGAAAATCCTCATCAATCAGTATGAACTACACCCGCTGAAAGAAAGAAACCTGACAACCCTAATGACAGCCACTTCCGTCATGGAAGAAAACCATCACGCCTTCAGAAAAAAACTTAAGACCCACCCCTTCTGAAGGATTATGATGTCACTGGATGCAAGCGCCTTGAGGCGATTTAGTTCGCATTTGTAGCGCTATACAAGTTATTCACTCACTTGAAAAATTACATCTTCTCAAGCTTTCATCACAAATATAAGGGAAGAGGCAGGGATAGCAGAGACATTGATGCCCAAACATGACCATGGACTTATTAGGTCAATGTTAAAGCGGGATTCCACCCGTGAATTTTTTTTTTTAAAGTCAGCAGCTACTAACACTGTAGTCAGGGGAGGGCTGGCAGAGGGGGCAGGGTGAAAATCTCCCCCCGGACTGATGACACTATGCACAGCCACCGACCGCCACTACCAAATGCTGTTTTTGCAGAGCAGGAAAATGAGGGGGGGGGCAAGCTTTGGTGAGCAGAGACCCTCTTTACACAATAGTCCACAGCATGCACCTTTAAATCAAGTTTCCCAGAACACCCCTTACATCAGATCTGATGTATATGGGGTCTGTGTGGACTCTGATGTAAGGGGAGGCTCCGTGCAGACTCTGATGTAAGAGGAGGCTCTGTGCAGACTCTGATGTAAAGGGGGCCTCTGTACGGACTCTGATGTAAGGGGGGCCTCTGTGCGGACTCTGATGTAAGGGGGGCCTCTGTGCGGACTCTGATGTAAGGGGGGGCCTATGTGCAGACTCTGATGTAAGGGGGGCCTATGTGCGGACTCTGATGACAGGGGGGCTCTGTGCGGACTCTGATGTAAGGGGAACCTCTGTGCGCACTCTGATGTAAGGGGAGCCTCTGTGCGGACTCTTGTGATCATGAAAAATCTTAGACTGTTTTCCTCGATCCACGCTCTATGGGCCACTTGACTGGACTTGCCCCCCAGGCCTAATGATGCCAGCCCTCCCCTGACTGTAGCTGCTGATTTTTAATAAGGACACTTACCTGTCCTAGTCGGCCACGATTTCGGATTTCGGTCCCCCGACGGCGATCGCTCGGCCCTGGCGCCTCCATCCTTACTACTTACAGCTTCACTGCCCGTCTCCTACTGCGCATGCACGGCTCGCGCGGCGCTTTGTGAATGGGCAGCTGCCTCCTGGGATACACGCAGTTCCCAGAAGTCAGCGAGGCTCATTCACCAGAAGACACCGCGACGGAGGACGAGGCAGAAGAGCTACTTCCGCATAGCAACCGCCCTGATTTATTCTTTATTTTTTATTTATTTTTTTTTAAATTGGGGGGAAAAAAAAAACGTGTGGAACTCCACTTTGCTGTCAATCTTTATACTCAATTACAAAGGTCCTTAAGAAGTACGAGTTGGCAACTCGACAGCTTCTCCATAGAAAACTTTATTTTAGCATTATAGCAGTAACATCATTCAAATTGCTTCTTTAACCACTTAAGGACCCATTCACGCCGATATACATTGGCAGAATGGCACGGCTGGGCACAATCACGTACCTGTACATGTCTCTTTAAGCCCACACCTTCCCCGTTCTTCATTGTGGCAGTGTCAGTGATCGTCTGTTCCCTGATATAGGGAAAGACCATCACTGAAGTCACACGTCCAGCCCCGCCCCGCCCCCCTACAGTTAGAAACACATATGAGGTTACACTTAACCCCTACAGTGCCCCCTAGTGGTTAACTCCTAAACTGCAATTGTCATTTTCACAGTAAACAGAGCATTTTTATAGCACTTTTGCTGTGAAAATGACAATGGTCCCAAAAATGTGTCAAAATTGTCCGATGTGTCCGCCATAATGTCGCAGTCATGAAAAAAATCGCTTATCACCGCCATTAGTAGTAAAAAAAAATATATTAATAAAAATAAAATTAAACTATCCCCTATTTTGTAAACGCTATAAATTTTGCGCAAACCAATTGATAAACGCGTATTGCAATTTTTTTACCAAAAATAGGTAGAAGAATACGTATCGGCCTAAACTGAGGAAAAAATATGTTTTTTATATGTTTTTGGGGGATATTTATTACAGCAAAAAGTAAAAAAATATTGATTTTTTTTCAAAATTGTCGCTCTATTTTTGTTTATAGCGCAAAAAATAAAAAACGCAGAGGTGATCAAATACCACTGAAAGAAAGCTCTATTTGTGGGAAAAAAAGGACGCCAATTTTGTTTGGGAGCCACGTCGCACGACCGCGCAATTGTCAGTTAAAGCGACACAGTGCCGAATCGCAAAAAGGGGAAAGATCCTTAAAGGAGTTGTAAAGGATTTTTTTTTTTTTTTTGCTGTTTACAGGGTATAGAAACATAATAGTTAACTGATTCCTTTTAAAAATGATTAAAAATAGATAAAAATCAATCATATAATGTACCTACAGTTTCAGTTTCGTTTTTGCATGCTGTTTCCTGCTTCTGTGATGTACAGAGCCACAGAGCCAATACAGGGCAGTGATGGTTTGGAAAACGAAACTGATTGGTGCTAAGGGGTTTCAGACGCACAGTAATCACACCTCCTTGATTAGTGACCACAGAGAGAAAGCTCCCAGTACTGTGGTTATCAGGAAACAGACAACCAGGAAGTGTGAAGATCAATGTGGAGAAGAATTACAGCAACTTGAGATCAAAAACGAACAATGAGGACATGAAAACAGCACTGCATTAAGGTAAAGGAAGCTATTAAGATAAAAAAAAATCCTTTACAAACCCTTTAACCTGCATAGTCCGGTTCTTAAAGAGGAGTTCCACCCAAAAATGGAACTTCCTCTTAACCCACTCCTCTCCCCCTTACATGCCACATTTGGCATGTAATTTTTTTGGGGGGGAGTGGGGGCTTCAGGAGAAGGGGACTTCCTGTCCCACTTCCTCCTTCCGCCGAGGGGCTGGAAAGGCGATTAAGCTTAATCGCCTTTTGGCAGCCCCTCCCTGTAGGCGATCGCCTAGGACACATCAGGTCCTAGGCGATCGCCTGTCCAATCAAACAGCACAGCGCCGGGCCGCGCCGCGCGCATGCACAGTGCCGCTCGCGCCCGGCCGTGAAGCCGAAAGCTGTCACGGCCGGGTGCCCACAGTGACAATGAAGATGCCGGCCGGGGAGGGTGGGAGAGGAGCGGACCCCCGGCCGGCGCGTCGCTGGAACGCTGGAGCAGGTAAGTGTCAGTTTATTAAAAGCCAGCAGCTAAACTTTTTGTAGCTGCTGACTTTTAATAAACGTAAAAAATGGGTGGAAAACCCCTTTAAGTGGTTAAGGTCGTCCATCACACTGGTAATTTATTTATAAGGCAATGCCTGTATCTGTGTAAGCTGCTACTTTGTACGGACATTTCTTTTCCTGCTAGGATGGCTGCAGATATTCTGTTATACTTAGAGATCAACACCCGCTGTCTTCAAGTTTTCAAAATTAAATATTAATGCACAATATTTCATATTTACTTGAATATAAAAGAGGGGGAGTGTTTAAAATGTCATTTTTATTATGCTGCACATTTAAAAAGAACCTATACATTTCCTTTTATGGTTTTTAAATGAGTACATAACTGCAATAAATTGTGTTTTTTGAAACGCCTGGAGTTCCCGTAAAACATTCTAATGCTAAGAAAAGAATTCCAATTTTTTATGTTGCATATATACATGTTAATATTAATTTTATCCCCTAGTGATCAGTCTTTAAATCATTCCTCATCCTAGGGAAAGACCAGGAATAAATCTATTTAGTAAAGCCTCAGGACATACTTAAGCACATTTGCTGTCTGAAACATGTCAAGTGTATGTTATGGGCTGTGTTAGCACATCCTGTCACATATAGCAGCGCTTTCAGCTAATTTATCTGTTGGCCAGACACATGTTCGCAATAACTCAGAGTAAATATAGTCTTATGGAGACAGATGGAAATCTTGTAATCTAAATTACTTTTACAACAAAACTTCAGAATATGCTGCACTCTCTTTAGTCAAGTCTTTATTTTGGTTTAATATCTTTTTGTGTGTTAGAATAAGTGAGATGGAATTGTATGTATTTCTTTGGTGGTTATTGAAGACTTTTAAGGTTTGGAAATGAAAATAGCATGTTTTCAATTTAGGTCTAACCTCCTCTAAGAAACTATTGTCTTAGTGAGGGAAATTATCCAACCAATTACGATAAAAACACCACTTTATTGTTGTTGTCAGCATATTGGAATCTGGATCCAATTGGCACAGGAAAAAAAGACAGTAAGGTCAAAATAGAAAGATATAGAGAAACGTAATGAGGCAAATGTATCTGTTCTCGTATTTTAACGCAGTGTTTCCTGAAGCCGTATATGGTTAGTATTAATCACTGCAGGTGGTATTTAGAATGCCACGGCATGGAAATACAGAAGAAAACGTGGTGCACCTACATCTGGGTTTACAAAGTCGTCTTAAATGGGTTGTAAGGGCCCTTTCAGACGTGCAGACCGTGGGCCATATTCACATAGGTTAGCGGATCTTTAGATCCGCGTAACCTATGTGATTTAAGATCCGCCGCCGCAAGTTTTTGAGGCAAGTGGGTAATTCACAAAACACTTACCTCAAAACTTGTGGCGGCGTATCGTAAATCCCTCGGCAGAATTCAAATTCCGCAGCTAGGGGGAGTGTACTATTTAAATCAGGCGCGTTCCCGCGCCGATCGAATAGCGCATGTGCCGTCCAGAAATTTTCCCAGCGTGCATTGCTCCAAATGACGTCGCAAGGACGTCATTGGTTTCGACGTTTACATAAATTACGTTCATCCGTATGCGCGAACGACTTACGCAAACAACGTAAAAAATTCAAATTTTGGCGCGGGAACGACGGCCATACTTAACATTGTCTGCGCCTCATAGAAGCAGGGGTAACTATACGCCGGAAAAAGCCCAATGCAAACAACGTAAAAAAAAAAGCGCCGGGCGGTCGTTCGTTTCGGAATCGGCGTATCTCCTCATTTGCATAATCGTCGCGTAAATAAAGCGAAACGCCACCTAGGGGCCGGCCTGGAATTGCAGCCTAAGATCCGACGGTGTAACACAGTTACACCTGTCGGATCTTAGGCATATCTATGCGTAACTGATTCTATGAATCAGTCGCATAGATACGACCGACGTAAATCAGAGATACGACGGTGTATCAGGAGATACACCATCGTATCTCTATGTGAATCTGGCCCCGTATGTCCGCATTTTCATCCGTCCGTTGGGGATGAAAACGGGACATACATTGGTCCCTATGTGATTGCGGGTGTCAGCGGATGACCATCCGTTGACACCCGTAATCGTCCGCCTCCGCAAAGATCCGATTTTTCGGACAGAAGAAAATCCTATTTTTCTTCCGTCTGCCGGATCGGATGAAAACACGGTCCGTGTTCATCCGATCCCCCATAGGGGAGAGCGGAGGAAAGACAGGGCGGTCCCTGTCAGCTGCCAGCTCAGCGGGGATTTTACGGAGGATCCCCGCTGGCGCTGCTGTCAATCACATCCGATGACGCGGCGCGCCGGGGGCAGGGCCGATTGATACAGCAGTGGGCATAGCCGCCGACTGTATCACGGGAGTGTGCCCGCAAAAGCTTTCCACCATGCAAGCTCGCATGTAGGTGGAAAGCTTTTGCGAGGAGGAGCCGAGACAGCCGCCGAGGGACCCCAGAAGACCGGATTCGGGGGCACTCTGTGCAAAACGAGCTGCACAGGGGAGGTAAGTATAACATGTTTGTTATTTAAAAAAAAAATTTGTTTGAAGGGAGTTGGCAGGGCTCACCCATAGCATACACACGGCAGGACTTTTCTGCAAACTTTCCCAAAACGTTTCCAACATCACATGGTTTTTCTGCTCTTTTCTGCTCTTTACTGCCACTTCTGCTATTGTTGGTTGTTGTTAACATTGGTTCTGGGCATGCGTGTTTGTACTTCGGACAAAAGTCCAATGGATTTCTGTGCACACGATAAGACTTTGCACCGTAGGACTTTTGTTGCCGAAAAGTTTGTCCGTTTGCAGAGCGAACTTTTGTCCGATGAAAACCAAAAAAGTTTGTCCGATGGAGCGTACACACGGTAGGATTTTTTTTAAAACTTGCACATTTTAAAGTTTGTTGTCAAAAAGTCCTACCGTGTGTATGGGGCTTTACCCATCTGTCTTCAGCAGAATAGGAATCAGTTTAGCCACTTGCTTACTGGGCACTTAAATCCCCCTCCTGCCCGGACCAATTTTCAGCTTTCATCGCTGTCGCAATTTGAATGACAATTGCGCGGTCATACTACACTGTACTCAAATTACATTTTTATATTTTTTTCCCCACAAATAGAGCTTTCTTTTGGTGGTATTTGATCACCTCTGCGGTTTTTATTTTTTGTTAAAAAAATTAAAAAGACAGATAAAAAAAAAACATATTTTTTTATATTTTGTTATAAAATTTTGCAAACGGGTAATTGTACGCTGATGAGGCTGCACTGATGGGCACTGATGGGCGGCACTGATGGGCCCCAAGGAGCTGTATTGATGGGCACCGATAAGTGCCCATCAGTCCGTGGGTGGGGGGTGGACTTGTCCTGGTCCGTTTTTTTTTCTACACTGGCATACTCCCCTACCGTTGCCCAAAGGTGATCCATGTTACGGCTGGATGTATTATTTACTGTTATTTTTCATTGGTTTGTTACGCCTCACAATGTCCATTATCTGTTTGCTTTATGTAACTATTGTTATACAACGACATGATGATTAGCTATTGGACTTATTATAGCAATGTAACGTCTGACAACCTGTACCACATGCATGGATTATTCCACCTGTTGTTATTACGTGTACTTGTGTTATTTGTATTGCTTTTTGTTTTCAATAAAAACCGTTTGAAAAAAAAAAAAAAATAAAGTATTGATTTATCTTATTCCATGCTTTCTTAGACAGTTGGTATTTTATTTTGTGCAGTATTAAAGTAGATACAGTAAAGCGTTTTTAGAACAAAAAGTTTTCACATGTCTCATTCTATTACATATCCCAAAAATGAGAGGGTTAATTGTCATTTCCTGACAGTGGGCAGAGCCGTAGAAATCATTATTTCCCAACCAGCTAGATGAACATTCAGAACCACTGGTGTATAGTGCAAATATAGTCCTAATATTTTAGATCCATTTTATTCCAAATTGCATACAGCTGTTGCAGATAATTACCATGGCCCGGGTTCACAAAGCACTTACGCCAACATATCTCAAGATACGCCGGCGTAAGTACAAATGTGCACCGTCGTATCTATGCGCCGACCCACATACTAAGATACGCCTAAAAATAGGCTTCCTACGACCGATGTAACTTGCCTACGCCGTCGTATCGTGGGCGCATATTTACGATGGGCGCATTTGCCGCTCCCATTGATTTTCTATGCACATATGCAAATGAGGGAGATACGCCGATTCACGAACGTACTTGCGCCCGGCGCATAATATACGTCCGGTGTAAAGTTATTCCCCATAGATGAGGCGCAACTAATGCTAAGGTATGGACCAGGGAACACAAGCAGTCGTATTTTACGTCGTTTACGTAGTATGTGAATAGGGCTGGGCGTAGGTTACGTTCACGTCGTAGGCAGTGATCCGTCGTATCTTAGGGAGTAGTTCTGAGCATGTGCACTGGGATACGTCCACGGGACGGCACTCGGCCCATCATTTGCATGGGGTCACGCCTCATTAGCATGGCTCACGCTCACTTACACCTACGACGGCTTACACCGAGGGAACCCAGCGCAGTTTGGGAGGCAATTGCTTTGTGAATTCGGTGCTTGCCTCTCTGCGCTACGTCGGCGTAGCGTATATTAGATGCGCTACGCCGGCATAAATATGCATAAATATGCGCCAATGTATGTGAATCCGGGCCCATGTTTTTATTTCACAAAATACTTATTTTTACCTTTTTTTCATCCTTTTTCCCGTCTTCGTGCTATTGATCTCCTCCAACATTTTCAGGCACTTTTTTCTGCATGCACTCTCTCCAGCATCCAGAGTACCTAATTGGGGTTACAGTGCTGGCCAGAACTACATAGGAAAAATATTTGAGATGATTGCAAAATGAGCAAACTGTGTAGGCCAGACAGTGGGAAAAATGAATAGAATTCTAGGATGTATCACTGGAGAGATCACCTGAAGGAGGAAGGAGATCCTGATTCCTCTCTATAGATCTTTACTAACCACTGGAGGGATCGCCAGAAGAGAGAAGGAGATCCTGATTCCTCTATATAGATCTTTACTAACTACTGGAGGGCAGTGCTGGGACAGGGTCATCTAGAGCTGAGGGCGAACATGCCAAACTGTGCCCCCCCCCCCAAGATGTGTCAGTAAAAATTCCCCCACAAAAACACTAAGCACTAATCTGCATGCTTACTCCCTAATTATATACTCACCCCTCCTCTCAGTACAAATCTGCCCCATGCTGAAACCCCCTCCTCAGTACAAATCTTTGCCCCCATCCAGCCCCCAAATGCTCCCAGCTCAAATGCCCCCCACCCACCCAAAAAAAAAAAAAAAAAAAAAAAACAATTCCCCTCTCCTAGCACAAATCCTCTACCCCTAAAATTTTCCCTCCTAGTACACCTAGTTTCTCTCCCCACACTTCAAATCTCCCCCCACCACAAATTCACCCAACATCCCCCCTCCTAGCACAAATATTCTCCCCTCCCCTCCCAACATAAATGACCACTCAGTACCCCCCAAGCACACATTTCCCCTCTTAGAAACATATTTACCCCCTGCTGCCCCCCCAAATTTCCCCAACACAAACCCCTCCTCTAATCTTCTCCCCTTATATGATAGCACAGTGCCCAGGGCAGTCGTCCCTCCTGCCCACGCCTTGTCCTAGCCCTGCTGAAGGGATCGTCAGCAGAGAAAAGAAGGTCCTGATTCAACTATTTAGATCTTTATCATTAGAGGGAACAAAGAGGGAACAAAGACAGAGGGAAAGGGGTCCATGTTGATCTTTAGTTATCAATAGAGGGATCACCAGCAGGAAGAAGGAGGTCCTGATTCCTCTATATAGATCCTTATCACTAGAAGGATCACCAGCAGGAAGAAGGAGGTCCTGATTCCTCTATATAGATCCTTATCACTAGAAGGATCACCAGCAGGAGGAAGGAGGTCTTGACTTCTCTTTATAGATCTTTAGTTGTAACTAGAGGGATCACCAACAGGAGGAAGGAGGTCCTGAATCCCCTATGTATACCTTTAGTTAGACCTCATTTAGAATATTGTGACCAGTTCTGGAGACTTCACTTACAAAAGGATATTGATATTGATAAGAGAAAATGGTGAAAGGCGATGAAAGGGCTGAGGGATACAACATATTGGAGAGATTTTAGGAACTTAAGTAGGAACTGCAGTCTGCTCACATAATTTGTAATAAAAACATCTTTGCCATTCTGAAGCTTCCCTCCAACCACTTTGCATATTATTTTATATATATACTGTATTCTGTACTTGCCAAAATATGCTGCAGAAATCTCTCTCCACTGAGTCTGGCTGCAGCCATTTTAACTGTGGGCAGCTGAAGCTGTTGCCTGTTCACTTCCTGGATTTACACAGACACACAGAGGCACACCTCCATCACACCTCTGCCACCTCCATCTATGCAGCTTTCATTGGCCCTCGTATGACTCATCTCCCCTCCCTTCCTGGTAAACTCCCACAAGAGTGAGAGAGAGAGAGAGAGAGAGAGAGAGAGAGAGAGAGATGTGCATGATGTCATATGTTTAGGTTGTTTTGCCAGACAAGAAACATAAAGTGGGCTGTATAAGGTATTTACTGGCAGATTTTTTTTTTTTTTTTACTATACAAAGGTAAAACAACAAGGGGAGAAGATTTAATAGATGGAAAGATGAAAAAATTACTGAAGTTCCGCTTTAATATGTACAGTCTGAAAGAAGGAAAGGAAATGGGGGGGGGGCATACCTATAACCCTTAAATACATCAAGGGGGTGAATAAGAGCAGTATTTTCAATATTCAGCTTAGGTCAAGAACACGGGGACATGACCTCAAACTAGGAGGAAAGTTCAAAAAGAATCTTAGAAAGTATTATAAAGACAAGCTAAAGCTTCCGGCAGAGGTAGTGAGTCAGTCATCAGTAAGTGGATTAAAATATGCTTGGGACAAATACTCAGAGAAAAAAAAAATATATATATATTTATATACACAACTCCAACGCTATGGACCACTTGGTTTTATCTCTGCGATTAATCTTCTGTGTTTTTATGTCTGCTGGAGCACGAATAGTAGTGTCGCTCTTTAACATAAAATACCTGAACCTACGAGAATCCCCTGGCATTACTTAAACGAAAGTAACCAATTTCAAAAGATTGCAAACAACTTTCGGAGTTGGATATTGCAGAGAATGGGGAATAAAACCACAGCCTTTACAACCACTTTAATGCTGCGTATACACGGTCGGAATTTTCGACAAAAATGTTAGATGTGAGCTTGTTGTCGGAAAATCCGACCGTGTGTAGGCTCCATCAGACATTTCCTGTCAGAATTTCCGACAACAAATGTTTGAGAGCTGGTTCTCAATTTTTCCGACAACAAACGTTCTTGTCGGAAATTCTGATCGTCTGTAGCCAATTCCGACGCACACAAATTCTACGCATGCTCGGAATCAATTTGACGCATAAACGGAATCATTGAACTTAATTTTTCTCAGCTTGTCATAGTGTTGTACGTGGCTGCGTTTTTGACTATTCGGAATTTCCGACAACATTTGTGTGACTGTGTATGCAAGACAAGTTTGGGCGAACAATCCGTCAGGAAAAAATCCACGGTTTTGATGTCGGAATGTCCGATCATCTGTACACGGCATTAGACCTAACTCCAGCCAACGTTTTTTATTGGGACAGAGTAGGAAAGGGTTAAGAATTCTTTTAAGTGTTTTATTGTGTGTGTTTTGTTGGGGGAATTTTACTCTCACTTCCTCTCAGGAAAGGAAGAGATGAGAAATCTCTCCAATAGGACATTGACAAGTAGGAAAAGCTGAAAATTGTATCAAATACTATAATTTTATTTTCCTGGCACCAATCCATGGCAGGATACTGCCATATGTATGTTGCCATGTTGGCTCCAGGAGATGTAATTTTAGTAGTCCGGCAGAGTTAGATCTTCATAAAATGTTTTTCTTTCTGTATGGGATTTCCTCTCCTCTCATTTCTTTTGTACGGAGTCACAAGGAAGGGAAGTGAGAGAAAAACTCCCCAATGAGAATAAAGAGAGCAATACAAACCTGACAGGCGATCTGACTCTTCCACTGGAGTTCTGCCTTAAGCTGGGCTCTTAATTCACATGAATTTTGCCCCTCCCCCAATTCACAACAGTGCAGAATGCGTGCTTTGTTACTTAAACCTTTCAGTAATACAAAGCCCCAAACCCCCTTCTCTTCTGTTTCCAGCAAATGCAAGGCTCAGGAAATTGTCAAGGTATGTAGACTATACCTGCATAGGATCGTCATATTAAAGTGATACTGAAGCCTTGTTTTTTGATTTAAAAATAACAAACATGTTATACTTACCTGTAGGGATGAGCTTTGTGTTCGACTCGAACATCATCTGTTCTGACGTTCGACGAAATTCGAACAAAACGGGTCGTTCGCGCCAAATTCGAGTGACGCGCAATGGACCATAATTCACTGCGGCATTGCGCGTTGATGATTGGCCAAGCATGCACTATGACCCGCATGCTTGGCCAATCACAGCGCGCAGAAAACGGAGAGCCATAATTGGCCAAAGCCAGGGTGGCCAGTCAGTCAGAGAGAGAGAGACAGTGTCTTTTCTACGAGATAGATAGAGCAGGCAGGCTAGTCAGTTTAGCTTAATTTACATTGTGTAGAGGATATATATACATCCTAGGAGTTGTACATATATTTATACACTGTATAGCTTAGCTAGATCAGCTATTCCTTTTTGTCAGGCAGTAGATTGTGCTAGCTGCAGTGTTCTAACGTGTTGTATTGCCTGTGTGCTGTTTAGTTTACACCTAAATGTACTCGGTGTTACTGCATGTGTGCTGTTTATTTGCCCAAAAACGTAGTTGCTGTTACTGCACTTGTGCTGTTTAATTGCACATAAACGTAGTTGCTGTTACTGCACTTGTGCTGTTTTATTGCACATAAACGCAGTTGCTGTTACTGCACGCGTGCTGTTTATTTGCACATAAACGTAGTTGCCGTTACTGCACGTGTGCTGTTTAATTGCACATAAATGCAGTTGCTGTTACTGCACATAAACGCAGTTTCCCTGGGGCAAGACCCGGGTTCTCAAAGACGTTTTTCAACAATAACTTGAATATTGGGCTTTAAAATTAACACTTTTGAATTTGAACGTTCGAGTCCCATAGACTTCAATGTGGTTCTAAATGTTCGCACGAACGTTCGGTCTGTTCGAACGTTCTGGTGCGAACCGAACGCGGGGGTGTTCGGTTCATCCCTACTTACCTGCTCTGTGCAGTGGTTTTGCATAGAGCAGCCCTGATCCTGCTCTTCTTGGGTCCCTCTTCGGCCCTCCTGGCCCCTCAACCCTGCTGAGTGCCCACATAGCAAGCAACTTGCTATGGGGGCACCTAAGTAGGGTTGCAGCTCCGTGTGCCCATTCAGACACAGAGCCAGGGCCCGACCCTATCCCCTCTTTCTCGTCATTGGCTCATCGGCTTTGATTGACAGCAGCGTTAGTCATTTAGGAGGGAGAGTCCTAGCCAGCCAAGTCTCTCATGCAACATCACTGGATAGAGATGGGGCTCAGGAAAGTATTAGGGGGGCTGAGGTGAGCTGCTCTACACAGAAGGTTTTTCATATAGAATGCATTAAGATAAAAAACCTTCTCCCTTTAGAATCACTTTAACCACTTCCAGCTTCGGGGCAATTTTTAGGTTTTTCACACATAAAATCTAGCGTTTTTGCAAAAAATTACTTAGAATACCCATATATAATATATTTTCTGAAAGCAAGGGCCCTGTAGAATGAAATGGTGGCAGTTGCAATTTTTATGTTGCATAATGTTTGCATAGCTGTTTATCAAATAAATGTTTGAAGGAAAAAATACAATAAAATATATTTTAGTACACAATATAATGTCCAATTATTGCCATGGTATGGTACCATATAAAAGATGGGGTTACATCAAGTAAATAGATGTCAAACATGTCACGACTCATAATTGCATGTGCCAGTGAAATGGCGAAAAACGATAGCGCCTAAATTTTTTTATAAGTGGCACTTTAAAAGCCTTTACAAGTTATCACTTTAGAGTTAAACATGAATTATGCCCCTAGAGATATTGCTCCCACTCCAATGTTTGTGGTGATACTTTGCATATGTGGTGCAATCAATGTTTACAAACACATGCAGGACCTATGCATGAATTAACATCTTTATGCACAGGTAGGGGGTGCTTTTATTTTATTTTTTTATTATCTTGATTTTTTTTAGCACGATTTATATATATTTTTAAAATGTTTTGATTTTTTTTTGCATTTAACTTTATTGCTATCACAGGGAGATTAACAAGCCAGCCCTTCCAAACAGTGTAAAAGTGATCACTTTTACTAAACAGCTGATTGCATGCTGAAAAAAATTACATCACGTTCTTGTCCATGAGGTTATAAATTTGAAAAGGAACCAGCTCAAAATACCCTACTTTGCAAATAGATAGGGCCAAAAATTTGAGCAAGACAACATAAACAACAAAAATATCGATTACCTGTAACAGAGTCAATGCTTAGGCTTTGTTCACATAGGCATGCTCAAACGTAGGGCCACGTTTGCCTGCAAGGAGATGCACATGTGTTCTGTGCCTTCCCATGCAGGCAGTCCAATTCATATCAATTGGGATGCATGGACACAGTTTCTGCTCGAAATTTGACAGCTGTGTGATTGTAGGTGTGCAGACAGAATGCAGACAGTGTGCTTTTTGGGGCCACTAAACTGCATGGCTATCAAACTGGGAGAAGTGTCCAGGCAGCCACTGTGTCTCTAATGACACGAATGGAACAGGGATGCATGGAACTGTACATCCCCATGTACGCAAACTCCTTCCTTGTATGGTGGTAATCTTAAGTAAACCCATGTGATCAAGGCCTTAAGGCTTCATCAGAAAGTCATTGATTATAGTAATGATTTTGATGAGAAGAGCTCTGATTGGTGTCACACTGACTATTAAACTCATTGAGTCATTTACCCACAGTCATTGATTCAACATCTCAGGCAGTATAAGGCCTCGTACACACGACCGAGTTTCTCAGCAAAAACCAGCAAGAAACTTGCTGGGAGATATTTTTTCGCCGAGGAAACCGGTCGTGTGTACATTTTCGTCGAGGAAACTGTCGAGAAACTCAACGAGCCAAAAAGAGAGCAAGTTCTCTATTTCCTTGATGGGAATGGAGAAAATTGGCTTGTCGAGTTTCTCAAAAGGCTTCACAAGGAACTTGACAAGCAAAACGATGTGTTTCGCCCGTCGAGTTCCTCGGTCGTGTGTACGAGGCCTAAGTCTTCTGTTGCCCCATCATTGGGGCTCGTCAGTGAGGTGAGTCTGCATCATGGGTGCCCAACCTGTGGCACTCAAGCTGTTGCGAAACTACAAGTTCAATCATGCCTTTGCCTTTGGGAGTCATGCTTGTATCTGACAGACTTGCAATGCCTCATGGGACTTGTGGTTCCGCAAAAGCTGGAGGGCCACAGGTTGAGAACCCATGGCCTACACCCTTGGGGGTTTTCAGGTGAAGACCGTGATATCACTTCAGTCTAATTACTTTGGACAATTTAGTTGTTTTTGCATAGTGGGGCTGTCATTTATGGACTTTTCCGTATGGAATTTGTTTAATTATTCTATGTATATTCACATTGCATCTGGATTCACATGCACGGTTGCGGTATTTTAATGTCATACATATTTTGTTGATTTTTTTCCCCATATATTTGTTATTTATGCTTAGAGTGCAGCACTAATTTATATACACATTCTGTCACCGCTTACTATTCACCAGGAACAGAATCACAGGAATTCAACTGAATCTCAATCACTAGCAAAGGAGCAGTGAAAAAGCAACATAAACTCTGATTCGGCAAATGAAGCGGCAAGTCCATTAGTAATAGTCATTTTTTTCTACACTGTCACTGACTTAGTGGTGCTGGTAACAGTATCACTCTACTGACAAAAGTCCAAGGCAAGCTGTCATTAAACTATAGAGCAGTGTTTCTCAACTCCAGTCCTCAAGACGCCCCAACAGGTCATGTTTTCAGGCTTTCCATTATTTTGCACAGGTGTTTTGATCAGTTTCACAGCTTTAGTAGTTACCACAGTTACTTTAGTCGGAAGGAAATCCTGAAAACATGACCTGTTGGGGCGCCTTGAGGACTGGAGTTGAGAAACACTGCTATAGAGAGCAGTACAACATACACAGACCTGTCCAGTGCTTAGAAAATTCTCCGTAATTCCAAGTATGGTGAAGTATAGGATTCACTCCGAGAGGTGCTTGGTGATTGGCCCAGTCCTGTCACATGCCGGCAGGAGGAGTCCTCAGGACTGTGTAAGCTCTGCTTACACAGGGCTTTTTTTTCTTCTTTTCTGATAGCTGAACGGAATGGTGGGGAGCAAAGCAAAGGTAAGCATGTGTTGCTGGGGAGCATTAAAGTGAACCTGTTGTTTTCTCCTGCATGGATCCAATACAGGTTCACTTACATTTCAGTTTTGACAGTAGTGTACCTTTAAACAACTCAACTAATTTACAGTGGTTAGAATTTGATCAGATCCAGATTTAGAAATTTCCTTAGGATTAGTAAATCAAAGGGAAAAATGGGTATGTGGCTCACTTAACATAAATGCTTCTTCCAGTTGGCCAAATACTTTATAATGTTCTATGACTGCTGTAAATACTACGCTGGCAAACCTTATTTTTGATGTCATAATTGTTCTCATATAATCGCGATTTCCGGGCAATGATCTCTTTTTTTTCCTCCTTATTTTGACATTTAACCTAAGACAAACTGCAACAGTTTTGGCATTAATAAGACAGGACATTGAGATACTGCGGGTTTGGAAACATTATTTAAAAATAGATTTAATGCCCTGAAAAAAAAAATTATTTAGCGTGATTTGGAAAGCTCCAGATATTACAGCGAAATTGTCTGATGGAATTCTCCTCTCCGCAGCGTTTTAATGACCACATCGACACTGATTCAACCCAAAGGACATTAGGTCATTCTTTTGGGCAATTGAAACTATTAGATACCTTAGACTACCACGGCTAGAGCAGATGATAAATTATGCACTGAGAATAAAAAAATATATATACGTATATATAAAATACATAGGGTTATTTATGCAAGGTTTGTTTTAGTCTTTAGCGTAAAGCGATTTGGAACCTAGCCTGGAGAATGATAAGTTAAACTTTCTCTGTCTGAAGTCTTATGAATTTTCCATCCTTGCACATTCGAGGAGAATGGGCACAATAAATTCTGTATAAAATATACAAAATATAAGTCAATGAAAGAAAGAAAAAAAGCCTGCTGTGAGTACATTACAGCACTTACAGAAACTGTAGACAAGCCGGTTCTCCCACTAGTAGGGATCCTGCCAATAAAAACAAATATAGGATTTTTTTTGGATGTCTAGCAGACTGTTACAGCTTGAAAGCTTCTGGTAATACAACAATGCTTTTCTTTTTTTCTTTTTTTTTTATCTTTACCAAATTAACTAAGTAATTAGTATTTTTAATTTTTCTTTATTTTTCCTAAATTCAAAAAAAGCCAAACTACTTTTTTAAAAGCTCCAGTCAAGACAAAAATTACTTTAAATGACATTTAAATCGACATATTTTCAAGCTGCGTTCTAGTAATGAGCGGATTGATTTGCCAGTTCCAGCATTCAATCAGTTTGATTCATAGGGAGCAAATGTTTGCCATGGATCGCTGCTGGGAATCCTATTTTTGAAATGATATTAAATGCTTTTTTTATTTAGGAATATGTACTGCAGATATAAAGACTTACAGGGGCTGATTTACTAAAACCGGAGAGTGCAAAATCTGGTGCGGCTCTGCATAGAAATCAATCAGCTTCTAGTTTTTTTCATCACAGCTTAATTAACCACTTAAGGACCGCCTCATGTAAATATACGTCAGCAGAATGGCACGGACAGGTACATGTACGTACCTATACGTCCTCTGCTTGACGTGGGTCGGGGGTCCGATCGGGAATCCCCCCCCGGTACATGCAGCGGTCCTTAAGCCTCGGGGAGCGATCCGGGACGACGGCGCGGCTTCGTTTATAGCCGCCCCGTTGCGATCGCTCCCCGAAGCTGAAGAACGGGGAGAGCCGTATGTAAACACGGCTTCCCCGTGCTTCACTCTGGCGGCGCATCGATCGAGTGATCCCTTTTATTAGGGAGACTCGATCGATGATGTCAGTCCTACAGCCACACCCCCCTACAGTTGTAAACACACACAAAGTGAACCCTAAATGTTACAGCGCCCCCTGTGGTTAACTCCCAAACTGCAACTGTCATTTTCACAATAAAGAATGCAATTTAAATGCATTTTTTGCTGTGAAAATGACAATTGTCCCAAAAATGTGTCAAAATTGTCCCAAGTGTCCGCCATAATGACGCAGTCACGGAAAAAATCGCTGATCGCCGCCATTAGTAGTAAAAAAAAAAAAAAAGGCAATAAAACTATCCCCTATTTTGTAAACGCTATAAATTTTGCGCAAACCAACCGATAAACGATTATTGCGATTTTTTTTTTACCAAAAATAGGTAGAAGAATACGTATCGGCCTAAACTGAGGAAAAAAAATGTATATATGTTTTTGGGGGATATTTATTATAGCAAAAAGTAAAAAATATTGAATTTTTTTCAAAATTTCGCTCTATTTTTGTTTATAGCGCAAAAAATAAAAACCGCAGAGGTAATAACAAATACCACCAAAAGAAAGCTCTATTTGTGGGGAAAAAAGGACACCAATTTTGTTTGGGAGCCACGTCGCACGACCGCGCAATTGTCTGTTAAAGCGACGCAGTCCCGAACTGTAAAAACCCCTTGGGTCTTTAGGCAGCATATTGGTCTGGGGCTTAAGTGGTTAAAGGGGTTGTAAAGGAAATATTTTCTTTCCCTAAATAGCTTCCTTACCTTAGTGCAGTCCTCCTTCACTTACCTCATCCTTCCATTTTGCTTTTAAATGTCCTTATTTCGTCTGAGGCCTCGTACACACGACCGAGTTTCTCGGCAAAAACCAGCAAGAAACTTGCTGGGAGATATTTTTTTGCCGAGGAAACCGGTCGTGTGTACATTTTCGTCGAGGAAACTGTCGAGAAACTCGACCAGCCAAAAAGAGAGCAAGTTCTCTATTTCCTCGACGGGAATGGAGAAACTTGCCTTGTCGAGTTCCTCGACAGCCTAACAAGGAACTCGACGAGGAAAACGATGTGTTTCGCCCGTCAAGTTTCTCGGTCATGTGTACGAGGCTTGAGAAATCCTCACTTCCTGTTCTTCTGTCTGTAACTCCACACAGTAATGCAACACTTTCTCCCTGGTGTGGAGAAAGCCTCTTGAGGGGGGAGGGGGCGAGCAGGAGTGTCAGGACGCCCACTAACACACAGCTCCTTTCCCTATCTGCAAAGTAGAGAGTGTCCTGACTTGCCTGCTTGCGCCCTCCCCCCTCAAGAGGCTTTCTCCACACCAGGGAGAAAGCCTTGCATTACGGTGTGGAGTTACAGACAGAAGAACAGGAAGTGAGGATTTCTCAGAAGAAATAAGGACATTTAAAAGCAAAATGGAAGGATGAGGTAAGTGAAGGAGGACTGCACTAACGTAAAGGAAGCTACCGTATTTATCGCGGTATAACGCGCTCCCGCGTATACCGCGCACCCCCAAAGTGGCCCGAATTCCTGTGGAAAAAATTTGTTTTTGTTTTTTTGTACTTACAGTTTTGGTGTCTTGCGCGGCGTTCATCGGCTGCCTCGTCGGGTCCGGCGTCCATCTGCGGCTTCGGGTGTCCTCTTCGGCGGGTCGGGTGTCCTCTTCGGTGGGTCCGGCGTCCTCTTCGGCTCCCTCGCGTCCTCCCCGCTCGTTTCCCGCCACGAGTTTTGAATACTGCGCCGGCATATACCGAGCGCAGTACACTCGTGTAACGTCGGGCAGGCTCGGCAACTGTCGCACTGACGTCCTGTACGCTCAGGACGTCAGTGCGAGAGGCCCTGAGACTGCCCAAAGTAACACGAGTGTACTGCGCTCGGTATATGCCGGCGCAGTATTCAAAACTCGTGGCGGGAAAGCGAGTATCGGCATATATCGCGCACACACAATTTTGCCCTGATTTTCAGGGCAAAATAGTGCGCGGTATACGCCGATAAATACGGTATTTAGGGAAAAAAATAATTCCTTTACAGCTCTCCATCCAATCTGACAGAGCTTGAGATAGTTTGCAATGAAGAATGGGCAAACATGTCACTCAAAAAAGACTTACAGCTGTAATTGCAGTGAAAGGTGGTTCTACAAAGTATGGACTCAGCGGGGCTGAATGCAAATGCACACCACACTTTTCAATTTTTTTTTTGTTTTTAAAAAACATTTATCATTTTCCTTCCACTTCACAATTATGTGCTTTGTGTTTTTTCTATCACATAAAATCCTAATAAAATACATTAACGTTTTTGGTTGTAACATGACAAAATGTGGAAAATTTCAAGGGGTATGAATACTTTTTCAAGGAACTGTATGCTCTCTACAGTGTGAGTCTGTGTCTGGCCAGCCCTGATTGAACCCGTTTTAAAAGAGCAATTTAAATTAGATTATAAATATAATTTTTTTTATAGCTCCCTTTAAACCTTAACCCGTTCCCATCTGGCCTATGGGTGGATGATGCCGGTGCCGACCTCTCATCTATCCGAGTGGACATCATGTGACATTCATCGGGGTTGTGCACATGCGCCACTGCGGGGCCATGCAGCAGGGCAATCTGTGACCGGCTGCGTCCCCCGGATACAACTGATGACTGATCACTGTACCGGCCTGTACAGTTGTAAACAATACATGGCTTCCTTTCAAGCCATCCATTGTATACAATTGTGTTCCCAGCTGTGATTGGTCATAGTAATCACATAGTACAGACTAAGCCAATCACAGCTCATCTGTGCCATGTGATCAGTTGTGGCCAATCACAGCTAATCACAACAAAAGCACCTCAATGAATTGATCTCATTCAGTAAAATGTTTTGTATATAGCATTTTTTTGCTAAACAAATGAAAAAAGGTAGAAAACTTTGAAAATATTTTTTTTTTCATAGTTTGTTATAAAATTTTACAAACAGGCAATTTTTCTACTTCACTCATATGCACTGATGAGGCTGCACTGATGGACACTGATAAGGCGGCACTGAAGAGGTGGCACTGATGGTCACTGATAGGTGGCACTGATGGTCACTGATAGGTGGTACTGATGAGGCGGCACTTATGGGCACTAATGAGGCGGCACTAATGGGGAGGCACTGATGGACACTGATAGATGGCACTGATGGGCACTGATGAGCACTGATAGGCGCTGATAGGTGGCTCTGATGGGCACTGATGAGGTGGTGCAAATGAGGAAGCACGGATGGGCACTGATAGGTGGCACTGATGAGGCGACACTGATGGACACTGATAGATGGCACTGATGGGCACTGATGAGCACTAATGGGCACTGATAGGTGGCACTGATGGGCACTGATGAGGTGGCACTGATAGGTGCCACTGATAAGCCAGCACTGATGGGCACTAATGAGGTGGCACTAATGAGGAAGCACTGATGGGAACTGATAGGTGGCACTGATGGGCACTGGTAGGCGGTACTGATGGGTGGCACTGATGGGCACTGATGAGGCGGCACTGATGGGCACTAATGAGGTGGTACAAATGAGGAAGCACGGATTGGGCACTGATAGGTGGCACTGATGAGGCGGCACTGGTGGGCACTGATAGGTGGCACTGATGGGCACTGGTAGGCGGTACTGATGGGTGGCACTGATGGGCACTGATGAGGCGGCACTGATGGGCACTAATGAGGTGGTACAAATGAGGAAGCACGGATAGTGGCACTAGTAGGTGGCACTGATAGGTGGCACTGATATGTGACACTGATGAGGAGGCACTGATTGGCAGCACTGGTGGGCACTGATTGGCAGCACTGGTGGGACTGTACTGATAAACAGGACACTGATACTCAGTGCCCTGATTATCAGTGCCGAGGTCCCTTTAACACAAGCTGGTTATCGGCTTTCTTCTTCTCTCCTCACGCTGTCAGCATGAGGAAAGAAAAGCCGATAATCGGCTTGTGTTTACATTCTGTGATCAGCTGTCATTGGACACAGCTGATCACGTGATAAAGGGCCGCTGTGATTAGCCCTTTACCCCGGTCTGAAAGACTCGACGATCACAGCGCCTTCACGGGAGGATGGTCATGGACGCCCTCCTGGCAAACTAAACCCACGCTGTAGCCATCTTTCGGCTATAGCGTGGGCAGAAAGTGGTTAACAAGTTTTCTTGATGCTTTCTAACACTTCAAAAACACATCATAAATACTACAGGCACATTAAAGCGGAGTTCCGGCCACAATTTCACTTTTTAAATATAAATACCCCTGTAATACACAAGCTTAATGTATTCTAGTAAAGTTAGTCTATAAACTAAGGTCCGTTTTGTTAGGTTGTTACAGCATTTAGACACTTTATAAAATAGAAATTGACTGGGGCCATCTTAAGTGTGGGCATCATGAAGCCAGACTGTATGACTTCCTGGATTTCAGCCTTGCAGATCTCGCACATGCTCAGTGCTGCACAAGCAGAGTCAGATCAGGTTTCAGCACCTGTGCTGTCCAAGTCACATGATTCTTTGAGACTGGGGAGTGCACAGACTCCTGGAAAGTTACACCCACTACATTCCCAGGAGTCTGTGCGGTGTAGGTTAGGAAGCTTAAGCACCTAGGTGCAGGAAGTGGGAAGATTACCTATTCTGCCTAGCAACAACACTTTGAAGGCATCTAAAAAAAAAAAAAAAAAAATTCTTAAAGGACTAATGACATTTTTTTAAAACTAGTGATGTAATGTTATATTTATGGGTGGAACTCCACTTTAATAAATGTTGTTTAATTCTTTATAATCAACACACGTGTGAACAAGCCTTTACTTTCGAGTTTTTTGTATTTACTGTACATCTCTCCAGTATGATTAAGGAGTCTTATTTCACAAATCCCCACAAGGGTAAAAAGATTGACATAAAAGGGATACTTCTCTTGTCAGAGTTTGTATATAGTCTATAAACTGAAATGCCCGCATATTATGTGTTGGAAACCTGGCAGAAAATGAAGGGCAGGCCAGTTAAACAAAAATATTCCATTTATGCTCCTCATTCGGAGTTACCTTTGGCAAGGAATTTGTGCAACATTCTCGGCTGAGGTTTATGTTTATTGATTACATTCCTAGATCATACAAAGGGGGCAATAGAAATCAAAATAGAAAGAAGTGAAATGGATTGCAAATCTGGATACTGTTCAGCTGAAAAGCCTAAATGTTGATTTTGATATATATTTATTAATTTGATGTTATGCATTGATGTTTTATGTTTTTCCTTTACTGAGTTTTTTCCATGCACAAGTACCAGGAGCAGCATTAATTTGTTTCCTTCTTATGTCTACTGTATAGACTGTAATACCTTGTGGGCATGGTTGGCAGCCGAAGAAGATGGTCACTTGAGCCTTGAGCTCTGCAGCCTTGAGACCCACTGGAGTGATAAAAAGTGACACCCAGCAACAGCGTCAGCGGGATATCCTCCCAACACCTCCCATACCCAGATGGGCACTAATAAGATTGTAATACCTTGCTTTCTACTATGATCGCTAATTGATTCATACTGACATGTATTTCTGGTTAGATTGTCCTTTATCCTCTTGACCACTGGGCACTTAAACACCCTTCCTAACCAGACGAATTTTCAGCTTTCGGTGCTCTCACATTTTGAATGACAATTACTCAGTCATGCAACATTGTACCAATATGAAATTTCCGTCCTTTTTTTCCCACAAATAGAGCTTTCTTTTGGTGGTATTTGATCACCTGTGGGTTTTTTTTTTTTGTGATATAAATGAAAAAAGACTGAAAATTTGGTAAAAAAAATGAATTTTTCTTCATTTCTATTATAAAATATTGCAAATAAGTCATTTTTCTTCATAAATTTTGGCAAAAATGTATACTGCTACATATCGTTAGTAAAAATAACCCAAATTAGTGGATATTATTTAGTCTGGGTGAAAGTTATAGGATCTACAAGCTATGGTGCCAATCACTGAAAATTGATCAATTTGATCACACCTGATGTGCTGACAGCCTATCTCATTTCTTGAGACCCTAACAAGCCAGCAAAGTACAAATACCCCCCAAATGACCCCTTTTTAGAATGTAGACATCCCAAGGTAGTTAGTAAGAGGCATAGTTAGTTTTTTGAAGTTGTCATTTTTTCCCACAATTCTTTGCAAAATTAAGATTTTTTTTTATTTTTATTTTTTTCACACCAAATTGTCATTATAACAGGTTATTTCTCTCACATGGCATGTACATTCCACAAATGACACCCCAAAATATATTCTCCTACTCCTCCTGAGTATGGCGATACCACATGTGTGAGACTTTTACACAGCATGACCACATACAGAGGCCCAACACCGAAGTAGCAACTTCAAGCATTCTAGGAGCATAAATTACACATCTAATCTCTCAACCACCTATTACACTTTTGAAGACCCTGGAGCACCAGGACAATGGAAACGCCCACAAAGTGACCCCATTTTGGAAAGCTAACACCCCAACGTATAATCTATGAGGCATAATGAGTCTTTTGAACAGTTCATTTTTTTCCAGATGTTTTTGGAAAATGTGGAAAAAAATAAAAACGCATTTTTTTTTACAGAAAGTTGTCCATTTATAGGATATTTCCAACACATAGCATGTACATAGAAAAAATTACACCCCAAAATATATTCTGCTGCTCCTCCTGAGTATGGCGATACCACATGTGTGAGACTTTTACACAGCGTGGCCACATACAGAGGCCCAACACCGAAGTAGCAACTTCAAGCATTCTAGGAGCATAAATTACACATCTAATCTCTCAACCACCTATTACACTTTTGAAGGCCCTGGAGCACCAAGACAATGGAAACCCCCACAAAGTGACCCCATTTTGGAAAGATAACACCCCAACGTATAATCTATGAGGCATAATGAGTCTTTTGAAAAGTTCATCTTTTTCCAGAAGTTTGGGGAAAATGTGGAAAAAAAATGAAAACGCATTTTTTTTACACAAAGTTGTCCATTTATAAGATATTTCCAACACATAGCATGTACATAGCCAAAATGACACCCCAAAATATATTCTCCTGCTCCTCCCGAGTATGACGATACCACATGTGTGAGAATTTTACACAGCCTGGCCACATAGAGGCCCAACATCCAAGAAGAACCATCAAGTGTTCTAGGGACATAAATTACGCATTTAATTTCCTTACAATCTATCCCATTTTTGAAGGCCCTTCATATTTCTAGCATATACATACCAAAAATTACACCCTAAAATACATTTTGCTGAGTAATGGGTAAACAAAATATTACCTGTGGTTTTAGTAGTCCAGTTGTCCACAGGAGGAGAGCCCTGATCCAGGCAGCAGGCAGGGACGTGGTCAGCGTCGGTGAATGGAATTGTCCAGGCAGAAATATTGTCCATAGTCAGTACTGGCAGGGTTACAGTCCAGGGTCAGTGCAAGTAGAGACATTGCCAGCAGTGCCAAAATATTGGTCCTGGTAGTAAGCAGGAACATGGTCCAAGTAGCAGGCCAGGAAAGAAGGGGGACAGGGGTAGAGGCTTCTCCCACCCAAATCTCTTTGAAGCCTCCGGGCAACCAGACCCTAATCCGGGAATGAGAAAACTAAAAAACTAGTTTTTTCATCCAGAAAAACAATTCTGGAGCCCCTCACATATGTGAGACCCCTGTGTTCCCACTAGCATAGCAGGGTAAAAGATCAATCCAAGGGGCAGGCAAAAAGCGTGGTCAAACAGTCCAGGGTCAGTTCCAGAGCGGGCAGAAGTAGGTACAGTTTAGTGTTAGGCAGAAGCATAGTCGTATAACAGGCCAGGGTCAGTTCCAGAGCAGGCAGAGGTAGGTACAGTTTAGCGTTGGACAGAAGAGTAGTCGTATAACAAGCCAGGGTCAGTTCCGGAGCAGGCAGAGGTAGGTACAGTTTATCGTTAGGCAGAAGAGTAGTCGTATAACAAGCCAGGGTCAGTTCTGGAGCAGGCAGCGGTATGTACAGTGGCATAAGAGGTGTGGCGGTAAATGACAATTACGTTTACCATACTTTCCTAATAATTTAGAAAAGAATGGTAACGGCGGAAACATTGATTGAAACAAAGGCCTGGTTGGGAAGGACAGTCAGGGCAATAATATATAGTGTCTCTTCTAGTTCCTGCTTTGGTGCACACACGGCATCTCTTCTGACGTTTTCGGCCTGATTCATGGGGGGGGATTTTCTCAATATAGTGTCGTTCATGGAGTCTGCTCACGCAATCAGAGCGAATGACATCTGGTGAATCTTCAGGGTACAAAAGGGAGGAGACAATTTCTTCTTGGTAATAAAGATAAGATAAGGGGTTACTTGTAGATTTACGGTAAACGACATAAGTGTTGTAAATGGCCAAACTGAAAAGATATATGGAGACCTTTTTGTACCAATAGCGGCTTTTTCTTGTGGGAAGGTATGGTTCGAGCATCTGATCATTGAAATCGACTCCCCCCATGAACAGATTATAGTCATGAACACATGCCGGTTTTTGGACAGGGCCGTTTCTTTTGGGGATTTCCACGTAGGTGTCATTATGTATCGTTGAGAGCATGTGGACGTTTCGTTTGTCCCTCCACCGGATAGCCAATACTTCTTCATTCCGCAAAGACGCCGTCTCCCCTTTTTGCAGTCTTTCCATAATGAGCCTTTGCGGGAAACCCTTCCTATTGGGTCGCACTGTACCACACGCTGGAGTGCCCATCCGGTGAAGGTTGCGGAAGAGGGGCAAGCTAGTATAGAAGTTATCCACATAAAGGTGGTAACCCTTTCCAAGGAGTGGATATACTAGCTCCCAAACAATCTTTCCGCTGGCTCCGATATATTCTGGACATTCAGGGGGCTGCAGTTGGGTGTCCTTCCCTTCGTAGACCCGGAAGGCGTAGACATACCCCGTGACCCGGTCACATAGCTTGTAGAGCTTAACCCCATATCGGGCCCTTTTGTTTGGGATAAACTGCTTGATGCCAAGCCTGCCTGTGAAGTGGACGGAAATATTTTGGTCGGGGACAAATAACTGGGGAAATTTCTCTGAGAAAAAGTTTAGAAGTGGCCGAATTTTAAATAATTTGTCCTGTGATGGGTCATTTCGGGGAGGGCACTGGTCGTTGTCATTGTAATGGAGGAAACGCATTATCCTGTGGTATCTGGTTCTTGACATAATGGATGAAAAGACTGGCATGTGGTGGATGGGTTTTTTGGACCAATATGAGTATGATTCATTTTTTTTTGAGAGCCCCATGTTGAACGTTAGGCCTAAAAATAATTTAAATTCCTCCACTGTCAATGCTTTCCATTGATAGGGACGGGCGTAACTTGAATCAGGGTTGTCTCTTATGAATTGCTGTGCATAGAGGTTGCACTGGGCCACGATGGAGGATAATAGGTCTGGGGTAAAAACTAAATTAAAAAAATCAATAGGGGCAAAGTTCTCTGTGTTCACCTGAACACCTGGCTGGGCGGTGAAAGGGGGGACGTTTGCTGCTCCGGAATTGGGGGGAAGCCACGTAGGGTTTTCAAGGGCATAGGGAAGGCTGGCATGGGTCCTAACCCTTTGGGGCTGAGATGACACTCTGCTGGTTATTGGCCTTTGCTGCAGTGGTACTTCATTTCTCCTGGATGGTACTGAGCTGCTAGTTGATGCCACTGTATTTCTGGTGGATGGCTGCGAGCTGCTGGTTGATGCCACAGCGCTACTTGTGGTAGCCTGCTGCCCCATGTCAGAACGCCTTCGTTTCATGGGCACACTTTGCTCTTCCTCTGAATCTGTAGAAGACCCAGTGCTTCCAACCGGTTCATATTCTGAATCAGAATCAGAGAGCTCCCCGCTGCTCTCGTCGGTCAAGCACATATGTTCGTATGCCTGCTGAGTGGTAAAAAAACTTTTTGCCATACTGGTGACTGTGGGCTGTGGTGACAAACTATAGTAGGGAAACTGGAACAGATATGGCTGCACTGATGGGTGCTGATGAGATGAGGCTGGTCTAATGAGTGTGCACTGATGGGTACTGAGGGTGCACTGATGGGAACTGATGAGGGTGCACTGATTATCTGCCACTGATATGCACTGATAAGGCGGCGGTGATGAGGATCCACTGATGAGCACTCACTTATGGGCACTATTGGGCACTCTAGTGGCACTGATGAGCGCTGTAGTGGTGTAGATGAGCACTATAGTGGCGCTGATGTGGTACTGATGGCACTAATGTGGCACTGGGCACTGATGGCACCGATGGGCACTGTAGTGACACTGGGCACGGTAGTGGCACTGACGGAGCACTGGTGGCACTGATGGAGCACTGGTGGCACAAATGGGCACTGTAGTGGCACTGATGGTGCACTGACGGACACTGGTGGCACAGATGAGCACTGGTGTAGCACTGATGAGCACTGACAGACACTGGCGGCACAGATGAGCACTGTAGTGGCACTGATGGAGCACTGACGGCACTGAGCACTGTAGTGGCACTGGTGGTGCACTGATTGGCACTGATGAGTACTGTAGTGGCACTGGGCACTGGTGTGGCACTGATGGACACTGGCAGCACCGATAAGCACTATAGTGGCACTGGGCACGGTAGTGGCACTGACGGACACTGTAGTGGCACTTATGGACACTAGCAGCACCAATGGGCACTGAAGTGGCAGAGGTGGCACTGAAGTGGCAGAGGTGGCACTGGTGGGGACTGTATTGGCACTGGTGGAGACTGTATTGGCACTGGTGGGGACTGTATTGGCACTGGTGGGGACTGAAGTGGCACTGTAGGGGCACAGATGGGTACTGTAAGGGCACAGATGGGTACTGTGTGGCACAGATGGGTACTGTGTGGCACAGATGAGCACTGCTAGGCACTGCTGGGCACAAGAAAAAAACGACACTCACTTTAAAATGTCTTCTCTCCTCACACTCTGTAACAGGGTGAGGAGAGAAGAGAAGGAGACCTTTGAGTGACCTGTTTATGTTTACATATTGATCGCTCCCTCATTGGAGGGAGCGATCAGGTGGTGAAGAGCCGCTTTCATTGGCTCTTCACCGCGATCTCTGTTGCGCCGGGTCTCCTGGACCCGGCAAGCACACACACTCCCGCGAGCGCGTCGCAGGACGCGTGCGAGACACGGAGGTGCACGAGGACGTCCCATGGACGTCCTGTCACAATAACTCGGCCGCGCTGTAGCAGTATTTCTGCTATGGCGCGGTCGGCAAAAGGTTATACTAAATATGTAACCTTTTGTCAGGAAGATCCTGCCAGCAATAGGCGTTCCAGGCTCCCTGTCGCACGTCCGTGGACGCCATTGCGCATGCGTGTGTGCCCTGTTGGCACCAGGTGGGCTATTTAACCACTTAAGGACCTTGGGGCAGATCCACATACAATTGCGTGGGCGCAGCGTATGTGAGATACGCTACGCCGCTGTAACTTACTTTGCAAATCTTTGAATCCTGAAAGAATTTGCGCCGTAAGTTACGGCGGCGTAGTGTATCTCTCGCGGCGTAAGGGCGCGGAATTCAAATGCGGCGAGTAGGGGGCGTGTTTAATTTAAATGAAGCGCGTCACCGCGCCGAACGAACCGCGCATGCCCCGTCCGTCAAAACTCCCAGGGTGCATTGCTCCAAATGACGTCGCAAGGACATCATTGTTTTCGACGTGAGCGTGGCGTCCAGCCCCATTCACGGACGCCTTACGCAAACGACGTGAAATTTTCAAAATTATACGCGGGAACCACGGCCATACTTAACATTGAGTACGCCACCAGATAGCAGCTTTAACTATACGCCGGAAAAAGCCGAACGGAAACGACGTAAAAGAATGCGATGGCCGCTCGTACGTTCGTGGATCGTCGGAAAGAGCTAATTTGCATACTCAACGCGGATTACGACGTGAACGCCACCCAGCGGCCGCCGGAAAATTGCATCTTAGATCCGACGGCGTACTAAGGCGTACGCCTGTCGGATCTAACACAGATGCCGTCGTATCTTGTTTGGTGGATACCAAAACAAAGATATGATGCGCAAAATTTGAAATTTCTTTGAGGATCTGCCCCATTAGGCCCCGTACACACGACCAAACATGTATGCTGAAACTGGTCCGCGGGCCAGTTTCAGCATACATGTTCGGTCGTGTGTAGGCGCGAGCGGGCCGAATTCCAGCAAACATTTGCCCGCCGGGCCTTTTCCCAGCGGGCAAATATTCCTGGACGTGTTTTAAAACCGTCCGCTGGAATCCTGCCCGCTCGGACATGTACGGTCGTCAGTACAGACCTACCGTACATGTCCGAGCGCCCGCCGTCCCTCGCATGCGTCGAATGACTTTGACGCATGCGTGGAAGCCTTTAAATGGCAGGCCCGCCCACATCTCCGCGTCATCGCCGCGTCATCGTCGCGGCGACGACGCGGACACGCCCCGCGTATTGTTTACGCGCGGACTTCTGTACGATGGTTAGTACAACCATCGTACAGAAGCCCTCTGGCAGGCATGTACGGTGAAAACGGTCCGACGGACCGGTTTCATCGTACATGTTTGCTCGTGTGTACCGGGCCTTAGGTGTTTTTCAGATTTGGTGTTTGCAAGACTAAAACATTTTTTTTTGCTAGAAAATTACTTAAAACCCCCAAACATTATATATATTTTTTTCTAACACCCCAGAGAATAAAATGGCGGACATTGCAATACTTTTTGTCACACTGTATTTGCGCAGCGGTCTTACAAGCGCACTTTTTTTGGAAAAAAATGTTGAATTAAAAAATAAGACAACAATAAATTTGGCCCAATTTTTTTATATATTGTGAAAGATAATGTTACGCCGACTAAAATGATACCCAACATGTAACGCTTAAAAATTGCGCCCGCTCGTGGCATGGCGTCAAACTTTTACCCTTAAAAATCTCCATAGGCGAGGTTTAAAAAATTCTATAGGTTGCATCTTTTGAGCTACAGAGTAAATCTAGGGCTAGAATTATTGCTCTCGCTCTAACGATTGTGGTGATACCTCACTTGTGTAGTTTGAACACCGTTTTCATATGCGGGCGCTACTCACGTATGCGTTCGCTTCTGCGCGCGAGCTCGTCGGGACAGGGCGCTTTGTTTTCTTAATTATTTTTATTTATTTTATTATTTTTTACACTGAAAAAAAAAATTTGATCACTTTTGTTCCTATTACAAGGAATGTAAACATCCCTTGTAATAGAAAAAAGCATGACAGGTCCTCTTAAATATGAGATCTGGGGTCAAAAACACCTCAGATCTCATATTTAGACTAAAATGCAAAAAAAAAAAAAAAAAATGTAAATTTTGTCATTTGAAAAAATGACATTTAAAAAATTTGCCTTTAAGACGCATGGGTGGGACTGACGTTTTGACGTCACTTCCGCCCTGCTAGGCTATGGGGACGGGTGGGGGCCATCTTGCCCTCACTCGCATCCCCACACAGCAGGCTAAAGGACCTGATCGCCTCCGCCGCTACCGACAGCTCCGGTAAGCGGCGGAGGGCGCGGGAGAGTGGCGGGAGGGGAATCTGCCGCGGAGACCGACGTTATCGTTTACAGGACCGCTCATGCTAAAGATGGATACCTCGGTTGTGGCAGCAGCTGCTGCCGTTACCGAGATATCCATCTTTAAAAAACCGACGTACATATACATGAGCAGGTCCTTAAGTGGTTAAACCTGCCTGTCACATACAACTTCGCTGTCTGCTCGACAACATTCCGTGTGCCTTAACCTGATCTGAGACCTACCTGTGAATACCCGGCTATCCTATCTGTGACTATCCCAGCTATCTGCCTTCACCTGACCTCTGGCCTGCTTTTGATGACTCTCCTGCTTGTTCCTCTGGTTCCTCTGCTGTCCGCCTAATATCTGACCCAGCCTGCCTGACTACTCTCAGTGTACTCCAGTCTGTTCCTGCAGAGGCAGCTCTAGGCTTTGTGAGGCCTTAGGCAAAACTTGATATGGGGCCCCACTCACACCCATGATGGGAAAACTAATTACAAGTATAAATAAGGACAAGAGCCTCTTCCCCACAAACCTGGGCAGTGGTTGTGGGGGTCTGCGGGCAGGGGGCTTATTGGAATCTGGAAGCCCCCTTTAACAAGGTGGCCCCCAGATCCTGCTCTTTAATAACTAAGGGGCGGGGGCCACCTGGTCATGTCACCTGGTGAACCCGCCCCTGGTGACGTCACAAGGGGTGGTGTCACCGATATTTACTGTTTGTTAGGGATGCTGGCGACCCCACTTCTGAGTCAGGGCTCTTATCGCTGCCTGAGCACATCATTGTTAAGGTCCCCTGTCCCTCAAAACTGGGGTAATGCATTGTGTAAATTAGGCAGCCACGAGGCCCCTGTGAGTGTGAGGCCTTAGGCGACTGCCTAATTTGCCTAATTAAAGAGCCGCCTCTGTGTTCCAGTCCAGTACTCGGGTTCCAGCCTGCTAACCTGCCAGCTGTCTGTTCCTGGTTCCAGACCAGTGCTCCGGTTCCAGCCTACTAACCTACCAGCTGTCTGTTCCTGGTTCCAGTCCAGTACTCCGGTTCCAGCCTGCCAGCTGTCTGTTCCTGGTTCCAGTCCAGTACTCCGGTTCCAGCCTGCCAGCTGTCTGTTCCTGGTTCCAGTCCAGTACTCCGGTTCCAGGCTGCCAGCTGTGTGTTCCTGGTTCCAGTCCAGTACTCTGGTCCCAGCCTACTAACCTGCCAGCTGTCTGTTCCTGGTTCCAGTCCAGTACTCCGGTTCCAGCCTGCCAGCTGTCTGTTCCTGGTTCCAGTCCAGTACTCTGGTCCCAGCCTACTAACCTGCCAGCTGTCTGTTCCTGGTTCCAGTCCAGTACTCTGGTTCCAGCCTGCCAGCTGTCTGTTCCTGGTTCCAGTCCAGTACTCTGGTCCCAGCCTACTAACCTGCCAGCTGCCTGTTCCTGGTTCCAGTCCAGTACTCTGGTCCCAGCCTACTAACCTGCCAGTTGTCTGTTCCTGGTTCCAGTCCAGTACTCTGGTCCCAGCCTACTAACCTGCCAGCTGCCTGTTCCTGGTTCAAGTCTAGTACTCTGGTCCCAGCCTACTAACCTGCCAGCTGCCTGTTCCTGGTTCCAGTCCAGTACTCTGGTCCCAGCCTACTAACCTGCCAGCTGCCTGTTCCTGGTTCAAGTCTAGTACTCTGGTCCCAGCCTACTAACCTGCCAGCTGCCTGTTCCTGGTTCCAGTCCAGTACTCCGGTCCCAGCCTACTAACATGTCAGTTGTCTGTTCCTGGTTCAAGTCTAGTACTCAGGTTCCAGCCTGCTAACCTGTCAGCTGTTCCAGTTCCTAGTTCCAGTTCAGCACTTTGGTTCCAGGCTACCCTCCTTTTCTCTTCTCCTATCTCCTGCAAGGGATTCCTGGATTTCTGAACTGACTTCCTCCACTGTTAAACTGCCAAGCACTCGTACCACTCCTTACTCCTGTGCCTTCTGTTACCTTACCAGGGGGCCGCGAGTAGGAGTCGTAAGGGAGGCCTCCCTCTGCAATTGGGGCTCAAACAACCAGGTACGTGACACCTTTGCATTTATGCTCATTATATTTGTGGAAGGATTCTTTGAGGTCCAAAACTGTTATCATTTGTGAATGCTGTTTTAATAAATTGTACTGCAGATAAATTATTGTGGATTCTATGTATATATTTGTAACCTATTTTGTTTATTTTCACGCTTTTGTGGGGAACACACTTGGTTATGAACATAGATTGCTATTTTTAGTACCTGTTGGTACTGTCCACTCTCTAAAATGTTATGTTTTCCCCCATTACAGACATGCATTCCTGGGTTAAGGCAAGGTTCATAAAGACATGGATAAGGGTGTTTGGGGTGGAGGGATGTTACTGGCATGTACAGAGTCCTTACCTCAACCCAAAAGAACACCTTTGGGATGAATTAGAATGGAGACTGTGAGCCAGGCCTTCTCGTCCACATCAGTGACTGACCTCACAAATGCGCTTTTGGAAGAATGGTCAAACATTCCCATAGACACACTCCTAAACCTTGTGGACAACCTTACAAGAAGAGTTGAAGCTGTTATAGCTGCAAAGGGTGGGCCAACTCAATATTGAACTCTACAGACTAATAGCCAGATTCAGATAGACTGGCTTAATGTTGAGGCGGCGTAGCGTAGCGCATATACGCTACGCCGCCGTAAGTCAGAGAGGCAAGTGCTGCATTCACAAAGCACTTGCCTCCTAAGTTACGGTGGTGTAGCGTAAACGCGCCTAATTCAAATGATGAACAGGGGGGCGTGTTTTATGTAAATTACTCGTGACCCGACGTGATTGACATTTTTAACTAACGGCGCATGCGCCGTCCGTGGACATATCCCAGTGTGCATTGCTCCAAAGTACGCCGCAAGGACGTATTGGTTTCGACGTGAACGCTAATTACGTCCAGCCCCATTCACGGACGACTTCTGCAAACGACGTAAAAAAATTAAATTTCGACCCGGGAACGACTGCCATACTTAACATTGGCTAGGCCAGCTATTTGTTCGACTAACTTTACGCCGGAAAAAGCCTTACTTAAACGACGTAAAAAAATGCGCCGGGCGCACGTACGTTTCTGAATCGGCGTATCTAGCTCATTTGCATATTCTACGCCAAACTCAATGGAAGCGCCACCTATCAGCCAGCCTAAATTTTCACCCTAAGATACGATGGCGTAGGAGACTTACGCCGCTCGTATCTTAGCCTAATTTAAGCGTATATGGTTTCCAGAATACGCTTAAATTTTACGACAGCGTAGATTCAGAGTTACCACGGCGTATCTACTGATACGCCGGCGTAACCCTACATGAATCTAGCTATAAGACCAGGATGCCATTAAAGTTCATGTGCGTGTAAAGGCAGGTGTCCCAATACTTTTGGTAATATAGTTTTTATATATATATAACTATATATAGATATATATCAATGTATCTCTCTCTCTCTCTCTCCATATATATATATATATATTTATATATATATAGATAGATAGATACTGTATATGTAGATATATCAATATACAGTATATAGATCTATATATAGATCTATATCTATCTATATATAGATCTATATCTCTCTATATATAGATCTATATCTATCTATATATAGATTTATATATATATATATATATATATATATATATATATATATATATATATATAGATAGATATATACTTCTCTATACATTGCCATGACAAAGCCCACCCAGGCAGTGGATATCGAAATGACTGCCAGGCTTTGGAGTTTTAAACTTCTGCTGGTACTTAAATTAAGGCAGGTTTCTTTTAATGCATATAAAATAGATGGGACAAAATGAACTGTAGTAGCTAAAACCAAGGCCGCCTCCTACTGCCAGCCAGCCAGTGTCCCCCGGGACATGAAAGAATCTAATCTTACCGACACACTGGAAAATCATTATACTTTTGTGTAAACTACAAAAATCATTTGAACTAACTTGAGAAGCGAGAAAGGTCATATGAGGTGGAAAAAGGACAATCCGAGTCCTCTTATGCAAACTTACAATCATTTATTTAAACTCTCTATTCTCTGTTGTCCAGCGTCTAGCATAGAAAGAAAATTCAGCACCGTAACTCATGGAGGATGAATGGCCCAGCTAAAAAAAAAAAAGCTGCAGAGCTGGGACTCATTAAACTGCTCTGCAGTGCCTTTGATGAAATCTCTTAAATTGAAGGGGAACATTCTGTGGTTCCTTTTGGCAGGGACGTGCTTAGTTTAGCTTATGACAATGCTGCTGATGAAGATGACACGGCAGTCTCAGGCACATCAGTATCTGCTTTTATTAAATTACTGCTGTGGGAAACTGGGCATTCAAAGTCAGAGGTGTGTTTAGAAAATTTGGTGGAATCCAGGCACGCCAATGAGATTTACAGTATACAGTTTTTTGGTGGCAGTCGCAGAGGGTAGGGAACATCCTATTACTTACTGGATGTGTTGACTTTGTATAAATACGAGGGTTGAATTGGAACTTTTGTATTAACCACTTAAGCCCTGGACCATTTTGTTGCTAAATGCCCAGGCCAGGTTTTGCGATTCGGCACTGCGTCGCTTTAACAGACAATTGCGCGCTCGTGCGATGTGGCTCCCAAACAAAATTGGCGTCCTTTTTTCCCCACAAATAGAGCTTTCTTTTGGTGGTATTTGGTCACCTCTGCGGTTTTTATTTTTTGCGCTATAAACAAAAATAGAGCGACAATTTTGAAAAAAATTCAATATTTTTAACTTTTTGCTATAATAAATATCCCCCAAAAACATATATAACATTTTTTTTCCCTCAGTTTAGGCCGATACGTATTCTTTTACCTATTTTTGGTAAAAAAAATTGCAATAAGCGTTTATCGATTGGTTTGCGCAAAATTTATAGCGTTTACAAAATAGGGGATAGTTTTATTGCATTTTTATTAATTTTTTTTTTTTTACTACTAATGGCGGCGATCAGTGATTTTTTTCGTGACTGCGACATTATGGCAGACCCTTCGGACAATTTTGACACATTTGTGGGACCATTGTCATTTTCACAGTAAAAAATGTAAAAATTTAAATTGCATTGTTTATTGTGAAAATGACAGTTGCAGTGTGAGAGTTAAACACAGGGGGCGCTGTAGGAGTTAGGGTTCACCTAGTGTGTGTTTACAACTGTAGGGGGGTGTGGCTGTAGGACTGACGTCATCGATCGAGTCTCCCTATAAAAGGGATCACTCGATCGATGCATCCGCCACAGTGAAGCACGGGGAAGCCGTGTTTACATACGGCTCTCCCCGTTCTTCAGCTCCGGGGAGCGATCGCGACGGAGCAGCTATAAACGAATAGCCGCGCTGTCGTCCCTGATCGCTCCCCACGGGTATTTCCGACCGCCGCATGTAGCGGGGGGGGGGGGGTCCCGATCGGACCCCCGACCAGCGGAAAGGTGGGGACGTACATGTACGCCATTCTGTGGACGTACATGTACATGCGGCGGTCGGCAACCGGTTAACTTACATAGGTTGTTTAAAGTGTAAGTAAGCCCTCCTATCATTTTCAGCCAAGGAAGCAGCCATCTTTGCCTCTGTTTAATCTACAACTGCCATGATGCAGCACATGTGATAAGTTATGACACCAGCCATTGGATAGTTTGACAGTTTGGTTGAGAGCGCAGCTTGGTTGAGAGTGTTGCATTTCCGGCACGTGCCGGAAATGAATCTGTTTAATGGATGGCTTTACTTCCGCTTTAAATTTCACATGTTGGTAGAGTAACTCTTAATCTATAGAAACTCTTCTTCCTCTGCTGTTTCATTACAGGTAAATGGATTCCAAGCAGAAGTAACATGCCATCATTGAGTTCTTGACCAAGGAGAGGAGTCAGATCAGAGCAGACTTCCGCCACTACCCTGAGGCCTCGTACACACGACCGAGGAACTCGTCGGAAAAGACACATCATCTTCCTCGACGAGAACTCAACAAGCTTGCTTTGCGTACACACGGTCAAGACAAAATCTCCTCGTTCTCAAACGTGGTGACGTACAACACATACAATGGCAGGGGAAGTTCGATTCCACTGGCACAACCCTGGGGGCTGCTTTTGCTAATCTCATGTTACTGCATGTTAAAAGTTTGTTAAGAGACGATTTGCACTTTTCAGTCTGTTACAGCGTGAAAAATGTGTTATCTCCATTACAAATGCTACTTTTACTCCCGTCTCATACTTTATTCTGAGCATGCACAAGTTTCTTACAGTAGCATACACACGCTCAATTTTCTCGTCGAAAACCAGCCCGACGAGGAACACAACGAGGAAATTGAGACTCCCGTCGAGGAAAAAGAGAACTTATTCTCTTTTTTTCTCGTCGAGTTCCTCGACAGTTTCCTCAATGAAAAACGTACACACAACCGTTTTCCTCTGCATAAAAGCTCTCCCACCAAGTTTCTTGATGGATTCTGTCGAGTTTCTCGGTCGTGTGTACGAGGCTCAAGTCTTCCAACATCTTCTGTTTGGCATTGTGACCACAGTGTAATTGTGAAGACAACTCACAGATTGTGACCTGTCTCCTTTGTCAAGAACTCAACACAAGTGAGCCTGTTGGATAGTTAAATATAAAATAGTACACAAAGTGACCTTCCCTGACTTATGATTGGAGTAAATGTTCTATATACAAACTGTGCAAGTAAAGCAAGCAGCTGCAAGGAGAACGGAGAGGAAGATCATTATTATGGTGTGATATTACCGTATAGCCACAGAGAGTTTATCTTCAATTGAAATTCAGCTGTTTTCGAACTTTGGTGAAGAACCCTTGGCAAGAACTCTACTGAAAAGCCATTTCCTTCCTGTTTCTGCTTTAAAGGCTAAGCATTGCCAACTAGTATCCTCCTGTCTAATAGGAGTGTCCTTAGTGCCAAAACAGTTCAGAAATTGTGTCAGGGAAATCAGGCCCCAATAAAATATTGATACTAAATCAGAGGGATACAGAAGAGGGTTTACCAAAGCTAATAACAAACAGCTACTGCATCTGCTCTTGGGCAGGACTTATATTTTTTGAAGGTTAAAATGGCAGATATGTTAATTCATAATTGAACAGTGTGATAAGATTGATGAAATTAAGCTTGTTGTTCGGTTCTGTACTTGCAGTCACTATCCCACAATAACACAACAAAGCTTCCTTATGTTCAGAAATGGGAGAGTGACCTGGGTATAGAACTTAATACCTCGGATTGGAATCAAATATGGCGAAACACTAAATCGGCTTCCTCGAATATAATAGCATTGGAAGCGGGCTATAAGGTATTAATGAGATGGTACCTGGTGCCAAGCAGAATAGCTAAATATGCACCAAACTGCACCGGACATTGCTATAGGGGTTGCATCACCGAAGGTACATATTTTCATACTTGGTGGACGTGTCCAATAGTACAGAAATTCTGGGATAAGATTTTCAAGATGGTAAATGCGGTGACTAAATTGAGAATACTTCCAGACCCTAAATTGGCACTACTGAATTTAAAGCCCATCAATCTAACACACACGCACTTCAAGCTACTAACACACCTCTTTACGGCAGCCAAACAAACCATAGCAAAAGCTTGGAAAACTTCAATTTTATCAACGACGGAAACAAAAAATAGAATGAATATTGCTATGACGCACGCCAAAATGGAAGCGTTAGAAACGGACACGATCGCCAACTTTGAAAAAATATGGAACCCTTGGATACAATATGCTATACCAGAAAATTTTAATAAAGGTGTAATGATGCCATGGTAGCTTTCCTATACAAAAATAACCGTTGTACATTTCATGCTTTGACGACGGATCCTAGCCCATCCCTGCAGACTTCCTTACCTGACCCCCCCCCATTTTCCTTCCTTTTCTTCCCTTCTTCCTTTTCCTGATCTGATACTGCATAAGGTAGTACCCTCGTGTATCTACCGTTAACTTTGAAAAGGTAGCACATTTTAGAAATTTAAAGTTGATAGGTAGTAAGGTTACATTAAATAAGGACGTATTATCTTTGATATATTATCCACTAGCCACTAGGACAAGTTGTAAGGATTACATATTTGGCTATGTTAACTACTTAAACTCTTCCTGCGATAGTACACAGAACATGGCTAAAATATTCCCGTTTATTGTTGTTTAAGAAAGATGATACTGTTAGTCAATCTTATGTTATAATAACCACCTGGTTACTGTAACGAATGTATGCTTCATGTACAATTTATTCTTGCATTTAATAAAGATATTCTTGACAAGGAAATTAAGCTTGTTGAGGCTTTTTCTTTGGACTTCAGAATAGCAAGGCCCGGGGACTATCTCAGATATTGGTGGAGCTTTATTTAGAGTAGGGGTGAAATCAAGACTTTGAGTATAGAAGGTGTCTGCTCATAGGTCCTCTGGTTGCATAGAAATTGATTAGAAGACTTTAGATGCCAAAACATGCCTACACTTTGACAGTGTGCGTAGTTTAGTCCCTTTTATTAGTCTGACAGGAACATTTTAAATGCCTATTTAAAGAACTAGGTTTACGTAAATTGAACTAAAGGCAACGACTGATGGCCAATTTTTTCACCAAAAGTTTTCTCTACGTGGACATGACTTATTGATATCTATTCTGGATGGGGTAGAGGTAGTTAAGGACAAACATTAGTATTAATAATACAGTATAACTTTTGGTTCACTAATTATATAATCATATATATATATATATATATATATATATATATATATATATATATATATATATATATATATATATATATATATATATATATATTATATACCTTTTACATGTGTATGTAATTTTTTGTTCCAAAAAAGATTGTTATCAGTAAGCTTTTAAATATGCCTATAAAGTCCATTCCTTCTGTTTACTTCTTTCATTAGACTCAATTAGGATCTGCCATAGTGTACTTTTGATTGCCCACAGTACCATCCTGTGAGCACACCACCATTTGTCTCTAGCGTTGCTCCATATTGACAGTGTTTTATCCATTTGCCTATAGCCATCCTTGGTTTGTGAATGCATTTTTTGTTGTGCATTTTTGGCCTTGAAGTCTATTGAAGTGTGCCTCATCCTGCTCCTGTGGGCTCCAGGCACCACCTATCCAATATACATAATATAATTCAATCCTATAGTGCATTTGCACTGCATGTACTTCTAATGTGTGCTAGTTGTAGTTCAGTCTTAAACTTTAATTTTAGAATTGTTTGTCTCTTTGGCAGTGCCTCTCAAAAGCTGTGATAGATCCTTTAAAACATTTTTTTTTTAACAGTCGACTACACGCTTTGTAAAATAAACATAATTAAAATATTACCATTTTTTTACTCATTTTGCACAACATTCCTGTTAAGCTCCACATTTATTTATATTAGTATTATTATTATTATATATTTTAGCCACAAGACTTAAAAAAAGCCGTTATTACAGTCTGGTAATAAATGAGCCATTTAGCATCCTAAATATCATTTTAGCTGTCTTTTATTTTTATCACTTAGTTGATCACATCCAAATGTCATGCTTATCTTTAGGCATTCTTGTTCCCAAATATTTAATTACAGTAAAAAGTTTACAACATTTTTCTTATATTTCATCATCATAATGAACACACCGAAACTATTGTTTTTTTTTAAGTTTATAGCTAGAGGGGAGTGGAGTGAATTAGGTAAAATTGCTGTTACTGGGGAATTACAGATTTCCAAAGTTACCAAAGTTAAAACTTTCACTATTACTCATTCTTTTGCTTAGATCAATTATTTTTTCTTTATTTAAAAAGTGTATTTTTTTGTATTTAACCAGTTTATTTGATTAGATTTCATGTTAGTTGAATTCAGTGGCGGTTCGTCCATAGAGGGCGCTGGAGCGCCGCCCCCTCTGGCTCTCACCGCCACTGAGTCAAATAACATAGATTCATGCATTGCACGCATCTATGTTATTTTCGCCGCTGCCGCTGTTATTCAGATGGTCGGCGCTCAATGTCCGGCCATCTGAATAACGCCAGCTGGTTGGCTGTACGGAAATGTCTATCAAAGCCAACAGCTCTGATAGGCTTTCCCAATACAGCACCCGGGTCCCGGAAGCTTATTCTCGGAGCGCACAGACTGTACGCCCCTTGAATAAGATGACAGGCGTCTCAGCCAATCAGGTTGGCCGGTTCTGGCTACCGGTAACCTGATTGGCTGAGACGCCTGTCAGTCATCGAGGGCGGGAGAAGACATCGTGGGACGTGGATGCCTAAAACCAGTAAAGGTAAGTGCCGGGCGGGGGGGGAAGAAAGCAATTTACAGGGCACAGTGGGGACAATTGGCACAGCGGCGACCATTGAAGGGCACAGTGGCTGCGTTTAATGGCATGGCACAGTGGTGACAATGGATGGCACAGTGGTGACAATGGATGGCACAGTGGCTGCGTTTAATGGCTAGGCACAGTGGTGACAATGGATGGCACAGTGGTTGCGTTTAATGGCATGGCACAGTGGTGACAATGGATGGCACAGTGGTGACAATGGATGGCACAGTGGCTGCGTTTAATGGCATGGCACAGTGGTGACAATGTATGGCACAGTGGTGACAATGGATGGCACAGTGGCTGCGTTAAATGGCATGGCACAGTGGTGACAATGGATGGCACAGTGACTGTGTTTAATGGCATGGCACAGTGGTGCAAATTGATGGCACAGGGACTGCATTTGATGGCATGGCACAGTGACTGCGTTTAATGGCATGGCACAGTGGTGCGAATTGATGGCACAGTGACTGCATTTGATGGCATGGCACAGTGACTGTGTTTAATGGCATGGCACAGTGGTGCGAATTGATGGCACAGTGGCTGCATTTGATGGCATGGCACAGTGGTGCAAATTGATGGCACAGTGGCTGCGTTTGATGGCATGTAACAGTGGCTGCGTTTGATGGCATGTAACAGTGGCTGCGTTTGATGGCATGTAACAGTGGCTGCGTTTGATGGCATGTAACAGTGGCTGCGTTTGATGGCATGTAACAGTGGCTGCGTTTGATGGCATGTAACAGTGGCTGCGTTTGGGCACAGTGAGACTGCAATTTTTTTTTTCCTTTGCGCCCCCCCAAAAATTTTGAGCACCAGCCACCACTGGTTGAATTTGTGTTTAAGGGCATAAAATTAATTAGGAGTAATTTTTTGGCACAAAAACAGGTCCAGGATCTTCTGTTATTATTATTATTATTATTATTATTATTATATAGGATTTATATAGCGCCAACAACTTGCGCTGCACTGTTGCCCTCAAGAGCTATTTTAATACCATTACACCCTTTAAGTGTATGTAAAGCCAACCTTTTTAATGGTGCTTTGGATTGAGTAGGGAATGACAAAGACTATGGCCCGGATTCACAAAGCACTTGCGCCGACCTATCTCGAGATACGCCGCGTAAGTGCAAATATGCGCCATCGTATCTATGTGCCGGACTCAGAAACTAAGATACGCCTGAAACGCCGGTGTAGAGTGGGCGCATGTTAGGATGAAGGAAAAAAGCTGGGACAGCCGCACTCCAAAAAAACTCCTCCTTTAATTAAAAATCACAAAATACATGCCACAGCAAAAAACAGCACAACAAAAGAAAAGCTGACGTTTCGCACTATGCCTTAGTGCTTCTTCATAGCTCGTAGAGTGGGCGCATATTTACGCTGGACGTATTTGGCGCTCCCATTGATTTTCTATTCACATATGCAAATAAGGGAGATACGTCGATTCACGAACGTACGTACGTCCGACGCAGTGCGCGTAAAGTCATACGTCCGGCGTAAAGTTATGCCCCATAAAGGAGGTGTAACTCAGCAGCATCCATGCAAAGGGCTGCACCAGGGAACACAAGCCGAAGTATTTTACGACGTTTACGTAGGACGTGAATATGACTAGGCGTATGTTACGTTCACATCGTAGGCAGTGATCCGACGTATATTAGGCAGTTGTTCAGTACAGGAGGTCTCCAGTACAAGTTTCCCCATTGGAAAATGTCTCCTAACCCCCCATTCTTTGGACAATTCCACATTTGGGGATTTTTCATCAGTTTCTATACTGGAGACAATGGTCACCAGAACCAATAATGGAATTCACCCTAAGTATTATGTCTAATGACCATTGGGGTTGCTTTACTAAAGACAAATAGACTATTCACTTTGCAAATAAATGTTTCCCAGAGCTTAGTGAATGTGGTGAATCTCTGCTGGCTTCCATAAACCAATCGCATGCAAGAAAAATGCTGTTTTCAGATTTTTTTGATGTGATTGGGTATTCTTTGGAAAGTGATATTTCATTACATTTACTAAGTTTTGAGTAAAATTCCCATGCAAAGTGCAAGCTCCCTTCCAAAGGGAACAGTCAATTTGCTTTTAGTAAATCAGCCCATTGTCTCCAGTACATAAAGATGAGAAATCCAACATGCCTCACAATTTTAGAGTTTGAGAATGAGGGACATTTCAGGGGGAGAATGTAGTTAAAGTGGGTGTGGTTAAATTAGGTTGGCCGGGAGAGGACAACATTCTTTAGCGCCAGGAGCATTGCTTGGCTTGTAAAAAAAATGGAGGCACTTTTAGGTACCCAAGGAAATTAGTAATGTGATGAATGAAATACAGAGGGCCAGATTCACAGAGATCGGTGTATCTCTGTGCCGGCGTAGAGCATCTCATATGCGCTACGCCGACTTAACATAGAGAGGCAAGTACAGTATTCACAAAGCACTTGCTCCCTAAGTTACGGCGACGTAGAGTAAATGGGCCGGCGTAAGCCCGCCTAATTCAAAGTAGGCTGGTAGTGGGCGTGTTGTATTGAAATGAATCGTTACCCCATGTAAATTAAGCGCCGAAAGAACGGCGCATGCTCAGAATCACGTCAAATTTACGCCCTAAGATATGACGGCTCAATGACAACGACGTGAACGTAACCTACGCCCAGCCCCATTCACGAACGACTTACGTAAACGACGTAAAAATATACGCTTGTTCCGACGTCCATACTTTGCATTACTTGCGCCTCATATAGCAGGGGTAACTTTACGCTGGACGTAAGCCTTATGTAAACGGCGTAGCGGGCGCAAGTACGTTCGTGAATCGGCGTATCTAGGTCCTTTGCATATTCGATGCGTAAATCTACGGAAGTGCCCCTTGCGGCCAGCGTAAATATGCACCCAAGATACGACGGCGTATGGCAACTTACGTCAGTCGGCTAAAGCCATATTTCTGGCGTATCTAGTGTTAGGAATCAGGCGCATAGATACGATGGCGCATCAGGACACTTACGCTGCGTATCTGTAGAAACGCCAGCGTAAGTGTTCTCTGAATCTGGCCTAGAGTGTCTAACAATAGATGTTGCCCACTGTTAACAGTGGGGGGGCGTAAGGGTATTTCTTAAACAAAAAAAGGCTTCCTTGCATCTATAAAATATATTTTTTATTTCAGTTCTTCAAGCAAGAGTCTCACAAACACATAGGAACTTTATCTTAAAGAACTCAAAAGAGTCAAGGACTACCTAGCCACCAGCTGTTGTTGAGACAATGAATACTTTGGTGAAAAGTATGTGTAGCACTACCCCCGAAGGAGCTGCTGTTTTAGATTTGGGCCTTGCACTTTACCTCAATATTCATCATCTAGGGCAGGCATGTCCAAAGTCCGGCCCACAGGCCAATTGCGGCCCCCATTCCAGTTTAATGTGGCCCCCTGGTAATTTGGATACATATCTCTTGTGGCCCCCAGGGCCACAAAAGATATATTGTATTTATCGGCGCTGCCTCGGAGGGGACAGGGAGGGGGGGAATGAGTGCTGTCCAGTTACATACAGGAGAATCTCCTGTTTATTCTGTGGCATCTGTAATAGGAATTCCCGTCTCCTGGGCTGCCATTGGATGACTCCTCTGTCTATCATAGGAGGCAGGACATTGTATTAAAGAGGCTGCTATGTAAACAGGAGATTCACCTGTATGTAATCTGTTGGCGCTCGTCCCGCCCCATCCCCTCCGAGGCTGCAGATGGGCATCGATCAGGCTGCATTTATGGCAATGGCGAGGCTGCAGATGGGCACTGATTAGGCTGCATTGATGAGCACTGACCCTTATTTTGCTTCACAGTTCTTTATTTAATTTTTTTTCTGAAACTTCCCTCCTAAAGTGAAGGTGTGTGTTATATGCCGATAAATACCGTATATTCAAATAACAAGCCTGAGCTCATCTCTTCACCACACATGGCCACAAAGGCAAGAGAATTCTTGTTGCGCAGTGTATTAGTGCTCAGGCGAACACACTTAGACCAAATTTTAATGGTTCAAACGAACACACAGCACAGTGTGGGCATGAGAAGCCCAGTTCATGTGTCTTCCTGGATTTCCCTAGAGAGGTGCATGCTGGGATTTTTAGGCACAGTAATGCCCAGAGACTCCTGGTAAATGAGTCTGATCATTTCCCAGGAGGCAATGGGGTCTTAGGACAGGAAGTTGAACCATGTGGACTAGGAACTAGGCAGATTACGAAATCTCCTAGTAACAGCCATATACAAGTGAGTAAAAAAAAAAAAAAAATAAGATTTTTTTTTCTTACATTAAAGGCAAGCTGTTAATAAAAAGTTTATTTTTAGGATGGAACTTCGCTTTAAGTTTAGATTTACTTGCAATCTACATCACTAGGATTTTTTCCCCTTGCAACAAAATTGCAATTTCACTTAAAAACCACCTAGTGCAACTGAATCAGGCCAAGGAAAATTATCTTCAGTCCAGTTCTGCACTTTCAATAAGAAAATGGCCGTGATTAAAGCTACAATGGCCCGAAACATATAGACTGTGGCTTCATCTAAGACATTTAGTGTAATTAAATGTGGAGACAGAAGGGAGCAATGTGTAGAGTTCAATTCTTCGTAGGAGGCATGTAAAAACATCAGCTCTCCGCCATTCTAAAGAGAGCTCTGGAAGGATTTCCTGCGGCTGTCCCTTTGTATTCTCTAAGTACCTGACTGCAGTGTTTGTGGTTTCTACCACTTACTTAAAGAGATTAGAGTTTTACTTAATCAGCTGTGTCTGCGGTTCACAATAAGTAGCTTTTAGCTACAAAATTGATCTTTTGGCACACAACCAAATGACTTTCAATGGACTGTTTTCGACCTAAAACAACATTTTGCTTTAACTGCTTCTGCCAGGATTGTGTGAGAGGTGCAGCGATCAGGACCCGGAGCCCCAATGGATGGAGAATAGTAGAATTCAGGTGCACAGTGTGTTAAAGCACTCACACCAGGGAAGAGAAGATACCAGAGACAACCCAGTGACCAGGCTGAAAGCCATCATTTAAAGTAAATGTAAACCACTAACAATTTCTTTTTGATTTGTTTTGACGTAAAATGCTTGCTTTCACTTTTTTTATGCTTTTTGTGCACCTCAGTACTGCTTCTTCTCCTGTAGCCTTTTTTTGCAGCCGATTCTTGTCTATGTGCATGAGCTCCATTGATTGATGCATGACATTTTTCGGGAGGGGGGTAACCTACGTAATACAACATGGATAGAGGAAAGCAGAAGCAGCACTCCATTTTAGACTCTATTGCCCAGATTCACAGAGAGCGAGTGCACATTACGCCACGGTAGCGCAAACCAATGTACGCTACGCCGACGCAGCGCAGAGAGGCAAGCATGGAATTCAGGAAGCCAGTGCTCCCAACGCTGCTTCGGCGTAGGTTTCGAAGGCACAGGCCGGTGTAGGTGGAAGTGGGCTTGCCCCATGCTAATCCATGCAAAAAGAGGCGTGACCCCATGCAAATGATGGTTTGAGAGCCAGACAAGTACGTTTAACGAACTGCGAATGCATCGGGACGTGGACGCATCCCCGTGCGCATGCTCACAACCATGTCGGAACAACTGCCTAAGATACACCGGATCACTGCGTACGCCATGAATGTAACCTACGCCCAGCCAGACACACGTCCAATGTAAAATACGCCGGCTTTTGTTCCCTGGTGCAGACCTTTGCATGTCTGCTGCTGGGTTATACCTCCTTTATGGGGCTTAACTTTACACCGGACGTACAACTTAAGCGCACCTCTGGTAGCCTGCGTTGGGCACGTGCAGGTTCGTGAATCGCCGTATTTACCTCATTTGCATGTTTGAATGGCTAATCAATGAGAGAGGCACCATGCTCCCAGCCTAATTGTGCGCCCACTCTACGCCGGCATAAGCAGGATACGTCGGCGGGGTGTAGCCTGGTTTTAGGCGCATCTCTGTTTGTGGGTCGCTCCTTCTGGTAAAACTACCATTCATAATGGAGTAAGCATATTCATCACGCTGTAACAGACAGAAAAGCACAAATCGTCTTTTACTAACACGGAATCAGCTAAAAGCAGCCCAAAGGCGAATAGAACTTCCCCTTTAGAGTGCCCTCGTACGTGTTGTACGTCACCGCGCTTTGTTCATAATTTTTCAAAAACGATGGTGTGTGGGCAACGTCGTTTTTAATGATGAAGTTGGAAAAACTTAGTGTTTTGGACATGATTTTGAAAAAAAAAAAAAATTCATGCTGAAAAATGACCGTGTGTACGTGGCATAATACACAGGCATCATAAAACTCAACGCGTTTCACAAGTCACTGCTCGCTTCTTCAGGAGTAGATGTAAATGCAGTGTATCTACAGATCGAAAATATCAATGAGAAATATATAAAAAAAGATAAATGTCATAAACCAAATATGGGGAACCTTACACAAAGAGGTCCCATACTCACATATGGACTAAGCCAACCAATATAAGAAGAAGAAAAAAAGAGGGAGGGAGCAAAAGGGAAAGAAAAAGACAGAATAAAATAAATTAGAAAAGAAACCAAGTAAGTCAACACAAAATATTCTCTAAGAAGTAAACCTATCTATATGAAGTTCCATCGTACAGAACTTCGCCTGAAGAGGACCAACAATATGTTTAGGGAAAAAAATCATCTTTGAAACTTATCTGAGTTTTGAGTAATAGATCCGGATGCCCTAAAGCTTGTTATGTTTTTTCCAGTTGTCTGACTCTCCAATCTAGCCTGCATCTCCTCTAGGGATGAGCTTTATGTTCAGGTCGAACATAAGTTCAACTCAAACATTGGCTGTTCGCCCGTTCAAGGAATAGCAAACAATTTGGGGTGTTCGCGGCAAATTCGAAAGCCGCGGAACACCCTTTAGAAGTCTATGGGAGAAAACAAAATTGCTAATTTTAAAGGTTAATATGCAAGGTATTGTCATAAAAAGTGTTTGGGGACTTGGGTCCTGCCCCAGGGGACATGTATCAATGCAAAACATTTTTTTTAAGGAGCAGTGAATTTAATAACAAGTAAAGTGAAACTATAAAAGTGAAATATTCCTTTACATTTCGTACCTGGGGGTGTCTATAGTATGCCTGTAAAGTAGCACATGTTTCCTGTGTTTATAACAGTCCCTGCACAAAATGACATTTCTAAAGGAAAAAAAGTAATTTTAAACTACTTGCGGCTATAATGAATTTTCGGGTCCCGGCAATACAGATAAAAGACACACAGACGAAGACACGTGACTGTGTCGTAACGCGTAGGGATTGGCCGTGGTCAGACATACACCAGGAGTGACGTAAGACGGCGCAGAGGACGCCACTGTTCATGAGTATATGCACTCGTTTTTAATTTTTCATGTAAGCGCAACTTTGTACTTTAATAAATATCCCTGAAGTTTATACTACACTATCGAAGGCCCTCTTTTGTCCCTTTTGTTCCCTGGTACGGAGAGCATACAGGTACTTTGATTAGGGACCAGGAGATATCGAGGAAACCAGTGTGTGGTGGACATGATTCATTGCTGACTTTACACTTCATTGAGGTGAGCGCTCTGGGAGACCAGATCGGTATTTTTGGTGGAGTTTTCCATTCTTCTTGGGACTAGTGGACATCTTGTTTTATAGCAGTCTCACTGCGTCTTCACTTATGGACTTTATTTGTATGGTTTATTTTGGCTAACACCTTTAGCCTATTTTTGGTCACTTTTATCACCCTTTATTATTTTACCTTTTCACATTTATTATCATCATCACGATTATTTGTCTATGTATATTTTGCGCAAAAACCTTATTAATCACAGATAAAAGTCATAGAAAAAAATTACCCTTTGGGTCTGGTATGAATATTAAGGGGAACCCCAAACCAAAATAAAACAAAAATGCGTGGGGGTCACCCCAAATTCCATTACCAGGCCCTACAGGTCTGGTATGGATTTTAAGGGGAACCCGCACCCAAAAAAAAAGAAAATTACGTGGGCCGCTCCTCGGTGGTTGTGGGGGTCTGCCATCGGGGGCTTATCGGAATCAGGAAGCCCCTTTAACAAAGGGGACCTCCAGATCCCAGCCCCCTCCTATGTGAATTGGTAAGGGGTACATTGTACCCCTACCATTCCACAAAAAAAGTGACAAAAAAGGAAAAAAAAACATACACACAGCTTTAATAGAAAAAAAAAAAAAATTCCAGCACTGTAAACCTGCCGCTACAAACAATACAGCCTCCATAGGAGACACCCGGCCAAATGACGCAATCCCATCTGACAGCTCTTATATAACCCCGCCCCCTCTGACGCAATGGGGTTTCTGGCAGTTTCCCCATGGTGTCAAGGGTGACCCACGCCCCCTCTGACACGTCATGGGAAACCCCCGTTGCGTCACAGGGGGGCGGGATCACCCATCCACCTCACAGGTGGCCCCCCCTCGGTTATTTAAGAGCTGTCAGACGGCTCGCACGTCATTCGGCCGGGTGTCTCCTTTAGCGGCTGTATCGTTCGCAGCGGGTCGGACTCGTAGAAGGATTACGGCGCTGGAATTTTTGTTTTTAATTAAAGGACTTGTCCCAAGCTGTGTGTGTTTTTTTTCCTTTTTTGTCACTTTTTTGTGAAATGGTAGGTTACCATTTCACATGGGGGGGGGCAGGATCTGGAGGTCTCCTTTGTTAACGGGGGCTTCCAGATTCCTATAAGCCCCCCACCCGCAGACCCCACAACCACCGGGCAAGGGTTGTGGGGATAAGGTCCTTGTCCCCATCAACATGGGGACATCCTCCCCATGTTGAGGGCATGTGGCCTGGTACGGTTCAGGAGGGCATGTGGCCTGGTACTCCTAGCACACCTCCCCAAATTTCTTCTCCTGCAACATTTTTTACCACCTGTTGCCAACTCAAATTCCATCCCCCAATCTCCTTGGGGTGCCCCCCACCTCACATCCGCTTCTTGTTGCTTGTTGCAGGAGAAGAAATTTGGGGAGGTGTGCTAGGAGTACCAGGCCACATGCCCTCCTGAACCGTACCAGCCATCCGGGGCCCTGGGGACCTCTGGGCCCTTTAATAATAAAAAAAATATGTATATGTATATACAAATTATTTGTTTTTTTTATAAAAATAAATTACAAAAAAGAGGGGTTGCCATCCGGGACCTCTGGGCCCTTTAATAAAAAATAAATTAAAAAAAATATATAAAGAAAATAAATAAACATTTATTTTTTTTTAAAAAAGGGGGGGGGGGTGCCATCCAGGGCCCTGGGGACCTCTGGGCCCTTTAATAAAAAATAATATATAAACAAAAAAAATAAAATAAACATTTATAAAAAAAAAAAAAGGGGGGTTTGCCACATGGGGCCCTGGGGACCTCTGAGCCCTTTAATAAAAAAAATATAAAATATATATATATATATAAAAATAAAAAATAAATAATAAAATAATATAAAAAATATATTTTTTTATTAAAAAGGGGGGATGTCATCCGGGGGGCCCTGGGGATCTCCGGGCACCTGGGGACCCCCGTACCCCTAAAAAAAAAATGGCCCTTTAATAAAAAATAAAATAAAAATATATTAAAAAATATATATTTTTTTTATTAAAAAAATAATAAAAAAAAGGGGAGTTGTCATCTGGGGCCCTGTGGGCCTCCAGGCCCCTTACAGGTGTACTGCCTGTACCCCCCTGATGGCGGCCCTGCTTATTTGTGATATTATTCAACCCAGAAGACAAAGGGCAACTTGTGAAAAGATAAGGCGGGGTAGCTCCAGATTGAAGGTGAGTATTGCATCCAATGTTTTCCTTTTTTTTCTTTGCAGACCCAGAGATTCATCTGAAAAACCATTAGCCCAGAGGTAGGCTTTCGTTTTTTTCTGATGATCCGTAATCTGCTTTATTCCTCGTTATTAGTTGTTTTCCTATGTAACGTGTCTTCTCCAGGGAGATGTTTATGGCCCTCCACATATGGATCTGCAGATACTGCAGCTTTCTCCTACAAACGAATCTGCATTTGTCTCTTCCCTGCATTTGGAAACAATTCTAGTAGCGCAGAGCAACCTCATTCTCTCATCCGCTGCCACATCTGTTACTCAACATTTTGGAAAGTTTTGCCCAGTCTATTGTCACTGCTCCAGACCCGTAATTAACTGCGACAACTCCCGATCAGAACAGATCAAACTGATTCCTCCTCTAATCATCAAAGGGACATTGTAAATGTCTATAATGAGACCATATTAAGGAAGGAAGCCAGTTATGAGTGATCAGAACTGGAAGTTTTCGATTAGAGAAGGGATGGAATTCATTTGTCGGAGAGTGAAGAGGAGCAGTGATAATAGACGGGTGGGGGGATGGAAGTAATCACCTTGATGGGAAGCAAGTTTAGAAGATTAATGGAAATTAATACTTATTTATAGCATGTATATCATGATGCATGTATGGGAATAATTGACCACACTGGTTGTAAGTGTGATTGGAGAGCAACTAGAGGTAATTACATAGTTACAGTGCTGAGGCCAAAATCATAGACATCTACTTCTAAAGTGGAACTTTACCTAACAATGAAAAAATATTTTTAATACAGAAGAACCACATTTTATGCCAGCGTATCAGTAGATACACCGACGTAACTCGCAATCTAAGCCCGTCGCATGTCTGAGGCCTCGTACAGACGACCGGATCTATCCGCTGGGATTGATCCGCGGATCAGTTCCAGCAGATAGATCCGGTCGTCTGTACGTCCGAGCGGACATTTCCCGGTGGATAAAAATCCAGCCGACGGATTCCCAGCGGATAAAAATTTTGTAGCATGCTACAAAATCTATCCGCTGGAATCCAGTCCAGCGGACTGATCCGGTCGTCTGTACAGACTCACCTGATCAGTCCGTCCGCTCCCCTCCCTCGCATGCGTCGTAATGATTTGACGCATGCGTGGAAGTATTTACCTTCCAGCGTCGCGCACGTCGCCGCGTCATCGTCGCGGCGACGGCGCGACACGTCACCGCGGATGTATTCCGCGCGGATTTCGATCTGATGGTGTGTACAGCCATCAGATCAAAATCCGCCAGAGGATTTATCCGCTGGAAACGGTCCAGGGGACCGTTTCCAGCGGATATCCTCTCGTGTGTACGAGGCCTAAGTGTATGCTCAAACTGAGATACACTTAAACCTACCTAAGATAGGGTGCAATATTTCCGCTGGCCGCTAGGTGGCGCTTCCATTGAGTTTGGCGTAAAATATGCAAATTAGTAGATACGCCGATTCACGAACGTACGCTTGCCCGTCGCAGTAAAGATACGCCGTTTCCGTAAGAGGTATGCCGGCGTAAAGATAAAGCTGCCCCCTAGGTGGCGTATCCTATGTTAAGTATGGCCGTCGTTCCCGCGTCGAAATTTTAAAATTTTACTTAGTTTGTGTAAGTCGTCCGTGAATGCAGCTGGACGCCATTTACGTCCACGTCAAAACCAATGATGTCCTTGCGACATCATTTAGAGCAATGCACGCCGGGATTTTTTAGGGACGGCGCATGCGCAGTTCGTTCGGCGCGGGAACGCGCTTCATTTAAATTAAACACGCCCCCTACCCGCCGAATTTGAATTCCACCGGGTGATTTACGCTACGCCACCGCAACTTTACAGGCAAGTATAAAATAGGGGGGGAACCAATGCGCACACCAACCTAACAAGGGCAAATGTAACCAAACAAATAAAACTATCAAGCAGCAGCCACAGCTAATTAGTGCTCACACACTGGCAATGATATGAAATATGGGGGGTGCGATGGCGCTTGCAATAAAAATTAAAAACTATATTAAAACACTTCCTGTTAATAGAACAAAATTTCAATCAGAAAAATCACCACTTCCTGTATTTCTAGAGGTGTTCCACTCCAAATGTATGGGATAATGTGGGATAATGTGGCGGGTGATAAGAGTGAAAAAATTATACGAGTATCCTTATTTGAATATACACACGTGCCTATATGAGCACAATGTATATATAATGAATGTAATCAATCTCAAACTCCGGGACAAGGAAAGCACCCAGACCTTAATCAATAATGTGAGGCGCAATAAAGGTGAGGTTTCCTAATACTGAGCAAACGTGCCAATATTAATAGATAATAAAAGTAGATAAACAATCAAATACAAATACCATAAATAAATAATAATGTGTGAAAAATATCCAATAAATTGTGTACGTTTTTATGCTATGGAAGCATCCCTGTTTTTATATTTGAGCACCATTGCTGGGATCCTGTGAGCCGGTTCGTATGTGAGTGAAGCAGCAGGTTGGCTGAGTAACACCCTCTCTGGAAGCATTACAGGCTTTAATATAGCCTCTGTGAGGTAAGGGGCTTGCATGAACGCGGATTCATACATCTACACTGTGGAAAGCCTGGTGGTTGGTGGAGCACTTATGCACCTTTCAAGTTTATGATTGAAGCATTCATACAAATAAACTTTCTGCACGTTTGTGCACTGGACACATTATTGGATTATATCTATTGGTTTCTGCACGTTTGTGCACTGGACACTTTTTGATAATTTTAAAAATATTTTTATATTATATATATTTTTTTATATATTTTTATATATTTTTTTATATTTATATCAACATAATTTTTATACATTTTTTATGACACGTTTTTTGTGTTTTTCTCACGATTTCTGAAGTTTATGAGACATTTTTCACTTTTGTCTATTTATAGATTTGGTTTTTTTTTCCCATGCATGTTATTTATTTCACATACAAGGACGTTTATTTCAAAGACTCATATGGGATTATAGTCATGATTGCACATATGCACTTTTTATGAATCAAGCACTTTATTGGATATTTTTCACACATTATTATTTATTTATGGTATTTGTATTTGATTGTTTATCTACTTTTATTACTTATTAATATTGGCATGTTTGCTCAGTATTAGGAAACCTCACCTTTATTGCGCCTCACATTATTGATTAAGGTCTGGGTGCTTTCCTTGTCCCGGAGTTTGAGATTGATTACTTTTACAGGCAAGTGCTTTGTTAATAAAGCACTTGCCTGAAAAACTTGCGGCGGCGTAACGTAAATCAAATACGTTACGCCCGCCCAAAAATACGCCCATCTACGTGAATTTGGCCCTACGTCTTTTTAAGTATTCTTACCTGCGAATGTAGAGCTCAGCGTATGATTTCTGCTGAGAAGAATGAGTGATGTCATCTTGGCCCAGTGAACAAAAATGGGCAAGATTGGAACCCAGAAGAAGATTGGATAAAGATGTCACCTGGACGCTGCTTCACTGGTGTGGAGGTGAGCGGTGGCCATGGGCGTCCACTGACATTTTTTCAGGGGTGGTGCTTCAGCAGCGGCGATACACAGTCGCATTTAACCCTTTCTTCAAACGGTAGCGGGGGTTAAAAGCGTGCCACTAGCGGCTGAATAGCACAGCTAAAACGATGGTAAAGCGCTTCTTTACCGATAACTCAGCCAGCTGGCAGTGTGAAATAGCTCTTGAGATAATTCAGCTTCACTCCATGCCAATATAAATATAGCCTAGAGAATGTACAGACCCCCCTTCAGCACAGATGACCCCCCCTTCGGTACAGACCCCCCTTCAGCACAGACCCCTCCATTCAGCACAGATGGATGCCCTCTTCAGCACAGACCCCCCCATTCTGCATATACCCCTCCATTCAGCACAGACCCCTCTTTAGCACAGATGGACCCCCCATTCAGCACAGATGGACCCCCCCTCCCCATCACATTCAGTACCTCAGATCAGCCATCAGCACAGCACAGGCACAGCAGGTTCCCTCCTGCTCGCTGTGCCTGTGTGACATCTGGCCCTGGACCGCTCAGACAGCCCGCGGCCGCGAGACTCTTCAACACCTTCTCGAATTTCCAGGGGGGGTTAATTGCCCCCTTGCCCTATGGAGCGCACACCCATGGCGGTGGCGGCTGGTGCTCAAAGTTTTTGGGGGGGCGTAACCAAACTAAAAAAAAAACCCCATCAATTGCAGCCACTGTGCCCATAAAGTGCAGTCACTGTGCCCATCAAATGCAGCTACTGTGCCATCAAACGCAGCCACTGTACCCATAAATTGTATAAAGAGGGTACTAATGCGCAAACCACAGTGATGATAAAAAAACTAAACTAGAACTAGACCAATAGCTGCCAACTAAAGGTAAAATTGATAAAGCAGATAATGTGGCACTTATTGTATTAAAACAATATACCGTATTTATCGGCATATAACACGCACAGGTGTATAACACGCACCTTCATTTCAAGAGGGAAGTTTCAGGATTTTTTTTTCAATTTTGAATAAAGAACTTTGAAGCAAAATAAGGGTCAATGATCATCAATGCAGCCTGATCAAAATTGACCATCAATGCAGCCTGATCAAAATTGCCCATCAATGCAGCCTGCTCAATGCCCATCCGCAGCCTCACAATTGCCCATCAATGCAGCTTAATTAATGCCCATCTGTAGCCTCACAATTGCCTATCAATGCAGCCTGATCAATGCCCATCTGCAACCTTCCCATTGCCATGAATGCAGCTTGATTAATGCCCATCTCAGGTAGGGGTGCGGGATGAGCACCATCAGCAAGAATCTCCTGTTTACTCGGCAGCCTCTTTAATACAAAGTCCCGCCTCCTGGACCGGCTTCTATGATAGACAGAACATTGGTCCAATGCTGGCCCAGGAGCCGAGACTTCCTATTACAGAGGCCACAGGAGATTCTCGCTGTATGTAATCTGAAGGCGCTCGTCCCGCCCCCCTCCCTGTTCTTTCCGAGGCGGCCCAAATTGCAGTATCGGCGTATAACACTCATACACTATTTGCAACCGATTTGCAGGATGAAAAAGTGAGTGTACCCATAAATTGCCTTCACTGTGCCATCAAACGTAGCCACTGTACCCATCAATTGCTGAAACTGTGCCCATGAATTGCCACCAGAGTGCCCCATCAAATGCTGCCCAGTTTGCCCCATCAGATGCTGCCAGTGTGCCCATCAATTGCCGCTACTGTGCCCCATCAGATGCTGCCAGTGTGCCCATCAATTGCCGCTACTGTGCCCTATCAGATGCTGCCAGCGTGCCCATCAATTGCCGCTACTGTGCCCCATTAGATGCTGCCAGTGTGCCCATCAATTGCCGCTATTGTGCCCTATCAGATGCTGCCAGCCTGCCCATCAATTGCAGCCACTGTGCCCCATCAGCTGCTGCCAGCATGCCCATCAATTGCCGCTACTGTGCCCCATCAGATACTGCCAGTGTGCCCATCAATTGCTGCTACTGTGCCCCATCAGATGCTGCCAGCCTGCCCATCAATTGCTGCTACTGCGCCCCATAAGATACTGCCAGTGTGCCCATCAATTGCCGCTACTGTGCCCCATCAGATGCTGCCTGCACTTACCTGTCTCAGAGCAGGTCAGCGGCGGTCTCCTGCACGTCCTCCATGTCTTCTTCCGTCCTCTCTCAGGCGTCCAATCACAGCGCCTGACGTTTTAGCCAATCAGGTGACCGGTAACAGACCCGGCAACCTGATTGGCTGAGAGACGAATTCAGTGTTAGCAACGTAAATTCCTTTGCTTTGCTAACACACAGCTGAGTGAACAGCGAACACCCAGCATGGCACCCGCTGTACACATTTTTGGGCGCCAATTAGAGCCTATGGGTCTAATCAGGTGCTTCCAAAAAACACTCCCGTGTAATTCAGGTGCCCAGTGCCCGAAAAGGGGCCGGACACCTGAATAGGGGGTGTCAGCAGCGACCATAGATAGATTCATGCAGTGCATGAATCTATCTATGGTGATTAGAGCGGTGCAGGGGAGAGGGGGCGGCGCTCCTGCGCCCTTTATGGATGCACCGCCACTGAAGGGGAGTATAGTTCTGCTATAAAGTGGAACTTCACTCCCCCAATCAACATACATTTTTTTCTATGCTGCTAGTAAATAGATAGGAAAGTATTTCATATTTACTTGTTTTAAACTTTTTTTTTCTTATTTCTTCACTAAAGCCTCGTACACACGATCGGATTTTCCGACAGGAATTGTGTGTTAACAGGCCGTTGGCCTAAAATCCAAACCTTTGTACGCTCCATCGGACAAATATTGTCTGATTTTCCACTGACAAATGTTGGATAGCAGGCTTTCAGATTTTCAGATTTTGGCAGATTATCCAATCGTGTGTACACAAGTCAGTCAGACAAAAGTCCAAAGTACAAACACGCATGCTCAGAAGCAATGCTCACCAAACACGGGCATTAGCAGAAGGTGCCCAAAGGGTGGCGTTTAAGAGCTGAAAAAACACGTAGTACGTAACTATGTTCGTGTTTGTTGGCCGACAATCGTGTGACGTTTGTATGCAAGACAAGTTCCTGGCCAACACCTTTCGGACAAAAGTCAGACGCTTTGTCTGCGGAAAATCCGATTGTGTGTACAAGGCTTTAGAGTGCCTTGAAAAAGTATTCATACCCCTTCGAAATGTAAGTCTCATACACACAATCGAATTTTTCATCGAACAAAGCGTAGGACTTTTGTCCGAAGGGCGTTGTCCAGGAACATGTCTTGCATACAAACGGCAAAGAATTGTCAGCCAACAAACACAAAACTATGTGGGTTTTCAGCTCTTTAGCACCACCCTTTGGGCAACTTCTGCTAATGTTGTGTTATGGTGAGCATTGCTTCTGAGCATGCGTGTTTGTACTTTGGAGTTTGTGTACACATGAATGACAAAACACATTTGTTGGCGGACAATTTTAAAGCATGCTATCCAACATTTGTTGGCGGAAAATCCGACAACAATTGTCTGATGGAGCGTACAAACGGTCTGATTTTCTGCCAACAGTCTGCCATCACACAATTTTCTTTGGAAAATCCGATTGTGTATTTGAGGCTTAAAGCGGGGTTCCGACCACAATTAGCATTTTTTAAATGTATATCCTTTCATCCTGCGTTTTTATAATATAAATCCGGTCACTTACTATTTTACAATCCGCCGCCGCTCCACATAGTTACTCAAAAAAGATAGTTTATAAAACTATGTCCACACCGTTGTCATTTTGCTTGTGGGCATTGTGAAGCCCACAAGCACTTACTTTCTGGAAGTCTAGGATGGGGAGTTATAATAAGGGAGCGCACTGCATCCTGGGAAATTATGACACACATTTCACAGGAGCATTAGCGTGCTGAGGAGCCGAGGGAGATGATGTTAGAATCCTAGGTGATTCCGAAGGCAGATTTTGTGGGACCGCATATCAACAGGCATTTCCAGGTGAGTTACAAAAAAATTATTATTTTTTTTTTAGGTCTAATGAGCGCAATAATGAAAAAATTGAGATGGAAACTCCACTTTAAGAATGAGATGCCATTAAAGTTCATGTGTGTGTTTAACCGCTTGCCGCCCGCCCACCATCAAATGTCGGCTGGGCGATGCGGCTCCCGTTCTGGGTGGACATTTTATGATGGGCGCCCGGAACGACCACTCTCGCGGGCCCCCGGGGGCTCGCAGCGTAGCGATCGTGGCCGCATTGTGTTGCTAGGCTTTCAGTGCCCACAAGTGGCAGCAATCATTGGTCAATAGTGATGGCAGTCAGTGCTGGCTATCACTGCTGCCCATCAATGCCCATCACTGCTCATCACTGCTGCCCATCAATGCCACCCATCAGTGCCCATCAGTGGCGTCTATCCATGCCACCTATCTGTGCCCACCAGTGCTGCCTATCTGTGCCCACCAGTGCCGCCTATCATTGCTCATCAGTGCCACATATCAGTGCCACCTATCAGTGCCCATAAGTGCAGCCTATCCGTGACCATCAGTGCCGCATCATCAGCACCCATCAGTGAAGGAGAAAAATTACTTATTTGCAAAATGAACTGACAAACTGAGAAAAATATTATAATTTTTTTCAAAAATGTTGGTCTTTTTTTGGGGAGGGGGGATAAAAAACCTAGGAGTGATTAAATACCAAGAAAATTATAGATTTCACATGGTAACAGTGTAGCATGACCGCGCAATTGTCATTCAAAGTGTGACAGCGCTGGAAGCTGAAAAATGGCCTGGGCAGGAAGGGGGTTTAAGCACCCTATATTGAGTTGGTTAAAGTGGATGTAAAGCCACTCTCATCCTTTCTAAACTACTGCCATGGTGCTGATCTATAAGGATATAGATGTCTCCTGCATGTATCCTTACCTGTCAAATGTCTCCCCTCTGTCTGTTATGAGAACTAAAAAACAGATTCTGTGGGTGGGTCTGTTGTCTGGAGCTTGGTGGGTGGAGTCGTGAAGTCAGTAGACTCCCCGCCCACCTTTACACTCCCCTTGTCAACATACATTTTCTCCTGTGTATTCCTTACAGTAAATTCTGCTCACTAACATCCAGTCAAAATCCAGAAAAGTAACCAAATGACTTCACAAAAGGAGTGAGTAAAAATAACGCCTGTCTCAGGCTAGTGCATGAGATATGTAAATAACTTCATTCACAGCAAGGGGGAATAACGGACAAAAGTTTTCTTCTGTTTGTCCGTTTATCTCACTGAAAAAAGAAAAGAGGATTGCTCAGAGCTGGATTACCTTTTTGTGGCTGGGTACAGATGATTGGAAATCTTATACTCTACATTGTGACAGCAAAACAAAACAAAAAAATTTCGGATTTACATCCACTTTAACCGCTTAAGGACCGCTGCACGCAGATATACATCTGCAAAATGGCACGGCTGGGCACAAGGGCGTACATGTACGTCCCCTTTAAGAGCCCAGCTGTGGGTCACGCAGCGCGCCGCCTGCTGCGCACTCGCAACCTGGTCCTAAGCTCCGTGACCGTCCCCACAGGAACCGCGGACCCGATCGCCGCCGGTGTCCCGCGATCGGGTCACAGAGAGGAAGAACGGGGGGAGGTAAGTGTAAACAAACCTGTCCCCGTGCTTTCTAGTGAGACTGACACTGATCGTCTGTTCCCTGTCATAAGGAACGACGATCAGAGACGTCACACGCGAAGCCACGCCTACCCACAGTAAGAAACATAAATCAGGGCACACTTAACCTCTACAGCACCACCTACAGGTTAACCCCTTCACTGCCAGTGTCATTTTACAGTAATCAGTACATTTTTATAGCACTGTTCGCTGTATAAATGACAATGGTCCCAAAATAGTGTCAAAAGGATCCGATGTGTCCGCCATAATGTTGCAGTCACGATAAAAATCGCTGATCGCCGCCATTACTGGTAAAAAAAAAATATTCATTAAAAAATGCCATAAAACTATCCCCTATTTGGTAGATGTTATAACTTTTGTGAAAACCAATCGATAAACGCTTATTGCGATTTTTTTTACCAAAAATATGTAGAAGAATACGTATCGGCCTAAACTCAGGGGAAAAAATATTATTTTTTATATATTTTTTGGGGGATATTTATTATAGCAAAAAGATAAAAATATTGAATTTTTTTCAAAATTGTCGCTCTATTTTTGTTTATAAAGCAAAAGAATTAAAACCGCAGTGGTGATCAAATAACACCAAAAGAAAGCTCTATTTGTGGGGAAAAAAGGACGCAGATTTTGTTTGGGAGCCACGTCGCACGACCGCGAAATTGTCAGTTAAAACGACGCAGTGCCGAATCGCAAAAAGTGGTCAGGTCTTTAAGCCGCATAATGGTCCGGGTATTAAGGGGTTGTAAAGGTTTGTTTTTTATTTTCTAACCACTTCCGGACCGCCTCCTGCACATATACGTCGGCAGAATGGCACGGCTGGGCACAAGCACGTATATATACGTCCTGTACTTGTACCCAGCCGCGGGCGCGCGCCCGCGGCGCGCTCCCGTGAGCCGGTCCGAAGCTCCGGGACCGCGGGTCCCGTGGACCCGATCGCCGCTCGAGTGCGGCGATCGGTCCCCGGAGCTGAAGAACGGGGAGAGCCGTGTGTAAACACGGCTTCCCCGTGCTTCACTGTGGCGGCGTATCGATCGCGTCATCCCCTTTATAGGGGAGACACGATCGATGACGTCACACCTACAGCCACACCCCCCTACAGTTGTAAACACTCACAAAGTGAACACTAACTCCTACAGCGCCCCTTGTGGTTAACTCCCAAACTGCAACTGTCATTTTCACAATAAAGAATGCAATTTAAATGCATTTTTTGCTGTGAAAATGACAATGGTCCCAAAAATGTGTCAAAACTGTCCGAAGTGTCGCAGTCACGAAAAAAATCGCTGATCGCCGCCATTAGTAGTAAAAAAAATAAAAAAAATAAAAATGCAATAAAACTATCCCCTATTTTGTAAACGCTATAAATTTTGCGCAAACCAACCGATAAACGATTATTGCGATTTTTTTTACCAAAAATATGTAGAAGAATACGTATCGGCCTAAACAGAGGAAATTTTTTTTTTTATATATGTTTTTGGGGGATATTTATTATAGAAAAAAGTAAAAAATATTGAATTTTTTTCAAAATTGTCGCTCTATTTTTGATTATAGCGCAAAAACTAAAAACCGCAGAGGTGATCAAATACCACCAAAAGAAAGCTCTATTTGTGGGGAAAAAAGGACGCCAATTTTGTTTGGGAGCCACGTCGCACGACCGCGCAATTGTCTGTTAAAGCGACGCAGTCCCGAACTGTAAAAACACCTTGGGTCTTTAGCCAGCATATTGGTCCGGGGCTTAAGTGGTTAAATAGGTTCTTTTAAGCTAGTGCATTGTTGGTTCACTTACCTTTTCCTTCGATTTCCCTTCTAAAAAAAAAAAATTCTTTGTTTTCTTTGTCTGAATTTGCTCACTTCTTGTTCCTCCTCAGTAAGCTGTTCCGACTGACTTTCCACCGCTCGGATGATGGTGGAAAGCTTACTGAGGAGAAACAGGAAATGAGAAATTCAGACAAAGAAAAAAAACACTTAGAAGGGAAATTGAAGGAAAAGGTAGGTGAACCAACAATGCACTAGCTTAACCACTTCATTACCGGTCACTTAAACCCCCTTCCTGCATTTTGAATGACAATTGCGCGGTCATACAACACTGTACCCAAATTATATTTGTATCATTTTTTTCCCACAAATAGAGCTTTCTTTTGGTGCTATTTGATCATCTCTGCGATTTTAATTTTTTGCGCTATAAACAAAAAAAGACAGAAAATTTAGAAAAAAAACACAATATTTTTTACTTTTTGTTAAAATAATATTCCAATTTTTTTTTTTTTTTTATATTTTTTTCCTCAGTTTAGGCCGATACGTATTCTTCTACATATTTTTGTTAAAAAAATCGCAATAAGCGTATATTATTGGTTTGCACAAAAGTTATAGCGCCTACAAAATAGGGGATAGATTTATGATTTATTTTTAATTTTTTACTAGTAATGGCGGCGATCTGCGATTTTTTTTGTCAGGCCTGCGATATTGCGGCGGACATATCGGACACTTTTGACACGATTTTGGGACCATTCACATTTATACAGCGATCAGTGCTATAAAAATGCATTGATTACTGTATAAATGTGACTGGCAGGGAAGGGGTTAACACTAGGGGGTGAGGAAGGGGTTAAATGTATTCCCTGGGTGTGTTCTAACTGTGTGGTGTATGGCGACTGACTTGGGGAGGTGACCGATGCTGTGTCCCTATGTACAAGAGACACAGCATCGGTCTCCTCTCTCCCTGACAGGACGTGGAGCTCTGTGTTTACACACAGAGCTCCACGTCCCTGCTGTCACCGCCGATCCTGGGTACCTGACGGACATCGCGGCCGCCAGGCACGCGCATCGGGTTCCCAGTGATGCGCCGGGAACATTGTTTCCCCGCTGCGCGCCCCCAGCAGCACGCACGGGGAATGCTAATAAAAGAACGTCCAGGGACATCCACCTGGCAGTTGAGAGCCGCGCTGTGGTTAAAGGAACCTATTCAGAAAAAAAAAAAAACCTTTACAACCCCTTTAACCGCTTAACGACCGCCGCATGTATATGTATGTCCACAGAATGGCACGTACAGGCAGATGGGCGTACACGTACGTCCCTGCCTTTCCGCGGGTCGGGGGTCCGATCGGGACCCCCCCGGTACATGCGGCGGTCGGAAATCGTCGGGGAGCGATCCGGGATGAGGGAGAGGCTATTCGTTTCTAGCCGCCCCCTCGCGATCGCTCCCTGGAGCTGAAGAACAGGGAGAGCCGTATGTAAACACGGCTTCCCCGTGCTTCACTGTGGCGGCGCATCGATCGAGTCATCCCTTTTATAGGGAGACACAATCGATGACGTCAGACCTACAGCCACACCCCCCTACAGTTGTAAACACACACTAGGTGAAACATAACTCCTTCAGCGCCCCCTGTGGTTAACTCCCAAACTGCAACTGTCATTTTCACAATAAACAATGCAATTTAAATGCATTTTTTGCTGTGAAAATTACAATGGTCCCAAAAATGTGTCAAAATTGTCCGAAGTGTCCGCCATAATGTCGCAGTCATGAAAAAAATCGCTGATCGCCCCCATTAGTAGTAAAAAAATAATAATTAATAAAAATGCAATAAAACTATCCCCTATTTTGTAAACACTATAAATTTTGCGCAAACCAACCGATAAACGATTATTGCGATTTTTTTTACCAAAAATATGTAGAAGAATAAGTATCGGCCTAAACTGAGGAAAAAAAATGTTTTTTTATATATTTTTGGGGGATATTTATTATAGAAAAAAGTAAAAAATATTGCATTTTTTTCAAAACTGTCGCTCTATTTTTGTTTATAGCGCTAATAATAAAAACCGTAGAGGTGATCAAATACCACCAAAAGAAAGCTCTATTTGTGGGGAAAAAAGGACGCCAATTTTGTTTGGGAGCCACGTCGCACGACCGCGCAATTACCAGTTAAAGCAGCGCAGTGCCAAATTGTAAAAACACCTCTGGGCATTTAGCTGCATATTGGTCCGGGGCTTAAGTGGTTAACCTCCCTGGCGGTATGATTCTTTCAGAAAAAACATGCTGAAAGCGGTACCATTATTTGCAAGGAAATTTGGCGTTTTATATTGTAGGTCTGTCATTTTTAGAAATAACTCACTTAAATCTGACCAAACAAGATTCTAATAGGCATCCCAGGTATGACATTTTTTTAAAAACAAAATTATAAATTATAATATAATAAATAATTATAAATAATTATAACAAATAATAATATAATTCTAATAAAAATTATTCAATAATGTAATCAAATCAAAATCACTGAAATTTGCTCAGTTGCAGAATTGTCGCTGTCATTATTTTTATTTTTTTATGATGAATTTCCCCACAAATCGCTATCGCTCAATTCTGCAAGTGATTATAATTTGTTATCGCTGTTTTTTAGCTGATCTAAAACTATTTTTGACATAAAGGGACACTTTTGGTTGCTATGGACAATCTACAGTTTGCAGGGAGAAAGAAACGTTTTTATTATATAAAATGACATGCAGGACACTGGGCAGACCACTAGGGACAAGGGGTGTGTGTTTTTTTTACATACAGTACTGTAATCTATAAGATTACAGTATACTGTATGTATAGTGTTTGTTTACTTTTTTGAATTTGGCGCCGTTCTCCGTCCCCGTGCGTCGTAACGTCACAGGGAACGGAGATCGGCGTCACACAGAGGCACTGTGTGAATCGAGCGAGGTCCCGCTCGCTCACACAGCGCGGTGGCATCGCTGGATCCAGGGACAAGGTAAGTAAAACTCCCTGTACATCCAGCGAGGCGAGCCCGAGTCTGACTCGGGGTTACCGATCCTAGCCCAAAAATCTCACCCCGAGTCAGACTCGTGAACACCGCCCAGGAGGTTAAGTGGTTAAAGGCAGGCGTCCCAATACTTTTGGTAATATAGTGCATCTTTTAATGGGCTATTTGTTTTTATCTTGTTATGTTTGGCCAGGGTTTTGGTTGATTGTGTATTGGCTGGGCACCGGTTTTCCTTAATTACACATGTAGGAAAATTGGAGATTCAGCTTTTTGAAGAGCTTCTTTGGACTCCACAAGGTGGGTATACTGCACCCTGGACACACAGAATAAAATGGCACAGAGCACACCATACAGATGCTGCAACAAAAAGAGGAAAGCGGAGAATCCAAGGCAGGAGGCGGCGGTTGTTGCCGCAGCCGCAGATAACAGCCTCATTTTCTTGGCAAGATGTGCCGAGGTTTGGACTTGAGTGATGATACAACTGTTATCTTGACACCAGGCTCTCTCATTTTAAAACTGTTTATGAGAAACAAATATCATCTGAAAAGCAGCTTGCCAGACACTAAGTAAATCACGTCGGCCATAATGAATCAAGTATCGCCAGCTGTACCCGCATTGTCATTGTGTTATGATGTAACGCATTCCACCCCACTGATACTGCGACCAAATTTGGGCACAGAACCTTCCTTGATCAGTTGGCAAAGTAAGAAATGCAAGTCTGAAAAGGAAAAAAAAATGGAGAGGAAGCTAAATGTACAACGGAGCATAACAAGGTGTACGCTGATTATACAAACGGCCAATGAAATCCCATCGCCATCTCCAACAAACTGCTGGGACCCTGAAAGAAATGATTAATGGGCATTTTTGTGAACCAAAGCACATGGAAAATCGTCCCATCTGGACCCTTTAAGTGGAGGATGGAGGCTTTATCTTTGTTTATTCCAGCCCTTGCTAAAAGGCTTATTATAAATTGCAATAATCCAAGAAGCCAAGCGAAGAAGACAGAGACGCTCTTCAGATAAAAACCAAAAGAGCGACTTCTCTAACCAAGGACCAGATGTATTTTTGGGTTGTGTTCTTGTCCACATTTAGCTCGGCTTTTCAAGTGGTGAAGATTTGCATGTTTGTTTTGCGATACTAATGAATATGTTTTGGATTTACATTTTAGAAAATGGAAACTTTTTTCTTTCTTTCTTTTTTTTTCTTTTTTTTTAATTCCCTGGGCTTTATAGCTTAATGACTTCCAGAAGATAGTAGATTGTCCTCTTTTAACCCTTCACCGCTGAAGAAAACAATTCAAATGTATTATTTATTTAGACTGGCGTCATTTAGCTTAGGAAAGACATGTGTTTGAAATTTTTTTTCTTTTTTTTTTCTTTAGTACCTTTCTTTATCTCACCTTAAAGGGGTTGTAAAGGTTTGTTTTTATTTTCTAAATAGATTCCTTTAAGCTAGTGCATTGTTGTTTCACTTACCTTTTCCTTCGATTTCCCTTCTAAATGTTTTTTTTCTTTGTTTTCTTTGTCTGAATTTCTCACGTCCTGTTCCTCCTCAGTAAGGTGTTCAGTAAGCTGTTCTGACTGACTTTCCACCGCTGGGATGATGGTGGAAAGCTTACTGAGGAGAAACAGGAAGTGAGAAATTCAAACAAAGAAAAAAAACATTTAGAAGGGAAATCGAAGAAAAAGGTAAGTGAACCAACAATGCGCTAGCTTAAAGGAACCTATTTAGAGAATAAAAGGCAAACCTTTACAACCCCTTTAACCGCTTAAAGGGGTTGTAAAGGATTTTTTTTCTCCCTAAATAGCTTCCTTTACCTTAGTGCAGTCCTCCTTCACTTACCTCATCCTTCCATTTTGCTTTTAAATGTCCTTATTTCTTCTGAGAAATCCTCACTTCCTGTTCTTCTGTCTGTAACTCCACACAGTAATGCAAGGCTTTCTCCCTGGTGTGGAGAAAGCCTCTTGAGGGGGGAGGGGGCGAGCAGCAGAGTCAGGACACTCTCTACTTTGCAGATAGAGAAAGGAGCTGTGTGTTAGTGGGCATCCTGACACTCCTGCTCGCCCCCTTAAATGGAAGAATGAGGTAAGTGAAGGAGGACTGCACTAAGGTAAAGGAAGCTATTTAGGGGAAAAAAAAATCCTTTACAACCCCTTTAAAGGGGGTGTAAAGGTTTGTTTTCTATTTTCTAAATAGGTTCCTTTAACCACTTAAGGACTGCCTAACGCGGAAATACGTTGGCAGAATGGCATGGCTGGGCACAGGCACGTACAGGTATGTTGCCCTTTAAGTGCCCAGCCATGGGCCGCCGGCGGTGCGCTCGCGACCCGGTCCCAAGCTCCGTGACCGCGCCTGCGGGGAGAGGTGAGTGTAAACACACCTTCCCCGTTCTTCTCTGTGGCTTGTCACTGATCGTCTGTTCCCTGTTATAGGGAAACGACGATCAGTGACGTCACACGTCCAGCCATGCCCCCCTACAGTAAGAATCACTCCCTTAGGGCACACTTAACCCCTTAGCGTCCCCTAGTGGCTAACCCCTTCACTGCCATTGTCATTTTCTCAGTAATCAATGCATTTTTATAGCACTTTTTGCTGTGAAAATGACAATGGTCCCAAAAATGTGTCAAAAGTGTCCGATGTGTCCGCCATAATGTCGCAGTCACAAAAAAAATCGCTGATCGCCGCCATTAGTAGTAAAAAAAAATTATTAATAAAAATGCCATAAAACTATCCCCTATTTTGTAAACGCTATAACTTTTGCGCAAAACATCAATAAACGCTTATTGCAATTTTTTTACCAAAAATATGTAGAAAAATACGTATCGGCCTAAACTGAGGGGAAAAAAAAGTTTTTTTTTATATATTTTTGGGGAATATTTATTATAGCAAAAAGTAAAAAATATTGTTTTTTTTTCAAAATTGTCGCTCTATTTTTGTTTATAGCGCAAAAAATAAATACCGCAGAGGTGATGAAATACCACGAAAAGAAAGCTCTATTTGTGGGAAAAAGGACGCCACAGGGCGAAGCGACGTAACATAACATTGTTTCGCCCAGCTGAGCCATGCTGCTGCAGTAAAACGGCTGGTCGGCAAGTGGTTAAAGTGATTGGAAAGTCTAGTTTTTTTCCTATAAAAATACCAAACATGTTATACCATTCGTATCTGTGCAGTGGATTTGCACAGGACAGTCCAGATCCTCCTCTTCTCAGGTCCCTCTTCTGTGATCCTGGCCCCTCCCTCCTGTTCAGTGCTTCCACAGCAAGCTCCCTGGGCTCATTCAGACATGGAGCTCCGATCCGGCCATGTCCCCTCTCTCCCTTGATTGGCTAGCTGACTTTGATTGACAAAGTCAGCTAGCCAATCAAAGAAGGAGAATCTCAGACGACTGAGACACTCGTGGACATCGCTGGACAGAGAGGGACCTCAGGTAAGTGTTAAGGCCTGTACACATGATCCATAAATCAGGCGAAATCTGTCAACCAAATTTTGGGATCGTGTGTACAGGGCATTAGGGGGGCTGAGGGGGGCTGCGGCACACTGAAGGCTTTTTTATCTGAATACATTATGCATTTAGATAAAAAAAAACTTCTGTCTTTAAAACCACTTTAAGGAGGTTCACCCAAATAACATCTATATAAGACCAAATTCTTTATACTTCTAACATGTACAGTAGGCATTTTTTTTTTTTTAGGCTGTACATACCTTATAATCTATATTTGCAATGCGGCTTCCGGGTACTCACTCCCGCGGGAGTAGGCGTTTCTATCCTGAGCCGCAATGTAATCTGGGAGTTCGCCCAGATGATTGTCCCCCGATGGATAAGGTCGCCCCCCCGTATTGCGTAGGCGCGTCACGAGAGTCACGAGAGTCAAAACGTTTCCGAAAGGAGCCGAACATGTATAGTTGCGATTTAGCTCTACACGCCGTATAGAGCCGACTCGCAGCTCTACATGTTCGGCTCCTTTCGGAAAGTCTGTGACTCTCATGACGTGCCTACGCACTACGGGGGGGCGGCCTTATCCGCCGGGGGGGACATATTCTGAAGGATATCAATCATCTGGGCGAACTCCCAGATTACATTGCGGCTCAGCTTGGAAACGCCTACTCCCGCGGGAGAAGTACCCGGAAGCCGAATTGCAAATACAGAGCTAGATTCAGGTAGCTCGCCGCATAGTTTTGCCGGCATAGCGTATCGAATATACGATACGCCTGCGGCGCGCAGAGAGCCCAGAGCAGTATTCATAAAGCACTCGCCCCGTACGTTGCGGCGGCGTAGCGTAATATCAAAGTAGGCTGGTAGTGGGCGTGTTGTATTGAAATGAATCGTGACCCCATGTAAATGAAGCACCATACGAACGGCGCATGCGCGCACATGCTCAGAATCACGTTGCATATACTCCCTAAGCTACGTCGGCTCAATGCTTTTGACGTGAACGTAGCCTACGCACTGCCCCATTCCCGTACGACTTACCTAAACGACGCAAAATTCGACGGCTGTTCCGACGTCCATACCTTAACATTGGCTGCGCCTCATATAGCAGGGGTAACTTTACACCGGTCGTACGCCTTACGTAAACAGCGTATATTGATGCGCCGGCCGTATGTGAGTTCGTGAATCGGGGTATCCAGCTCATTTACATATTCTACGCCTAAATCTACGGAAGCGCCCAGCGTAAATATGCACCCTAGATACGACGGCGTACTAAGACTTACGTCGGTCAGATGAAGCAGAAATTCAGGCATATCTTGTTCCCTGAATACCGCGCATAGATACGACGGCGCATCCTTTAACTTACGCGGCGTATCAATAGATACGCCGGCGTAAAATATCTCTGAATCTAGCTAATAGATTATAAGGTATGTACAGCCTAAAAAAAAAATGCCTACTGTACATGTTAGAAGTATAAAGAATTTGGTCTTATATAGATGTTATTTGGGTGAACCTCTGCTTTAAGGAGAGTTTCCCAATGGTGCCAACAGTGGAACATGCCACTGTCATGTGTACAGAGCAGCCACTTGGAAGTTCGGGTGACAGTTCAGGCGAACAACTGGGAGACACGGACAGAATGTTGTCACCCTGTAACAGGAGGTGCCTGATCAAGGACCTTTGATCGCTAGATATTGTTTTGAAGAAACATGCAGGTTTTAAATGATTGAAAATGACTATTAAAATAACATGTCCAAGCTTGTATGAGATCTTAGTAATTGGGTTTACATCTACTTTCATTTTGTCTTGTTATTTTAAGGAAATGGTATATTTTGCTCAGACTTGCCTCTAATATACAAGGCCTTTTTTTGTGATTAGGGATGAGTGGAGTTATTCCAACTAAAGTGATTTCAATGCAAAATGACCAAAATGACTGAAATGACATTTTGCAGAAGAAGAGACCCTCTGTCTTGTTTGTTGAGTTGCTTGGGCAAAACTTGTTTTGAATAAAATGTAATTTCTATTAATTCAGAAGGTTTTTTTTAACCACTTGGGCACTTTCACCCCTTCCTGCCCAGGCCAATTTTCAGCTTTCAGCACTGTCGCACTTTGAATGAAAATTGTGCAGTCATGCAATGCTGTACTCATAGGAAATTTTTATAATCACCACTGGGTTTTTTATTTCTTGTTAAACAAATGAAAAAAAAAAAAAATTCTTAGTTTCTGTAATAAAATTTAGCAAATAAGTAATTTTTCTCCTTTACAGATGTACGCTGATAAGGCTGCACTGATAGGCTGCACTGATGGGCACTGATGAGGTGGCACTGATGGGCACCGATGAGATGGCACTGATGGGCACTAATTTTTCTCCTTTACGGATGTACGCTGATAAGGCTGCACTGATGGGCACCGATGAGGTGGCACTGATGGGATGCACTGATGGGCACTGATGAGGTGGCACTGATTGGCACCGATGAGGTGGCACTGATAGGCTGCACGGATGAGGTGGTACTGATGGGCACTGATAGGCTGCGCTGATGCACACCAATGAGGTGGCACTGATAGGCTACACTGATGGTCACTGATGAGGTGGCACAGATGGGCACTGATGAGGCAGTACTGATATGTGGCACTAATGGGCCCTGATAGGCGGCACTGATGGCCTCTGATAGAGAACCTCCCTTAATGTGTTTCACCTGATTCACCTTAGTTGTAATCAGTGGTGTACCTCAACAGCGTGCAGGAGGATGCCATTTTGTTGAAGGCTACTTTTGTTGAAGTGGCGACACTGGCTTCCTCTTACATAACCTGTATCAGATTGACCTACAGCGCGACTTGATGACATCATCCATTCACGTGGTACATCCCTCTAGCGAGTGAACTCATCATCTCGTCACCAACACTTCCCAGACCCAATTAATCACATGCAGCTAATTCCTCCACTTCTTCAAAGGCACCTCCTTCAAAGCGGAGCTATAGTTTTTTTTTTTAACCTCTTGCTCTACACTTTTTGCTCTCAAACAGGGGCAGCAATGATTTGATTTTTAAGCATGATATATCGCAAAAATGATTGGATTTAGCAAAATAAGCATGATTTAGTTCTACTGCAGAATGCGGTGCTGATGCATGTAAAATATAAATATGTTTCCCTGAAAATAAGCCCCAGTAAAGTCCATGTAAAAATATTAGGCATGTGCAATTTTTTAAGTTACGAATACATTTTCCGTCAATTTTCGTTTCGTTATTTTAGTTGATTCGTTAACATGCGAATGAACGAACGGTTTAGCGCAATTAATAACGAATAACGATATTTTCAAAATAACGAATATGAAAAACAACGAAGATACGAAAGAAGAAAGAAACGAAAACATAGAAACAACGAAAATACCGAACCCCAAAAAAATAATAATTACGAAAAACAAAATGAACGAAAATGCAAACTTACTAATATTCGAAGACCGAAAAGAAAACAACCGAAATGCCGAACAAAGAATAAAAAACGAAAATCATAACTAACGAAAAATAAATTACGAATCTTCGGAAAACGGAAATGAAAACAACAAAATAATGTAAATTATCTTTCGTTAGTACTGAAATATTTCTGGACATTGACCAATAGCCACTGAGCGCTGTCCCTTTCCTCTGAAGAGGTTTGTTTCTTCCCCCAATGAGCTTCTTTCTCATTACCGCCTGGCTCCTTGTGTCTTTTTCTGTGTTAGACTGCAGTGTATCTAATTTCTAGATTTGTATTTGTAATATCTGACATATTTTAGTTTTCTTCTACGTCAGACTTCATTCTAGACAGGGTGTGTGTGCTAACTAAGACAGTCAAGTCAATCGCAGTAAAGTACGAATTACAAAATTACGTCGAGTAGTGTGTCGAATAAACGTAAAATGCATTCTAACAGAATTACGAATGCAATAAAATCTACAAAAGTACGTTTTTACAATCAAAGGAAATTAGACACGAAAATACGAATGATCATAAAGCAACGAAAATATATTTCTTACGAAAATACGAACGCGGCATGATGGAAAATATAATGTAAATACGAATAGCAAAACAACAAAAGTTAAACTAACGTAAAAACGAAGGAACAAATAAAATCATTTTTAAAAATACTAACGCGCCAGAATACAAAATATAACGAAAATACTAATCTCGATTCAACGAAAAATAAACTAACAGAAAAAAACGGAAACGGAAAAAAGTGTGTTACGAAAATACTAAAGAGTACGAATACGATAACTAATGTCTTACGAAATTACGACTCGTTACGAATCACGATAAACGAACAGAAACGAAACAGAAATAAACAAAAAATTTTGCTGTGCACATGTCTAAAAAATATATAATCCGTTTTGTAAAAATGTTATATAATGTCCACTGTGTCTCCTTTTGTAACTTTATTGTAAAAAAAAAAACTTATTTACAGTGCCCAGCGCCGCTGTGAATAAGATATTTTTGACAATAAAGATACAAAAGGAGAAACAGTGGACATTATATAATCTTTTTACAAAACGGATTATATATTTTTGCATGGACTACTAGGACTTAATTTCGGGGTAGGGCTTATTCTCAGGGAAGCACGGTATTATTTTTTACGCGACCCGCTGAAGATCTTCTCCAGTACTCGTAGTGGGGAAGAGAAGCTCAGACGGATCACATGAGCACCCAGTGGCGCTGTAAATAAGGTATGTTTGACAGTAAAGTTACAAAGGGAGACACATTGGACATTATATAATATTTTTACAAAACGGATTACACATTTTTGGGATTAAAGATGGAAATTAAAGAGGGGGAAAGACAACGGGGACAATCAGCCCTAGTGTGTTTTTTTTGTAGCAGAAATTAATATAAGACCCGGTCTTATTTTCGGGGAACACGGGTATGTAAAGGCTATCTAAATTGCCAATGCTATGTACAGTACAAAAGTTTTAGGCAAGTGTGAAATTCTGTAAATTAGGGATGCTTTTTTTAAATATAAATTAACAACATTAAATGTAAGTGTGAACACCCAAAACAGCATCATCTAGGTACACTTGCACACTGTTTTTGAAGAAACTTGGCAGGTAGGTTGTTCTAGACATCTTGGAGAACCAACCACAGATCTTGTGCAGATGTAGGCTGTCTCAATTCCCTCTGTCTCTTCATGTAATCCTGGACAGACTCGATCAGGGCTCTGTGGGGGGCCAAACCATCACTTAAACAAAAAAGCCTGTTTATTAAATTAAAATCTGATGGCACTGCTGGACATCTGATGTCAAAGGAAAGTAAGCATGGTGTGCTTTCATCTGCTGCATTAAGTTTCCACTGTGTCTATGGTCCTCAACTTTGCTGGTTTGAAGCCAAAGGGTAGTCACACCAAATATTGATTCAATTCAGATTTTTGTTCCGTTCTTTCACTTTGTGTTTTGTAAATCATTAAAAATATTCAATTAAAATATATATTTTTGAAAGTATTCTAACTTTACAGTCTTTTTTCACTACAGTGTGTATATATATATATATATATATATCTATCTAGCCCTCGAATTTCTCACTCGACTACTCGCATTTTGCGAATGAAAAATGAGGGCTGGCGGGGGGCGAGCACCGCTGGTAGGCGGGGTTAATCGGGAGCCGTACTCCGAGTGATCACCCCTGTGGAAGAGAGCATGAAGGAAGAGAAAAGCTTGTGATAGACAGAGCATCGGTCCAATGCTGGCATGCGTTCTGTCTATCACAGGCGCGGGGTTAGGAGGAGGCGGGGCTGTGTGTGACGGCGAGCAGAGCGGAGGCAATTGTAATGTTAGCTGTAACAGCGAGTTATCCGCTCTGTGATCCCGTAGCTTTCCTCTTCCTCAATTTATGATCTGGCCGCCATGGCGAGATTGAAATGTTAGGCACATTAAGGCTGAAATGGGGGCACACTGAGGCTGCAATGTTGGGCACGGTGAGGATGCGATGTTGGGCACAGTGAGGCTGAAATGGGGGCACATTGAGGCTGCAATGTTGGACACGGTGAGGCTGCAATGGTGGGCACGGTGAGGCTGCAATGGTGGGCACGGTGAGGCTGCAATGGTGGCATGGTGAGGCTGCAATGGTGGCACAGTGAGGCTGCAATAGTGGGCACGCTGAGGCTGCAATGGGGGCGAGTGACACTTGAGGCCTGGCTAGTAGCTCAGGACTTTAAATTTTGAGCCCTGTATATATCTATATATATATATATAAATATATATATATATATATATATATATATATATATATATATATATATATATATATATATATATATCTATCTATATATATATATATATATACTGTATATATATGGAGGAATAGTCCAATACATATTTACAGTACATTAAGAAACAAATAAATAAAACTGAATTAAAAGTGAATTGTTTCCTTGGTTATGTGCAGAGTAGTATCAGATTCACTCGCTTTTATCAATGACTGAGCATTCCTTTAGGCTGGGTTCACACCGCAGCACACAGCAACTTTCAGCAGGGGTTCAGTACGCCCCAGAATTTTTGCCTGAATTCTGACCAGAAACGGACCAGAAGATGCACTGGACTCCTGTGCAATTTGCACCAGAGCCGCTCTGGAGATGTGTGGACCGGCTCCATAGAGAGTCGGTCACAATCTTCTGACATGTGAATTGGATGCGGTGAAACCCATATCAAATTTGAAAAAGTGTGAACCCAGACTTAAAGTTCTGATGGTTACTAAGGACTGCAGCTGGAAGTTGTAGCCATTTTCTCAGGTCTGTGAAAAGGGTGTGTGAATAATTAACATAAGTAATTAAATGGTCTGAGGGGTCTGCAAAAGGCGTGTTGAAATATTTTAATATGCTCCTGCGGATACTCCTTTGACAATTTGGCACAGTGGCGACAATTAAAGGGCACAGTGACATCAATGGGCACAGTGGCAACAATTAAAGGGAACAGTGGTGACAATTGGCACAGTGGCGACAATTGATGGCACAGTGGCTGTGTTTGATGGCATGGCACAGTGGCTGCTTTTGATGGCATGGCATAGTGGTGACAATTGATGGCACAATGGCTGCGTTTGATGGCATGGCACAGTGGCTGCGTTTGATGGCATGGCACAGTGGTGACAATTGATGGCACAGTGGCTGTGTTCGATGGCATGGCACAGTGGCTGCGTTTGATGGCATGGCACAGTGGTGCGAATTGATGGCACAGTGGCTGCGTTTGATGTCATGGCACAGTGACTGCATTTGATGGCATGGCACAGTGGTGCGAATTGATGGCACAGTGGCTGCGTTTGATGTCATGGCACAGTGACTGCATTTGATGGCATGGCACAGTGGCTGCATTTGATGGGCACAGTGAGGCTGCAATTTTTTTCTTTTTCGTTTGTGCCCCCCCAAAAATTTTGAGCACCAGCTCTTCTTATCAGCGTTGTATTTTTTCCTTTTATTTTTCCTATTTTGTGTGAAAAAATAATTCAATTTAACAACAAACTGTATCACTTACATGTATATTTTCTTTATCCTGTTTTACTTCAATTTTTTCCCCCCATTGGAACACGTTCAGAAAAGTCATTTTTTGATTTACTTGAGATGTGTAAATGGTACATCATTCCATAACCAGCTTTTTAATGGGATTCCTGGGTAGCAATTAGTGAGAAGATAATGGGCACGGTAGATAAATAAGAAAAAAGGCTTGTGAAGAACATTGCGTTCTGTGGCATGACTGTTCATAATTTAAGTTCTGAAAAGATATTGTCACTGCCTGGAATTAGTGAGGAAGATGAAGTAGTGAATTGTGTCTTCAAGTACAGCAAACAATCTCATTTCTCCTACAAGAGATACTTCTGCGTTTGATATTCATCTGCATGTTTTTTAAAAATGATTTAATGAATTAAACATCATTTTTCAAAGGCTTTCATGTCTAGTGTTTAAATATTCGACAAGCATCACACGCGTATACACACGAAAAAAAAAAGGAGGAATAAAAGAAAATAGAAGGCAATGTATTTGCTGACTTTAGTTCTCATTCAGAAAATAGGATCATTTTAGATTTGTTGCTTAAAGTAAAAGGTTCAGATAAAAAAAAAAAAAACTAATAAAAAACTAATAAAAATAAATAAATAAATAATAGTGAATGATAAAAAAATAATAATAATAATAATAATAATAATAATAATAATAATAATAAAATAATAATAATAATAATAATAATAATAATAATAATAATAATAAAATAATAATAATAAAAAATGGTTTTGCACAGAGCAGCCCCGGTCCTCCTGCCCCTCCCCAGCTTAGTGTCCTAAGAACGAGCTGCTTGCTTTGGGGGCACTCATGCATCTCTGTTTGTCAATGAGCCCCCCAAATGTGGCTAGGCCCTGCCCCGGCTTTCTCTTCACTGGCTGTGTTTGCCAGCCAATGGCTCCTGCTGCTGTGTTTCACTGACTAATAGCTAGATTCAGATACAGTTATCAGTTATACAATCTATGCCGTCGTAAATGTAAGCGTATTCTGGAAACCAGATGCGCTTAAATTAGGCTAAGATACGAGCGGCGTAAGTCTCCTACGCCGGCGTATCTTAGGGTGAATATTTACGCTGGCCGCTAGGTGGCGCTTCTGTTGAGTTTGGTGTAGAATATGCAAATGAGCTAGATACGCCGATTCAGAAACATACGTTCGCCCGACGCATTTTTTTACGTCGTTTACAAAAGGCTTTTTCCAGCGTAAAGTTAGTCGAACAAATAGCTGGCCTAGCCAATGTTAAGTATGCTCGTCGTTCCCGCGTCGAAATTTGAAATTTTTCTTTCAATCTTCCTTTATTTGATTTTATATAGCAAATTTGAAATGTTTACGTTGTTTGTGTAAGTCGTCCGTGAATGGGGCTGGACGTAATTTACGTCCACGTCGAAACCAATACGTCCTTGCGGCGTACTTTGGAGCAATGCACACTGGGATATGTCCACGGACGGCGCATGCGCCGTTCCTTAAAAACGTCAATCACATCGGGTCACCAGTTATTAACATAAAACACGCCCCCCTGTTCCACACTTGAATTAGGTGCGCTTAGGCCGGCCCATTTACGCTATGCCGCCGTAACTTAGGAGGCAAGTGCTTTGTGAATACAGCACTTGCCTCTCTGACTTACGGCGGCGTAGCGTAAATACGATACGCTACGCCGACTCACTAATACGCCGCCGTACCTGAATCCAGCTATAAGTCTCAAAATACAAACCTAATCATTATCTTTGTTTTTCTCAAGACCTCCTGCTCTCTAGCTTCCTCTTTACCTCCTCCCATGCTCACCTCCAGGACTTTTCCAGAGCCTCTCCAATCCTATGGAACTCCTTACCCCAATCTGTCTGATTATCTCCTACTCTATGATCCCTGAAAGCCCTCCTCTTCAGAGAAGCCTATTCTACCCACACCTAACTACTATATTTTCATTTTCTCCATTAGCTCATCCCCCACATCTATTACCTTTTGTTCCACTTGACCCTTCCTTCTAGATTGTAAGCTCTAACGGGCAGGACCCTCTGATCCTCCTGTATTAAATTTTGTAAAGCACTGTGCAAACTGTCGGCATTATATAATTCCTGTATAATAATAATGCTGTCCATGTCATAGCCTTGACCCTTGACTTAAATGGGGTTTACTGTTAAGTTTTGGTTTTGGGGATTTTAAGTAGGGATGATGGAATTCTCACACAAATCAAACCTGGGCAGATTTGCTCATGCCTAATTGAAACCTAGAGAAGATTTGTTTTTTTTACACTCCTCTCCTAATATGTGAAAATGATTTTGAGTAACAATCATGAAATGAAATTAAGTAAAATAGGAAAACAAGAAAAAAATGTTTGAACGTCGCTGAATGTTGTATATACAGTATAATTATGTCAGTAAATGGATTAATAATGATGCACGGAGAATGCAACAACAAAACATGAGGATAATAGCAGAATGCTTTGATAATGACAGTCCTAAAGGAGATCAAATTATAATAATACGGTCTTCTAAATAGCACTGACATGACAACATGTAGGGAAAAGAATTGCAGTACTAACAATCCATGGGCTCCAAAACGGGTAATCATATACAATATGAAGCAAGCATTCAATTGTTGCAATATGCATGCAACAAACAGCCAATTATTGCAATACCCCGACCATGACGCCATCTGCCTGGAGTTTTCATGTTCTCCCTGTGTCTGCGTGGGTTTCCTCAGGGTACTCCGGTTTCCTCCCACACACCAAAGACATGTGCGCCTAGACGCACTCCTAGGGGAGCGCATTCGGCGCAGTACAAATCCTACATGAAATCAAATCAAATACACAGTGTTAAGCCGCATACACACGATCAGTCCATCCAATGAGAACGGTCTGATGGACCGTTTTCATTGGTTAACCGATGAAGCTGACTGATGGTCCATCGCGCCTACACACCATCGGTTAAAAAAACGACCGTGTCAGAACTTGGTGACATAAAACACAACGATATGCTGAAAAAAAACGAAGTTTAATGCTTCCAAGCATGCGTCGACTTGATTCTGAGCATGCGTGGATTTTTAACCAATGGTTGTGCCTACCAACGATCGGTTTTGACCTATCGGTTAGGAATCCATCGGTTAAATTTAAAGCAAGTTGGCTTTTTTTTAACCAATGGTTAAATAACCTATGGGGCCCATACACGATCGGTTTTGACCGATGAAAACGATCCATCAGATCGTTGTCCTCTGTTTAACCGATTGTGTGTATGAGGCCTTAGGCAACAAGTGGGCAGTTGTTCAAATGCATGGGTAACAAACAGACATTCGGCATATTATGTGGGAAAGAATGATCAATTGTTATGTGGGAAAAAAAACGGGCAATTTTGACTCAATGGGGGGTAGCAAACAGGAAATGATGACTATTAGCTAGATTCAGTAAGAGTTAGGTCAGAATCTGCGCCGACCTAGCTTTAAGTGTATTCTCAAACAGAGATACACTTAAACCTATCTAAGATAGGACGGCTTGCACCGTCCTATCTTAGGGTGCAATATTTAGGCTGGCCGCTAGGTGGCGCTTCCATTGCGGTCGGCGTAGAATATGTAAATCACTAGATACGCCTATTCACGAACGTACGCCTGGCCGACGCAGTACAGATACGCCGTTTCCGTAAGAGATAGGCCGCCTAAAGTTATTCCATCAAATAGATGGAATAGTAATGTTAAGTATGGCCACCGTTCCCGCGTTAAAATTCGAAAATTTTACGTTGTTTGCGTAAGTCGTCCGTGAATAGGGATTTACGTCGTTTACGTCCACGTCGAAATCAATAGGCCCGCGCGGCAGACTTAGCCGCAATGCACACTGTGAAATGTAGGCGCCCGGCGCATGCGCAGTTGAAGAAAAACGTCAGTCACGTTGGGTCAAGCCTCATTATCATACAATACGCCCCCTCAGACAAATTTGAATTAGGCGCCCTTACGCCCGCCCGCTTTAGGCTACGCCGCCGTAACTTAGCAGGCAAGTACATTGTGAATCATGTACTTGCCTCGCTAACTTACGGCGGCGTAGCTTAAATGCCTTAAGCTACGCCGCCTTAAAGTTGCGGCCATCTCTGTGGACCTAGCTATATATGTGGGTAGCAAACAGCCAATTGTTACAATACACCAGAAACAAATGCCTAGTCATGGCAAGATACAAGCAGCAAAAGGGAACATTGTAACAATGTGCTGGCAATTAAGACAATATGATGTAATAACAGTAACAGTGACATTAGTGGTAAGTTAGAAAATGGCACTTAACATTCCAAACTTACTAAGAGGTTTGATGTCACTGGTGGCACCACCTGTGTAACCTTGATTGTGGCTGACACCTGCTGTGGCACTTCTTTCTTTGTTGCAGCTATATTACCCTTCTGCAGTGTGGACAGGGTTAACTGAATATTAAATAATGCAGATGTGCAGCAGCTATTCTTAACCACTTCAGCCCCTGTAGGAAATGTACCCCCTTCCTGCAGTACTTTGTGCTACGACACTGCATCACTTTACCTGACAATTGCCCGGTCGTACGACAGTGTACCCAAATAAAATTGATGTCCTTTTTTTCCCCACAAATAGAGCTTTCTTTTGGTTGTATTTCATCACCGTTTTTTATTTTTTGCGCAATAAACAAAAATAGAGCGACAATTTTGGGAAAAAAAAACACAATGGCCTGATTCACAAAGCACTTGCGCCGACGTATCTCGAGATACGCCGCATAAGTGCAAATATGCGCCGTCGTATCTGTGCGCCTACTCCGAAACTAATATACGCCTGAAAATAGGCTTCATCCGACCAACGTAACTTGCCTACGGCGGCGTAGAGTGGGCGCATATTTACGCTGGTCATATTTGGCGCTCCCATTGATTTTCTATTCACATATGCAAATGAGGGAGATACGCCGATTCACGAACGTACGTCTGTCCTTCGCAGTGTGCGTAAAGTCATACGTCCGGCGCAAAGTTATGCCCCATAAAGGAGGTGTAACTCACCAGCATCCATGCAAAGGGAACACAAGCTGACGTATTTTACGTAGTTTACGTAGGACGTGAAAATGACTAGGCGTAGGTTACGTTTACGCCGTGATTCTGAGCATGCGCACTGGGATGCGTCCTCGGGAAGGCGCATGCGCCGTTCATTGTCCGTATCTGTCTGGCGCTCGGCCCATCATTTGCATGGGGTCACGCCTCATTTGCATGGCTCACACCCACTTCCACATACGCCGGCTTACGCCTAGGAAACCCAGCAGTTTTGGCAGCACTGACTTTGTGAATCCAGTGCTTGTCTCTCTGCGCTGCGTCGGCATAGCGTAGCGTTTACAGCATAGCGTTTACACACACCTCTCCCCTTTCTTCAGCTCCGGTGACCGATCGCGGGACACCGGCGCCGATCGGGCCCGCGGGCGCGGTCACAGAGCTTAGGACCGTGTCGCGAGCGCCCCCACGGCTGGGCTTAAAGAGACACGTACAGGTACCTGATTGTGCCATTCTGCCAACGTATATCGGCGTCAAGGGGTCCTTAAGTGGTTAAAATACCTCAAGGTGTTTCGGTAAGTGCTGGATGAGTAAGGTGTGTCATCTTCTGGTGTGCAGAGAAATCACAAAACAATTCAGCAGCTTCTCTGGGGGTGGCACTACACCTGTAGCACATTCCTACATACTGCCACTGCAGACTCTGCCAAGTCAGTGCTAGAACCAAAGGTGCGCTCAGAGGGCATTGACCCTCATTGGTTGTATCTGGGGTGGAGTGAATGCATCACCCTGCATTTGGTACACAACTGCCATGTCTCACACATAGCCTGATGCCCCGTACACACGACCGGTTTTCCCGTTGGAAAAAGTCAGAGGAGAGCTTTTGGCCGGGAATCCCGACCGTGTGTATGCTCCATTGGACTTTTTCCTACAGGAAAACTGCCAGGGAAAAAAAGAGATAGCAGGATCTCTTTTTTCCTGTCAGGAAAAATCCTAGCGGGAAAACCGTTTGTCTGTATGGAATTCCAATGGGAAAATAACATGCATGCTCAGAAACAATTCGACGCATGCTCGGAAGCATTGAACTTCTTTTTCTCGCCTCGTCGTAGTGTTATACGTTACTGCGTTCTTAACGCTCGAAAATTCAGAGAAATTTTGTGTGAGAGGCTTGAGAGGCTTGAGAGGAATTCCGGCGGGAAAACCATTTTTATTTTTTTGGGGGGAAACTGCTTGAGTGTGCAGGGCATGAGAACTGCCAGAAAATGACTTATATGTAGCATGGTAAGGTGAGGTCTGGGCAAATTTGCTTAACAAAAAAAATGTCAGTCTTGTGACCATTGTTAGTATAGGACTCACCAGACATAAGGATCCTTGGCACGGGGGATGAGCTTACATATTTTATCCAAAATATAAACTAATAACTCATGACTTTTTGTGTTTTTGTCTTTTGGAGTGAAGGATAGAGGTGTTTTAAAATTTCATACCAGGCAATCTGCTCAGAATGTATGAAAAACCAAAAATGTTGTTTTAGAATAGAGGATTAGCACTTCTATCTGGCTCTCCCTGTCCCCAGGGTTCCATTAGATATATTTCCCCTCATATTCTGTCCCAGTGACAATTATTTTACCAGACAAAAATTTAAGGAAAACACGGACATAGGAAAAAATCTAAATTGTAGACAACCCAAACTGCTCTGACTTGTTGACAGGATTGAGTGTAATGATGAGCTAACAGTAGCACTGTGTAGGTCCAATGGAAAGCAAACACCAGCACGCCAAAATAAAGTTCACAATTTTTCTAAAGTCCCAAAATAAAAAATAACTTTTTTAAGGACTGGTTTTGTTTGTGAGCTTGATAAAAGGGGCCTCTGTGTCCCTAAAACTTTGTTTTCTCCACCATGGGACTTTAGTAAACCTTTTGGTAATTTTTTTGGTCATTTGACAGCGGTTCTAGCTGTAGCACCCTCTAGAAGAGTAATGCCGCGTACACACGACTGTTTTTCGGGTTCTAAAAAATTACGTGTTTTTTTTATGTCATTAAAAACGATTGTGTGTGGGCTTTCACAATCTAAAAAATGGGCATTAAAAATTTCGAACATGCTCTATTTTTCACGAAGTTTTTAACGTTGTCGTTTTTAACCACTTAAGCCCCGGACCAAAATGCAGGTAAAAGACCAGGCCCCTTTTTGCGATTCGGCACTGCGTCGCTTTAACTGACAATTGCGCGGTCGTGCGACGTGGCTTCCAAACAAAATTGGCGCCCTTTTTTTCCCTTTTTTTTGCGCTATAAACAAAAATAGAGCGACAATTTTGAAAAAAATTCAATATTTTTTACTTTTTGCTATAATAAATATCCCCCAAAAACATATCTAAACATTTTTTTCCCCTCAGTTTAGGCCGATACGTATTCTTCTACCCATTTTTGGTAAAAAAAAATCGCAATAAGCGTTTATCGATTGGTTTGCGCGAAATTTATAGCGTTTACAAAATAGGGGATAGTTTTATTGCATTTTTATTAATTATTTTTTTTTTACTACTAATGGCGGCGATCAGCGATTTTTTTCGTGACTGCGACATTATGGCGGACACTTCGGACAATTTTGACACATTTTTGGGACCATTGTCATTTTCACAGCAAAAAAAGAAGTTCAATGCTTCCGAGCATGCGTCGACTTGATTCTGAGCATGCATGGATTTTTAACCGATGGACTTGCCCACAGACAATTGTTTTTTTCTATCTTTTTTTTAACCATCAGATAATTTTAAAAGAGGTACTAAGTTTTTTCACCGATGGGAAAAAAAACGATGGGGCCCACACACGATCGGTTTGTCCATCGGACCGTTTTCCTCAGATGAACCAATCGTGTGTACGCGGCATAAGTTCCAATGGTCTGATGTTCGTGAGGTCCCTTGTCAACACTGGCATCTTCTCCCTGGTTTCTCCTGGGTTCTGTTCTTCAGCCATCTTGATTGGAGTGGGATGACGTCACTCACAAGCATGCACATGCCCAGATCAGTGTACATTTTACAGGGGATTGCGCACAGGCAGATAAGTGTATTTTATTGCAGAAGAGACATTGCAATAAAGATCCTTTTTTATTAGAGTTTTTTATTATTATTATTATTATACAGGATTTATATAGCGCCAACAGTTTGTGCAGCGCTTTACAACAGTAGGGCAGACAGTACAATTACAATACAATTCATTACAGGAAGAATAAGAGGGCTCTGCTCATTCCAATCTAGGAGGGAGGATCAAGTGATAAGAAGGGTAATAACTGTGGGGGAAGAGCTGATGAAGAAAATAGGTCAAAGAACAGAACCTTGGGGGACCCCAACCGAGAAGGGAAGAGGAGAGGAGAGGAGAAAGTAGAATTGTAAGTGACACTGATGGTGCATTGGGATAGGTAGGATGAGAGCCACCGAAGAGCTCAGTCACAGAGACCGGGGGGGGTAAAGTTTTTGAGGAGGAGGGGGTTGTCAACTGTATCAAAGGCAGCCAAAGGGTCCAGCAGTAGGAGTACAGAATAGTGGGCCAGATTCACATACATTTGCGGCGGCGTAACGTATGTCATTTACGTTACACCACCGCAAGTTTTCAGCGCAAGTGCTTGATTCACAAAGCACTTGCCTGTAAACTTGCGACGGCATAGCGTAAAGCCGTCCGGCGCAAGCCCGCCTAATTCAAATGGGGCGTGTATCATTTAAATTAGGCGCGTTCCCGCGCCGAACGTACTGCGCATGCTCCGTTTTGAAATTTCCCGCCGTGCTTTGCGCGAAATGACGTCGCACCAACGTAATTTTTTGAACGGCGACGTGCGTTACGTCCTTTCCTATTCCCGGACGTCTTACGCAAAAAAATAAATAAATTAAATTCGATGCGGGAATGACGGCCAAACTTTAACATGGGCTGTCTATTTTTACACCACCTAAATAGCAGTCGCAACTTTACGACGGGAAAAGCCGACTAGCGACGACGTAAGAGAATGCGACGACCGCGCGTACCTTCGTGGATCGCCGTAAACAGCTAATTAGCATACCCGACGCGGAAAACGACGCAAACTCCACCCAGCGGGCGCCGAAGTATTGCATCCTAAGATCTGAAGGCGTACGAAGCTGTACGCCTGTCGGATCTTAGCCAAATGCCGTCATATCTTTGTTTGAGAATTCAAAATAAAGATACATAGCTGCAAATTTGAAAGTACGCCGGAGTATCAGCAGATACTCCGGCGTACTTTTTCTGTGAATCTGGCCCAGTGTCTGTAGGTTTTTGCGGTTAGTAAGTCATTTGTGAGTTTTTGAAGAACAGTTTCTGTTGAATGTTGAGGGCGAAATCTAGACTGAAGGGGATCAAGAAGGGTATTCTTTATGAGGTGGTGACTCAGTTGGTTGTAGACCAGGCATTCAAGGAATTTAGAAGAAAAGGGGGGCAAGAAGCCGTGTAAGGGAATCAGTTGAACCAGGGAAGAGGTGTAGATTGAAAATAGGAGAAGTCAAAGAACAGAACCTTGGGGGACCCCAACAGAGAAGGGAAGAGGAGAGGAGAGGATAAAGTAGAATTGTAAGTGACACTCATGGTGCATTGGGATAGGTAGAATGAGAGCCACCGAAGAGCGCAGTCACAGAGACCGGGGGGGGGGGTAAAGTTTTTGAGGAGGAGGGGGTTGTCAACTGTATCAAAGGCAGCCAAAGGGTCCAGCAGTAGGAGTACAGAATAGTGTCTGTTAGTTTTTGCGGTTAGTAAATAATTTGTGAGTTTTTGAAGAACAGTTTCTGTTGAATGTTGAGGGTGAAATCTAGACTGAAGGGGATCAAGAAGGTTATTCTTTATGAGGTGGTGACTCAGTTGGTTGTAGACCAGGCATTCAAGGAGTTTAGAAGAAAAGGGGGGCAAGAAGATAGGGCGTAGTGTGTTAAGATTGGTAGGGTCCAAGGACGGCTTTTTAAGTATGGGGGGTGACCAGTGGCTTTTTTCAGAGCGTTGGGGAAGATGCCAGAAGAGAGGGAGAAATTGAAGATGTGGCTTAGAGAGTGTAGTATAGAGTCAGAGGGGGAGCGTAGTATTTGAGAGGGAATAGGGTCCAGGGGACAGGTGGTTAGGTAGGCATTAGAAAGGAGTTTAGCCACTTTGTCTATAGTAGCAGGTTTGAATAAGGGGAGTGTCAGTTGTACCTGTTGACATTTGTTTTTCAACTGTAGCTCCACTTTAAGACTGCATTATGGAGGGGGGGGGGAGATCACGATTTGTTTGAGCTCTAATGTAGTTATTTTTGAACATGTCAGTTGTCTGCGTCTCCGATCAACCCAACCTGTCCCTTTGTCTGCCTCTGACATGAGTGACACATTATTTTGAACAATATAATGCACAGGTGGGCACATAACAATGCCACCATCATTTCTCCACATAAAAGCGCAGTGGTGTACGAAACAGAAAGCTATTAATGTATTTACAAATAAAGAGCCCACCCTTTAACCTCAGCCATAGATTGAAGGCGGCAATGACAGCCTATAAACGGTAGGAAGCCATTCAATTTCCTCTAGCCACAGTTATTAGCTCCTAAATTAATTCTCATTTCTGCTATCCGGCTTTTATTGTTGAGATTTGCTTCTTCATATGCATTTACTCGCAAATTGCTGTGACAAGGGACAATGATTTCCTATAGTCATGTCACAAAGAGAAAATGCCTAAACCCAATACAGTTTGATCAGCTGTCTTTCACAAGCAGACATTTATTTATTCTCTTTATTATTTATAGTAATTAAAAGGGGTTTTCCAGTCTACATAGAGATGTATCCAATTCTATCCTGACTTGCTTGATGATTAACCCCCCTTAAAACGGAACTTCACTCTCTCAATCAGGAATATTTTTAATCCATATGTTGCTATCATTAGCGAATAGATAGAAAAGTATATTATATTTACCTCTTTAAACTTTTTTTTTACATTCCTTAACCTCTTGCAGACCGCGGTACGCACATATACTTTAACAGGGCGGCCGCTCTGTGCCAGATCACATACCCAGTACGTGATCAGACACTCCCAGATCTGGGGCGCACGCCACCCGCGACCCGCTCCCGCTGTGGTCAGCAGGTCCGGCATAAGCGATATCCACCGGGACCCGACGATCATTCAGGAGACAGGCAGAATGCCCATCTGCTTATGAAAATAAGGCAGACTTACGTTCTGTGAGAGGGGGAATGTACTGATCCTGTGTTTCTGCTAAGCAAGAACACATATCTTTACCTTCCCCAAATCAAAGCATCTCCCCCACAGTTTGAAAACACTCCCTAGGAACACATTTAACCCTTTGATCACCCCTGATGTTAACCCCTTCCCAGCCAGTGTCATTAGTACAGTGACAGTGCATAATGTTAGCACTGATCACTGTATTAGTATTAGACATGTGCATTAATTTTTGTCCGAATGAATTTTCGTCTGAATAACAGGTATTTTCGTTATCGTTTTAACAAACGATAACGAAAGCACAGAAAACGAAAACTGAAAGATCCGACATAAACAAATGCTTTATTTTCGTTTTCGTTGCGGTCGAATGTGCCTAACCTTAACTCTATTAGTCCAATATTATTCTACATGAAGAGAAAAGATTCGACATTATAGAGACATGAAGAAGATTCGACATAGAGAGAAAAGATTCGACATAGAGAGAAAAGATTCGACATAGAGAGAAAAGATTCGACATAGAGAGACATGAAGATTCGACATAGAGAGACATGAAGATTCGACATCGAGAGACATGAAGATTCGACATAGAGAGACATAAAGATTCGACATAGAGAGACATGAAGATTCGACATAGAGAGACAGTTTCATTGCTCCGTCAAATCTTTTTTTTTTTAAAGATTCTGTCTAATCTTTTTTTTTCTTAGAACATACGACAGACACCATAAGCCTTCAATGACAGATTCGACCTTAAATTAATTTGGATTTTCGGACGAATGCAAACGGAATAAATAAAAACTAATTTTGGGAGTAACTAAATTAATAATTTTTTCGGACGAAAACGAAATTACGAAACAAAACATTTCAGTGTGCACATGTTTAATTAGTATCACTGGTCCCCAAAAATGGTCAAACGTGTCAGCTAGGTGTCTGATTTGTCCGCTGCAATATCACAGTCGCTGATTGCCACCATTACTAGTAAAAAAGAATTAAGAAAAATATCCCATAGTTTGTAGACGCTATAACTGTTGAGCAAACCAATCAATATACACTTATTGGGATTTAGTTTTGACCAAAAATATGTAACAGGATACATATTGGCCTAAATTGATGAAGAAATTCGATTTTTTACATTTTTTTTATTGGAAATGTTTTATAGCAGAAAGTAAAAAATATTTTTTTTTTTCAATTTTTTTTTTTTTTTTTGAATATAGCGCAAAACATAAAAAATGCAGAGGTGATCAAATGCCACCAAAAGAAACCTCTATTTGTGGGAGAAAAAGGAAAAACATTTTATTTGGGTACAGTGTCGCACGACTGCACAATTGTCCATTAAAGTAACGCAGTGCCGTATCGCAAAATATGGCCTGGTCATGAAGGGGGGTAAACCTTCTGGAGCCAAAATTGTTAAGTAACTTTCTGGATTCTGGCCTAGGCCAAAATTATATCATACATCCCATGAATCTTCAAGAGGGAAGAAGGAAGTTTTTTTTTAGCTATGCACACCCTCCTGCTTGCATGCCTGAGCTAAGGTCATCTAGAAATGCTATGGGGGTGTTTTTTAAAGTGATTGCTCTGGAACAGGGATCTCAAAACTACGGCACTACGACACTCCCAAATCTGGGGCGCACGCCACCGCGACCCGCTCCCGCTGTGGTTGGACACAGCGGGAGCCAATCAGCGGGTCAGGCATAAGCGATATCCACCGGGGGTGTTTTTTAAAGTGATTGCTCTGGAACAGGGATCTCAAAACTACGGCCCTCCAGCTGTGTCGGAACTGCACGTCCCATGAGGCAATGTAAAACCCTGACTTTCACAGACATGACTAGGCATGATGGGAATTGTAATTTCTGAACAACCGGAGGGCCATTTTTGGAGTTTGGAGACCCCTGCTCTAGAAAATAAAGCATGTAGACATGGATGGATGGCAGAATCTTATGAACCGGAGCAGATTACACTTGTTCCTGATCAGAAGCCTTAAAGCGGATCTCCACCCAAATTACATCATTTGCTTATTAACATTGGCGCTATCTGTTATGCTAAAAACGGTTATTTTTTTTAGCTAAATGTGTACAGTACCTGTACATTACTGTACCTTCCGGTCTGCATGTATGCGGGAGTTTTCCGGGCATTGCATCACTTCCTGTTAGATGCAGTGCGCTCTGCGCAGCCGTGTTCTCAAATCTCGCGCTATTTCGAAAGCCGCTGTTCCCCGTTGCTTGTGCTCGTGCGCATGCGCGAGATCGAGCGGTGGATGCTGGGACATCAGCATCCACCTGAAGAAGGGAGTGCAGGCCTGTGGGCTTATGCCCACAGTAAAAATGGAAACAAAACGGAAGGAGGAATATAAGTTTATATTTAACACAGGATGGCAGTGGAGCGGCCGCGGGAGACAGAAAACGTGAGTTCAGCAAATTAGGGGCATTAACCGTTTAACTAGGCTTTAACAAAAAAATGGTTTTGGCGTGGGAGATCCGCTTTAACTGTGAGCTGTCGGTGCCAGCTCAGTCAGTGTGGTGGGAGAATGCAGTGAGCTAGCTCTCAGCACATTAGCTATGGGTACATATGTGCAGCACCCATAGGTGTGCGCAGGGGGTGTTCACCCTGTGTGCGGCGCAGATCCCCCCTGATATTTCACCAAACCAAAAAAAAGGGTAAAAAACAATAAAAAAATATAAAAAAATTGTAAAAAGATAATACAAAAATTAAATAATAAAAAAACGACTGACACCACCCACTGCCCTACTGACACCCTACTGACTCCGATCTCTGCCCTACTAACAAGTCCACTGCTTTACTTAATTTTAAAAAATACATTTAGTGTGTGTGTGTGTATATATATATATATATATACTGTTTTCTGGATTGACAGCACTGTCTCTGAAACCATTGTGTGCTGCATTGTCTGACATGAAGAACGGGTGAGACACAAACAAATGCAGATTTGGCTGGAGGCTAAGGAAGGATTTTGTTTAGTTGTGAGGCTTGTGCATCACATAGAAACTACATTACCGTATATACTCGAGTATAAGCCGACCTGAATATAAGCCGAGGCACCTAATTTTACCACAAAAAATGGGAAAATGTATTGACTTGAGTATGAGCCTAGGGTGAGAAATGCAGCAAGTACTGTAAGTAAAAAAGAGGGTCAAGAATACCCATCTGCAGCCTCACAGTGCCCATTTGCAGCCTCGCTGTGCCTCACTGTGCCCATTTGCAGCCTCACTGTGCATTACTGTGCCCATCTGCAGCCTCACTGTGTCCATTTGCAGCTTAACTGTGCCCATTTGCAGCCTCACTGGTCCATCTGCATGCCTCAGCCTCACTGTGCCCATCTGCATGCCTCAGCCTCACTGTGCCCATCTCCCTGTCTCACTGTGCCCATCTCCCTGCCTCATGTACCTGATCTCCTGGCACTGTGCCCATCTGCAGCCTTATGATCTCCCGACACTGTGATATGCAGTTTAGTTGGTGTCGTCCAGTGTAACAAACCCCCGGCTCTTCCTCGTCCTTTCCCAGCAGTGAGTCAGTGTTCAGCCTATTACGGACGAGGACGAGGAGAAGGCTGGGCTTTGTTACACTGGACGGCCGCCGGATAGACTGCAGATAGGGCACAGTGAGGCAGGGAGACTCAAGTATAAGCCGAGGGGGGCTTTTTTGTTCTGAAAAACTTGGCTTTTACTCGAGTATATACGGTACATTTCCTGGCAAGCCTTGGACTGCCACATTATAACAATATGTACAGAAGCCCAGTGCTTGGACATGGCCACAAATTATGTAACACGTGCAAATATGCAAGAAAACTACTCAGGCTACATTGGGGAGGGGTAATGACACCTGAGTCATGGTGTCACCATCAGCTAGAAATGCTGGACCTTTAAGGGGGTTGTAAAGGTAAAAAAATGTTTTCCTAAATAGCTTCCTTTACCTTAGTGCAGTCCTCCTTCATTTACCTCATCCCTTGATTTTGCTTTTAAATGTCCTTATTTCTTCTGAGAAATCCTCACTTCCTGTTCTTCTGTCTGTAACTACACACCCTGGTGTGGAGAAAGCCTCTTGAGGGTAGAGGGGGTGAGCAGGAGTGTCAGGACGCCCACTAACACACAGCGCCTTTCTCTATCTGCAAAGTAGAGAGTGTCCTGACACTCCTGCTCACCCCCTCCCCCCTAGGGTTGCCACCTCATCCCTTTAAAACACAACAGATATTAATTACACAGGTTCTCTGGCTGATTAAGGTGCTAATTAAACACACTTGGTGCCCTATCGACATTAAATTAGCCCCAGAACCTGTGTAATTAATATGTGTTCTGTTTTAAAGGGATGAGGTGGCAGACAGAAGAACAGGAAGTGAGGATTTCTCAGAAGAAATAAGGACATTTAAAAGCAAAATAGAAGGAAGAGGTAAGTGAAGGAGGACTGCACTAAGGTAAAGGAAGCTATTCAGGGAATTTTTGTTTTACCTTTACAACCCCTTTAAACTAGGCGAGGAATTTTTAATAGGTTAAAAAAAAAAAAAAAACATTCTAAACTCAGAGCACCTACAAAGGGAGAACCTACTGACTACTAGCAAGCTAGGGCTTAGCTATTATATAAAAAGAGCTTTGCACCCTAAGTTCAGTTTTACATTTCTAGGTACATCTGCTTGTAAATCGTAGGTTTGCAAAGCAGATGGCACTTTACCAGCATTTTATTTAGATGATCTACATAAACACAAAACAGGCTGGTTTTGAAAGACGAGGGGTAATTGACAAACATAACACCAATATTTCTACCTGATAGAGCAGATCATAAAACTTAAGACTGAATATTACCGGAGATGTGTGATGGAGTGGAGTGGTGCAATCAGTGCACAAATAAATCAATTTTGTCTTAATGATATTCAGTGAGAAATTTGATTATGATAGACTGAGCAATAGCAATGCAGATCATGTTTCTGAAAGCAGGCATAATGACACTGTAGCGACAATGTCAGTAAAACGTTCCTTCGTTGTGCCAAATAAAAACAGTTATGGAACAGTAAGAAAATTGCAGCTAAACACATTTTTTTTTAAAGGGCAATCAAGCCAATTGGACCTGAAGAAGCGAAGGGGAGAGAGCAGTGTAGCAAAAGGAGTAGAGAAATGTAGCAGCTGCTACTGGGCCATAGTCTTCAGCCTGACTCTGAGGCCGCGTACACACGGTCGAACATGTCCACTGAAACTGGTCATGCTAATTGCTGTACTGTGTAATTTTTCAGTTGGGTAGGTGTAATTAAGGTGTAACTAGATGGACTTTTGTCTTTTTTCAACCTGACTTACTATGTAACCTGCATGAAAGTGCAAGATCTGCTTATTGCTTAGACCTCCACCCCACCAAAAAGTAGAATTACCAATATAAAAATAAAAATAAAAATTCCAACATTAAAAAAAAAAATACAAAAATATATCAACTTTACACCTTGAGTTGTGCCCACAGCTTCTGGACAAAACGGGACATCAAAAGGACTTTTGGTTACATCATGACCTAGTGACATCACCTCTGTCTAGGCGCCTGGGTTGGAAGTCGGATGTAAGGTATACTTAGATTTTTTTTCAGAATTTTTTTTTTCTTTCACAATAATTTTTATTTAATTAACCACTTAAGAACCGGACCAATATGCTGCTAAAAGGGGTTTTTACAATTCGGCACTGCGTCGCTTTAACAGACAATTGCGCGGTCGTGCGACGTGGCTCCCAAACACAATTGGCGTCCTTTTTTCCCCACAAATAGAGCTTTCTTTTGGTGGTATTTGATCACCTCTGCGGTTTTTATTTTTTGCGCTATAAACAAAAATAGAGCGACAATTTTTAAAAAAATGCAATATTTTTTACTTTTTGCTATAATAAATATCCCCCAAAAACATTTATAAACAAATATTTTTCCTCAGTTTAGGCCGATACGTATTCTTCTACCTATTTTTGGTAAAAAAACGCAATAAGTGTTTATCGATTGGTTTGCGCAAAATTTATAGCGTTACAAAATAGGGGATAGTTTTATTATTATTTTTTTTTTTACTACTAATAGCGGCGATCAGCGATTTTTTTCATGACTGCGACATTATGGCGGACACTTCGGACAATTTTGACACATTTTTGGGACCATTGTCATTTTCACAGCAAAAAATGCATTTAAATTGCACTGTTTATTGTGAAAATAACAGTTGCAGTTTGGGAGTTAACCACATGGGGCGCTGTAGGAGTTAGGGTTCACCTAGTGTGTGTTTACAACTGTAGGGGGGTGTGGATGTAGGTCTGACGTCATCGATCGAGTCTCCCTTATAAAAGGGATCACTCGATCGATGCAGCCGCACAGTGAAGCACGGGGAAGCCGTGTTTACATACGGCTCTCCCCGTTCTTCAGCTCCGGGGACCGATCGCCGCACTCCAGCAGCGATCGGGTCCGCGGGACCCGCGGTCCCAGTCCCGGAGCTTCGGACCGGGTCGCCGGAGCGCGCCGCGGGCGTGCGCCCGGCGACCCACGGCTGGGTACTAGTACAGGACGTACCTGTACGTACATGTGCCCAGCCGTGCCATTCTGCCGACGTATATGTGCAGGAGGCGGTCCTTAAGTGGTTAAGACAAACTCACAAAACAATGATCAATCACATAGGCCAGTAGCTGAGAGTGGTATAAGAATGACAACATATATACCACAAACTAATATGCCTCTAACATGTTATAAGCAGTAACAACAAAAAGAAACAACAACAAAAAAATAAAAATAACCAGGTGAGGGTGCCTTGATATTATTATAATCTAATAAGGCAATAGAGATTTGTGCGACACTTAATAGTTGCAGCCTAAAGAATGCACTAAGCAAACAGTATTCCAGGAATCATCCTGTAAAAATACCATGCAGTACCTGATTGACCTATGTTGAGTTAAAGGGATAAAGTCTAAGAACCTCTCAGGGACCCCAAAAAAAATAAAATAATATAAAACAAAAAATAAATAAAAAATACCAGGAGAGAAAGCTATCTCGCAAGTCTCCTAATGTACAAAAGGGCTTTACCCCCGAAAGACCAATAAGCTATATCATCACAAAAGGAAAATTAAATGTTTTTCTCAAAAGTACAGCCAGAGAGCAGTTAACCACTTCAGCCTTGGATGATTTGGTTGCCCAATGACTGGGCCATTTTTTGCGTTTCAGCACTGCGTCGCTTTAACTGACAATTACGTGGTCGTGCAACGTTGCAACAAAACAAAATTGGCATCCTTTTTTCCCCACAAATAGAGATTTCTTTGGTGGTATTTGATCACCTCTGCGGTTTTTATTTTTTGCGCTATAAGCAAAAAAAAATGACAATTTTGAAAAAAACGATTTTTTACATTTTGCTATAATAAATATCCCCCAAAAATATATATAAAAACTATTTTTTTTCCTCAGTTTAGGCCGATATGTATTCTTCTACATATTTTTGGTAAAAAAAAAACACAATGAGAGCACATTGATTGGTTTGCCCAAAAGTTATAGCGTCTACAAAATAGGGGGTAGTTTTACAGGCACAGTCACGGAGCACAAGGCGCGCGCGAGCCCACAATGCTCCGATTTTGAGGGAACGTACCTGTACGCCCATTTGCCCAGCCGAACCATTGTGCCGATGTATATCGTCGTGCGCTGGTTGGCATGTGGTTAACAGACTCAGCTAACTGGCATCTGGCGGTAGATATTCAAAACATAAAAGTAAGAAAAAATTGAAGAAAAAGAAGGATAGGTCCTGCCCCAGGGAATCCAAGGCCACCGCCGATAGGCTAGACAGAATTTCCTATAGGTCCAGAAAGCAGGATGGTAGGCTCATCGCTGGATACTGATCCAACCAAGGCTACCAAGTCTTTAGAAATTTGTCCTTTGTGCCCGTGAGTATCGCCGTAAGCTTCTCGTTCGTCAACGTACCATGCCTCCTTTGCTAAACCTCCTCAAAAGAGAGGAGAGGTGTTTTCCATGCCTTCGCAATGGTTGCCGTAAGCGTTTCGTTCGTCAATGTACCATGCCCCCGTCGCTTCACCTCCTCAAAAGAGAGGAGATGTGTTTTCCATGCCTTCGCAATGGTTTGTTTAGTAGCCATAAAAATGTGTGTTGCCAAGATACGTTCTCCTTTTGCTATATCCAGGATAGGCTTGTGAAGTAAAGCTTCTCTTTTTCAAATATTTATTTTTCATTCTAATATCTAATATCTTTTCCTATTTCTTACTACACTCACTACATTCCCTCTAACAATACTTTAATAAAAAAAAACTTTGACAAATTCAAATAAGAATTGTTTATTCATTTTTTTCTTATTACTTTTTAAAAGGGTGTTTTTAATTTTTATGTTTTTATTTCTTTAGTAAGGTCAGTGCCATAGTGTACACACATAAATGGAAGACAGAACAAAGACAGAAAAATATAAAACAGGACTCTGCCCCAGCAGATGATAACGATAAGGCTGCTTCCTTTTTAATATCTGAAGAAAGCATTAGTCAGGGAATCTGGCAATTTCATAAAGGGAACATTGCTCTTCCTTTGTGATATCTGTGAAGACAGACTAATGTGAAATTAGCTGAAAGGTATTTTTCCACCTTGTTCTGATTTAATACACTGTTAAGCATTTGTACTTTGGTGCTTTAACATGTGTTAGTGTTTTATGAGCTGTCCGGTCAAGTACATTTCAGCAAAATGTTTTTCCATTAAATTGCACTTGTTGCCTGCATGCAGTGCACTTTTAGCCAGTGAAGCAAATTGAAAGATTTATTTATTTAAAGAATGGTATTTCAGTATTAACTCATGTCTGAACAACATAAAATAAACCTTCTTTTTCAGTTTTTACATAAGAGAGAGAACTTCATGGCTTGTTGACGAAAATGCAATCTGCAGTCTTGCTTCTGTGTGCTCTAGCCATTACACAAAATGCAGCTCCATCCAAGATGAGGCTCTTTTCATTGACAATACGAGAACTGATCGGTAATGTGTAGCCTAGTTGGAGGCAAAACAGAAGTTCTCAGTTGGTAAAGTATGTACTGACTTCAAAGCCAACTACGGGCAAACAAAAAATGATCCCTTGCATTGGGGCTGTGCCCACATTTGAAGGGTTAATTGCTTTTTTTTTGCCTAGGGGGGAAAAAAAAGGAAAGATTTACTAACCAAATTCTCTGCTCATTTCAACAACTAGACCAGTAGCCACAGTGTCTGAACCCCCACTCCCCAGTGGTCTAGGGTCCTGATCTCATCAAAGACTAAAGCAGGGTATTTAGTCCTGCTCAGGATTTGAGGACACAGAGGGACAGTCCACAGGCAGATTGGGGGGGGGGGGATGGAGCGCCTCCTGTCAGGGTCGGAGGTTAAGGTAAGTAAAACAAATAGGTAGATTCACGTAGAAAGGATTAAAGTTACGGCGGCGTAGCCTAGCCTGTTTAGGCTACACCGCCGTAAATTAGTTAGGCTAGTAGTGATTCACAATCTACTTACCTGCTAATTTACGGCGGTGTAGCCTCAAACGAGCGGGCGTAAGGGCGCCTAATTCAAATTGGTTGGAGGGGGGCGTGTTGTATGGAAATGAGGCTTGACCTCACGTTTTTTGACGTTTTTTGACACTGCACATGCGCCGGGCGACTACATTTCCCAGTGCGCATTGCGGCTAAGTACGCCGTACGGGCCTAATGATTTCGACGTGGACGTAAACGACGTAACTCCCGATTCGCGGACGACTTGCGCAAACGAAGTAAAAAATTCGAACCTCGCGGCGGGAACGGTGGCCATACTTTAACATTACTAGTCCACTAGAGCATGGCTCTAACTTTAGGCGGCCTATCCCTTACGGAAACTACGTAATTCGACGGCGTCGGCCTGTCGTACGTTCGTGAATCAGCGTATCCCCTCATTTACATAATCTACGCCGGCCGCAATGGAAGCGCCATCTAGCGGCCATCAGAAACATTGAAAGCTAAGATAGAACGGCGCAAGCCGGCCTATCTTAGCTTTGTTTAAGCGTATCTCTGTTTGAGCATACGCTTAAACAAACGCCGGCGTAGATTCAGAGTTAGGTCGGCTTATCTACTGATTCTTTTTGAATCTACCTAAAATTCTCCTATCCCCTAGACCAGTGATGGCAAACCTTGGCACCCCAGAGGTTTTGGAACTACATTTCCCATGATGCTCGTGCAGCATGCTACCAGAGGGTAACTTATATATATAAAGTTACCCTCTGGTAGTGACTCCTATCTTTACCAACCTATCATGCCGATAAAGTCCATGACTAGCCCTTAAGTCATTTCTTCTTTATAAAAGAGGTGGAACCATGACACTGCATGTGGCATAGCTGTTTTTTTTATACTTGTGTTTGGGACTCACATTTTTATATTTTTTTTGTCCAAGTTAGACCTGGTTTTAGCTATATCTATAGTTAAATCCGTGGTCACGTGATTTTTTGCCTTCTAGGGAATCACCATTGGTGCATGCTAAATCTATTCCACTGACGTAGCTGAAAAACTGTTTCTATGGTTAGATACTTAAATTAATTTAGGGTGATTGTTATGTACATTACTATTATTTAGATGGGGATGGCAGTGTAGTGTTATCTGTGATGCATATTGAGTGTGATGTAGCTGGCACTTTCTCCATAGTCAAAATAGGACGTTGAAGGAAATTCCTAACACCATTGCACTATAGTTCTTCGAGGATGTCCAGAAAGGTCAGGGGGGAAAATGTATACACCCATTTTGCAGTGTTGTCATCCACTTAAAGAAAGGGACTTAACATCAGCAGTATTGGCAGGATCCACAGGTATGTAGAAAAAAGATTAAAAGGCCAAACTTCAAGACATGATCAGCTTAACCTCCCTGGCAAATTTAGATTGTTAACATAAATGCACAAGTTACTTCACAGCAGTAACTATTTAACTGCAACTTTTCGGTTTTGCCTTGACATGTAGTTCAAATCAGCTCCCTTGCCCCATTGATTTACAACGTAGACCCTGAAGTCATCAAGGCAGGCGAAGGGGGGGAGACTAGAGTGTGGAACTCCAGTTTGTAACATTATATCAAATGGAATTTTGTGTCTGACTTTTCCCTTTCAGCAATCAGCTACTTACCAATTCTGACTAGACAGAAGGAAGCATACAACTCTCCATAAGCAATGAAAATAGATAATGTCCTGTATATTCACATAAATAAGATGATTGCTCCAGCTCTACAAAGGAAGATTTGTATCATTTCCTTTAACTAGAATTTAGGGTGGTTCCAGTTGTTAACTACAGTGAAGAGACATGTGGAACAAGAGCCACACTGTATGTTTGATTCATCCGCTAAGTGGAGCCATATGGACTCCACACATGAATGAAATGAGATCTGGCCAATGATTAATTAACATACGCATTACAAAGCATATATTTTCATCTTTTACAGCCTTTGCATGCTTAATATGACTCCATGTTTTATTGATGAACAATTAGAACTCTGCTTCACTGGTTTACAAAAAAATAAGATAAGCATCTGTTGCACGATAACTGCAAAATACATAAAGTATATTTCCACTTCTGCAGCCAAGTTGGGATAACACTACTTTATATTTATTGCATGTTACCATTCACATAGCATAACCCAGAAAATATAAACTTGACCCAAATTAACTATTTTCTTTGTATAACTTTGTGGCAGCATGTACACCGTACAATGCACTTCTCTTATTTGCTCCTTTTTGGAATGTTAAAATACCATTTAAAATGTATGTAATGCCAAGTAGTGTTTTATTCCTGCCCCAGTTACCTCTGTGAATGACAGAACACCTCCTCCCTATGGTAGGGAGATAAGGAAGGAAAAGGTGCTTGGTAGTCCTAAGGAGAGGGGGGTGTGCTTACAAGCCTTAGCTCACTTCAGGTCCAAGGGTGACAATCCTGCTCCTCCATAGAAACAGTGAGCACTGTCTCCCTTGTTCAGGATGTGTGTTATTGGCGGCATCACCAGGTGTAAATAAAGTTTAAAAAAATCTGGAAAAAAAAGAGACCGAATGCAACCACAAGATTTTAGGATTGGTAATCTGCAATAATTGTGTCAGGAATCAGCAGCAGGGATGGCCAAATCTGTCTAGCTACATTAGGACACTGAGACCAGACTATATGTAGTAAAGTACATTTAATTACAGTACAAAACACCATCAAACAGTAAACACGGCAAACATGAGGATACAATTGAATCCCAAACATATAACAAAATGTCTAGCTAGCAACCTAAGTAACTGTAAGGCCCCATACACACGATAGAATCCATCCGCGGATAAATCCGCGCAAATGGGTTTCAGCGGATATATTCTATGGTGTGTACACTCCAGCGGATCTGTTTCCGCGGATATTTATCCGTCGAATGGCTTTTCAGCAGATCGAATATTTGTTGAGATGTTAAACAAATCTATCCGCTGCGAATCTATCCGACGGATAGATCCGTTGGTTAGTACACATTATCCGCGGATAAGAACCACGCGCATGCTCAGACAAAATAAGGGGATGGGAGCACTCGTTCAGGTAAAACTCTCGTTTGTTTGTGATATGGCACATTCGTCATTTTAACTATATAGTGTGTCGTTAATTTCCTCTTGTTTTTTCCGCGTTCTCTTGCTAGACTTAGGCCCCATACACACGAGAGGATTTATCCGCAGATACGGTCCAGCGGACTGTATCCGCGGATAAATCCTCTCGAGGATTTCAGAAGATTTCTATGCGATGGCGTGTACACACCATCGCATTGAAATCCGCGCTGAAATCCTCTGCCGATGACGTGTCGCGCCGTCGCCGCTATTATGACGCGGCGACGGGCGCGACGCTGTCATATAAGGAATTCCACGCATGCGTCAAATCATTACGACGCGTGCGGGGAATCCCTTTGGGCGGATGGATCCGGTAAGTCTGTACAGACGAGCGGATCCATCCGTTGGAATGGATTCCAGCAGATGGATTTGTTGAGCATGTCAGCAAATATCCATCTGCTGGAAATCCATCCCAGGGGAGATTTATCTGCGGATAAATATCCGACGGAGTGTACACACCATAGGATCTATCCGCAGAAACTCATTTGATGGGATTTATCTGCGGATAGATTCTATGGTGTGTATGGGGCCTTAACCCGTTCTCTTGCTGATGCCATCTATCCAGATGTTTGAACTTTATTTTTTGCATCCACATGTGAATGTCTTTGTTTTTGTTTTCCAATTTATGTCCCCATTCTTTTTTCTTGACCATTTTTTTCCCCTTTTTTTTTGGTTTAGCAAATTATGTCCCCATTCTTTTTTCTTGACCATTTTTTTACCCTTTTTTTTTGGTTTAGCAAATTATGTCCCCATTCTTTTTTCTTGACCATTTTTTCCCCTTTTTTTTTGGTTTAGCAAATTATGTCCCCATTCTTTTTTCTTGACCATTTTTTTCCCCTTTTTTTTTGGTTTAGCAAATTATGTCCCCATTCTTTTTTCTTGACCATTTTTTTACCCTTTTTTTGGGGTTTAGCAAATTATGTCCCCATTCTTTTTTCTTGACCATTTTTTTACCCTTTTTTTTGGGTTTAGCAAATTATGTCCCCATTCTTTTTTCTTGACCATTTTTTTACCCTTTTTTTTGGGTTTAGCAAATTATGTCCCCATTCTTTTTTCTTGACCATTTTTTTCCCCTTTTTTTTTGGTTTAGCAAATTATGTCCCCATTCTTTTTTCTTGACCATTTTTTTACCCTTTTTTTTTGGTTTAGCAAATTATGTCCCCATTCTTTTTTCTTGACCATTTTTTTACCCTTTTTTTTGGTTTAGCAAATTATGTCCCCATTCTTTTTTCTTGACCATTTTTTTACCCTTTTTTTTGGTTTAGCAAATTATGTCCCCATTCTTTTTTCTTGACCATTTTTTTCCCCTTTTTTTTGGTTTAGCAAATTATGTCCCCATTCTTTTTTCTTGACCATTTTTTTCCCCTTTTTTTTGGTTTAGCAAATTATGTCCCCATTCTTTTTTCTTGACCATTTTTTTACCCTTTTTTTTTGGTTTAGCAAATTATGTCCCCATTCTTTTTTCTTGACCATTTTTTTACCCTTTTTTTTTGGTTTAGCAAATTATGTCCCCATTCTTTTTTCTTGACCATTTTTTTACCCTTTTTTTTGGGTTTAGCAAATTATGTCCCCATTCTTTTTTCTTGACCATTTTTTTACCCTTTTTTTTTGGTGTAGCAAATTATGTCCCCATTCTTTTTTCTTGACCATTTTTTTACCCTTTTTTTTTGGTTTAGCAAATTACGTCCCCATTCTTTTTTCTTGACCATTTTTTTCCCCTTTTTTTTTGGTTTAGCAAATTATGTCCCCATTCTTTTTTCTTGACCATTTTTTTCCCCTTTTTTTTTGGTTTAGCAAATTATGTCCCCATTCTTTTTTCTTGACCATTTTTTTTACCCTTTTTTTTTGGTTTAGCAAATTATGTCCCCATTCTTTTTTCTTGACCATTTTTTCCCCCTTTTTTTTGGGTTTAGCAAATTATGTCCCCATTCTTTTTTCTTGACCATTTTTTTACCCTTTTTTTTTGGTTTAGCAAATTATGTCCCCATTCTTTTTTCTTGACCATTTTTTTACCCTTTTTTTTTGGTTTAGCAAATTATGTCCCCATTCTTTTTTCTTGACCATTTTTTTCCCCTTTTTTTTGGTTTAGCAAATTATGTCCCCATTCTTTTTTCTTGACCATTTTTTTACCCTTTTTTTTGGGTTTAGCAAATTATGTCCCCATTCTTTTTTCTTGACCATTTTTTGATTGTTTCGTTTTGGTCAAGTTATGTCACCATTTTATGTAGGCGTGTGTTTTTCCTTTTTTGTTTTCCCAAGTTGGTACGCCAAATGTCCCCCCCCCCCCCCCCAAGGAGTTGGTGTCCTTTCTAAATGACACATATTATTTGCTAAAATGTTTCATGCCTAATCACCACAGTATTAAAACACAATAGACAAGGTATTTCAGTAAATCAAATAACCATTTATTTGGTCCATAAACAAAATTAAATTACCAAGAAGGGCAGCACTTGCTGAGATAGCAACATACATGCAGACTTGTGTTCCAGACTGCACAGGCAACATAGTCAAGGACAAAATGAATAACCTTGAGGACCGCATACCGAGAACTAAAAAAGAACAACAAAAACAAAAACCAGGAGCAGCAGCAAGTGAGCCAATGGAGCCCAGGCTGTGGTACTCCAAAAAACATGAAGTTTTTGGGGGATCAAATGGAAGGCCGGCAATCATCTTCTCCTGTTCCTTGGAACCCTCCTTGCAGCAGATCTTCCACGGACCCGTCCACGGCCCCTTGCAGGTCGGGATGATGTGGCAGCAGGAGGAGTTAGCAGGTGTTGTGCAGGATAGGCCGGGTCACTCAGCTCAGTGTCATCGGTCAGCCAGCCCTGGTGCAGCCATAAAAGCACCTGGTTCATGAGGTTCCTTGCACGCCTCTGACCGTCCTCCCCCGCTTGGGACAATTCATGGGCCACATAGGCACTGTAGGCCTCAGTGGGGTTGAGGGGGGCCCTCATTAAGGCGCTAGCTTCCCTAATCATTCGGAGGCTCTCATCCTCCACCTGCCTCCTGCGCCTCATTAGGCCAGTTTGCCTGACCCTGGGGGGAGGGAGTTGCCTGGTGGGGCTGACCGTGGGCCTGGGGCCCTCCTGGCTGGTGCTGGGCCCGGCCTCCTCCTCCTGGCTGACAATGACCCCTTCCTCCTGGCTGGCAGGCAGCTCAGCATCATTAGCCAATCTTTCCTGGTTGCTCCCTTCTTCCTGTGTAAAAAAAAGTGACATGTTTTAAAATTTGGCACAAGCAAATCACACACATTTTCATGCTCTAGACTGGTTTGTTTTATCTTACTTTAAACTTGAATAGACTCTCCTTCTGATCCCTGTACTTGGCATCCATCACCCCTATTTTTATGACCATGACTTTTCGAGTCCATTTTTTTGTTTGGGATTACAATATCAACTCAATAAACAAACAAGAATTAGCAGGCCAAAAACATTTTTTTAAATACTCTACCTCATCAGAAGTGGAGAGTCGCAGATTTTCCTGCCTGCCAGCCAGCCCCTCACCGTCCTCCTCCTGGCTGTGGTGATCTGTGGAAGGTCTGCTGCGATGCTGTCTGGGAGGAAGGCTTGACATTGATTGCCGGCCCTCTATTTGATCCCCCAAAAACTCCATCTCCTGGTAGTACCACAGACTTGGCTCCGTGGACTGTCTTGCTGCTGCTCCTGATCTTTGCTCCCGAAGTTCTCTTCTTTTTGCTCGGTATGCGGCCCTCAGGTTATTCATTTTGGTCTTCACCATGTTGCCTGTGCAGCCGGGAACCCATGTCTGCATATATCTAGCTATTTCAGCAAGTGCTGCCTTTCGTTGGTCCCGGTTTGAATAATTAGGATGTTTTGAATCCCAAAGTAGGGGCATTTCCCTAAACTTCTCTATGAGACGAGAAATTATCTCCTTTCCCACGATATTTTCCATTTGGGAGTTTTAGAATGTAAATTTATGATGAACACTGTTAAACCAAAAAAAAAAAAATTAAAAAATGCCCATCATTCACATTGTATTCATATGTGGCCCCAGATTGATCTTGTACTATGCAAACACAGTGTCTCCTGCAGCCAAAATGCTGGCCAGCTCTGCCCCATTGTTGTGACCCAAAATTAGTTCACATGCAGACCCTTTTTAAAATAATTTTGCTAAATAGGTGTAATCTAGACCCATCCACAAATTTACAGATTGAGACCTTTCATGAAGGCAGTATTTAATGTGTACTTAGCCTGCCACTCATCATTCCGGAGATCTAAATACACTTCCTAATAACCTCTGGCCAACCAACACAGAACAATACTTGCATGATCACAATACACCTGGCAAAAAATAAAAATAGGTAGAGCATTCTTCACATCTAGATTTAAGTGATGTGTAAAAGCATTGTGAGAATTTAATTCAGTTTGGGGGACACAATAAACATACTAAGTTGCGTTAAAAGGCTGCAAACAACAGACAAAACCACAATCCCATGGCTCTCAAGTTTCTATGCCTCTGCTGATCCCATGTTTCAAGTTTGTACCTTATCTCTAGCTCCTCGTGCAGCTCAATGAAATAATCTCCGCGTAAGCAACGTAATCATGTCGGTTCCCTTTTATAGACTCCGCGTGTGCGTGACACATCGTCACCATTGCCATGCCCCCTAATCAATGTTAATTCTCAAAATCTGGCGTTAACTGTGTTACTGCAGTCAAATGTTCTACTAATCTCCGCGTAAGCAACGTAATCACGTCGGTTACCTTTTATAGACTCCGCGTGTGCGTGACACATTGCCATGCCCCCTACTCAATGTTAATTCTGTAAATCTGGCGTTAACTGTGTTACTGCAGTCAAATGTTTTACTAATCTCCGCGTAAGCAACTGAGCAGAAACGGGCGCATAATCTCTGCGTAAGCTACGTAATCACGTCGGTTCCCTTTTATAGACTCCGCGTGTGCGTGACACATTGCCATGCCCCCTACTCAATGTTAATTCTGTAAATCTGGCGTTAACTGTGTTACTGCAGTCAAATGTTTTACTAATCTCCGCGTAAGCAACTGAGCAGAAACGGGCGCATAATCTCCGCGTAACCTACGTAATCACGTCTTATTCATTCTCTACACTCCGCGTATGTATGACCCGCCGCCCTGGTCCCCGCCCATGACGGGACATTTCCAGATTTCCACGCCCCTAATCTCTGTGGGGATGAAAGATGGCGATGACAGGCGAGCATGCACGGAGCTCTCAGGCCAGAAGTGAGGGGACAGAGGCAGGAACGTCCCGATCCCGGGCTAAACGTTATAAGGCAACTAATATGTCTTTTGACGAAATGGTGGAGCTGGTAGAGATTATGCGGAGGAAGGACTATGATGGGCAATATGGCCCATACAAGACCCCCAACCGCAGGAAGGGGAAAATTATGGAGAAGGTGGCACGTAAAATGCAGAGGATGTTTGGCATCGCAAGGTCCAAGGAGCAGCTACGGAAGCGGTGGTCCGACTTAAAGCTTCGTGAGCCACATCAACTCAAGAAAATCAAAAAAATACTCAAAAAAAGTAAGTTTTTTTTTGGTTTGAGGGGTGGGGACAATTTTATTCTTTGAATGTTTGGTCAGGTACATTTCTACATCTGTATCCTTGGCCTGGTTGTACTTCTGAAAACCTGTTTAAATAATTGTATTTCTCAAAATCTCATTTGCTTGGCCAACGACTGTTAATAGGAAACCTTGTTCACATCAGGTTGCTTCTCAAAAATACGATGTTGGCCCAGGAACAACACACCTGGACATGCCTCTCTTGCCAAAAACATTGTTTGTAAACATTGTGGTAAAATTTATGAATCGAACAATTAAATCCAAGAATGGGAAATGCAAACAGTGCTACTAAGCAGGTGTTTTCATATCTGTAATCCATAGCACCTGTGTCTCCCCCAAAATATTACACGAAAATGTGGATGGTCTCAGCTCTAAATTAGAAGGGGGGGGACATCCATGTGTGTCACTTTGCTAAAAATGGAATTAATCAGAGCTTGGCCTAGAAGTCATCCTAAAATATAGGTTTGTGGTGATAAGACAACTAAATATTTCCAAAAAAAGCCTCTAAACTTCTATGCAATGTGTGCGATTTATGCTCTACAATATCTGTGTGCTGATGAGTATATACCTTTTTTTTGGTTATTTTTTCTAGGGGAAAGAAGACGCCAGCAATTCGAGGAGGCAGAGAGGGCCAGACACGCCCGGGATATGCCATCTGGCCATGTGGAGGAGGAGGAAGGAATAGAGGAGGATGTTGAGGAGGAGGTGGAAGGAAGAGATGAGGATGTTGAGGAGGAGGTGGAAGGAAGAGATGAGGATGTTGAGGAGGAGGTGGAAGGAAGAGAGGAGGATGTGGAGGAGGAGGAGGAAGGAAGAGAGGATGATGGCGTAATTTTAGATCTGGTAGTTGTTGAGGAGGAAGATGAAATTCAAGAAGAAGATTTTGATGATTTTGAAGATGGTGGATTGGTGGAAGAAGAAGAAGGAGGAGTTATTGAAGATGGAGAAGTGGTGGAGGAGGAAATCAACATGACATCAGGTCAGTGTCACCCCAGCTTGATAGGGCAAAACAGATGTAGATAGGGTTGCCACCTCATCCCTTTAATCCCGAACACATATGGATTACACATGTTCTGTGGCTAATGTAATGCAGATATGGCACCAGGTGAGTAAAATTACCACCTTTTAATCAGCCACAGAACCTGTGTAATTAATATGTGTTCTGGTTTAAAGTGATGAGGTGGCAACCCTAGATGTATCTCGGCCGGTCAAATGTCTAATTTTATATTTTTAACTAATTTTGTAGGGGATGAAGATGCTGTTCCCCATTTTTCTCGGGCAAGTGCGGGAATTATAATCCAGCAAGTAATGGAGTGCAGCAGCGAAATGGAAAATATGCGTCAACAGATGGTTCAGATGGAACAGAATGTGCGCAATATAATAGTCGACTGCTGTGCCGAGCTGGACACTATGCGGCAAAGAATGGTGGTTATAGAGCAAAACTATAAGAACATCATTGACATGATGGGCCGTGTCAAAGACTAAAACAACACCCCCCGCCCATCCCCCAACCTGTTTTAATGTATGACTCAGCAACACGCCAAAATTTGAAGATGCACACACAGTGTGTCAACATGTGCTATCTGCCATCACAGAATATAGAATATCTGTGCTTTGTGGGTACAACCCCCTCCTCGATTATAAAATATTTTTCGACGAAAGGTTTGCTCCCACAAAACCCAGACATTGTTCACCCATGATGGCAGATAGCACATGTCGCCATTTTAAAGTCTTTTGGTGTGGTATAACTGACATTTGGCGAAAAGCACTGAATGTGTGCATCTTCAAATTTTGGCGTGTTCCGGTGTGACCTCACACCATGACTGTTTTTGGGAATGCAAAAGTGACACATTTGGGGTTGTATTTTTTGGGACATGTTTTCTATTTTATAGTTTAAAAATGGCTTCCATTCAACAAGCCATACAAAACAGAAAAAGTGAAAAAAAATAAATAAAAATAATGTAAAAAAAACAAAAAACAAAAAAAAAATTAAAAAAAGATTGGTTAACACATCGATCCCAAAAATCAGATCAATCTTTTTAATTGATTTCCAAAAAACACAACACCAAAAAAAAATAAAAAAAAATAAAAATAAACCCAAAAAAATTGTTTTTAAATATTTCATAAAAAAAGAAAAATATATTATTTGGTGAACAAATATGTTTAAAAAATGTGATAAATATTTTTACCCAAAATTACGCCAAAAAATATTGAAGAAATTGTTTTGAACCCAAAAAAAAAAAATACTTAAAAAAAAAAAAAAAAAAAAATAATAAACGTGAAAACTAAAAATGTTGGCATGTTTAAGAGCAAAAAAAAATCCTTTTTGCAAAAAAACATGAAAAAGCTGACAATAAAAAAAGTTGGTTTAAAAACATTACAAGGAGTGGCTTGATTATTTAAGATGCTGAATACCCAGTTTGGAGATGAGTGAATAATGTGCAATTGTGTTTATTTACTAAAACCTGAACCCTACATTTGGCACTAGAAGTGCACTATTTTTTGGGCTAACCAGGAAGACAGAAAAAAAAACAAAAAGCAGTAATGACAAACAACTGTATAAAGTCCAATGGTCTAATTATTTATTATTTCTGTGAATATTCCTTTCTTTGGGGGGCCAAATTAGAAAGAAATATGATCTGGCATAGCAATGGCCCCCCGACCCATGAAGTACTCAACATATTTGTCGCGTACCTCACGAGCAGATTGGGTGCCAATGCCAGCGCGACCAGTGACCAGCCCAGGGAGAGGATCTGAGAGTAGTCTTGCCTCAGAAACGCTGTCGGATAGGTACGTCTGGGAATGCCTGCGTAAAAAGTTGTGCAAAATGCAGCAGGCAAATACAATGGTGTTCAATTTATATTCCGCCAAGTGTATCGATGTCAGGAACAGGCGGAACCGGTTGCTGAGGATCCCAAAGGCATTCTCGACTACCCTCCGAGCCCTGGACAACCGATAATTAAACACACTCCTCTCTGAGGTGAGGGTCCTCTGGGGAAAAGGCCGCATGAGGTGAGGACCAAGCCCGAAAGCCTCGTCCGCTAGGAACACAAACGGAAGTCCTTCCACATTGTCTTCATCTGGTGGCAGTGCCAGATCACCAGTTTGGAGACGATCGTAGAATTCAGTCCGTGAGAACACTCCCCCATCTGACATCCGGCCATTCTTCCCCACGTCCACATATAGAAACTCATACTGTGCCGACACCACCGCCATCAACACAATACTATGATAACCCTTGTAGTTAAAATAGTAGGACCCCGAGTGGCGTGGGGGCACAATGCGGACGTGTTTCCCATCTATTGCTCCACCGCAGTTAGGAAAATCCCACCGCTGGGCAAATTGGGAAGCCACAGACTGCCATTCCTGTGGGGTGGAGGGTAGCTGTGGGGACAAACAAAAAATGAGATTTACTACTTTGGCACATAAACATTGCAAACAAAATACAAAAACCATCATTGTGCAACATCAACAACAGGATTCACATTTCACACAAGCATTGTGAAGTGATTTATTTTTTGTAAAAATATAGACCCACTTAATTATCAGACTCCACATCCCTCTGATGATAGAGCAAGAAACTATTTTGGGGGGGGGGGGGGAGGGGCAGAGCTACAATTGATTATCCAAAAAATAACCAACAATTTAGGCTAGGTGGGTTTGGGCCTAGGAAAGCATGCTGGACAGGTTTATGGTGGGTAAGGACAAAATATGCAGCTAGGCCCAAAACAAACATGTAAAGGTTAACAACATGCATGGGGAGAAAAGGGAACATCCCACACACAGCAGATTACAATCTCATGGTTATTAGGGAAGAAAAAAAAATGACTTTCTCACACATTTAAAAAAACAAAATTGTGTTGTTCAAATTAGGGAACTTACCTTAATATACTCCTCCTGCAGAACATGTATGATGGCAGTACACGTCTCCGGTATGATGACCCCAAGTGACTGGGGAGAGATGCCTGTCGAGAACTTGAGGTCCTGCAGGCTCCTCCCAGTCGCCAGGTACCGCAACGTGGCAATAAGCCTCTGCTCGGCCGTGATGGCATCGCGCATCACAGTGTCCTGCCTCGTGATATAGGGGGACAGAAGATCCAGCAGACGGTTGAATACGGGGTCCGTCATGCGGAGAAAATTCCGAAAATCATCCGGATTATTCTCCTGGAGTTCCCTAAGCAGAGGCATATGAGAAAACTGGTCACGCTGGCGCAACCAATTCTTGGCCCAGAAACGCCTCCTCCCACTGTTCCTGGCCAAACAACTGGTTCGCTGAGCATGTCCATAAGCAATCCCATAACCAGCACCAATTCGCGAGAATCGACGCTGCTGCTCCATCATGGATTCAAACCGGCCGGCTGGTCAGTCAAGAACACACTCCAACAGAAAGCACTCGCAAATCCAGCACAACCTGCTAAGCCCGCACGACACACAGATACGAGCGCACAGTACGCGGAAACGTGCTGAAAGCCTGTGCCCGAATGCCAACTGCAAACCCGCAAGCAAACGCACTGAACCCGAGAATACCTACTGTCAAAACGCGGAGAATGAAAAGCACGAATCGGCTCTAACCAAACCTTCACTAGCACGCGGTCACACGGAACTAGCAAAAGCGGAACAGAGGGCGGCGCCGTTGACTTTGGTCTTCCCCTTTATAGTGACGTCTTACGTGGTTTACGTTGCATACGTTCTGGTTCGCGGAGATTTTTGGGCGCTAGTGTGTACGTTCCAGCGGATCAACAGATAAATCCGTCGATCCGCTGAAACCGATCCGCGGATAAATTTCAGCGGATGGATTCTATCGTGTGTATGGGGCCTTAGCCTAACTAACAAACTACCTATGCACAATATGTACACAATTGGGGAAATAGGGAAAACTGGAGATGCAGAGAACAGATGGGAAGAGGCAGCAGGGTTCAGAGCAGGAGCAAGATCAGGATCTAGAGTCAGGATAAGTGGCAAGCAGTAACAGGCAGCAAAGCAAAACATTGAAGCAAAGTGTAATAGTAGAGGAGGGACTAAATACCCTCCCAACAGCCAGCATCAGGTGCAGACTGATTACTGGAATGTGAGATCCCTCTTGGTGGACACTGAAGCTACAACCTCCCACTCTGGGAAGCACAGTGCCACCAACAAGTAATCCAGGCCCTGATTATTTTACATTTTGCTCTTGGTTTTAGATGCATGAGGCTCATATGTTTATTTGTAGCGAAATACATTTGATTTGCAATATATACTGTACCTAAAGACACATTTTTTTTACATTTTGTGTCCTATTGGGGGGAACTCCCTTTACTTCTTGCCCTGGAGATACAAAAATATGTGAGATAACATTTCTCCAAGTTTATGACAACTGTCACTTTGAAGGATTTTTCCACTACTCCCATTCTGGTGACAACTGTAAATTTATGGGGGATTTAACACAAGGGTGACAATGATACTGCTTATCATTGTCACCCTCATGGTAAATCCTCAAAAAATCTACTGCTGACAGAAACATAGGAAAAATCTCCCCATGGGGACAGACAACAAAAAGCTGATGGGAGTTATAACTCTTTGACACTGTTAAAAGCTGGAATAAAAAACACAATGACCTAAGATTTGTGTACTACCTTCTGATTTCTATATGGTTTATTGGGAAAATAAAGCATAATGCATTGATGAAGTAGTGATTCTTTAAGTTGCTTTTTGGTGTCCTGGCTCCCTGGCTTGTCATCAAAGAATCAGGGAACCAATGGCTCAAATTAAAGGGATTGCAACAGCAAGACAGAGAGAAAAGAGATGATATGAGAGGGAAAAAGTCTCGCTCATGGGTGGTACACAACTGCACAAGGGTCCTTTTGGATGTAAGGGCACATTTATATTAGCTGTGGGTATATTGGGTAGTATACATGCTTTATTTCTAGGACAGGCCAGAAGCAGCAGTCATTCTTAAAAATGTGGTAACCATTGCAACTATTTATGTTATGGGGAAGAAAAATGTTTTAGCTTGGGAACCCTTTGCTAACCCTATGTCGGTCACTGGTCTCACCCACAATACAACATAGTATGCTTTAGCATATCTCCCAACATTTTAAGATGGGAATGAGGGACACCTACTAGCAAATGTAGGTAGGCATAAGACACACCCCTGCCACACTCACTTAACCTCCCTGGTGGTATGATCATTTCAGATTTTAGGTGCTGAAAGCGGTGCAATTATTTTGCATGAAAATTTGGCGTTTTACATTGTAGGCCTGCAATTCTTAGGAATAACTCAATGTAATCTGTCCAAACAAGAGTCTAGTAGACATCTCGGGTATGAAAAAGTTTGAAAAGCAAAATCATAAATTATAATATAATAAATAATTATAAAAATGTATAATATAATTATAATAAAAATTATTCAATAATGTAATCAACTCAAAATCACTGAAATTTGCTCAGTTGAAGAATTGTCGCTGTCATTACTTTTATTTTTTTATGACGATTTTTCCCACAAATCGCTATCACTCAATTCTGCAAGTGATTATAATTTATAATCGCTGTTTTCTAGCTGGTCTAAAACCACTTTTGACATAAAGGGACACGTTTTGGTTGCTATGAACAATCTACAGTTTGCAGGCAGAATGAACAGTTTTTATTATATAAAAGTACATGTAGGACACTGGGCAGACCACTAGGGACAAAGGGGGTGTGTATTTTTTTCATACAGTACTGTAATCTCTAAAATTACAGTATACTGTATGTATTGTGTTTATTTACTTTTATGAATTTGGCGCCGTTCTCCGCCCCCGTGCGTTGTAACGGCGCAGGGAACGGAGCTCGGCGGCACACAGGGACACTGTGAATCGAGCGAGGAGACCCTGCTAGGATCCAGGTACAAGGTAAGTAAACCATGCCTGTGGCTGCTGCGAGGTGATCCCGAGTCGGGCTCGGGGGTTACCGCTCTTGGTTCTGAAATTCCACCCCGAGCCAGACTCGGGAATACCGCCAGGGGGGTTAAAGCAGAACTAACCAAAAAAAAGGTTAATTAAATCCACAAGGGATTTTTTTACCACTACTATTACTTCAGGCTTATCTACAATCTCCAAAAGCAAGATCATATCAGCCCTGTGCTCAAAGAACTTCACTGGCTCCCTGTTACAAAACGGGCCAATTTTAAAATCCCCTGTCTGATCTACAGGGGCTACCACCAGCTGGGCCCACAGTTCCTATCAGATCTGACTCCACACTATATACCGCTGTCTTCGCTCAGCCGACAAAGCTCTACTCATTGGCAATACTGACAGGCTAATTTCTATAGGAGGAAAACGGATTGGCTCCGCGGGGGCGACTCTCTGGAACCAAATCCCGCTTAACATTCGCATCTCCCGAAGCCTATATACGTTCAGGAAGAAGCTGAAGACCTGGCTATTCTGCCAAGCATTTCAATCCTAGGCCAATTTTTTTCCGCTGATTTCTTGTTTTTTTTCTCCCTTCTCTTTTATTTATGCTCCCCTCGCCAGAACATCCGGGCTATTTTGTCACAAAGCGCTTTGGCACCACCGACCGGTGGTATATGCGCGCTTCCCAAATAAATAGTAATAAATAAATAAATATTGGCTTTTATGATTTACAAATGTAGCAATTTAGAATTTGGATGAAAGGTTTAGCACTGGGAAACACTTTTTGAAAGCTAAAAAGTGCATTTTATTTACAACTATATAGATCAGACCAAAATGAGGGACAAATGAGGAGAAAAGAGGGACAGAGGGACATGGCTCCAAATCCAGGACAGTCCCTCAAAATCAGGGACGGTTGGGGGCTATGGCTTTAGGATTATGTGATTTCCGTCTTCTAGCTTCAACCCTGCTTGCTGGAGGTACCTAAGGATGAGAACCGATAAACACTGCTCTAGAAAGCCAAAAGAATGAAGAACCATCATCTTTTACACATGCCTTGAAACATGATACAGAAATACAGTGCCATTCAGCATTCAGATAGCGGCATCACCTCTGACCACTATTTTGTGTCAATGGATATCTGTACTCACACACTAATAGCACAACACAAGAAAACTGATATCATATATAATAAAGGCATTCAACATCTTCTGCAAGTTGTATAAATAACATCAAAGACGAGTACAAAAGATCACTGATGTGGCTTTAGGATTGCAGGATAAGCCTAAATGTCTTGGATGCCTCTTCAAAAGAATTATGGAAAGCAGGGGAAAAAAAAATTGCAAACCACGGGCTGCGAATGTCTCTATTCATAATCCGTGGTCTGGAAAAAAGATCGTACCTTATTTACAAGATTCTATTTCTGAACTGTCGAAAAAAGGTAATATAAATATTGTTTAAATAGTTCATAACTCAGGAGCTTGCCAGTCACTGTCATGGAGTTGCTATCTGCAGGAGGCTAATGATAGCTTTGAACGTCTTTTGTGGCTTCAATGTGTCATATGTAACTGCATATTATTTCACTTGTGCTTTTCGAGAGTATGTATTTATTCAGCTATGATTTTGGGTAGTATTGGTGTAAATCACAGACTTCTCAGGAGAAAATAAAGATGATGTCACTAAAAACTTTTAGACTTAAAAACATGCATGAAAATTTGTTGTGAATTGGGTAAGCAACGTTTAAATTAAATAATGAATCTTTACCTTTTTATGTGACAAGAGAGGTTCCGGTTAGAAGGCTTTAGTGATTCTTTATAAAATAAATTTTGTTATTACAGTAAAACCTTGGTTTGAGAGTAACTTGGTTTGAGAGCGTTTTCCAAGACAGGCAACATTTTTAAATACATTTTGACTTGATATACAAGCGATGTCTTGATATACAAGTAGCGTCAAGTCACAACTGAGTATAAAAGAGAAGTGAGGCGCCTCTAAGGCCTCGTACACACAATAGGTTAACCAGAGCACAACGGTCTGAAGGACCATTTTCATCGGTCAAAACCACTCGTGTGTGGGCCCCATAGGTTAAAAAAAAAGCCAACTTGCTTTAAAATTAACCTATGGATTGGTAACCGATAGGTCAAAACCGATCGTTAGTAGGCACGACCATCGGTTAAAAATCCACGCATGCTCAGAATCAAGTCGACGCATGCTTGGAAGCATTGAACTTCGTTTTTTACAGCACGTCGTTGTGTTTTACGTCACCGCGTTCTGATACGATCGGTTATTTAACCTATGGTGTGTAGGCGTGAAGGACCATCAGTCAGCTTCATCGGTTAACCTATGACAACGGTCCTTCAGACCATTGTCTTCTGGTTAACCTATCGTGTGTACGAGGCTTAAGTGTAGCAATATGGTTACATTTAATGAAGGTACAACATTTAGCAACATATTGTTACACTTGGAAGCGCCTCTCTTCTCTTTTATACTCTGTAGCTCTTGCTGGATTTTGCTTCTTATCCCCTTGTGGAGGCTTCCATTTGTGGATGGACATTTTATGGTTACACAACCTGGTCACATTGCTATAATCTTGTTATATGTACTATAAATTGAAGGACCTGTGAATAAATGGTTGTGGAATGAATCATTTGAGTTTCCATTATTTCTCATGGGGAAATTTGCTTTGATATACAAGTGCTTTGGATTACAAGCATGTTTCTGGAACCAAATAATCTTGCAAACCAAGGTTTTACTCTATTATGGTTATTATTATTCTTTATAGGGAACCAGTGCTTTGGCCAGGCAGAGCAAAGCAAGAGGTTCACCTAAAGGATAAGTTGGGTCAAAGCTCTTTTGCCCCTACTTCTTCTGTGGGTCAAAGAGTGCACTTAGTTCTGCACTTCTGCGATCCAGATTCATCCGACGGCGATTGGCTGATGTCACTCAGCCAGTCCAGAATTTGGAGCTATAATGACTAGCTATTATGAGCTATTATGGACTTTAAAGGGGTTGTAAAGGTAAAAGTTTTTTCCCCTTAATGCGTCCCGTTATACTTACCTGGCACCTCGAAAGTCCTGCGCTTGGGCCCTAACATCCTCTTCGCCGCTCAGCCTGGTCTTTGATTGGCTAGAGGGGATGAATTGAAAGCAGTGCAGCCATTGGCTGGTGCTGCTGTCAATCACATCCAATGACGCGGCAGGGATTGCTGGAGGGGCAGAGCAGAGAGCCAGTAACTGTCAGTCAGGCCGCGTACACACGTCCGAGAAACTCGATGGGCGAAACACATCGTTTTCCCCGTCGAGTTCCTTGTTCGGCTGTCAAAAAACTTGTCGAGCCAAATGTTCCCATTGCCCAATGAGGAAATAGAGAACATGCTCTCTTTTTGGCTCGACGAGTTTCCCGACGGGTTTCTCGGCGAAAAGTGTACACACGACCGGTTTTCTCGGCAGAATACGTCTCACATCGAGTTTCTTGCTGAATTCTGCCGAGAAAACCGGTCGTGTGTACGCGGCCTTACAGGTTCTCTGCTCACTGAAGACCAAGCTGCTGCATCTACCTAGGTGAGTATAAATGGTTATTTTTTTTATTTCTCATACTAATTGCCACTTTCCCCGGCTGCACATAATTAATTACAATTTAGGAACTAGTGATGAGCCAAACCTACCTGGGTTCAGTTTGAGATGGGGTCACTGAACTTTACTGAAGTTCAGGTACTAAATCTTAGCTCCATTAAAGTCAATAGAAGCCGAATCTTGAAAATTGGTAATAGCAATTTTCTAGGCTAATAGGCAAGGCATTGTAAACAAACGGCATGGGGAACATGTGCCAAAGCAAACAAAAGTTTCAAAATTCAGTTTGTCAGGAAGCAGTGATTTTAATAATTCTTAAAGTGAAACATTAAAAATACAACATAAAGTACTGAAGAAGGAGGGTAGAAATCAGCATTTTCCCTGAATAGAAAAGGAATTTTAAAGCATTTCACCCAAGATCAATCACGTATCATACAGGGGTACATGACTTTAAATGGGTATAAAGGTGTGAGACTTCAACTGGACATTATACTTCAGGAGATAAGGGACTCTGTATCAAAGTTGTGGTCACATCCGTCAGGGCAGGAAGGAAGGAGGGCGCCAAGCAACTCAATGATAAGCTGCACACAAAAAGAAAAACAGACAGAAAAACTTTATTTGGGGTTTTATTTGCACTTGTAATTTTCAAGAGGTGGCTTGCATTGCCTTTCAAAGTGATTGATGGGCAGGAAATATTAGTAGAACTCAAGAATTTCACCTCCATTATCTTTGCCCTGATAAAATTCCAAAAAATATTACACGTATCATGAAATATTATGGATTGTGTTTTTTTCCACATCCCAAACTGTAATTTAGGTTTATTCGGTCTTTAATTCATTTGTAGAGACATAAAAATAAATATATTTGAAAGAGTAATATTTAGGCACTAGGGATCTGCTCCTGCATACATGTATTTAAAAATGAGTTATTGCAATAAATCATGCTGACCCCATCAGAGCCACTGGAAGTACTCAGTTTCAGTACAGAAGTAAGGCTGAAAATATCATTATTTTAAATATCAAAACAGTTTATAAGCCCAAGAACAACAGTGTTAAGTCCTGGTATTTTGATTCAGTTACTTGGCTTACTCTTTTGTGGAATGTCACTTTTTTGGTAGGAAATGTGTGAAAGATTATATTTCGTTGACTACAAAGAAAACAAAGTTTAGACCTTCAATGCTTTTGTTGAGAAATAACTGTAAAATTAATTGCAAATGATAAATATTTAAGCTTGGTTTGCTTGGAAATAAACGTAAAATAAATACAAAAGTAACTTTCTTTTAGTGCGCGATTACGTTTCTTGTTTTTATGTAACTTGGGTTAGGGAACGTTAGGGAAGCAGGCCTACCAACAGAATAATTAGAATGATAATTGCTCTAAAACAGTTGATAGCTGGGGATTGATTTACTAAAACGTGATATAGCAAAATCTGGTGCAATCTTCAGTTTTAGTAAATAACCCAAAAGTGACCTAGTCAGTCTAATGGCCAACCATTTTAAATTAGAAGGTCTCTGTGTTGAAGCCGGCCCAACCTCCAACAATACAAAATGGAACACGCTCAATCAAGGGCACGCATAATTTCAAGACACACATGATTTTATTGGATTGTACATGCACAGACAACTTTAAATGACTAATGGCTGAGACCAAAGATGGGTAGATCCCAACTATACTCATGGTACCAATCCCCTCCTACCCTTCCTTTACCCCCTCCATTTTCACTCTTGGATCTACCATTGCATGGGCCATGTGGGTTCATCTTAGGTATTCCATTGCAAGCTGTCTTGACTGTTTATCTTTGCCCCTTAGCGTGATACATTTTTTTAGCTCTTGAGTGCCTATATTTCACAAGTCTTTGCTTTACCCAAGTTTGGCCTTCATTGCATCTCTTGAAGGGGTCATCTGTGTATTCTGTGTCATTATGTGCTCCATATATTTGTACCGGCCTGCTACTTTTATAGCTGGCGCTGCCTTAAATTTAGAGGGTAGTCAGAGATTTAACTACGTCTGACTGTACTGTTTTGCCAAATTTGGGCTTCTGTTCCAGCCGTGGCTGTACTGTGAGTGACCACTATTGTTGTCTGGGGTGTTGGTACCACCCCAGGCCAAGCGTGGCAGCAGTCGAGTCAGGGCATATCGGGTGTTTTTCCTCGGCAGCCAATCAGTGGGGGTTGATTGCCTCGCTGTGCATGCTGGGGGAGAGTATTTAAGGCACAGACGTCATTAGTTCTGGGTTGTCGGTCGTTGTCACCGATCCTGGTCTGTCGTCCCACCACCCCCGTGTGTGGCCCTTCTGGCCGAGGTGCATGTTTGAGTGTTCCTGGCTTCGGGACAACGTTGGTCCGGAGCTGTGATCTACCAAGTAGGCCCAGTGGTCAGACTGGGTCTACGCTTGCAGAGTGGTCCTGTGCTGTCCGTCCTAGAGGGAGGAAGCCACTTTATGAAGCACCTATTCTGGAGAGCACCGAGCAGAAGGCTATTACGCTCAATAGAGGCCTTGAACTTCATTGAAGGACGCACTAAAACTGAGAGGCCAAGTGAAGGTCGCCTGTCAGTTCTGATTTCATAATTTCTTATTTTAAGAAGAGATCCGGTGCTTAATCCTATGCTGAGAGGATTCTGGACCGAATACATCTCCACATTTGGGAAGGTCTGTTATATAAACTTTGCTAAAGTTTCCATGTGACACCCTGGCTGCTAGGCTAGTGAGAGAGGCCTATCCAGGTGCACAATACCCACTCTGGCTAGAGTGGCGACGAAAGCTACGTTGCTGGAAGCAGGAGTGTTTCCGAACAAAGTTATACACCTGAAACTACTACCTATTACCCTTCCACCTGTTCAACTGCTACTTTTTTTCTTTTACCACCTTGGATAATAAAGCAAAGAAAAAGAAGCCTAAAGTGTGGACATTGACGTTTTTCTCAACTTTCATTGTGTACCCTAGACGGCGAAGGAATAGAGGTAAAATGCCAACTAAAACAAACCAGCAGCTCCTTCGGGGGCAGTGCTACATAATATTTTAGTTTTATGTGTGGGATTGGACCTTACTGGCGCAGCAATGATTTTTTTTTTCTCAGTCAAAGTATTTATTGAAAGTTAACATGGCAAACAATTGACAAATAACAATTATGAGACAAAAAAGGCACAGATTAAAGAAATGTCAGTTGGCAGAGTATAAATTGCACAATTTACAGCTGGGAATATACAGTTATGTTGGTGAACAATGACGGTACTTAAATAGGGGGTAGGAGTTGAAGTGAGGGGAAAAGGTGAGGAAAGAGTGGGACGGGGGAGGGGTGGATAAATGATAGAAAATGGTGCAAAAAAAAAAAAAAAAACAGGTTGCATAAACATACATACATATACTGTATATCTGGAAAAGTATTTAAGGTCTTTTGATTGTCATTAAGTATATATAACAAACTTTAGTCATCAGTTGTCATATTAAAGTAATATATATTATAAAGGTGGTGAAGTCAAGCATTTAATGATTGGAACTCATCTGAAAAAGTGAATAGCCTCCAAGGCCGCCACATTTTGTTGAAACTAATGTTGTTTTCTATTTTCATTGCCAGAATTTCTTCCATCTGATATATATATAATGTACTCTGTCTAACCAATCCTTGACTGTCGGGGTATGGATGGATTTCCAATGCAAGGGTATGTGGTTTTTGCTGCGGTAAGTTGATAACAATGATATCTTATTTTTTGGCCTGTACTGTATTGAAAATTATAAATAAAGCTTACAAAAAAAAAGTATCAGTTTTCATATTAAAAAAAAATGTGTTTCTCAAGTGACTCTCATAGGCATCTTTAGGCTCTGATGTCACTACATTTTGTCATTTTGTATTGTATTTCTTGACCTGTTATTGGGTTACCTCTATAGATTTGGGGTGCATCTCCCTCAGCTGCCACATACCTCAATAAGACGCTTGACTTTACACGCACATGAACTTTACTGACATCCCAGTCTTAGTTCATAGGGTTCAAAATTGCGTTGGCACACCCATTTTCAAGGTTCATAAAGACATGGATGAGTGAGTTTGGGGTGAAGGAACTTGACTGACCTCAACCCGATAGAACACCTTTGGTATGAATTGGAGACTGGGAGCCAGGCCTTCTTGTTCAACATCAATGCCTGACCTCACAAATGCTATTCATTAAGTTAACAAACAAAATCTACTGTGTGCCTATCCCTCCCCCCCAGACCCCTATCATACTTATCTGAGCATGATCTTGATCCAGCACTGTGCACAAGAGCAGAATCACTGCTCTCCCTCTCTCCTCACTGGTTTAGAAGCAGCAGTGGGAGCCATTTGCTCCCATTACTGTCAATCACAACCAGTGAGGAGGAAGCAGGGGTGAGGCAGTAGTAATTTTTACTGTTGGAAAACTGGTAAGGGAATGAACTGGGCACCTTTGCTGCCATTGTGCTATATGCTGGGTGTTCAGTGCGCCCCTGTGCCTTTAAGGGGGGGGGGCTCCTTCCAGGCTCACCTACTCTCTGTCTATCCATTCCTGGAACAGCTCCTCATTCCAATGGGAACCAGGGCTTAATGTTGCACTACTTTGGTCACCTTTTAATGCAACTTGAGGGCCATAGACTTTAATGGGGGCCTGAGCTGTTATTTGTCTCAGACCAGCAATTTAGCCTCTGTTCCAGCCATGACTGTGCTGGGAGTGATCCACCATTGATCGCTTGGGGGTGTTATTACCACCCCAGGCCAAGGGTGGCAGCATCCAGGCCATGGTATATTGAGTGTCCCCCTCAGCAACAAACTTGTGGGAGTGGTTACCCCGCTGTGCGTGCTGGGGAGGGGTACTTAAGGGACAGACGCCATTGGTGCGGGGTTTGTCCGTCCGCGCCTCGTGGCACGCCTGACCGGGGGCGCGCGTTGTGAATCCTAGCTCCGGGACCACGTTGGCCCGGTGCTGCGGCTTCGTTTGCTGGTCCCAGTTGTCTGGCTGGGGCCCGTACTGCAGAGGTGATCCTGTGCTGTCCGTCCTGTGGGAGGAGGCCACTTTATGAAAGAAACCAGAGGAGGACCTATCCTGGTAAGGACCATGCAAGAGGCTGGTACCTTGGGAGAAGGCCTGGAGATTTCATCTAAGGACGCACCGTACACCGAGAGGCCTGAGAGTGTCGCCTGTCGGATCTAAAAGTTCCAGTGAAGCAAAGTTAAAGAAATCCGGGTGCTGAATCCTGTGGCAGAGGATTCCAGACCAAAACATCTCACCGAGAAAGGAAGGTCTGTGGCAGAGACTGTACTTTATTCCGTGCGCCATCCCGGCTTCTAGGCCAGTGAGAAGGACCTATCCGGGTGAGCAATACCCACTCTGGTTAGAGTGGCGACAAGAACTGTTTGCTGGAAATGGAAGTGTTTCCTTACTTTGTGACTGTGCACCTGAACCTACCTACCCTTCCACCCCTCACCCCTCTTTTCTACTAAAGTTCTCCAAAATAAACCCAAGAGAAAGAGGTACATAGTGTGTGGACATTGAAGTTCTTTGGACTCTCCTTTCACCCTGGACAGCGAGAAAAGAGGTAACGTGCCACCCAAACGTAACCAGCAGCTCCTGCAGGGGTTGTGCTACAGTTATACAATGCAACAGTTGTGAAACAGTTGTCCATTATCACTGGTCAAAGTCATAACCAAGTTGCACCCATCCAAACTTGCACCAAAGTTGCACTCCCAAGTCGGCGAAACTTTGTAGTCATCCAGGTGTCGTCCAAAAACATAGAAGACCCCTCAGGTACATTTTGCGAGATAACGAAGGTAAGGAGTCTCAAGGTTTATGACCTCATAGCAAACAAGAATTGGAATGAAACACTCCTAGCCTAGTAACATAGGGCCTGTAAATGCTTTGTACTCAAGGCAATAACACAATACATTTTCATAAAAATAGAAATTGTTTTGCAACACACCTGAATATTAATAATTCAATTCTAAAATCTATATTTTTGTGAACATTTACTGTGTCATGCGCCATTCACACCTGGACGACAACAAAGTTGCGCCGACTTTGGAGTGCAAGTTTGGTGCAACTTTGGATGGGTGCAACTTAGATACGACTTTGGCTTTGACCAGTGATAATGGACAACTGTTTCACTATAAATGCTATCTGCGCTATAAACAAAAAAAGAGCACCAATTTTGAAAAATATTTTTTACTTCTTGCTTTAGTAAATATCCCATTTAAAAAAAAAAAAAAAAATTCTCAGTTTAGGCCGATATGTACTCTTCTACATATTTTTGATGAAAAAAAATCACAATAAGCATATAGTGATTGGTTTGCACAAAAGTTATAGCGTCTACAAAATAGGGGATAGATCTATGACATGTTTTTTATTATTATTTTTTTACAAGTAATGGTGGTTATTTTTGTCAGGACTGCGATATTGCGGCGGACAGATTGGACACTTTTGACACTATTTTGTGACCGTTCACATTTATACCGTGAACAATGTTATAAATATGCACTGATTACTGTATAAATGTGACTGGCAGGGAAGGGGTTAACACTAGGGGGCGATCAAGGGGTTAAATGTGTGCCCTAGGGAGTGATTCTAACTGTAGGGGGAGGGGACTGACTGGGGGAGGTGACAGATCGGTGTTCCTATGTACAAGGGACACACCATGGGCCAGATTCAGATAGAGATACGACGGCGTATCTCCTGATACGCCGTCGTATCTCTGAGTTCCGTCCGTTGTATCTATGCGACTGATTCATAGAATCAGTTACGCATAGATCTCCCTAAGATCCGCCAGGTGTAAGTGACTTACACCGTCAGATCTTAGGCTGCAATTTCACGCTGGCCGCTAGGTGACGCTTCAATTTGTATACGCGACGAATATGCAAATGAGGAGTTACGCCGATTCAGAAACGAACGACCGCCCGGCGCTTTTTTTTACGTCGTTTGCGTTCGGCTTTTTCCGGCGTATAGTTACCCCTGCTATATGCGGCGTATCCTATGTTAAGTATGGCCTTCGTTCCCGGGTCGAATTTTTTACGTCGTTTGCGTAAGTCGGTCGCGAATACGGATGGACGGGCGACGTCATTTGGAGCAATGCACGCTGGGAAATTTAGCAGGCGGCGCATGCGCAGTTCATTCGGCACGGGGACGCACCTGATTTAAATTCTACACGCCTCCTAGCCGCGGAATTTGAATTCTGCCAGGGGATTTACGATACGCTGCGGCAACTTTAGAGGCAAGTGCTTTCTGAATAAAGCACTTGCCTCAAAAACTTGCGCCGGCGGATCGTAAATCAGATAGGTTACGCGGATCTAAAGATCCGCTAACCTATCTGAATCTAGCCCCATCAGTTTACTCTCCCTGACAGGACGTGGATCTCTGTGTTTACACACACAGATCCACGTCCCTGGCTCTGTAACTGCCGAGACATTGCGGCCACCAGGCACGCGCATCAGCACCCGAGTGACGTGGCGGGCACGCACGCGCCCCCTAGCGACGGGGAGGCCCGAGGATGTCATATGACGTAGACCCAGGATGGCAGAGCCACCTTGCGGAGGTCATATGTTAATAGCCGGGATGGGAAGTGGTTAATGTCCAAAGTTTCAGGACGAGTCGCACAAGTGTGAATGGAGCCTTATTGCCTTGAGTATGAAGCCTTTCAAGTCCCTATGTTCCTATTAGGATAGGGTGACCAGACATCCCCAGTTTCAGGGGACAGTCCCCGGATTGAGGACACTGTCCCCAGACCAAGTCTGTCCCCGGTTTTGTCCCCGGATTGAATTTGAACAGAGGCTGGGGCAATATCAAAGACAGTCGGTGCAGAATTAAAAAAAAAAACTGAATTACACCCCCCTCCCACACTCTGCCGCTCCTACTAGCTTATGTGGGTGTATTTGTTTACATCATCTGTGCCCCTTTCTGATGATCATGTGCTGGTCGGAGTGAATATTTCTTTAGTTTCGGGCGCATGCCCATCCATCTCCACTCGCATGTTCTTCTGTCGTGGCTCATGTCCCGGCCAGCCGCCTGCCTGCTTATCTCCTTGCTCTCCCTGGCAGAGTGATTTTCCTTCGCTCCTCACCCATTAGTAGCCGGGGGCCCGAAGAATAAGACTTGACAGGGTGCGGCGACGACGGGTAGAGAGTTGCTGATTGCCGCCATTACTAGTAAAAAAAAAAAAAATGTCCCCAGATGTTATTTTAAAAATCTGGTCACCTTATATTAGGAATGTTTTATTCCAATTGTTTTTTGCTATGATGTTTTGGGATGTGGCATTGTATGCTTATTCCAAGATCTGGTTTAACATAATTTATATGTTGTACATTTCGTGACCTCCTGGAAGTGTCTCTCAGAGCAGCGGATTGCCATTGGAGGTAGATGCTGCCATTTTGCTGCTTGAAGCGGAATGCCCCTTTATTGTTTCGCTTTTCACGCTCTTGAAAACACCAGGGTTTAATGTTACCACAAGCTATCTCTTTCTAAACAATAACATTTTACATTTTTTTTAAATAATATGCTTTATTAATTTTGGCAAGCATCATTCCCATGGCTGCCAAAAACATTATGTGGCTTTTCGATGCTGTATACAATTGAGTTTGCATGGGTGGAACCTCTGGATTTGGTTGTGAATGCGTCTCATCTATAGCTGCGGGCCTGGGGTTTCAGGAATGGTTGTGTCTGTGGGGAATTCATCGCCCAAGAACAAAATCCTTTTCAAATGTGACGCTACCCCACACAGATGGATAATTCCAAACTATAATTAAACTTAAAGCAGACTTCACAGCTGACTGCTCTGTTTTATTTAATGTTTTGCAATAGGAGCGTTGTAAATAATTCATGTCTGCACATTTCAATTCCCTGGCAATATTTTTTACCTTTTCATTATGGCGTTGGCCAATCACTTTATTACATTTTTACCTTTCTGAGTGCACTGCCGTGGCAAGTACTTTACTTACACTTATTTGATTTGTATCCGATTTCAGGTTTTTATTCGCTTGGAAATCTGCCACGCTTTGATGCATCCATCCATCCCGCTCGTCAGTCTGTATTGTGAATCTAAAATAATACTTTGTATAATAAAAAGAGGTTTGGTGAATATTCTCTAAAAATTTGGGAGCGGGGGATAAAGGAACAGTCACTTTTTAGCGTGTTGCTGCGCACATAACATATATGTGTTATTTAACCACTTAAGACCCGGACCTTTATGCAGGTAAAGGACCAGGCCAGTTTTTGCGATTCGGCACTGCGTCGCTTTAACTGACAATTGCGCGGTTGTGCGATGTGGCTCCCTAACAAAATTGGCGTCCTTTTTTCCCCACAAATAGAGCGTTTTCTTTTGGTGGTATTTGATCACCTCTGCTGTTTTTATTTTTTGCGCTATAAACATAAATAGAGCGACAATTTTGAAAAAAATATATATTTTTTACTTTTTGCTATAATAAATATCCCCAAAAAAGATATAAAAAAACATTTTTTTTCCTCAGTTTAGGCCGATACGTATTCTTCTACCTATTTTTAAAAAAAATCCCAATAAGCGTTTATCGATTGGTTTGCACAAAATTTATAGCGTTTTTAAAATAGGAGATAGTTTTAATGCATTTTTATTAATATTTTTTTTTTTTCATGACCGCGACATTATGGCGGATACATCGGACAATTTTGACACATTTTTGGGACCATTGTCATTTTCACAGCAAAACCTGCTATAAAAATGCATTGTTTACTGTGAAAATGTCAATTGCAGTTTGCGAGTTAACCACTAGAGGGCGCTGAAGGGGTTAAGTGTGACCTCATATGTGTTTCTACCTGTAGGGGGCGGGGCTGTACGTGTGACGTCATTGATCGTGTTTCCCTATATCAGGAAACACACGATCAATGACACTGCCACAGTGAAGAACAGGGAAGGTGTGATTACACACACCTCTCCCCGTTCTTCAGCTTCGGAGGACCGATCGCGGGACACCGGGTCCGCGGGTCCCGCAGGAGCAGTCATGGAGCTTCGGACCGGGTCGCGTGCACGGCTCAAAGGGCCACGTACAGGTACGTGGTTGTGCCCAGCCGTGCCATTCTGCCGACGTATATCGGCATGAAGGGGTCCTTAAGTGGTTAATCACTTGCCTACTGGGCATTTTATCCCCCTTCCTGCCTAGGCCAATTTTCAGCTTTCAATACTGTCACATTTTTTCAGTACAGTAGATTGTTGCCATTCCATGAGCGTGCACAATTTTAGAATGTGGCATGTGAGGTCTATATTTACTCTGAGTAACATCATCTTTCACATTTTACAAAAAAATTGGGGTATATATTGTAGTTTAATTGTTGTAGGGAGGAATTACCTTCAGGTTGAAAAAAGACACAAGTCAATCTAGTTCATACATAAAAATAAATAAAAAATAATATAAAAAAATCCCATACACCCACAGTTGATCCAGAGGAAGGCGAAAAACTCCAGCAAATCATGATCCAATTTTCTATAGCAGGGAAAAGACTATTAGGCCCCGTACACACGACCAGTTTCCTCGGCAGAATTCAGCTTCCGACCGAGTTTCTGGCTGAATTCTGCCGAGAAACCCGGCCGTGTGTACACTTTCGGCCGAGGAAGCCGACGAGGAGCTCGGCGAGGAAATAGAGAACATGTTCTCTATTTCCTCGTTGTTCTATGGGAGCTCTCGCCCCGCCGAGCTCCTCGGCGGCTTCAGTGCTGAACTGGCCGAGGAACTCGATGTGTTTGGCACGTCGAGTTCCTCGGCCGTGTGTACGAGGCCTCAGATTTTTCCCTGGAACAACTCTACCTATAAATGTCAGTACCCAGTTATATTGTGTGCAATTAAGAAAGTATCCAGGCCTTTTTTTAAAGCAATCTACTGAGCTGGACAGAACCACCTCTGGAGGGAGTCTATTCCTCATTTTCACAGCTCTTACTGTGAAGAAACCTTTCCGTATTTGGAGATTAAATCTCTTTTTCTTCAAATGTAAAGACTGCCCCCTTTGGACCCGTTATATATTTGTACATGTTGATCATATCTGCCCCTAATCTCCTCTTCTTTTTAAGGGAGAATAAATTTAGTTCCTCTAATCTTTCCTCATGTGAGCGTATTCGCACATACAGACGTTGGTGGAAGACCATTTGGCTAAGGAAACCTTCCCGTGGACACGGCAGATCTGTTTTCTCTTTTAGGGATGTTTGTTCATGTTTGTTCATTCCAAGGATGAGGGCTGCTCTCCAGGACTTGGACTGGGAGGGAATATTGGCATTGATGAACACAGAACAGAAATGGGAATTCTTCAAAAAGACTGTGTGGAACCTCAATACAAAGTATGTTCCCATGGGCAATACGTTTAAAAGGCTAAAAATAAAACCTATGTGGCTCACGGTCAAAGTTAAAAAAGCTATAAACAATAAGAAAGTAGCTTTTAAAAAATATAAAAATGAAGGAACACTAGTGTTGTTTAAATGTTACAAAGAATATAACAGGATATGTAAAAAGGAAATCAAGGATGCAAAAATTCAAAATGAACGACAGATTGCAAAAGATAGTAGGACAAACCCCAAAAAATTCTTTAAATATATTAATAGTAAAAGGGTGAAGTCTGAGCATGTAGGCCCCTTACAAAATAATCTAGAGTGGGTGACTGGGGACAAAGAGAAGGCAAATTTATTAAATGCTTTCTTCAGCTCTGTGTATACAATGGAGCATGGGGGAGCTCATGTCCAAAATGGGGGTGGGAGTGACACAGCCCCAAATCCACAATGGCTCAAAAGTGATATGGTCCAGAAATATTTAGACAGAATAAAGGTGGATAAAGCACCTGGACCTGATGGCATCCACCTACGGATCCTAGGTGAGTTGAGCTCTGTCATTTCAAAGCCGCTGTATCTAATATTTAGGGACTCATTAATGACAGGAATAGTACCACAGGATTGGCGCAGGGCCAATGTGGTGCCCATATTTAAAAAGGGAACAAAGTCTTTACCAAGTAACTATAGACCTGTTAGTCTAACTTCTATAGTTGGGAAGATACTGGAACGTTTAATAAAAGACCACATGGATGAGTTCTTGCTGGAAAATGAAGAGGTAAGTAAAACCCTGGACAGAGGCGTGGCTGTGGACGTGATATACTTGGATTTTGCAAAAGCGTTCGATACAGTTCCGCACACAAGGCTCATGTGTAAGGTAAGGTCTACAGGATTGGATATATCAGTTTGTAAATGGATAGAAAACTGGCTAAAAGACAGAATTCAGAGAGTCGTGGTTAATGATTCTTACTCTGAATGGTCCAATGTTATCAGTGGTGTACCCCAAGGTTCAGTGCTGGGACCCTTACTTTTCAATATATTTATAAATGATATTGGGTCTGAGATCAAAAGTAACATTTCTGTCTTTGCAGATGACACCAAGCTATGCAGTGGAATAACGTCCTTGCAGGATGTCGCCAATTTACAAGCCGACCTCAATGCTCTGTCTGATTGGGCTACTATGTGGCAGATGAGGTTTAATGTTGATAAATGTAAAGTTATGCACTTAGGGAATAAGAATATGCATGCATCATACATGCTAGAGGGAGTACAACTGGGGGGATCTGTAGTGGAGGAGGATCTGGGGGTTTTGGTAGATCATAAGCTCAATAATAACATGCAATGCCAAGCTGCGGTTTCCAAAGCGAGCAAAGTCCTTTCTTGTATTAAGAGAGGTATGGAGGTATGGACTCCAGAGACAGAGATATAATTTTGCCCCTGTACAAAATCACATCAGTAAGACCTCATCTGGAATATGCAGTTCAGTTTTGGGCACCAGTTCTCAAAAAGGATATCGGAGAACTGGAGAAAGTGCAGAGAAGGGCAACCAAACTGATAAGAGGCATGGAGGAGCTCAGCTATGAGGAAAGATTAGAGGAACTGAATTTATTCACTCTTGAGAAGAGAAGAATAAGGGGGGATATGATCAACATGTACAAATATATAAGAGGTCCATACAGTGGACTTGGTGTTGAGTTATTCACTTTACGGTCAACACTGAGGACAAGGGGGCACTCTTTACGTCTAGAGGAAAAGAGATTTCACCTCCAAATACGGAAAGGTTTTTTCACAGTAAGAGCTGTGAAAATGTGGAACAGACTCCCTCCAGAGGTGGTTCTGGCCAGCTCAGTAGATTGCATTAAAAGAGAGACCTGGATACTTTCCTAAATGTACATAAAATAACTGAGTACTAAGATTTGTAGGTAAAGTTGATCTAGGGTAAATCCGATTGCCTCTCGGGGGATCAGGAAGGAATTTTTTCCCCTGCTGTAGCAAATTGGATCATGCTCTGCTGGGGTTTTTTGCCTTCCTCTGGATCAACTGTGGGTATGAAGTTGGGTGTATGGGATTGTACTGTGTTTTTTATTTTGTTTGTTTATTTTTTGTGGTTGAACTGGATGGACTTGTGTCTTTTTTCAACCTGACTAACTAACTAACTATGTAACTATGTCTCACCAAGAGACTGGACACTTCGTGGCGACTGCATTAACGACTCCAAGCAAACAGATCTGCGTACATGGGAACCATAGCATAACCATACACAAATTATGGCCCACTGAGCCATGATAGAGAATGGTTTGCGTCATTGGTAGCAGTGGGATGGTGTGCACACAGTCATGTTCAGAGCCATGTCAGTAGTGTTCAAATTGTTAGACACTTTGGGCCAGATTCACGTAGATCGCCGCATTTCTGCGGCGGCGTAACGTATCTCATTTACGTTACGCCGCCGCAAGTTTTACGGGCAAGTGCTTGATTCACAAAGCACTTGCCTGTAAAAGTTGCAGCAGTGTAGCGTAAATCCTCCGGCGCAAGCCCGCCTAATTCAAATGATCCGGGTAGGGGGCGTGGATCATTTAAATTAGGCGCGTTCCCGCGCCGATCATACTGCGCATGCGCCGTCCCTAAAATTTCCCGACGTGCATTGCGCTAAATGACGTCGCAAGGACGTCATTGGTTTTGACATTAACGTAAATGGCGTCCAGCGCTATTCACGGACGACTTACGCAAACGACGTCAAATTTCGACACGGGAACGATGGCCATACTTAACATTGGCTACGCCACCTAGGGGGCAGCTTTATCTTTACGCTGCGTATCTCTTACGGAAACGGCGTAAATTTACTGCGACGGGCAAGCGTACGTTCGTGAATTGGCGTAACTACTCATTTGCATATTCTACGCCGACCGCAATGGAATCGCCACCTAGCGGCCGGCCTAGAATTACAGCCTAAGATCCGACGGTGTAAGTCACTTACACCTGTCGGATCTTAGGGAGATCTATGCGGAACTTGATTCTATGAATCAGGTGCATAGATACGACCGTCGGAACTCAGAGATACGACGGCGTATCAGGAGATACGCCGTCGTATCTCTTTCTGAATCCGGCCCTTTGTGTCTCACAGAAAGCCTGCCGCATGGCTCTGTACATGTCACTACTGGTATTATATTTGAATATTTACATGTGTCTGATTGGCTGATTTTGAAGCCACCACCTTCCTTTTGTTATTCATGTTGACAGTATAAATAAACGGAGCTGATCATCCTAGGGAGGATTCTGCTAAGCTCAACGTGATACCAGCATCTGTGTCTGTGTTACATGGAGATAAAGCATTATATAAGAGAGCTATATTTGTGCTTTTAGGCACAAGGAAATTATTTGCTTATTAGAGAAGCTTAAAATTTCCCGGACAAGTATATGCTGCGAAACATGTAGAGAACTATCGCCAAGATTCATTATATCTGGTACCCCATGTCAATTTTGGGGTTCATCAACATCTCTCCTGCAACTTCGAAACATTATGCACGGCTCTACCTATTGATTGTATTGTGAATATGTTTTTCACTTTATTGTTTTTAATCATGGTTTTCTACTAATAAATGTTATTTTTAATATATTTCTCCCTACATCCTTGGGTACCGAGATAGTCCAAAACCCTCCACTTCTGGCCAGGGGTATGCTTGGGGCAGCCCCAGGCTTTCCTTTTCTATGGGGTATATATATATATATATATATATATATATATATATATATACATATATATATATATATATATATATATATATATATATATATATATATATACATATATGTGTAGCGCCTGTGTACTTATCAGTACAGGTGCTATGTTAAATTTAGTGGGAAGAGAGACTTATTTGCTTTCATCTGTGTTTGATTTATCTAAATTTGGCTGTCGCCAACCCTGAACTGTCCTGTGGGTCATTCTGTTCTTCAGAGATGCCGTTTCATCTCTGGATGGTAGGTGGCGCCAGAGGGGTCCGGGTGGAGCCGCTTCTCCCCAGCAGCCAATTAGAGGAGTTTTCCCTTGCGGAGCATGCTGGGGAGGGGTATTTCTGTTGCGGAGGCCATTGCTGCACGTTCTTCGCGGGTTCCTGGTTCCAGGTGCGGCACCCACCTTTAGGGTGTGCGCACATCACGGGCCCTGGCGACATGGCCTAGCCGGCCGGGGTGCACGTGCTACGCGGAGTTCCTGACTCTGGGCCCTCGTGGCCCGGAGCATCTGATGCTGCAAAGGGGCCCCAGTGACTTACTGGGTCCCCCATCTCTATTGAGAAGATCCCAAGCGAGTTGTGCTGTTCGGTGGGGAGTCGGTCTGAGGATAACCCGGAGGCAGGTGATCCAATAGGGCTTGAATGAACCATCAGGGATCATAAGTGACGCCCTGGTGCCAGGCCTGTGAGAGAGGTCTGTCCAGGGGCACTTTACCCACTCCGGCTGGAGTGGCGACGTGACAAATGTAATTATTGGAGGCAGGACTGCTTCCCTATCCATAGCCTGAATCTGCGAAGTTTATTCTTCTTTCACCAACCTATGCTGTCTACCTCAAGTTGACTGTTGGTCGTGTTGGACCAGAAATAAAGCATTGAAAAACGTCAACCAACTGTCTGGACATTCCGTTACTGCTCTCATCTCCATCATCACCCCTAGACACATCGCAGAGGTAACTTAAATATGCCGTCCCAAATCTAATCAGCGGCTCCTTCGGGGGTAGCACTACATATATATATATATATATATATATATATTTTAGATTAATTTAAATAATTTTTTTCCCCAAAAAAATGCATTTGAAAAACTGCTGTGCAAATACTGTGCTACATAACAAATTGCAACAATTGTAATTTTATTCTCTGGGGTCTCTGCTAAAAAAAAGAAAAATAACGTTTGGGGATTCTAATGCCTTGTTTCCACTGAGCGGATCGGTTCGGTACTGTTCGGTACGGTATGCTTTTTTGGGTGTTTCCATTATGAAAGCATGCCATAAAAGCGAACCGTACCAGACCATTCTAGGTCCTGCTTCAAATGTGGGCCATAGAGAATGAAACGGTTCCATTAGGGCGGACCTACAAATACATCTCACTGATTGGTGGATGTGCTAGGCTTTTTTTCTAAACCTTGCATGGTCCCGGATGGTCCGATTTGCAGTGGAAATGCTCTGCAGAATAGACCGGACCATTCTAACCCGTTCCATTCTAAGCGACCCGAACCGATCCGCTCAGTGGAAACGAGGCATAAGTAGTTTTCTAGCAGAATATACTGATTTAAACCTGTAAACAAAAAAAGTGCCAGAAAAAAAACTCTATCTGTCTCAAAAAATGACTGAGGCCTCGTACACACGACCGAGAAACTCAATGGGCGAAACACATCGTTTTCCTCGTCGAGGAACTCGACAAGCTTGCTTTGCATACACACAGTCAAGCCAAAATCTCCTCGTTCTCAAACGCGGTGACATACAACACATAAAACGGCAGGGGAAGTTCGATTCCACTGGCTAAACTCTTGGGGCTGCTTTTGCTAATTTCATGTGTTTGCGTGTTAAATAAAAGTTTGGTAAGAGACGATTTACACTTTTCAGTCTGTTACAGCTTTAAAAATGTGTTATCTCCATTACAAATGCTACTTTTACTCCCGTCTCATACTTTAATCTGAGCAAGCGTGGGTTTCTTAGCATACAGACGTCCGAGCTTGAGAGAAATAGAGAACTTGCTCTCTTTTTGGCTCGTCGAGGTTCTCGACAGTTTCCTCGACGAAAATGAACACAAGACCGGTTTCCTCGGCAAAAAAATATCTCCCAGCAAGGTTATTGCTGTTTTTTGCAGAGAAACTCGGTCGTGTGTACGAGGCCATAAAAATAATTTTGCTAAAGTGTTACATGACGGAGTAATTGTCAGTCAAACTACCACTGCACTAAAAATTGCCTAGTAATTAAAGGGTTAATGCAGGCTGGCACTCAAGAAGTGGTTAAAACAGAATAAACATATTTACTCTGATCAGGTCCGCAAAATAATTTAAAGAGAAAAAAAATAATAATCTGACTATCATTTCCATTTTACTCTGGTTCCAATTGATGTTGTATGCAGCTCACAAAGCCATCTTGTCATTCAGTAGAGGGACCAAGATGCCTCTGTTGACACATCCATCACTAGCACTGCACACTTGACCTGATGTCCGCAGAACCGAGCAGAAACCAAATAATATATTCTTTATTTAAAAAATGTAAAATATATGTCTGTCTCTGCATACCTTACACTCAGGCTGTAAGATATTAATGTGCAAAGACCAATACCATCTAGCTAGAGTTAGATCATTCTTTGGGATTAATTACCTTTTCTTTAAAGAAAGCTTTTATGAAACGCATTACAATTTTCTTTCTTCGTATCAGTAGGATTCTAAAATGTCAGTAGGGTTAAGTGATGAGGGATAATGTCTCGTCTTTCAAGCACACTGTGAAAAGAATAAAAAAAAATGAATCCTGTAGGGGACAATTAAATTTAAAGGATATATATGCATTTCTTTCTGTGTTTCTACTCTTTTTTTTCTATCTACTTAAAAAGTTACTTTCCTTTTGGTGATAAAACTCAACATAAGCCAAAAATGTTAGATTAACAAAAAAGGTTTATGCATTTTAGAGTTCACTAAATGTGCCGGAAGAGAGGACATATGTTTGCTCTTTTATAGTTTAAGTCCTGGTTCCTATTGCACCGATTTGGCATGTCAAATCGCATACCAAATCGGCGGCTATTACCGGCAATAGCACCGTCTGAATCGGTGCGAAGAGACACAGATTCCCAAAGTAGTTTCTGTACTACTTTTGGAGACCTCAGGGAGTGCTTTTAATAGACATATCCGCACAGATGTCTCTGAAATCGCCCCCGAAGTCAGGACTGACATGCAGGAATGAAATCATGCGAGTTCAGCTGAGCTTGCACAATTTCATTCCTGCTGTCAGTGTGAACAAGTGGCAGCTGGTGTTTTTTATTTGGAGGGCGGCAAACAACCCCCACTGTTTGCCGGTCGTTCTGGTACTTACCCCATCGCGGCGGGTGGCAGGCAGCGTGGTGTAGCGGACTCGGCTCCAAGTGTCCTCTCCTCCATGGCGGCTTCCAGTTCCTCACTTTCTCCTCCTAGGTGTCCAATAGCATTGCCTGTCCTTTCAGCCAAGAGGGTGACTGGTGTCAAAACTTGCTTCCTGATTGCCCGGGAGGAGGATCAGTGTTATCAAAGAAGTTATTAAAAAGATGATTTTAATAAACAGCAGTCCAGCTAAAAAAAAGTATGTAATCATAGTCCTTTAGAAGTTTACACCATCGAAATGTGCTTCCACCACCCAGAGAGAGAAGAAATCACCACCACTTGCGATTGAAGAAAATACCCGCACTTACTAGCTCCCGAAGCTGATAGAGCAGCTTATATGTATTGTTAAACAATACAGCTTCCCCCTATGGATATCTCTATCCATCCATCTATCTATCGTCTACACATCAGTTTTCACTCTGCACCACTAGGGGGAGTCTGAATCACAGCAACATCCAATGGTCATCAACTGACCAGAAATGGCAACTTGGCGTCAGCTCGTAGCCCTGCCCCGACGTGTTTCATGCCAACATACGTCTTCGGGGGTCTAAAGTGGCACCGATTTCCGGTCACGGAGTTGCAGAGTGGAAACTGTGATGTGATCACCATAGATGGATGTATGTATGGAGCTTAGATATACATAGAGGGAAGCTGTATTGTTTAACATGAGCTGTTAGTTGCTCTGTCAGTCATGGGAGCTGGTGAGGACAGTTATTTTCTTCAATCACAAGTGGGGGTGAATTCTTCTCTCTGAATGGTGGAAGAACATTTGGATGGTGATAACTTATAAAGGACTGTGATTACTTAACTTTTTTTGCTGGACTGCTGTTTATTAACCACTTGCCGTCGCCGCACCGTCATTATACGTCCACAAGGTGGCTCTCCTAGGCGAGACCACGTAAATGGACGTCCTACCTCTTAGCCGCCACTAGGGGCGCACGCGCGCCGCCGGAGGCGCGCGCGTGCGCCCCCCGCTCGCCCCCGACTCCCGTGCGTGTGCCCGGCGGGCGCGATCGCCGCCGGGCACACGCGATCGCTCGGTACAGAGCGGGGAACGGGAGCTGTGTGTGTAAACACACAGCTCTCGTTCCTGTCAGCAGGGGAAATGCTGATTTTCTGTTCATACAATGTATGAACAGAAAATCAGTGTTTCCCCTAGTGAGGCCACCCCCCCCCCCACAGTAAGAACACACCCAGGCATACTTAACCCCTTCCCCGCCCCCTAGTGTTAACCCCTTCACTGCCAGTGGCATTTTTATAGTAATCTAATGCATTTTTATAGCACTGATCGCTATAAAAATGCCAATGGTCCCAAAAATGTGTCAAAAATGTCCGAAGTGTCCGCCATAATGTCGCAATACCGAAAAAAAAATCGCTGATCGCCGCCATTACTAGTAAAAAAAATATTAATAAAAATGCCATAAAAATACCCCCTATTTTGTAAACGCTATAACTTTTGCGCAAACCAATCAATAAACGCTTATTGCGATTTTTTTTACGAAAAATATGTAGAAGAATACGTATCGGCCTAAACTGAGGAAAAAAAATGTTTTTTTATATATTTTTGGGGGATATTTATTACAGCAAAAAGTAAAAAATATTCATTTTTTTCAAAATTGTCGCTCTATTTTTGTTTATAGCGCAAAAAATAAAAAACGCAGAGGTGATCAAATACCACCAAAAGAAAGCTCTATTTGTGGGAAAAAAAGGACGCCAATTTTGTTTGGGAGCCACGTCGCACGACCGCGCAATTGTCTGTTAAAGCGACGCAGTCCCGAATCGCAAAAAGTACTCTGGTCTTTGGGCAGCAATATGGTCCGGGGGGTAAGTGGTTAATATAATTTTTTTTTAAATCTTTGTTAACTTTTTAGTAAATATTTGTACACTGGGGTGCTGCAATTTTGACTTTTAGAAATTGTAGCCAGGAGCTGCGTATCTGTACCTGCAATCAGGAGACATTGTGTAACTTCACTCTTTGGGAGTTGTTTTCCTCTAGTGTTGAGTTCAGACTCTAAGGCTGTCCTTTCTGGAATGCAGAGATTAAGCAGAGCAAAGCATCTTGGGACATGTAGTTCAAATTGACTGGATTTGCCCTCTAGCAGAATCATAAGGAACTACAACTCCCAGATGGCCGAGAATGAAAAACAGAATGCTGAGATTTATCAATTAAAAGGCTGGTTGAGGCCTAGCTCACTCTCTTGGGAGCTCAGCCTGGATCAGTGAGTGGAGATTCCGTGACTGTGAGTGTTGTGACCGAATTGCGGCCTGCAAAAGCGGAATCACCCGGGACACTTGCGGACAGCATCCCCTTCCCTGTCTGGTGGCAGTCTGGAGGCCACCCCTGTTCCATCTGTCCTGCATTTGCATCAGATTCGTGTGAGTCATAGCATGGTGCAGCGGAGGATGGACGCCATACCTTGAGCCAGGTTCCTGAGGGAGGGCTTGCCAAGTCATCCCCATCTGTCATCATCACCATCTTCATCATCATCCTCATTTCTCATTACAGGGTTAGTGAGTGGGTATCAGCCCATTCTTTTGTGATAGACACTGTATACAGACACCATTGTCTCTATTCACTATCTGTCGCCAAAGGATAAAACCAATTATCTACATAGACACTGTATACAGACATCACTGTCTTTATTTACCCCACTGTTACTTGGAGTTCTACAGGATATAGCACCTTTGAACCAGCAGTCACTGTGTTTTCATCCGCATCTTGCTAACACAGGAAGAGTCTTCTTTCTTTAATCATTATGGCCAGGTCAGTCAAGTTGCTTCGCTCTTCACTTGCAATGTTCACAAAGCTAGCTAAAGACCAAAGGATTGTTTCTTTATATTACAGGACTACTTCAAACCTCCCTACCCACTGCATGGATTTCCTTTACTGTGCTCACTGAGCTTCAATTTGCCCAGAACTCTCTGAAAGAGCAGGATAAATTCAGTTGCAGTTGACTATTATTGAAGGTTTATGAGATTTGCATTTATTGTTTTAGCCTGTGTGTTGAGGATCAGAAGGGAGAGGTCTGACAATGGCTAAAACCCATTCCTCTGCCCTTCTGATGTCTGTTCACATAGGCTATGTATACGTATAAGTACTGTTTAGATTCAGATATTTTTTGTATTTTTTTTTTCTTTTTAAAGTGTATTTTTTTGTGTGCGTATACTCGAGAGAGGAGCCGGACTGCAGGAGTTGGGAGTAGGCAGGCCTCCCCCAGAGGCAATCTGCCACCTTTCTCCATGCCCCGGGTGGCAATGGTGGGTGTGTGAGGGGGTCCTCCCACACAGCCCGCCCTACCTGCTCCGCTTTGAAGCCCAACGGGGCAGAGGGACTCCCTATAAGGGAGTGAGAGGATCTAGCCCGCTCAACCAGCCCCGTTAGTCCTTCGCCTCTCTTTTTAGAGACCGCGTGGTCAAAGTGCGTGCATGTTAGCCCAATTTCGAGTGCGTGTAAGTGTGGTGGTTTTTGCGGGAGGGGGGTGGGCGTACTAAGCGCCATTTATCTGTTTAACCATTTTCTTCTGGGTGTCACTTCATTTCTGGTGATATTTAGACTGGAAATACTATTCTAATGCATAAATCCAAGAGTTTCTCTTTTAATTGCCTTTATCTTACAAAGCAAACAAGTTCATTGGTTTAACAGATTGTGGTGTACCTATTTCATTGTTGTCACTCACTGAAGTAAAACAATGTCTGAACCCAGGGTGTCAGAGGTGGCGGAGGACTTGTAGGGTCAGGGCAACCAGTGGGGTACTGATTCTACCAGCAGCCCTCACAAGGGTAACGCTACTAATTGTATATGCTCTTTTTTTCTTTTCTTTTTCTATATTTTTTTCACAAAAGTGGAGTTTCCCTTTAAAGTTGAACTCCAGGCAAACGGAAAAAAAAGAAGAGATGAAATACTTATTTAAAGGATGAGTTCACCTTTTAAGGAAAATGAAAAGGTAAACTAACTTAAAATATCCTGGCCACCCCTCCGGATCCTGCTGCATATAATGGTCATAATTGTTCAGACTACAGCCAAGCACACTTTCTCCCTGCCTCTTTCGGCTTGCTCTTTACCACTCTGAGCTCCAAGCCTTACTTTGGATTCGGTCTCTCTGAGCTCTCTGACGTCCTTCGTGTTCCTCTTGGAGTTTGCTCACACTGCCTTCTGGCTCCTCTTTCTATCCACGGCTGGCTGGCTGATTCACCACTCATTGATGGGATTCGTTTGAAACTTGATTTGGCTCCCATTCCACACAGAATGTTTTCCTCTCCCCTCCACGCCTGTGTGGACTTCATAGGGGACACACAAGGATTCCATCACTGCAGCAAACTTCCCAACCAGCCGGTCTATTGGCCGCCTTTATGAGGTATCACTATAGTGCTGAGAAAGCTGACTGTTGACCATCTATGAAAATGAGAATTGAATTGTTTTTTTTTAACATATTAATCTATGGTAACATTAAATCAATAAATAAATAGTTCTGCTTATTGATTTTTGCCTGTTCATTTTGTCCACTCAAGACTTGGCCCAAATAGCGCTTTTTTGTATGGTTGCTTCCACATACAGTAGCAGCTTGTTGGGCACATGTAGGATGCAAAGTTTTATTCCCACCGCCATATACATCCCGGTTTCCTGGCGCCAGACCTTTTTTGCTGTTTTCATATCTTCCTAACACAGACCACCAACATAAGGGAGCATTATTCCTTACAGTGACCACTAACATCACAGGGAATTTTTCCAAACACTGACCACCAACATAAGGGGACCTTCTGCCATACAGTGATCAGCAACTTAAGAGGGCATTTTCCATCACTGACACCAGTGCAAAAAAATTATTTCTTTCCAGTGACACCACACAACACCACACAACAACAATGCTGGGGCATTTATTCCTTCACCACTGTTACCTCCATATTTTACACCACTATAAACGTATTTAATTCGCTGCAATATGCCACAACTATTGGAGTCCCCTTTACTCTCACCACCAACATAAGGAGGACATTTTTCTTAACACTTGCCACCAACATAAGGGGCCATTCTTCCATTCATTGACCACCAACACGAGGGGGACTTATTCCAACCACTGCCCTCCAATATAAAGAGCCATTTTTCCTTACAGTGACCTGCAACATAAGGGGCCATTCTTCCAAACACTGACCACTAACATAAGAGGGCGTGTTTTCTCCACTGACATCAGTGCAAAGACATCTTTTTTTCCAGTAACACCACCCATACAGGTAATTTTTTCTGACACCAATGCTGGGGTATTTATTTGTTTACCACTGTTAACTCCATATTTTGGATCACTATAAATGCCACAACCAATGGAGTACCCTCTACTCCATCCCACCCTTAATTTTGGGCCTGCTGATTTCCTCAGGTATGGACATAAGATAGTGTAAAGGGCATTCTTTATTCTTTTAATAAAAAAGTTACATCGCCTGTAATATGAGGCTGTAATAAAGTAAAGCTCTTGAATTTGACAAGGTACTGGAATGTCTTGGGGTAAATGCCTCAACCACCCAGATAACTCATAGAACTCTTATTTTGTAGCGGAATGCCTATCTACGGGCAATATTTCTGTCCCAAAAGTTTCATAATTATTAACAGCATTGACAAGTTTTGTGGCTTCAATAAATATACAAAGTATTTCTATTGTTCTGTTGACTTGTTTTGAAGTGCTTAGTAGAGGGAAAAATAATTAATATCCTTTTGTCATCTCTAATTGAAGCGAAGTAATCTGATCCATAAGTTGATGTCTAACATTTTCCTCATTTGGATACAAACTTGTTCTAAGAATCACTTGATGTTTGAGCCAAAATATCAGCCATGTTTCTCATTATTATCAGCCATCAAAATGGTTTGTGTTTGTCCTCACTGATTTTTTTATTTATTTTTTATTCAAGGAGAAACAATAAAATATTTTTTCATTTTTTAAATGACAATGTTAGATTTAATTGGGGATGTTGCTGGCATTTATTTTTGTTTCTGGGGAATCAGCAACTGGTCTTGGTTAATGATCTAGACCTACGTCACTCAATGTAATGCGTTCTTCTATAATTCAGTAATGTACTTTGATCTCTGTCTGAACATGCACCAGCAAATATCTACTTACTGTATTTCTATGTATTAAGCAGAGAAGAAACTCATGCGCTGCCAAAAACAAAACCATTTTTTCGGGTTTTTTTTTACACATTGCGTCACATGACACAGGACCTTATCAGGAATAATGCAGCAGGATGAACTGGACATACAGTATATAGTGGACCACACATACGTAATTAATATCACAAATCACCAGCAACTCCACAAAACACAGCCCAGCATCGGGGGACGTGAAAGCCAAATAAAAGATCAATTAAAAGCAGGGCTTTTTTTCAGCTGGAACTAAGTGGAACTTAGGACCAGATTCACAAAAGAGATGCGACGGCGTATCTCCTGATACGTCGTCGTATCCAGGGCCGTCTTTAATATGGTTTGGGCCCTGGGCAAACATTTTTTTTGGGCCCCCCTCCAGCTTATTTTGGGCCTGGCTGGTTCACATGTATGTGTTTTGGCAGTCCTCATTTGTGCAGGCACAGCAGCCCATTGATTTGAATGGGCTGCCATGCCTTCGTTTCCTGCAGAAAAAAGGTGCATTCAGCATTTTAAAAATACAGTTGCCTTGAAATCCATTCTGCTTTTGCACCATGCTACTTACCTGCAGTTCTTGCACACACAAACGCACTGTGTTTTTAAAAGCGTGACCTAAACGTCTAAAAATGCAGCAAGTTTGACAGTGCAGGAACTGCAGATAAGTCACAGCAGACAGCAGAATGGACAGACAGTGCTGTATTTCAGTGCTTGATGGGCATAGGCGTGCCGTGAGCGCAGCCTATTACATGAGGCATGCGCTTTTCTTTGCAGGAAACGCAGGCATGGCGGCCTATTCAAATGAATGGGCTGCTGTGCCTGCGCAAATGTGGGCCGCCAAAACACATACATGTGAACCAGGCCCAAAATAAGCCCATCAAGCAGTTAAATACAGACAGTAATGCCATGTGCTCTGAGGCCTTACTCAGCCTGGACTGCAGGTCTGGTCTGTGATTTAAAGAGTTCCTCTATTTTACACATGGCATGGCATGGGGTCCCATGGTGCTAAAGCAGAATGGACAGAAGGTGCTGTGACCCCCATGCCATGCCATGTGTAAAATAGAGGAACTTTTTAAAACACTGACCAGACCTGCAGTGAATCATCAAATATTATAAAGACTTTGGGCACACTCTACAGAAAACTTCTATTTACAATATAGATTAGCAAACAGTGACATGCCTTGAGGAGCAGGACATGAAGAAGTCAGCCTTGGGAAGAGCAAACTGGGGATGTTATAAAATCACATTCTAATTCACTTTTATATACAAGCAGCACCCAGTGGCAGGAAGGGAGAAGTGCACGTCTAAAGGGAAGCCAGGGGTGCTGTACATTTTAATACACTGGGAAGGGAAGCAGTACTGTCACTGGCTGCGTGCCGCTGATGATTTTCAGCCTGATTTGTGGGCAGCACAAGGGCCGCCATCAGGAATTATGGGGCCACTTACACAGCTTCAGGCATGGGCCCCCTGGAGCAGTGAACCGGGGGGGGTGCTGCCGCCTGAAATTGAGAAGCAGGGGGGGGCTGCCGCGAATTTAGAAGCGGGGGGCCCTTTACAAAAAAAGAAATAGAAATAAAGAAAGAAATAAAGAAAAATATATATAAAAAAAGCCATCCGGGGCCCTGGGGACCTCTGGGCCCTTTAATAAAAAGAAAAAAAGAAATAAAAAATATATATATAAAAAATATATATATATTTTTTTTAAAAGGGGGTTGCCATCTGGGGCCCTGGGGACCTCTTGGCCCTTTAATAATTTTTTTTTATAAAAATAAATTACAAAAAAAAGGGGGTTGCCCTCCGGGACCTCTGGGCCCTTTAATAAAAAATAAAAAAAATATATATAAAAAAGAAACATTTATAAAAAAAAGGGGGGGGGGTTGCCATCCAGGGCCATGGGGACCTCTGGGCCCTTTAATAAAAATATATATATATATAAACAAAAAATAAAAAATAAACATTTATAAAAAAAATAAAAAAGGGTGTTTGCCACATGGGGCCCTGGGGACCTCTGAGCCCTTTAATAAAAAAAAAAAAATATATATATATATATATATATATATATATAAAAAGAAAAAGAAATAAAAGAATATGAAAAAAACATTTTTTATAAAAAAAAGGGGGGTTGCAATCCGGGGACCTGGGGGTCCTTTAATAATATATATATATATATATATATATATATATATATATATATATATATATATATATATATATATATATATATATATATATATATATATATAATAAAAGAAATATATAAAAAAAAAATTATAAAAAAAGGGGGGTTGTCATCCGGGGCCCTGGGGAACTACGGGCCCCTGGGGACCCCCTGACCTCTAAAAAAAAATTGGTCCTTTAATAAAAAATAAAATAAAAATATATTAAAAAAAAATATTTTTTTTATTTAAAAATAAATAAAAAAAGGGGGGTTGCCATCTGGGGCCCTGGGGGCCTCCGGGCCCCTGGGGACCCCTAAAAAAAATTGTCCCTTTAATAAAAAAAACTCTAAAAAAAAAATTGGCCCTTTAATAAAAAATAAAATAAAAAATATTAAAAAAATATATTTTTTTAATTTAAAAATAAATAAAAAAAAGGGGGGTTGCCATCTGGGGCCCTGAGGGCCTCCGTGCCCCTGGGGACCTCCGGACCCCTAAAAAAAAAAAACATTTTTTTTTTTTTTTTTTTTTAACCACTTAAGCCCCGGACCAATATGCAGCCTAAAGACCAAAGGTGTTTTTACAGTTCGGGACTGCGTCGCTTTAACAGACAATTGCGCGGTCGTGCGACGTGGCTCCCAAACAAAATTGGCGTCCTTTTTTCCCCACAAATAGAGCTTTCTTTTGGTGGTATTTGATCACATCTGCGGTTTTTAGTTTTTGCGCTATAAACAAAAATAGAGCGACAATTTTGAAAAAAAAGCAATATTTTTTACTTTTTGCTGTAATAAATATCCCCCAAAAACATATATAAAAACATTTTTTTTCCTCAGTTTAGGCCGATACGTATTCTTCTACCTATTTTTAGTAAAAAAAATCGCAATAAGCGTTTATCGATTGGTTTGCGCAAAATTTATAGTGTTTACAAAATAGGGGATAGTTTTATTGCATTTTTATTTTTTATTTTTTTTTTACTACTAATGGCGGCGATCAGCAATTTTTTTCGTGACTGCGACATTATGGCGGACACTTCGGACAATTTTGACACATTTTTGGGACCATTGTCATTTTCACAGCAAAAAATGCATTTAAATTGCATTCTTTATTGTGAAAATGACAGTTGCAGTTTGGGAGTTAACCACAGGTGGCGCTGTAGGAGTTAGGGTGCACCTAGTATGTGTTTACAACTGTTTGGGGGTGTGGCTGTAGGAATGACGTCATCGATCGTGTCTTCCCTATAAAGGGAATGACGCGATCGATGCGCCGCCATAGTGAAGGACGGGGAAGCCGTGTTTACACACGGCTCTCCTCGTTCTTCAGCTCCGGGGAGCGATCGCGACGGAGCGGCTATAAACAAATAGCCGCGCCGTGGTCCCGGATCGCTCCCCGAGCGGACCCGACCTCCGCATGTAGCGGGGGGGGTCCCGATCGGACCCCCCACCCGCTAATAGGCGAGGACGTACCTATACGCCCATGTGCCTGTACGTGCCATATTGTGGACGTATATGTACATGGGCTGGTCCTTAAGTGGTTAAAGGGGGTTGCTTTGGGCCCCCAACAGTGACAGGGCCCTGGGCAGCTGCCCCATTTGCCCTGTGGTAAAGACGGCCCTGGTCGTATCTCTGTGATCCGCCCGTCGTAACTATGCGGCTGATTCATAGAATCAGTTACGCATAGATAGCCCTAAGATCCGACAGGTGTAATTGACTTACACCGTCAGATCTTAGGATGCAATTCTAGGCCGGCCGCTAGGTGGCGATTCCATTGCGGTCGGAGTAGAATATGCAAATGACTAGTTACGGCGATTCATGAACGTACGCTTTACCCGTCGCTCTAAATTTACTTTGTTTCCGTCGAGATACGCCGCGTAAAACTAAGGCTGCCCTCTAGGTGGCCTGGCCAATGTTAAGTATGGCCGTCGTTCCCGCGCCGAAATTTTAAAATTCACGTCGTTTGCGTAAGTCGTCCGTGAATGGCGCTGGACGCCATTTACGTTAACGTCAAAACGTCCTTGCGACGTCATTTAGCGCAATGCACGTCGGGACGGAGCATGCGCAGTACGTTCAGGGCGGGAACGTGCCTAATTTAAATGGTGCCTGCCCCATTTGAATTAGGCAGGCTTGCGCCGAGCGGATTTACGTTACACCGCCGCAAGTTTACAGGTAAGAGCTTTGTGAATCAGGCACTTACGCTGTAAACCTGCGGCGGTGTAAGGTAAATAGGATACATTACGCCGCCGCAGCGTAGCGTATTTGTACCTGAATCTGGCCCTTAGTTCCACCACCTCGTGTTCAGGCCCTCTGCTCCCTGCTCACCACTATCACTTGCAAACAAGTCTGACACACAGCCTGAACATGGGGGTCATGCGGCCTGGTACGTTCAGGAGGGGGGAAACTCACTCATTCCACCCACTTTCCTGACTGGCCAGGCTGCATGATCGCATAAGGGTCTGGTATGGACCCCCACGCAGTTTTCCAGTGTAGGGGGGTTTCCCCTTAAAATCCATACCAGACCAAAGGGACTGGTATGCTCTTTGAGGGAGAACTCATGCCATTTTTTTTTTATTTGGCTTTGAGTTGCCCCTCAAGATCATCAGAGCACAAGTCGCATGCCAATGTCAGATCAGGCAAGACTGCGATCCGACTTTGATCCGACTTCAATGATATTCAATGGGCTGAACTTAGGATCAAAGTTTGACCAAAGTAGTACAGGGAACATTTTCAAAGTCAGACTAACTTGTGTTGGACCAGTTAAGACAGCTCCCATAGGGAAACATTGATTTTCACACGTTATGCGACATGAGTACCCAATGGCGGAGCGTTTGTCTTACCAGTGTGAACACGGCCTCATTGTCAAAGCTTAATTGAACAAGCTGAAGATGGAAGCGGAATGTTTACTATGCACAGTGGCACCAGTTTTAGGAAATCTCCCCCACTGTGTCCATCTGGTTCAGAGCTCTTCTCCAGTATTTGACTACTTTCTAGCTTTTGTGTGACTAATAGAAAAATTGACACAATATAATTTATTATGTATAGATTGAGCAAAAACATATCTTCATTATTTTCACACAACTCAAAAATAATTTTGCTCACATAAAATAGAGCTCTATTTGCTCCCAACACACATGGAAAATATTTCTCAGTTAAATGCTTTCATGGTTGCATATTAATATCAAACAACTGTCAAACACTTTTTCTTCAGATTAGGATGCACTTATGCATTAGTCATTAAGTTATCACGCCATGTGTTAACATTTCGAAACTAAATATAGCAGAATCTTGCATTAAATTGAAACAGACGTTTAAAACTGACATAATTTTTTACGGTCTTATTATAGAGGGTAAGTAAACTCAAATATAACTTGACAGAAGTTTTCAACATTTGGATGATGATAGGAGTGAGCATGCGTCATTAATGTATAGGGAGCTGAAAGCTGGCTATATATACCCTGCAATTTTCAATTAATATCAAACCTTTTTCTGATCTGCCAGAAATCACAAATACTGAGAAACTAGCAGAAACTATACAATCTACTGCACAAGAGTTTGATTGACCACCAGAATTCATTAATTATGAAGTCAAAAGTGAACAAAAAAATTAAGAGCTTTCATACAGCTTATTGAAAGATCCGAATAAAACAAATCTGGCAGGTTCAGTTTTGTAATTTTGATTTTATATATTTGTAGTCAATCAAATGTGTTTGATTGCTTTGCGTTTTTTTTTTTATAAAAACTGTAATCAAAACATCTATTGCGCGATCACATTTTTGCATGCATTGCTTTATTTTTAAAGCAAACCAATAGGGCATAGGCGTGAGCAGGGGGTGTGCCAGGTGTGCGTGGGCACACCTTAATGTGCAGTGCAGATTCCTCCTACTGCCCAGGCTTTCCCCATGTTGGCCCCTCCACCCCGAGGTGCTGCTGCCCCCCCCTCTTCCTCCAGCTGCTGCGGGGGATGTTTCAGGATGGAGAGTGGGGAAAGGGGGTAGTAAATATGTATTAACCGGCACCTTCCTTTTCTAAATGAAGACACTCATTTATTGTGTTCATTAACCTCCCTGGCTGTATGAATATTTCAGAAAAAAGGTGCTGAAAGCGGTACCATTATTTGCACGGAAATTTGGCGTTTTATACTGTAGGCCTGTAATTCTTAGGAATAACTCACTTAAATCTGACCAAACAAGAGTCTATGCCCTGGTTCACACTGGGCTGCGGGAGTGAAGCCGTGCGAGTTCAGCTGAACTCGCCCGATTTCACTCCCGCCGGCAGTCCCGATTTCGGCCACGATTTAAGAGACATCTGTGCAGGTTTCTGCACAGATGTCTATGTAAATCGCGGCCCGAAATCGCAAAAAGTAGTACAGGAACTACTTTTTGAAATCGGTGCAGCGCCGCAGATGCGGCGTCGCACCGATTAGGACAGTGTCATTGCCGACAATTGGTGGCAAATGCCGCCGATTTGAGATGCGATTTCACATGTGAAATCGCATTTCAAATCGAAGGAAATCGTACCCAGTGTGAACCTGGGCTAATAGGCATCCCGGGTATGACATTTTTTTAAAAACATAATTATAAATTATAATATAATAAATAATTATAAATAATTATAACAAATAATAATATAATTCTAATAAAAATTATTCAACAATGTAATCAACTCAAAATCACTGAAATTTGCTCAGTTGCAGAATTGTCGCTGTCATAATTTTTTTTTTTTTATGACGAATTTCCCCACAAATCGCTATCGCACAATTCTGCAAGTGATTATAATTTATTATCGCTGTTTTCTAGCTGCTCTAAAACCATTTTTGACATAAAGGGACACTTTTGGTTGCTATGGACAATATACAGTTTTCAGGGAGAAAGAACCGTTTTTATTATATAAAAGAACATGTAGGGCACTGGACAGACCACTAGGGACAAGGGGTGTGTGTATTTTTTTACATACAGTACTGTAATCTATAAGATTATACTGTATGTACTGTGTCTGTTTACTTTTTTGAATTTGGCGTTTACTATGCTTCAGTTTGTGAATGAACAGGAAGAAACTCAGCACAGAGCACATCCCATTCATTCATTGTCTAGTGCAGCTGAAGCTGCAAAGAAAGGTGTGTGTGTTTGAGCTTTGGGGTGCACACCCTAATGTAATAGGGGGAGATTTGCTAAAACTGGTGCACTCAGAATCTGATGCAGCTGTGCATGGTAGTCAATCGGCTTCTAACTTCAGCTTTTTTAAATTAAGCTTTGACAATAAAATCTGGAAGCTGATTGTTTTCAGAGCTGCACCAGATTTTGCACTCTCCAGTTTTAGTAAATAACCCCCAAGGTGACCGAGTCAACATAATAGACAACTATTTTAAATTAGAAGATTGAAGTGTTGAAGTTGGCACTAGATTTTACACTCTCCAGTTTTAGTAAATCTCCCCCATAGTGTTAAAAAGGTACCTAATCAGGTGCTCTGTTAACCTTCCTAGCGGTATTCCCGAGTGTGGCTCTGGGGGGAATTTTCATTACCAAAAGCAGTAACCCTGAGGCCCCGTACACACGACCGAGTTTCTCGGCAGAATTCAGCCAGAAACTCGGTTCAGAGCTGAATTCTGCCGAGAAACCCGGCCGTGTGTACACTTTTGGCCGAGGAAGCTGACAAGGACCTCAGCGAGGAAATAGAGAACATGTTCTCTATTTCCTCGTTGTTCAATGGCAAAAGTCGGCCCACCGAGTTCCTCGGCGGCTTCCACACTGAACTCAACGAGGAACTCGATGTGTTTGGCACGTCGAGTTCCTCGGTCGTGTGTACGGGGCCTGAGCCACACTCAGGATTACATCGCAGGATCCAGGCAAAGTTACTTACCTTGTCCCCAGGGTCCTGTGATGTTCTCCCGCTGTGCCTGCGGGCTGTGTCCTCCGCTCGATCTATCACAGTGTCGGGCTCTGTTCCCTGCGAGCGTCGCGACACATGGGGACGAGCCGGCACCAAATTCAAAAAGTGAAAAATACAGAACACATACAGTACACTGTAATCTTACAGATTTCATTATTGTATCAAATAATTTCACCTCCCTTTTGTCCCTAGTGCTTTGTCCAATGCCCTGCATGCACTTTTATATTATATATACTGTTCTTCCTGCCTGGAAACTTGAGATTGTCTATAGCAACCAAAAAGTGACCCTTTATGTTCCTTTTATAACAGCTAGAAAACAGTGATAGTGAACTGAATCACTTGCGGAATTGAGCAATAGCGATTCGTGGGGAAATTCGTCATCAAACACTGAAAGTGACGACATTGACGATTCTGCGACTGAGCAAATTTCAGTGTTTTTGATTTGATTACATTATTGAATAAATGTTGTTATTATTATTATTATTATATTATTATTTTTTATAATTATTTACAGTCATTTATTATATTATAATTTATGATTTTGTGTTTCAAACTTTATCATACCTGGGATGTCTGATAGACTCTGGTTTGGACAGATTTAAGTGAGTTATTCCAAATAAATTACAGGCCTACAATATAAAGTGCCACGTTTCCATGCGAAACAATGTGCCGCTTTGAGGCGCAAAAATCTGACATAATCATACAGCCAGTGAGGTTAAAAGAGTAGTTCACCTTTTCAGAAAAAAAATAAAAGTGAACAACCTACACCCTAAGTTCCCTACCTGCTTGTCCAAGCTGAACCTACCTCTGTTGGCAATACAGTTTAACTGTCCACGCAGCCTGGTGCAGCGGTCCTGAGGTGTGAAAGCCCTGCTGGTCTTCTTCTTCTTTGCCTAGGTACGTCGGTATAGATCACAGCACTTCTGATTGGTACGTATGTGGATAAGACTCGTGACCATGCTGACCAATTAGAACTGCTTTGATTCATCCTGGCATCCCTAGGGAAAGAACAGTGCAGTTCTTTCCCACAGTGGTAGGTGTAGTGGGGATCAGGGGGTTGGGGAAGGAAAAGTGAACTAACCCTTTAACTTCCCTGGCGGCATGATTATGTCGGATTTTTGAATGTCAAAATGTCATTGTTTTGCATAGAAATTTGTCGTTTTATTTGTAGGCCTGTAATTTTTAGGTATAACTAATTTAAATCTGTCTAAACAAGAGTCTAGTAGACATCCTGATAAAGTTTGAAACACAAAATCATAAATTATAATATAATAAATAACTTTTAATAATTATAAAAAATAATAATATAATAAAATAATGTAATCAAATCAAAAACACTGGAATTTGCTCAGTCGCAGAATTGTCGATGTCGTCACTTTCAGTGTTTGATGACGAATTTCCCAACAAATCACTATTGCTCAATTCTGCAAGTGATTCTAATTTACTATCGCTTTTTTTCTATCTGGTCTAAAACCACTTTTGAGGTAAAGGGACACTTTTTGGTTGTCATTGTTGTGCTTATGAGAATAATTTTCCTGCACGATTTTCCGTATGATTAAGTCATTTTTAACAGTGATATTTTTAATATACAGGTTAAATCAAATATGACCACGGTCTAAAAATATGAAATGTATTCACCAGACATGTAATCATACAAAATAGTTATCTAGTTATAGTTATATATATATTGGTTTACAAAAACAAACATTACATAAAATTTAAATACCAATTGTGCTACATAAAAGCTTGAATATCAGTTGAAACACCCACTAAATGGAAGTTTAGTATCTTTGACATGACACAGCAATGATAAACTTCCCTGTAGAATCAATAACCTTGTAAAATGACAGTTAGACAGAACATCTAGATTTCACAAATTCAACCGTTACTATACTGCAGGTAAGTAAATGGCTAACAACATGGAATACAATTTGAAATTTGTTATGTCAATAAAATGGAGACTATGCAAATGAAAAATATTGAAAATGTAATCTTTAGAGAAAAATCTACAAGGCAGTTATTAATTCTCAAGAATAATTATCAATTGTATAATACTCAATAAATCAATATTTAAGAAAACACAAATGAATATAAGGTAAAAATCAACACAACATAATTACCCATTCCAAAACAGCTACTGGTCTGAATTGCTGGTTACCAGAGTTTTAAGAATTGCTGCCATGGCTTTCAAGATGGCTACTCTTTAAGGCTGCATTCACATCTAGACGGACGAAATCGCGGCGTTTTGTCGCCGCAAATCGCGGTAAAAATAGCGGCGTTTTGTACCGCGATTTGCGGCGACAAAACGCGGGTATTGTCCGCCTAGATGTGCCCCAAGATGACCCCCTCTATGGAGATGATTGCCATCTCCTAGCCGAACGCTCGAAGACGCCTGAAAAAAAGGTCCGGGACCTTTTTTCACGCCGCAGGCGACAGGCGTCCAGCGTTCGGCGTGGAGATGTGAACCATCTCCATAGAGGGACATGTATTTCCAGCCCTCTGGCGGCAGAGGCGTAGCGCTACAGGCGTAAAAACGCCTAGATGTGAATGGGGTCTAAGAGGAATTACTTCTTGCGACCTCCGAGTTTCAAAGCATAAGGGGCCAGATCCACGTAGCGTATCGTTGTAACGCTACGCCGCCGCAACTTTGAGATGCAAGTGCTGTATTCACAAAGCACTTGCCTCTAAAGTTACGGCGGCGTATCGTAAATCTGCCGGCGAAATGGTGCGGAATTCAAATGTTAAAGATGTGGGCGTGTTTTATGTTAATTTTACTTGCCCTCACGTAAATTAGTTTTTTTTTAACGGCGTATGCGCCTTCCGTGGGGGTATCCCAGTGCGCATGCTCGAAATGAACCCGCAACAAGCCAATGCTTACGACGTGAACATCATTCTACGCAAAGCCCTATTCGCGAACGACTTACGCAAACAACGTAAAATTTTCAAAATTCGACGTGGGAACGACGTCCATACTTAACATAGGATACGCCTCATATAGCAGGGGTAACTATACGCCAAAAAAAGCCTTACGGAAACTACGTAAAAAAATGCACCGGCCGGACGTACGTTCGTGGATCGCTGTATCTAGCTAATTTGCATACTCGACGCGGAAATCAACGGAAACGCCACCTAGCGGCCAGCGTAAATATGCACCTTAGATCCGACGGCATACTAAGACGTACCCCAGTCGGATCTAGCCCAGCTTCAGGCGTATCTTGTTTTGTGGATACAAAACAAAGATACGCCGGAGCAAACTAGAAGTTAAGCGGCGTATCAATAGATACGCCAGTGTAACTTCTTTGTGGATCTGGCCCAAGGTGTCCAGGAATATTCATGAATGTAGAAGTATGAGTTGATGAATGGTGTATGTGTCTGCGTGTGTGATTGATTGTAATTGAGTGTCTCATCATGGCTCAAATGTTTTGCCTTTCATTTCTATTTTAAACTGAATGGGTTGTTTTACAAGGTGAAGGTTTCCATATACTTTACATTTTTACTATTAAACCTACAAGCTGTTTGGTTACTGTGCACAGCTGCACCAGATTTTGTGTGCCCCAGTTTTAGGAAATCTCACCCTCTGGGGAAGATTTCCTGAAATTGGTGAACACAGAATCTGGTGCAGCTGTGCATAGTAACCAATCAGCTTCTAGGTTTAAGGGCCGGTTCACACTGGTGCGAGTTGATAACGAATGTGATGCGTTAAAAAAACTAGATTCGCATGTCATGCAAAAAGTCATTGTTTTCAATGACGGTCATTCACATCTATGCGTTGCGATTCCTCTACTAATGCGATGTGATAATAAAAAGGGTCTTGAGTTTACAGTATTGCGTTTAGTATCCATAGACATCAATGTAAATCATTCTGGAATCGCATTGATGGGTCAGATTTGTGTGAATTCCACCTCACTACTCTCCAAAAAAAAACAGGAAGTACACAGGAAGTTAACACATTTTTTTTTTACATTATACATTAACATGATTCCATTGGCTAGAACATCACTTGCAGCTGTGTCCAACTCCTGAAATTCGCTGTAAAATTGCGGTAAATTTGCAGTAAATTCTCACCTCACACAGGACAAGAAAACAGAACAGAACAAATTTGAACAGAACAAACATATCACAGCGCAGCAGTGTGAACCAAGCCTGATTGTCAAAGCTTAATTGAACAAGCTGAAGGTGGAAGCTGATTTGTTACTATGCACAGCGGCACCAAATTCTGTGTGCACCAGTTTTAGGAAATCTCCTCCACTATGTCTAGTGGTTAATTTTGTAAACACACTGGGGTAGATTCAGGTACAGCTGCGCGCTCCTTATGGAGGCGCAGTGTACCCTTTTTACCCTGCGCCTACGCAAATTATTTGCGCTACGCTTCATTCATGAAGCAGTAGCCACGTAATTTGCATGGGCGCTCCTCAAAAATGCCCTGCGTAAGGGCGCCTAATGTAAATGATCCCGTAGGGGCGGGAATCATTTAAATTAGGCGCGTTCCCGCGCCGAGCGTAGAGCGCATGCTCCGTCGGGAAACTTTCCCGACGTGCATTGCGGTAAATGACGTCGCAAGGACGTCATTTGCTTCAAAGTGAACGTGAATGGCATCCAGCGCCATTCACGATTCACTTACGCAAACGACGTAAAATTTAAACCTCGCAACGCGGGAACGACGGGTATCCTTAGCATTGGCTGCCCCTGCTTTTAGCATTTGCATACTATACGCTGACCACAACGGGAACGCCACCTAGCGGCCTGCGTAAGAATGCAGCCTAAGATATGAGGGCATAAGAGCCTTATGCCACGCATATCTTAGGCTGCAGTCGGCGTAACGAGCTCTCTGAATCAGGAGAAGTCGTTACGCCGGCGCAAGTAAGCAATTGCGCTGCAAAACTATGGTTACGCAGACGCAATTGCTTCTTGAATCTGGGCCTCTAACTTTTGCGCAAACCAATCAATATACGCTTATTACAATTTTTACCAGAAATATTTAGAATACATATTGGCCTAAACTGATGAAGTGCAGAAACACACGCACACAACTAACGTTTTGCTGTGCTGCGAACTCGGTATACTCTCCTCCAATGATGAGACTTGTCCTAACAACCACCCACGCACAGCCATTATCATCGGAGGCTCAGCGTACTGCTGCTTCTCCTCCCCCTAGCTCTTATGCAGCTGAGAACAGAAGGAATGTGATCACTTATCTATCTTTCTATTTTAAATGGAATGCGTTGTTTTACAAGGTGGTTGTGTAATCACCTTAAGCTGGTCATAGATCCTGTTCAACCGGCCGAGATTCAAACCATCTATGGGCAGTATAAAACAAAGTATCAAATAAATATAGAACCGTGGTTCAAATGATAAAACAGCGCTGAAAAAAGTATTATAGTGAGTAGCCCTAACTAGAGCTTCTAGTAAGAATACAGGAGTGGTGTGCTGGGTGATCAAAGATAAGGTGAAAGTGCACCCTACACCCTATTCAAGAATCACCAACTACTGTGAGAGTGCCAGCTTCTGAGATGCAGGCTTACCACAGCCTGCAAGAGGGACGTTTAAACTCTCAGGCACACCTTCCACTGTTCTTCAAATAACTGTGACGGTTAATCTCAGTGATGTTGCATGTGAACAAAAGAAAACACTAAGATAGTGAAATATTGCTATACAAATGCCCCATATACTGCTAAGGAGATCAATCCCCCTATGTAATTGCTCGTACAGAAAAAAGTAAAGGAATGAACAAAAAGCAAGCCTGTGATCTCTGCTGTAGCCGCCGTCCTCTAGACACCAGGGGCCGCACGAGTGCTTCTGACGCTGGTATAGTGGTGGATGGCTATGGAACGCAGGAAGACTTCCGTGTTGCGCAGTTGTAGCCACGCCCTCGACAGAGGGCGTGGCTACACAGCGCTGTCACTATCCCTTTGTACCTCATCTATGGGCAGACTGATGTTTTTTTTGGTATATTTATTATAGCAAAAAGTTAAAAAAAAAATATATTTTTTTCACATTTGTCGCTCCATTTTTGTTTTTATCGAAAAAAATAAAAAAACGCAGAGGTGATCAAATACCACCAAAAGAAAGCTTTATTTGTGGGGGGGGGGGGGAGTTGGTTTAGGTACAACGTCGCAATTGTCAGTTAAAGCGGAGCGCCATATCGCAAAAAATGGCCTGGTCATTCTGGGGGAAAATTCTTTCTGGTCCATAAATGGTTTTGAAGGGGTAGATCCACATACAAATACATCGGCGCAGCGTATGTGAGATACGCTACGCCGCTGTAACTTACTTTTTGCTGGTTCGAATCCCCAAAGAATTTGCGCCGTAAGGTACGACGGTGTAGTGTATCTCAAACGGCGTAACGGCGGGGAATTCAAATTGGCGATTAGGGGGCGTGTTTCATTTAAATGAAGCGTGTCCCCGCGCCGAATGACCTGCCATGCGCCGTCCCTAAATTTTCCGCCATGCTTTGCGCTAAATGACGTCGCAAGGATGTCATTTTTTTAACATAGACGTGACTTACGTACATTCCGATTCACGGACGACTTACGCAAAAAAAAATAAAACATTCAAATTAAACGCGGGAACGACGGCCATACTTAACATGGCAAATCTAACTATACGCAACAAAATACCAGCTTTAACTATACGCCGCAAAAAGCCGACTACAGACGCCGGAAAAAAATGCGCCGGCCACTCGTACGTTCGTGGATCGTCGGAAATAGCTAATTTGCATACCCGACACGGAAAACGACGTGAACGCCACCCAGCAGACGACGAAGTATTGCATCTTAGATCCGAAGGCGTACGAAGACGTACACCTGTCGGATCTAACCCAGAAGCTGTCGTATCTTGTTTTGAGGATTCAAAACAACGATACGACGCGGGAAATTTGATAGTACGCCGGCGTATCAGTAGATACACCGGCGTACTCGCTCTGTGGATCTACCCCGAAGTGTTATATTTTACACATTTCTTGTATTTTGCGTAAAATAAAAAAAATAAAAAAAAGACACACTTTAGGTTCTCTTAAATGCGACATTTTCTTGCTTGATTGGAGGGTAGTTTTAATAGCATTGATTTGAGCTGCCCTTCTTCAGCAGTGTACATTTATTTTACAAACAAGATTGCTTAGCCGGTTATTTTTCAATATCTGGAAGCCAGCTGCCTGAGAGCTGCTTATGTTTTGATCATTAAACTGCTCAGGAGCTCTAGCTACCGTATTGAATGTTCTTGCGATGAATGCATGGATTACTATATAATGTGATAGACATATATCCTTTAACCTTCATTGTACAAGAGGGAAATAACTACTGTTTAGCATTGCTAGGAGCTCATTAGATAGGATTTAGAAAAATCATTAAACTATTGATTGCATTTTCTTTTTTAACGTCGGCATATGAAAATTCAAAACAGATTTTATACCTTTAGAGGATCTGGGCCAAAGCAGAACTTTATGAAACTTTATGACATCTTTAGAAAGTGCAAATGAAATTTTAGTCATGCAAAATGAAAATCTGAAATGTAGGGTCGATAGTAAATTTTTATGATAAATATATAAAACATATTGTTGGGAAGCCTATTTTTTTGGATTATTTTTTTTCATTTTGAAGTATTATAAATCCAAGCAATTACCCAGCCAACACTCCTGCCAATTTATTGTGAAAAATATATAATTTATGCTGTGCTTGTAACAAAAGAGCAAAAGTCAATAATATTAAATAAAAGGCAAGCTAAGGAGGTTGCTGGGATTTAAATACTGTATTTAAATGCATTCCGTTGAATATTACATTGTTATTGATTTTCAGGAAGGGTGGATGGCAATTGACAGAGGCCTCTAAATACTGTATTAAAAATAAAGGCGTTCTTGAGGTAGCCGACTATTGACATTAGCACACTTTCAATGCAATAGCTTTAATGAGGAAAACCCTGCAAAAAAATCTTGAGAGGATTAATAAAAATGGCACAGTGAGAATATATGAATCACTCCCATGCTGGGCACACTAGAGACAACCTCCTTCTCTCGCTTCCTGTTTCCTCCAATGTCCTCTGTTTCAAGGCACACTGGCCCGGATTCAGATAGGAGTTACAACAGCGTATCTCCGGATACGCCGTCGTAACTCTGAGTGTGCGGGGTCGTATCTAAGCGCCTGATTCGTAGACTCAGTTACACATAGATTTCCCTAAGATCCGACCGGCGTAAGTCTCTTACACCGTCGTATCTTAGGCTGCATATTTACGCTGGCCGCTAGGTGGCGCTTCCGTAGATTTACGCGAGGAATATGCAAATTAGGTAGATACGCCGATTCAGAAACGAACGTCCGCCCGGCGCATTTTTTGTAGTCGTTTGCGTAATGCTTTTTCCGGCGTAAAGTTACCCCTCATAAAGCAGGGGTAAGTCATGTTAGGTATGGACGTCGGAAACACACGAACAGCGTCGTATTTTACGTCGTTTACGTAAGTCGTTCGCGAATAGGGCTGTACGTAAGTTACGTTCACGTCGAAAGCATTGACAGTTTGCGGCGTAATTTGAAGCATGCGCACTTGGAAACGTTCACGGACGGCGCATGCGCCATTCGTAAAAAACGTCAAATACATGGGGTCACAATTAATTTAAGTAAAACACGCCCACATCATCCACATTTGAATTAGGCGGGCTTACGTCGACACATTTACACTACGCCACCGTAACTTAGGGCCCAAGTTCTTTCTGAATACGGAACTTGCGCCCTAAATTACGGCGGCGTAATGTATCTGAGATACGTTATGCCCGCCGATAGATACGCAATTGTATCTGAATCCGGGCCACTGTGACAATGGTGATGGGATCAGCATTGCTCATGTCTGTAGGGCTTATCTCTGGGCAAATATTGAAGACCTCCATCCATCCCAACCTGGCCTTACTCATTGATAAATAAATAATGTTCTAAAGCCCTTTATAACTTTATGTGACCCTCCCTGACACCTCTTCCGTGAGTTAAGTCTATCCAGGGCTTTCACTGACCAATCTTGTTATCGGCACTCATCATGAATTCAACACACCAACTCTGGAATGGCCAGGTCTTAGTGAGGACTCAAATGAAGGATTAAATGGGAAGTATCCACATCACCAGGCAGTGGCTTAGGCCGCGTACACACGATCGGTCAAAACCGATGAAAACGGACTGAAGGACCGTTTCATCAGTTAACCAATGAAGCTGACTTATGGTCTGATGTGCCTACACACCATCGGTTAAAAAAACTATTGTGTCAGAACGCGGTGACGTAAAACACACAACGTGCTGAAAAAAACGAAGTTCAATGCTTCCAAGCATGCGTCGACTTGATTCTGAGCATGCCCGGCTTTATGACCGATGCTTTTTCTACAGATGAAACGGTCCTTCAGTCCGTTTTCATCGGTTTTGACCGATCGCGTGTACGCGGCCTAAGTCACCCGAATAATCACCCTCCCACTCTGCAATCCAGAAGAAAGAAGACTTGAACCCAACATGCCGTGTGATCAAAGATTAAGTGAAAGTGTTACTAAACCCAGGACCCTGAATTCACTATATCTGGTCTCCCACGGTACACAGAACATGGAAATGCAATTATTTTAAGAAATATAAACTGCTAAATCCCTTTTCTTATCAGCAGTATATAGCAGTTTTGTGACTTATATCAGTGTCTGGTTAAAGCTTGCAGGAGGAGTTTTCATTCTCCTCTGTCTATCCTATGAGGCTGCAGGACCCCTGACCCTCTGTCTGGACAGTGCTGATTGGCTCTGTGCTGATCACATGTACTCTCCCAAGAAAAAAAAACTCTCTAGCAATACACATGAAACTGAGCATGTGTAGAGTGCCTCTTAGGGCTCTTTTCTATCAGCAGATGGATTAAGGACTGTTGAAGAAGGGGAGGATCAGCGAAGACAGCATCAAACAGCCTTTTTTACAGAATGCAGAGGATTAACCCCTTAGGTTCCACATTGAGTATAACAAGCATGCTTTACTGCATATACAGACTGATGTTACTGTTGTGGGTCTAATAACACTTTAAGTATTTGGGTGATTTACCTTTTTTAATTAAGTTTTTTTTTAATCTGCTGGGGTAATTAGTTAGAGGATGCAGGATGAAGTTTACTACTTTAAAGCTTGGAAACATTTTTGAAAACTGCACTAGCTAAGTAAGTTAGCTAAATAAAACGTATATTGTACATCATGTGGACACCTACTCAGAGCCTAATCAGTATTTCTGGGTGTAGCAGGGATACAAGATGCAGCTATGGCAGTAAAGGGCTCCAAGTAGCATCCCGATCACTTTCTCTTCACCCAGTCACAAAAAGCTTTTTTTTTTTCTTTTTAAAAATTTTATATAAATAGAGGAGGAGAGGGAAAGGGGGAATCAACCCCATAGAATCTACCATGTGAAATAATGTAGATCTAAGCCCTATCTGGGTGACATTTTATTTCTAAAACTACACATGGCTGCTAAATCTCCTCTAACCTCTTTCAGCCACTTCTTGTCTACAAGCACTCACTCCAGTGTTGGCTGCACATCATTGTTCTGGACTGGCTTCTTAATTTTAGACAGTGATGGACCATGCCAGAGTAATGTGTGTTAGCTGCCTGTAGTCTCCACTAGGTGGCACTTGACAGGGTGACATAGCAGGAGTACAATTGGGAGACACTTACCCTGTAACAAGCCCGTACGAGAATCTTCATGACGCGATCACCTGGCATTCTTTTAGGGTCCATTTACATCATGCAATTCAATGCAGTGTGCTAGCCTTAGTATGCATTTTAGATCAGCATATTCATCATAAATGGACTTCAAAGGCACTTCAACAGACCAATTAACAGACATGACCCTGCAGCGCACCAATAGGCACAGTATGTGCTTTGTGGTGCACTGTAGCGTATTATGTGTTGGCTTCTAGTATACAGTGCATTAGGGTGACATTCACAATGAATGACACCACAACAAACTGCAGCAGGAGAGAAGTTTATTTAAAAAAACTAAGTAGCGGTCCATTTTGTATTGTGATAAATAGAAAATGTGAATGTATAGGCACCAAAAAATTGCTAATAAATTTCTCAACTCAAAACATTTGCATCAAAAAACATTTGTGACCCACAATTTGTGAATTTTTTTTATAAAAAAATAATATGGCTTTTCACCCAAAAGTGTCACAAATGTATGTGCTCCAGTAATATGTGATTGTAAGAGTCCACAGAAATCAAAGTTTTCATAAATATTCATCCAAAGTACTCTTCATTTAGTGTCACCCTGCGATCACCATACATGTTCAAAAAATGCGCTCATTGTCAAGATGTTACCCCTATAAACGCTTGCCATCATATAATTATTATATCCAGGCTCTCCATCCATTGTGGAATTCCGGCTGATGCACAAAATCCTCCTTTTAGGAAGACATCTCCCTGCTTCATAATGCAGCCACATACAGCAATAAATCAAAAAGACATACAAGGCCACCTAATGCTCTCCATATAAAATACTGCTTATTGACCTCAAAATAGTACACACGTAGGCTATGTTCACACTGTTTCGACATGGAAGTTGCATGACTTCTGATCCGACTTTGCCTTGCGACTTCATGTCCAACTTCCATGTGAATTCAATGAATGGGATCCGATTTAGATTTTGGTCATACCAGGCCCATTAAATCTGGCATGAATCTTAAGGGGGGAACCCCAGGGCAAAATTAAATTTGAAAAATGACGTGGGGTCCTCCCCAATATCCATACCAGTTTGGTCTGGTATGGTCTTGGGGGGGGGGGAAAACACTACGCATTTTTTTTTTGGCCCGGGGCATTTCCTCCTCAAGATCCATACCAGACTCAAAGGGCCTGGTATGGATCTGGTGTGGGGTTTCCCTTCAGGCTCCACAGAGCACAAGTCGCATGCCACAAGTCGGATCAGTTAAGATGATGATGATCTGGACTTACATTCAAATCAATGGGCTGAAATCATGCAGTAGTGCAGGAAGACCGACACAGAAGTAGTGCAGGAAGACCGACACAAGACGGACCAGTTAAGATGGCTCTCATAGGGAACCATTGATTTTGACATGTCATACGACTTGTGCTCTGGAAGCCCACGCACATGTCGGATCAGTGTGAACCAGCCCATAAATAGAACTTGTAATACCACACGTAATGACACCTGTGCATTCACTCCACCACCTGGTCTCACAATGGTCACTGCAGCAGTTGAGTACACCCAAAGTTTTTGCCGAAATTCCTCCCAGTAGCGTGCTGACGTCATGGGCTGACCCTTCTTGATGGGTTGCGTCCCAGTGGGAGTTCCTCAGAAGCTAGAGACCAATCAGTAACTGCACTTTTTAAGTAAAAGCACCCATTAGTGCTATCATAGCAAAAGTAAACTTCCTAAAAGCTGAAGCATGAACCAGGAGTGATGTACTGACCTGAGTTGTGGTAAAGTGTTAGCCTGTAGTGTAAGATGCTTTGGGATGGCTTTCACAATGAATTACACCACAACATACTACAGCAGGAGGGGTGCACTGACCTGTGTTTTGGTAATGCATGTTAGAACATGAGTTAAACTCGGTTTTCCCAACAAACACTTTCCTGTAGAAATGGCTGTGTACTTAAAGGGGTTGTAAAGGTTTTTTTTTTTTTAAATAACAAACATGTCATACTTACCTCCACTGTGCAGCTCGTTTTGCACAGAATGGCCCCGATTCTCATCTTCTGGGGTTCCTCAGCAGCTGTCTCGGCTCCTCCCTGCAAGAGCTAATCCCCCTCTGGGAAGCGTTGATTTGATTGACAGCAGTGGAAGCCAATGGCTATCAATCATCCAATGAAGAGCCGAGAAAACCCTAGAAGTCTGGGCCAAGAAGCCAGCACATTCACGATGCAGGACTTTCGAGGACTCATGTAAGTAAACGGGGGGCTGGGGGGGTCTGAAAGCATCGGATGTTTTTTCACCTTAACGCATAGGATACATTAAAGTGAAAAAACGCGAAGCTTTACAACCTCTTTAAGTAGGTACTGCAGTGACCACCGGGTGAAACCGAAGATAGTCAAAGAGAGAGAACGTTACCAGCACACCATGGATTTTCATAATGGGTCCAAAACATTATTGAGTGGTCACATTGTTACAGCAGAAGCAATGTTGCAGAGCGTCGGTGGACTGACAAATGAGAGGCTCCGAAACATTGCTTCCGCTGTAACAATGTAATCGCTGAATAAAGTTTTGGACCCATTGTGGAGATCCATGGTATGCTAGTGACGTTCTCTCACTCTTACACACGGTCGTTTTTTGTGATGAAATAAAACGACGTTTTAAAAAACTCATTTAAAATGATCGTGTGTGGGCAAAATGTCGTTTTTTGTCTTCTGAAAAACGAGCAAAAAAAAATTCGAACATGCTTCAATTTTTTATGTCGTTTTTCGAAATGTCGAGCCAGATTCACGTATAATCGCCGCATCTCTGCGGTGGCGTAATGTATCTCATTTACGTTACGCCGCCGCAAGTTTTACGGGCAAGTGCTTGATTCACAAAGCACTTGCCTGTAAAAGTTGCGGCGGCGTAGCATAAATCCTCCGGCGCAAGCCCGCCTAATTCAAATGATCCGGGTAGGGGGTGTGGATCATTTAAATTAGGTGCGTTCCCGCGCCGATCGTACTGTGCATGCGCCGTCCCTAAAATTTCCCGACGTGCATTGCGCTAAATGACGTCGCAAGGACGTCATTGGTTTCACGGACGACTTACGCAAACGACGTTAAATTTTCAAATTTCGACGCGGGAACGACGGCCATACTTAACATTGGCTACGCCACCTAGGGGGCAGCTTTATCTTTACGCCGCGTATCTCTTACGGAAGCGGCGTAAATTTACTGCGACGGGCAAGCGTACGTTCGTGAATCGGCGTAACGACTCATTTGCATATTCTACGCCGACCGCATTGGAATCGCCACCTAGCGGCTGGCCTAGAATTGCAGCCTAAGATCCGACGGTGTAAGTCACTTACACCTGTCGGATCTTAGGGAGATCTATGCGTAACCTGATTCTATAAATCAGGCGCATAGATAGGACCGTCGGAACTCAGAGATACGACGGCGTATCAGGAGATACGCCGTCGTATCTCTTTCTGAATCTGGCCCGTTGTTTTTTGTGTCATTTAAAATGACCGTGTGTGGGCTAAAACGACGTTTAAAACAACGTTTTTAAACCCGCGCACACTCAGAAGCAAGTTATGACTCGAGCTTGAATGAAACAGAGTGCCGCTGTACGCGCTGAACGTAACCACGCTTTGCTAAATCATTTTGAAAAAAACGATGGTGTGTAGGCAACGTCGTTTTTTAAAATGAAGTTTGAAAAACAACGTTTTTTTTCATGAGAAAAAAATATGTTTTTTTACAAGATAAAAAACGACTGTGTGTACGCGGCATTAAAGTGAGTTAACACATTTATCTTTGAATGGGCCTTTAATTAAATCTGCAGATATACAAAGACTGAAAACTCCTTTTAAACCGACATTAACATAACATTACAAGCGTGGATGAGATTTTGAAGATTAGGTTCATATCTGGTTAAAGGAAAACTCTAGCTTTGAGTGGAGGCAGCATGAATATTTTGTAACCCTAGGCTCTATCGAGTAACACGACTTCTTGATAAATGTCTTTGTTTGATTCAATGCTGAAAAAAAATAAAAATATATAAAAAAAATATTTTTCACTGAAGTTTGGCAGCACAGCTCAACAGCCCTCATTAATTCTTGTTCTTTGCTCCAGACTGAAATTCTGTTCAAAAAAGACAGCAGAAAATAAAATATCGTATTGACTGACTAAATTCCGAGTACATTTACAAAGAATTCTCTTACATAAGGGATGACTTTAAGACCTGATAAGATGCGGCACGCTGAGCTACTGAACACATAACCTTGAAGGCTACAAAGAAAAAGACTGTTCCTGCTAAGATTCTGTTTGCTTTTATTTTATTGTAACCTCCAGTTGCCTATTTACAAAGATCATTAAATTCCCCACTGTCTTTCACTTACTTAGTGTGCTGCATGTTAACTCATCACCGCTGCTGAGGGAGGCTGTTCTGTCCCATTGCAGTATGCTGTAAAATGTATTACAAACATCATTAAAGGAGTTGTAAAGTCTCAAGTTTTTTTTTATCTTAATGCATTCTATGCATTAAAGTGGAGGTTCACCCAAAAAGTTAATTTTTAACATTAGATTGAGGCTCGTTTTGTCAAGGGGAATCGGGTGTTTTTTTTTAAAATCAAAGCTGTACTTACCGTTTTATAGATAGATCTTCTTCGCCGCTTCCGGGTATGGGCTGCGGGACTGGGCATTCCTATTTGATTGACAGGCTTCCAACAGGCTTCCGACGGTCGCATACATCGCGTCACGATTTTCCGAAAGTAGCCGAACGTCGGTGCGCAGGCGCCGTATAGAGCCGCACCGACGTTCGGCTTCTTTCGGCTACTCGTGATGCAATGTATGCGAGCGTCGGAAGCCTGTCAATCAAATAGGAACGCCCAGTCCCGAAGAACATACCCGGAAGCGGCGGAGAAGATCTATCTCTAAAACGGTAAGTACTGCTTCGATTTAAAAAAAAAACACCCGATTCCCCTTGACAAAATGAGCCTCAATCTAATGTTAAAAATTTTTTAAGGTGAAAAACCTTTTGTAGTGCAGCTGCCCCCCAGAGCCCCCCCCCCCTTTTTCTTACCTGTGCCTGATCGTTCCAGCGCCGTGCACGAGCCTAGTGGCTTCAGATGGGTTCTCATTATATAGACTGATAGCAGCATGAGTCATTGGTTCCTGCTTCTGTCAATCAAATCCAGTGACACATGAGTGGGGGAGGGGCAATTCGTGCTGTCTGTGTCTATGGACTCAGCAGCGGGACTTGTGAGCGATCCCGCACGGGTGCCTCCAGGGAATTCAGGTCTCCGTGGGGGCACCCGATGAAGAAGAGGAGCCAGGAGCGCCGACAGGACACCCCAGAAAAAGAGGATCAGGGCTGCTCTGTGCAAAACCCTTGCACAGAGGAGGTAATTATAACATGTTTGTTATTTAAAAAAAAAATAATGAACCTTTACAATCACTTTAAATATGGCAAGTTTGCATTTAATGTGGCTCAGGTGATACGGAGTACCTGTTAAATAGCTGTCATATTGAACAGCTATTGATGATTACCCAATTTACTAAGGCTTTATTCACATGTGTGTTGGGGAAAAGGGGGAGGGGGGGGTTGTAAAACCAAGTGGTTGAGAAGCAGCTCTACTGCCCCCTGACTGGCTGCCTTACCGCGATTGTAGAGATACCTTGGCCGCAATTCTGTGCTTTTCAGCCACGTCCAAAAATGAAACAGCATGTCAATCTTAATAGGTGTTGCTGCTGCCAAATGCGACTAATGCAGGTCTATGGGGCTGCCCTGCAACTGCCTCTTCACTGCCTGTCAAAGATCTCTGAAAAAACATTTTGAGCATAGAACGCTTTTCAGAGGACCATCTGTCCTTGCTGGATGTCTAAACAAACTGTAATTATTTGTAGTTAAATACACACTATAGGCCAGATTCAGGAATAATTACGGCGGCGTAACGTATCCCCTTTACGTTACGCCGCCGCAAGTTTTCGGCGTAAGTGCTTGATTCACAAAGCACTTGCCTGTAAACTTGCGGCGTCGTAGTGTAAAGCCGTTAGGCGCAAGCCCGCCTAATTCAAATGGGGCGTGTACCATTTAAATTAGGCACGTTCCCGCGCCGAACGTTCTGCGCATGCTCCGTTTGTGCGAAATTACGGCGCCCCGACGTGTTTTTTGAACGGCGACGTGCGTAACATACTTTCGTATTCCCGGACGTCTTACGCAAAAAAAAAAATTTAAGTTTCGACGCGGGAACGACGGCCATACTTTAACATGGATGGTGTCATTTTACACCATCTAAATAGCACTCTTAACTTTACGACGCGAAAAACCGACGTAAGAGAATGCGACGAACGCGCGTACCTTCGTGGATCGCCGTAAACAGCTAATTTGCATACCCGACGCTGGAAAACTACGCAAACTCCACCCAGCGGCCGCCGGAAAATTACACCTACGATTACACTAACGAAAATTACACCTACGATCCGAAGGCGTACGAAGCCGTACGCCTGTCGGATCTTTGCCAAAAGCCGTCGTATCTTGGTTTGAGGATTCCAAATCAAGATACGACGCGGCAAATTTGAAAAATACGCCGGCGTATCAGAAGATACGCCGGCGTATTACTGCTGTGAATCTGGCCCTATGTTGTCCAGTAATAATGACAGTGACAGTAGTACAATACCATACAATGATGAGTGGGTGCTAGAAAAACCTGAAAATTATATACAGTAAGGATGTTGATTAGAGATGTGCATAACGGAAAAACTAATTTAGTTTAGTTTAAGATTTGTTTGTTAGGTTCCTAATTTCTGGGTTGGGTCATTGCGAGCAGCTATGGTATTTGTGCAAAAAATATATATAATAACATATTGTGCCTACTGTGTAAATGTTGTTATTGTATTGAATGTTTTTAACCACAAGATGGTGTTAATAATGTTCGGATACCGGCGCAGGCGAATATAATTAATATAGATTTTAGAGATTCGGCTAATACTTTTTGATTATTTTGTAGAATTGAAATGTTTGTGTTTCCAGCTGGCTACTTCCTTAATATATTAATTGTTTGGGGCAACTGCATTTCCGACCAGCAGGAACCTCAGGTGTAGTTTCAGGTTTAAATTTCTCCACAGAATGTTTACAAGGCCTATCCCCGCATCACTTCTGATTCCTGGCTGCGCAACCACTTCTGGTGTTTGGAGAGCATGAAGTGTGGAGCCAGTCCTTATCCAGCTCCCGCCGTATATAAAGGCGTGAGACCACACCCCTACTGACGTCTATATGACAAAACGCGCCTGGTGTAGCTGGGTCACATGACGTAGGCCATCTCATCTTGATGGTTGGAAACATTCCCTTGTAACACTGATTTAAATGCAAGGTACTTAAGGTATGGTGAGAGTTTTGGTGGATTTTGACATTGTTACCATTAATACTGCCCAATGAAGTGTCTCTTGCCTATTCCTAAACTATGCATGCTCTGAGGTTACCCCCATGGTGGAGTTCCTTATATCGATTGCAGACATCAGGTGTTCTTGGCGATTTGGAGTTATATCAAGTCAGTGCATATGACCTCTTTATGTATAGTGGTCCACTCCTGAGGGTAAGGGTCAGTGTGTGTATTACTGTCGGAGGAGAATCTCTCACTGCACTTTTGTTTGGAATCTGCACCTATTGGACCTTTAGCTGCTCTCAAATCTTTATTAAGCTACTGATAAGGACTCAATGTATTTAAAGCATTGCACATACACTATATTATGAAAAGTATTGGGATGCCTGCCTTTACGCGCACATGAACTTTAATGGTATCCCAGTATTATTCTGTAGGGTTCAATATTGAGTTGGCCCACCCTTTGCAGCTATTACATTTTTAACTCTTCTGGGAAGGCTGTCCACAATGTTTAGGAGTGTGTCTATTGGAATGTTTGACCATTCTTCCAGAAGCACATTTGTGAGGTCAGGCACTGATGTTGGGCAAGAAGGCCTGGCTTGCAGTCTTCGCTCTAATTCATTCCAAAGGTGTTCTATCGGGTTGAGGTCAGGACTCTGTGCAGGCCAGTTAAGTTCCTCCACCCGAAACTCGCTCATCCATGTCTTTATGGACCTTGCTTTGTACAGTGGTCCGCAGTCATGCTGGAACGGGAAGGGGCCACCCCCAAACTGTTCCCACAAAGTTGGGAGCATGAAATTGTCCGAAATGTCTTGGTATGCTGACATCTTAAGAGTTCCCTTCACTGGAATTAACCTCCCTGGCGGTGTTCCCGAGACTGACTCGGGGTTAGATTTTCCAGCTACGATCGGTAACCCCGAGTCAGTCTCGGCTCGCCTCGCTGAATCCACAGGCACTTTTTACTTACCTTGTCCCTGGATCCAGCGATGCCACCGCGCTGTGTGAGCGGGCGGGACCTCGCTCGATTCACATAGTGCCTCCGTGTGACGCCGATCTCTGTTCCCTGCGACGTTACGACGCACGGGGACGGAGAACGGCGCCAAATTCAAAAACGTAAACAAACACCTTACATACAGTATACTGTAATCTTATAGATTACAGTACTGTATGTAAAAAAAACACACCCCCCCTGTCCCTAGTGGTCTGTCCTGTGTCATGCATGTCATTTTATATAATAAAAACGTTTCTTTCTCCCTGCTAACTGTACATTGTCCATAGCAACCAAAAGTGTCCCTTTATGTCAAAAATAGTTTTAGATCAGCTAAAAAACAGCGATAATAAATTATAATCACTTGCAGAATTGAGCGATAGCGATTTGTGGGGAAATTCGTCATAAAAAAAAAAAAATAATGACAGCAACAATTCTGCAACTGAGCAAATTTCAGTGATTTTAATTTGATTACATTATTGAATAATTTTTATTATAATTATATTATTATTTGTTATAATTATTTATAATTATTTATTATATTATAATTTATCATTTTGTTTTTAAAAAAATGTCATACCCGGGATGCCTATTAGAATCTTGTTTGGTCAGATTTAAGTGAGTTATTTCTAAAAATTACAGACCTACAATATAAAACGCCAAATTTCCTTGCAAATAATGGTACCGCTTTCAGCATGTTTTTTCTGAAAGAATCATACCGCCAGGGAGGTTAAGGGGCCAAGCCCAACCCCTGATAAACAACTCCATGCTACCCAACCCATTAGAACACCTTTGGAATTAATTAGAGCACACACCGTGAGCCAGGCCTTCTCATCTAAAATCAGTGTCTGGCCTCAGAAATGCACTTCTGGAAGAATGGTCAAACATTCCCAAAGGCACACTCCTAAACCTTGTGGACAGCCTTCACAGGAGAGTTGAAACCAAAATAATAATAAACTGAATAAAAAACATCATAAAACATCATAAAAAACTTGTGCAAGTGAAAGCATGATATATAACATGTAATGAGGGGGGTAATGAAGATAATTACTTACACAAGTTTTTCAAAGTGATTTCTCAACAAAATTAACCATGGAGACATGGATGGATGGGTCAGCTACAGGCATCACCCAGATATAATTTCCTGAACCAGAGAACCCACTGACCTGTACCAGAGGCATGTAGTTGTTGTCTATGCAATATTAATACCATGGTGAAAATCAAAGTCATTCAGCAGATAAAATGTGCCCCATGGGTGCATTTAAATACAATATTTTCATTTTTGACGGTAGTGTACCTTTGATATGCAGAGAACTACTTGAAACAAAGATTTTATGCAGTAGATCTTAATAAATCTTTTGCTACAAGGCTGAACAAACTTATTGTATAATTTATACGTTTTCTTTTATTGAGAGCAATGAAATATTAACCAGTGTCTATTATTTTGCAAGTTGGTTGTGTGCAATTTGTTGTCACTGTTTTCTACTTTCCACTACTACAGAATACCAGGCAATGAGTAAAAACATGTCAAAACATTGATCTTTTTTAAGGTATATACAGTAAGATGCAAATTTCCAATGTGCAGGATCAGGAGAATCAACAATTTTAGTAATCCATTCTTGGTTCACCCACTGGGGCCAAAATGCTTTATGTGGGGAGATAAGGTTAACTGAAAATGTTACTGTATCCCAGATGATCAAGTTAAGCTTAGCGACAGGATTGGAGATAGAAAATCTATCTGCAGGATTGAGCCAAAATAGGTTGTTGATACAGATAGGGTCACAACTTTGGGCTTCCAAAAAAGTAAATCGCCGAAAAGTGTGATAAATGTGTGTCACAACACCACCTAATTGGTCACTCAGACTTCCACCCTCACATCGCGGGATACTGGCGCATGACGCATGCACAAATTCATTGTGCTGACATCATGCGGGCGCCCAGACCTGGTTGCTGACGTGTGTCAGCCACGCTGGGTAGGGGACATAAAAGCAGGATTCTCCTGCTCTTAGTGCAATGGATGCTGGACCCCAGGATCTCTGTGGCCTTACCCAGTCCACAGTAAGTTATTTTTATCTCCTTCTGTCAGTCCTTCAGCCCGTCCTTGGTTTCCTTTCCACCCCTCTTTTCCTCATTCTCATTCACTACCACTTTCAATCTTTCATATATTTTTTCCCCATCTAGGTGTCACTGGTAGGCTTCACTATCCTGACACCACCTTGGGATCCAACGCGGTCCCCCTCTCTACTTAGTTTTATCATTATTGACACTCCCTGTTGAGGTTACATGTGGTTTCACGTACATGTCCCAGTTCAGGCTCCCATTCCCGGGGTCCCCTAAACGCATCACTTACCTTCTTGTATTCAGGGTACATATAATTCACCCCCTTTCCTCACCTCTTAGTCCTTCCTCTCATTAGAGTAGAGTTTTGAAGGTGGAGATCTTTGTACGTTTGACACGGAGTCCATTGTTTATAAGGCACCACGTCACTTTATTGGGAATCTCTGTGTGTCTTTCTTTATTGACTCTTTTTTATAACATTTTAATTAGCGCTGAATTATTATTATTTTAGATTACACTCTTAATATTACCCAAAAATTACCTTCATTTCTATTCCCAATTGGTTCCAATTCATTTCACCAAAATTGTGAAAATTGATCTGTAACTTTTTGTACAATATATGCATGTAGACATGCAAGTTATTGGTAATGTGCAGTGATTAGGTACTTAGATACAAATATAAAGGAATTGGATCTAAGGTCCCCAAACCAAGGAGCCAATAAAAGGGGGGGTGGGGCCATGGTTGGACTATCGCGGTACTGGTGAAATAAATATAAAATGTACAATTGCAAATATAATATTTTTTTAATTAAATACAGCATCAATAGGACACAACAAGGGTACACATTTAAAATAGTAACGACCATACACAACACCAGTATAGTAATCCCCAAAAGGGGAGAAGAACAGTGGTTGAGAGTCACGACATTCATCTTGACTAGTTTTGCGGCTAAGGCCTTGTACTCACGACCGGATCTGTGCGCTGGAAACTGTCTGCCCGACAGTTTCCGGCGTACAAGGCTGATTTGTGTTTTGTTCCGCTGGCGTGTACACACCAGCGGACCAAATTCCCGTCGTACCGGAACGCGTGCACGTAAACTACGTACGACGTCACTATAAAGGGGAAGACCAAAGTTAATGGCGCCGCCCTCTGTTCCTCTTTTGCTAGTTACGTGTTTGCTCGTGTTAGTGAAGGTTTGGTTAGAGCTGATTCGCGCTTCTCGGTCTCCAGGCTTTGACAGCGTGTATTCACGGGTTCAGTGCGTGTGCTTGCGGTAACGTAGTTGTCATTCGGCTATAGGCAAGCAGGTTGTTTCTGCTTTAGCAGTTGCATCCTGTGCGCTCGTATCTGTTTGTCACGCGTTTGTCGCAGGTAGTGCTGGATTTGCGAGTGCTTTCTGTTTCAGTGTGTTCTTGACTGACCAGCCGGCCGGTTTGAAGCCATGATGGAGCAGCAGCGTCAATTTTCGCGAGTTGGTGCTGTTTATGGGATGGCTGCTGGATATGTTCATTTGTCCAGTACTTTGGCCAGAAACAGGGGGCGGAGGCGTTTCTGGACCAAGAATTGGTTGCGCCAGCGTGACCAGTTCTCACATATGCCTCTGCTTAGGGAACTCCAGGAGAATAATCCTAATGACTTTAGGAATTTTCTCCGCATGACGGACCCCGTATTCAACCGTCTGCTGGATCTTCTGTCCCCCTATATCACGAGGCAGGACACTGTGATGCGCCAAGCCATCACGGCCGAGCAGAGGCTTATTGCCACGTTGCGGTACCTGGCGACTGGGAGGAGCCTGCAGGACCTCAAGTTCTCGACAGGCATCTCTCCGCAGGCGCTTGGGGTCATCATACCGGACACGTGTGCTGCCATCATCAAAGTTATGCATGAGGAGTATATTAAGGTAAGTTTCCTGGCTCTAATAATGTGGCCAACTAACTTTCTTTTTATTTTCCCAGATATGCTGTGTGTTTAACTAACGTTACCTTTTCTCCCTATGCATGTTGATATCAGCTTTACATGTTTTATTCTTGGCCTACCTGCATATTTGTCCCTTACCCAATATTAACCTGTCCAGCATGCTATCCTAGGGACAAACCCACCTTGCCATTTTTTCAAACAGGACTTTTTGGTTTTTGTGTCCCCCCCCTTCAAACTTTTATTGTCCCCATCAGAGGGCTGTGGAGTCTCTTAATGAAGTGGCCCTATATATTTCATTTCCCAAATTCTCCATGCACATTTTTCTAATGCAATTTTAATACTGTGAACTGTCACAAGGATGCTTGTAGGATGTATTTGTTACAAAGTACTAAATCTCTAATTTTGTTTGTCCCCACAGCTACCCTCCACACCACAGGAATGGCAGTCTGTGGCTTCCCAATTTGCCCAGCGGTGTGATTTTCCAAACTGCGGTGGAGCAATAGATGGGAAACACGTCCGCATTGTGCCCCCACCCCGCTCGGGGTCGTACTATTATAATTACAAGGGTTATCATAGTATTGTGTTGATGGCGGTGGTGTCGGCACAGTATGAGTTTCTATATGTGGACGTGGGGAAGAACGGCCGGATGTCTGATGGGGGAGTGTTCGCACGGACTGATTTCTATGATCGTCTCCAAGCTGGTGGTCTGGCATTGCCACCAGATGAAGATAATGTGGAAGGACTTCCGTTTGTGTTCCTAGCGGACGAGGCTTTTGGGCTTGGTCCTCACCTCATGCGGCCTTTTCCCCAGAGGACCCTCACCTCAGAGAGGAGTGTGTTTAATTTTCGGTTGGCCAGGGCTCGGAGGGTAGTCGAGAATGCCTTTGGGATACTCACCAACCGGTTCCGCCTGTTCAGGACATCGATACATCTGGCGGAATATAAATTGGACACCGTTGTATTTGCCTGCTGCATTTTGCACAACTTTTTACGCAGGCACTCCCAGACGTACCTACCCGACATCGGTTCTGAGGCAAGACTACCCTCAGATCCCCTTCCCGGGCTGGACACTGGTCGCGCTGGCTTGGCCCCCCAATCAGCTCGTGAGGTACGCGACAAATATGTTGAGTACTTCATGGGTCGGGGGGCCATTGCTATGCCAGATCATATTTCTTTCTAATTCGGCCCCCAAAGAAAGGAATATTCTAAAAAATAATAAATAATTAGACCATTGGACTTTATACAGTTGTTTGTCATTAATGCTTTTTCTCTTTTTCTGTCTTCCTGGTTCTCTAACTAACTTCTTCAATTGTAATGCATAATTGATTTCTCCACTTTTAGTAACTAACCACATTTTGCACATTATTCACTCATCTACAAACAGGGTATTGAGTCTAGAAATAAGAAGCAACTCCATTTGTAAATGTTGAGGTCAATTTTTTTTAATTTTTGCTTGTTCATGACCCCAAAAATAATTTTATATTTTTTTCATTACTCCCTGCTTTTGTACTTAGGAGTCTTCAAAATTTTTTTAAAATTTTCTTTTTTTTTTCAGGTAATTCAACCAAAAATATTATGCAGATTATACATTTATTAACAAGTTCACTTTTTTTTTCATCAAATATAGTTAGATTTATTGTTTACATATATATATATATATAGATTATATTTGGTGGGGTGTTTACCGCCTTAATTTTTTTTTTGGCCATATTTTTTAGGCACAAAAAACAATAATTTTTTAACCATTTTTTTTTTTTTTGGTGTGTTTTTCTAAAAGAAAATTTTTAGGTGAGAATTTGGAGTCAAATCTCTACTTCACTAAATTCAGTGATTAGAGAGATTTATAATTCTATATATATATTTAAAAAATTTTTTGGCGTTGTTTATTCTTTATGGTCTAAACTTTATAGTATCCCAAAATGTTCAACATGGTCAAAAAGTAACAAAATCCAATTCAAAAAATATAAAAACTCACAACAGCAGTCAGTCATGGTGTGCTTTCACACTGGAACACGCCAAAATTGGAAGATACACACATTCAGTGCAAACTCGCCAAATGTCATTGGTTCAACAGACAAATGGCCACATGTGCTATCTGACATCATGGGTGATCAATGTCTGTGTTTTGTGGGAGCAAACCCTTCCTCTCAACTACTTGAGGATGGAGGAGGGGGTTGGACCCACAAAGCACAGACATTAGATATTCTGTGATGGCAGATAGCACATGTTGGCACACTGTGTGTGTATATTCAAATTTTGGCGTATTCATTATTCAAACTGTAAAAATGTTTGTGGGGGCGGGGGATGGGCGGGGGGTGTTTCAGTCTTTGACACGGCCCATCATGTCAATAATGTTCTTAAAATTAGATTCGATCACCATCATTCTTTGCCGCATATTGTCCATTTCCGTGCTGCATTCCAAAAGGACATTTGTTACATTCTGTTCCATGAGAAACATCCTTTCACGCATATTGTGCATTTCAGTGCTGCACTCCATTACCTGCTGAATAATTATAGCAGCACTTGCACGTGAAAATATTGGCACACCATCCTCCTCCCCTAAAACAACAAAAAAAAATGGCATTTACAATATTATTTTTCAATGAGGCCTATCTACATATGTTTTTTGGAATCAAGCTAGGGTGACACTGACCTGATGGGCTTCTCCTTTCCACCTCTTCGACATCTTCTATCACTCCTCCTTCTTCCACCACCTCCCCATCATCTTCTATCACTCCTCCTTCTTCCACCACTTCCCCATCATCTTGGACTCCTCCTTCATCCATCAATCCACCTTCTTTCAATTCGCCAAATTGTTCTTCCGCCACTTGCCCTTCATCTGCTATGACTTCTAAGTCCAAAATTACTTCTTCCTCCTCTCTTCCTTCCTCCTCTCCTTCCACATCCTCCTCTCCTTCCACATCCTCCTCTCCTTCCACATCCTCTTCTCCTTCCACATTCTCCTCTCCTTCCACATCCTCTTCTCCTTCCACATCCTCCTCCTCCTCCACATGTTGAGATGGCAGATTTTGGCCTTGTCTGGCCCTCTCTGCCTCCTCCAAATGCTGGCGACTTCTTTCCCCTGAAATAAACCAAAAAAAATGTAGACTCATCAGCACACAGATATTGGAGAGCATAAATCGCACACATTGCTTAGAAGAGGCTTTCATTTAGTTACTTTTATCTTTCACCAAACCTACATTTTGCAATTACTTCTATATGGCAAGCTCTGATCCTGCCCCTTTTTAGCAAAGTGACACACATGGATGTCCCCCCTAAACTGTATTTCTGGGAGACCCTACCAAAACCCATTTTTGATTTGGGGAGACACAGGTGCTCTGCATTGCAGATGTGAAAACATCTGCTTTATTACCACTGTTTTTAGAATGAATCCTGTTTGCCTTTCCCATTCTCATACTTTTTTTTTCTAGAACTAGCTTTTACACAATGTTTACAAACAAAGTTTTTGGCCAGTGAGCCATGTCCAGGTGTGTTGTTCCTGTAATAACCGAGCCTTTCTGATAAACTATGTGATGTTACGTTGTTTACTAAGAACACTGTTTGTAAATATGTAGTTATTTATGTTCTAAAAAATAAATAACAACATGTCTTTAAAATTACAAGCTGGCCAAGGAGGCAGATGGTGAAATATACATGGCAACACATTATTGCAGACAATCACCACCCCCCCCCCCCCCCAACCCCAATATATATTTACTTACTTTTACGCAGAATTTTAAGTATTTTCTTCATCTGATGTGGCTCCCTCAATTTTAAGTCTGACCATCGTTTCCTCAGCTGTTCCTTGGACCTGGTGATCCCAAACATCCTCTGCATTCTCCTCGCCACCTTGTCCATAATATGTGCCTTTCGGCGGTTAGGGGTCTTGTATGGCCCTAATTCCCCATCATAGTCCTTCTTTCGCATGATGTAAACTAACTCCACCATTTCCTGGAACCGCATATTAGTGGCTTTATATCTTCTTTTCCTTGATCGGGACGTCCCTGCCTCTGTCCCTTCACTTGTGGCATGAGAGCATCGTGCCCGCTCGTGTGACATCGCCATCTTTCCTTTCCCACAGAGATTATGGGCGTGGAAAAGATGAATTCTTACGCCATGGGCGGAGAAGAGGGCGGCGTTTAATACATACGCGGAGTGTAGAGAATGCAAACAACGTGTTTACGTCCGTTACGCGGAGAATCTTCGAGCGCATCCAGAACATACACAGTTAACGCCATATTTCCTAAACTCATTGATTAGGGGCCTCGCAAAGGTGACGAGGGCGGGGTTTCATAAATACGCGGAGTGTTTAAAAGGTTTACGCCGTGATTACGCATCTTACGCGGTAATTAGGCGAGCGTGAGAAACGAGGAGCGAGAGACAGGAAGGTAAGGAAATTAAAAATGTGATCAGCAGAGGCCTTGAAAATGTAGACACATGGGATGGGGGTTTGGGCTGTTGGTTGCACCCTTTTTAAGCTATTCTGTCTATGGGGTACCACAATGTTATTTTGGTATCCAAATGCTTTTGGACACCTCACAAAATAGAGATGTGAACAATGCTGTACCTCATTGACAAGTTTTTGAATGGTGTATTCAGATCAGGCAAAGTATTGTTCAAGTGTTGGTTGTACAGAGGTCATTAGGAAGTGTCTTTTATGTCATCCATTGTCAGGGGCATGAGATTTACACAGGAAAGAGTGCCTAGATGAATACTGTCATTTGTAAGCATTGTTTATTTTTCAATATTAAAAATATTTACTGCAATGTTAACAATGGCTCTGCATCTAGCAAATCAATGTTTGGTACAACCAATGCGGCCGAGCTGACAATCATTGTTTAAACAAGAGAGACTGTGTTTGTAATTAGATATAGGTAATAAATTTAAAGACACATATTATATCAAGGTCAACGCTGATCCTTTTGAATATTTATTTTTCTTTGGTTTATGTTTTTTGAATCTAGACTCAAAAAAAAATATCATATTTCAAAAAGTAAAATGGACCAACTACAAACCAAGGAAGCTATAGAGGCCTTACTACAAAAATATCAGGACACGCCCATCCTGTGGAATTCAAAACACGCATTATATTGTAATAAAGATGTACGAGCGGCAGCACTAGAAGAGCTAGCAAACTATATGCAAACATGGGTGCCAGGATGCACTGCCAACATGGTGAAGGATAAACTTGCCAACCTCAGAAGCACATACAGGAGAGCATACAAAGCTAATAAAATCAAAAAATCGGGAGCAGCAGCAAGACAAGCAAAGGAACCCAAACTGTGGTATTATAAACAGATGGCTTTTTTGCGGGACGAAATGGAAGGCAGGAAAACGATGTCCAGTCTTTCTTCCAACCTTTCCTCCATGCTACCTTCCAGCGGACCTTCCCCAGATGACCACAGCCCTGCAGAGTCGGAGGAAGAGGGCCTGGCTGACAGAGATGCAGATCTGCCACCCTTCGATGAGGAGGTATAGTAGTTTCCTCTATATTTATGGCGTAAATAATTCTTGGTGGATTAATGATTAGATATTGTAAAAATAAAACCAAGCTGGAAAAAAGCAAACAAAAAGGTGTACAGACAAATAGGTGTCAGGGATGACAACTGCAGGGGTCAGAAGTAGAGTGTATTCAAGTAATAATGAACAGAAAATACTGAACGAAAAACATGAAAATGAGTGTGGTTTTATTTAGCGAAATTGTAAAAAAATTCTTTTTTTTTCCACACAGGAAGAAGAGATCAGCCAGGAGGTGGCAGATCCTCAGGTGTCTGTCAGCCAGGAGGAGGCCGGGGTCAGTGGCAGCCAGGAGGAGGCCGGGGTCAGTGGCAGCCAGGAGGAGGCCGGGGTCAGTGGCAGCCAGGAGGAGGCCGGGGTCAGTGGCAGCCAGGAGGAGGCTGGGCCCAGTGGCCTGCAGCAGGTCCACCCGGCCAGGAGAACCACCACCAGCCAGTCTTCTCCCCCCCAGGTGAGGCCATCAGGCCGAAGGAGGCAGTTGAGGCCTGTGGAGGAGGCAAGCCTCCGCATGATCCAGGAGGCAAGCGCCATCATGAGGGCCCCCCTCAACCCCACAGAGGCCTTCAGTGCCTCATTGGCCCATGATTTAAATGAAGGGGAGGAGGACCAGAGAAGACTGGCAAAGGCCCTGATGAACCAGGTCCTTTGGTGGATGCAGAGGGGCCTGCTGACCCCAGACACTGGGCTATGTGACCCGGCCCGGCTTGCGGAACACCATCCTCCTGCTGCCACATCAACCCCACCTGCAAGACCCCGTGTTCGATCCGCTGGAAGGCTGCCTGGAGGGAAGGCTGGAAAGAGGAGGAAACGTTGATTTTCTGCCTTCCATTTCCTTCCACATAAAGGACATCGTGTTTGTACTACCACAGTTTGGGTTCCTTTGTTTGTGTGCTGCTGCTTCATATTTTTGTGTTTGGCTACTGAGGCTTGGAAGTTTATCCTTCACCATGTTGGAAATGCAAGTTTGCATATAGTTTGCTATCTATTCTAGTGCTGCCGTTCTTTTTATTTTTTTGTGATGACATTTGCCTGAATAAAAGGCCTTTTGCTTTCATTTGAAAACATGTCTATTGTTTGATATACTGTGGGGATTATTAGGCAGCAAACCTTTAATAAATATACAATGGGTAATTTACAAAGGACACACTCCTTGGGGGGGGGGGGGGACATTTGGTGTGCCAACATGGTTTAATATTCTCTAATGAAACACCAAAAAAAAAAAAAAATTTTCAAAAAACATGTAAAAAAAAAATAGTTTAAATGGTGACATAACTAGAAACAAAAAAAAAAATTAAAAAAAACATGTAAAAAAAAAATAGTTTAAATGGTGACATAACTAGAAACAAAAAAAAAAATTAAAAAAAACATGTAAAAAAAAAATAGTTTAAATGGTGACATAACTAGAAACAAAAAAAAAAATTAAAAAAAAATGCACATTCCTTTACAAAAATGACTACTCTAAATTATGGAGGACCACCAACCAAAACACACGTCTGGCATAGAAAACATTATTAAAGGATTACATCACAAGCAAGAAATGTGACATTTCAGTATGGGACAACTCTATTGAAATTGCATCAGCAAGAGAACGGGGTTATTCTAGCAAGAGAAGAATTAATAAAACGAGGCTTTAAAATGTGGTTTAGTGCGCCTTTTTAAGACATTGTTCTCTTGCTAGAATAAAAGGTTTCTAATGACGAATGTGCCATATCCCAAAGAAACGCGAGTTTTACCTGAACGAGCGCTCCCGTCTCCTCATTTGGACTGAGCATGCGCGGGGTTTTTGTACGCTGCTTTTGTGTACAGACGACCGAACATGTCTGACGGACACGATTCCAGCAGACTGTTTTAAAGCAAGACCAGGAAACAGTTGTTCGTTGGAAAACGGTCTGGCCGACGATTGTTTGCTGGAATTCTGTACGTTACTGCCTACACACGAACGAACATGTCCGCTGAAACTGGTCCGCGGACCAGTTTCAGCAGACATGTTTGGTCGTGAGTACGAGGCCTTAAAGGAACACTAAAGGTTCGTTTTTTATTAGATTAATTGATTGCTGTAAGCTAGAGCATTTAAATATCACTTACCTCGTTTTTCCTTTTGACCTCCAAAATACAGTAATCCAGGTTTGAAAATGCCATTACCTGTCTCTCCTCTTCTTGCTTTCCACCAGCACCTGAGCCGTTTTGCATGGTGGAAAGCAGAATGTGCTCACCCCCTCCCTATGACTACAGCTCTGCGTGAAGATGCTCTTTTATCCCTCAAAGGCATGGAGGCTAAGCCTAATGGGAACTGTAGTTCCCATTAGGCCGTGATGTAGCAAGAATGAATGCGCACCGCAGGGCAAAGGGTGGCTTTGGCCAATTATGGCTCAGGGGGTTTTAGTACACGCCCCACACTAAAATTTGTTGACTCAGGATCCCTGAGTCAACAAAGAGTCAAATAAGCTGTCCAATAAACTGTAAATATCCAGGTGCGTGGTCAGAATATCCTTCCTGGTGCAGACCTAAGCTTGATCTCAATCCAGAGGCACTCAGCGAGGGGGGGGGGGGAAGGAGCATAGACGGGGGACCCTATAAGAGGAGGAATGGGGCTGCTCTGTGCAAAACCACTCTCTGCACATAACAGCAGAGGGCTCTACCTATATTAAGAGTGCAAAATTCTCCAAACAGATCCTGAGGGTTACAGAAGTTCCTTTCAACTACAATAAACCTGTTATTCTACCAAAGAGCAGGCCTTCAAAAGTCTCATTATTTTAATATTATCACTAAAACAAAAAAAAGAATGGCAGTGCACAAATAATGATTAAATATACACAAAAAAGGCAAAATTACACAAATACAAAGAACAGTGAGTGCACATTTTCACCATTACATTGCAGTAATGGTGTGGTGAATTATATCTGAAGACAACACATCTGCATTGCATTGTGCTGTAATGCATGCTTGTAGTAAAAAATTATGCATATCCAAATTTTGGCATTGTCACGAGAGCCACGTACCTGAGGTGAGACCAAAGTAGTGTGGAGGCCTCCCTTGCACCTCGAGTCCTTGAAGCCTCTGGAGGTGGAGACAGAGACTTGGTGTACACTGAGTGGCACGGTTGCCAGGGGTGCAGAACACCATGCAAGCCTTAGTCTGAAATCCGAGCCGGGGTCAAGTCCACTCTGGCAATGAAGTACAGAAGGGTTAATCAGAAGAAGAATGGTCGAGATCCAAGCCAGGGTCGGTTCCAATCTGGCAGCTGAGTACAAAAGGGGCAAAGAAGTAGTATGGTCAAAGTACAAATCTGATGTCAATGGCAAGCAGAAATCAAGAGTAGTCAAATAAGTTTCCAGGTCACAACAAGTTCAGACAGATCACACACTAGCACAGGAACAAGGGGGACTGAAGATAATCCAGCAATTTTTGCAGTGTCTGGGCTGGGCTTATATAAGGAAGTTTGAGGTCAGTTCCGGTGCGCCTCCTGTGTATTTTCCTGCCCTTTTGCATCAGGTTGAGGTCACTTCCTGTGTGACTCCTGGGCATTTTCCTGCCTTTTTCCATCAGGTCTTCTGCACAGGTGCGGGTTGGCACACTGAGGCGTCTTTGGCGCATTATATAATAGGTAAATTCTGCGCTCACCCGATCACTTGATGAATATCATGTGATATACCTGTGATGTACTCAAACCTAATGTGAGTGTTCTTTGGTGCATGCTCAGTTGGCACAGATTTCCTCTTGCAGCAACATGCCATTGGTGCATGTGTAGTAAGCCCTGGACTCGAAAGTTCATTCAATTCAATTGGCTACTTTAATGCAACACACCTTATCACGCAACATAAAACATTAGCGCACATGTGTTAATGCACCGCAAAAAAAAAAAAAAATAGACCCTAAACTCAATGACTGTAAATATATTGTACATACAAAAACACACCATATGGAGAAAACAAGAGAGTATATTTTATTTATTGAGAATTTTCACTTTAGAGAAATAATAACTGAAATGCCAACTTTATCACCACTTTAACATCATTACACATGAAATTCTGTAAATTATAGTAAGTTAAAGAACATTTGTAAACCGTTTAGCCTGCCTTTCACAAGAGAAACTTTGAAGTGTATGGAAACCCTAGCAATGAACTTACTTTATGTGCTCCGTTTTCATCTGTCAAATATACCATTTATAGTGTTTTTGTTATATATGTTCAATAAGTGCAAAAAATCTTGTTATGGTATGGGGATGAAGAGTGGGGGAGATGTTCTGTAGTCCTGTCTTAGGGTGACAACACTGCCACAGTACAGTACAGTAATTAAGTATGGTCACATTGGTGTTGATTTACTAAAACTGTAGAGTTTAAAATCTGGTGAAACCAATCAGCTTTTAACTTCATTGTTTTCAATTACGGTAAGCTTTGACAATAAAACCTGCAAGCTGATTGGTTTTTATGCAGAGCTGCACTGGATTTTGCACTGTCCGGTTTTAGTAAATCAACCCCACTGTGACAGGGAGGCGTATTTTGCACACAGGGGGCCAGATTCTCCTAGTTTTCCCGCGGCCATAGCGTAAGCCATTTACACTACGCCGCCCCAACTTACTGGAGCAAGTGCCATATTCCTCAAGCACTTGCTCCGTAGTTTGCCGAGGTGTAGTGTAAAAGGCCCGGCATATCCCCGCGTATTTCAAAGGGGGCGGCTTATATTTAAATTAAGCGCGCCCCCGTTCCGATCGAACTGCGCATGCGCCGGGCTAAAAATAGCCCAGTGCGCATGCTCCAGTTCTCGGCGGAAAATGTCAATGACGCCGACGTGTGCGTCATTGACGTAAAGTCGTATTCAAGAACGACTTAGGAAAACGACGTACCCGACGGGAAAAGACGACGCGGACCCAACGCCATACTTAACATGGCATACGTGGGACTGGCGTAAGGTTACCCCTCATATAGCAGGGGTAACCTTACGCTTACGCAAACGACGTAAGCGACGGTTACGCAATTTCGTTTGTGAATCGGCGTATCAGGCTCATTTGCATAAACAAATGAGACCTGAACGTAAACGCCACCTAGCGGCCTGCGGTGAATTACATTTAAGATCCGACAGTGTAAGTGACTTACACCTGTCGGATCTACAGCGTATCTATGCGAAAATGATTCTAGGAATCACTCGCATAGATACGCGGGTCAAAAAAGAGAGATGCGACTGAGTTTTCTGTGATACTCCGTCGTAACTCTTCTGAGAATATGGCCCTAGATCACCAGGTATAAATATAGGAAATACGCCTGAACACATAAAACAAATGCAGCCATCACATCGAAAAGACCAAACAACTACAATATGTTACAATTCTGATATTTGGTTTAGATTCACTTGGTGAATCATCATATAATATTCCCATAATGGCACAAAATAATTTTAGGTTGAAACATGGGAATGTGTGATAAAAAAATTGAGTTAAAGTGATTCTGACATGAAAAATACTAACAGTAAACAGAAAATGTGTCAGGTTGCATAAAGCCTGTGACATCTCCATGGGTGTAAAAAATGACATGATATAATTCAGAGTATGGATCATTTTCATTATTTAACAATTCACTGATGCTAGATTATATGATGTTATATACTGTACATGATCAATGTAGTACAGGGGCGCAGCTGCAAGAGAAAACTGTAGATACAGTACTAAACAGGCATAAATCCTCAATGCTGATCTCTTTGAGAGGTATTTCTACTCTGCAGTCCATGTTGATTGCTGTAAGCTGTTCCTTGACAATATGGCTAATCTTTTTTCTCTGTAAGTCAAATTAGACTTGCTGTCCAAGAATATACAGCAAATGGAGCAGGTGGGAAGATTATTGCATTTTTTTGCTTCCAGCAGGATGTTCACTAAAACGTTGCTCTGCCTGCAATATCGGATTCAACCACAAGATGGAGTCGGGGGTAAACTTACAGTTTTGCAGAATCTAGAAACTGTTCACCTTTAACAAAAGATCCCATCATTCTTCAGTCTAAGTAAGAGAAACAGGTGCATCCTGGGAACTCAGAATCCATCTTAGAGACTGAAAGAAGGAACCAGCTATCAGAGCACATGTTGGAATTAAAATGTTTGCATCCCCTAAATGCTGCATTGTTGGTGAGAATTACTTATCACCATCTACAACCCAGCTTATTCATTTTCTGTATATTTCATATACTGATTACCGTATATACTTGTGTATAAGTCGACTTTTTCAGCACATTTTTCATGCTGAAAAAGCCCCCCTCAGCTTATACTCGAGTGAGGTCCCACGCGATGTCAGCTCTCTATGGCAGCTGGCATCGCTCCCCGCTGGCTGCCTTTCTCACTGTAAATACAGACAGTGCAACACCGCTGAACATGCCCCTCCCATGCCTCCTCCTGATGTCTTCTGTGTACACAGACAGAAGGAGGCGCCAGGGAAGAGGAGAGATGCCGCTGTACATGTGCCGCTCATCTGAGGTCTGTGATCATTACAATGATTACACACACACTATAGATGGTATTTGTACGGGGGCAGCTGACATAAATTAATACTTGCACTGATTTTGGTGTGGGGGACATTAGGATATGTTGTTGGATATTAGATCTGCCCCCCACCCCAGTACAAGTCCTCTCTCCTCCCAAATAGCCCCCTAGCACATGCAGTACCCTCTCCCCACCCCTGATTCAAAGAGATGCTTTCTGCTACACAGGGGACAATCATGGCATCCGGGACCCAGTAGCTGCTGCATTTCCCACCCTAGGCTTAAACTCGAGTCAATATGTTTTCCCAGTTTCTTGTGGTAAAATTAGGTGCCTCGGCTTATACTTGGGTCGGCTTATACTCGAGTATATACATATATACAGTATACACCCTGCTTTGTTAATAAAGCTTCAAGATTACATCCAGTCTGGCTTATTGCAGAATAGGAGGGTTTAGCTGCATGTTAAGCTACACACAGGGAAATGTGTACCGGGGACAGAACATGCGTGTTCATTTTTTTATTTTAAGCTTCTCAAGAAAATTAGTACCTGCACGAGAAAGTCATGGCGCCATTGTTTTAAATATTGACAGTTGTACCCTCAGTTAGGGGTGATTGTGATGATAATGAGGTCTAATGAGTCACAAACTACATAGAGGGAATGGGGAAGTTGTACACAGCGGCACTCTAGTGAAAAACACAACTATGGGCCAGATTCTCATAGAACGGCGTATCCTTGCAGCGGCGTAACGTATCCGATTCACGTTACGCCTCCGCAACTTATACGGGCAAGTGCTGTATTCTCAAAGCACTTGCTCCGTAAGTAGCGGCAGCGTAGCGTAATTCGGCCGGCGTAAGGCAGCCTAATTCAAATGTACTGTGACCCAACGTGATTGACGTTTTGCACTTACGGCGCATGCGCCGTCCATGGAATATCCCAGTGTGCTTTGCGTCAAAGTACGCCGCAAGGACGTATTGGTTTTGACGTGTACGTAAATGACGTCCAGCCCCATTCACGGACGACTTACGCAAACGACGTAAAAACATTACGCCGGGAAAAGCCTAACGTAAACGGCATATCTTTACTGCGTCGGCCACGCGTACATTCGGGAATTCGCGTATATAGCCAATTTACATATTTTGACGCGTAAATCAGCTTACACGCCCCTAGCGGCCAGCGTAAAAATGCAGTTAGGCTCCGACGGCGTAAGAGACTTACGCCAGTCGGATGTAATAGAAATCTATGCGTAACTGATTCTAAGAATCAGGCGCATAGATACGATGGCTCGGATTTGGACTTACAATGGCGTACCTGGCGCTACGCCGTCGTAAGTCCTCTGAGAATCCGGGCCTATGAGTATGGTTTTTGAACCAAACACTATACATAATCGAAAATCCCTGCTAAAATGAAGTTCAATTTGTAACACAAGGTTACACTAATGTATAAGAAAATAACAATCAGTTAGACACCAAACACATCAATGAAGGTGCAAAAGGCAGATGGAACACATTAAATATCCTAAGGAAAAAATTTACGCAAACCACATCATAAAAGTGTTTATCAAATCAAAATGGTTGTTGGACTATAAAACATGGTCAGATAGAAATACAGATATATTAAAAAATAACTGGCCAAAGGAGTGTCTGTTCAACACTAATAATAATAATAGTAAAACACTTTAAGAGCCCTTCAGCAGACCCCTTAGACCTTTTGATTAGTTAGATTAATTCTGTACACATCCTCTTCAGGGACCTGGAAAGACGTCTGCAATTGCCAGCTCGGCAGCTCTCACGTACAATCAAAGCTATGTAAGAATGCTAAGGGTCATTTGCGGGAGCCAGTGCTTCTGATACCAGATTAGATTTACTCTGCAGGGAACCAAAGAACAAGTGAACTTTATTAACCATTTTCAATTTTAATCCTGTTTATTTTACTGTTGCAAATGATCTGTAATATATTTTCTTTAAATGTTTTCTTGCACCATTTCTTTCCATTAAAATGATTTCCAAAAATCAGTAAGCCAAATCTCTAAATGCTTTATATCAGAAGTCAAAGAAAGTTTTGTCTCTGTGAGGGCTACTGCATTTAAAATACAGTACTGTTATATTTCTGTCTGGGAGAGGTAATGAGTGTAATAGACGTTTCTTAATAGTCAGAATTACATAGTTAGTCTGGTTGGTTAAAAAAAGACACAAATGCATCCAGTTCAACCAGTAGAAGAGGGAAAAAAATGCATTTCTATATATACAATCCTATACCCACAGTTGATCCAGAGGAAGGCAAACAAACCCAATAAAGCATGATCCAATTTGCTCCAGCAGGGGAAATAATTCCTTCCTGATCCCTTGAGAGGGAATTGGATGTTCCATGGATCAACTTTACCTACAAATATTAGTATTCAGTTATTTTATGTGTATCTAGGAAAGAATCCAGGCTTTTCTTAAAACAATCTACTGAGCTGGACAGAACCACCTCTGGAGGGAGTCTATTCCACATTTTCACAGCTCTTACTGTGAGGAAGCCTTTCAGTATTTGGAGATAGTGGCCCGGATTCAGATACAATTTATGGCGGCGTATCTCCAGATACGCCGCCGTAATTTAAAAACTGCGCCGTCGTATCCTTACGCCGATTCTCAAAGGCAGATACGCTTAAAAAATAGGCTTCCTCCGCCGACGTAACTTACATACGCCGGCGTATAATTGTGTGCAATTTTACACTGGCCGCTAGGGGCGCTTCCTTAGATTTCCGCGTAGAATATGCATATGACCTAGATACGCCGATTCAGAAACGTACGAGCGCCCGGCGCATTTTTTTACGTCGTTTACGTCAGCCTTTTTCCGGCGTAAAGTTACCCCTGCTATATGAGGCGTACGCAATGTTAAGTATGGACGTCGGGCCAGCGTCGAATTTTCCGTCAATTACGTCGTTTGCGTAAGTCGTTTACGAATAGGGCTGTGCGTAATTTAGGTTCACGTCGAAAGCATTGACTATTGCGGCGTAATTTGGAGCATGCGCACTGGGATACGTTCACGGATGGCGCATGCGCCGTTCGTTAGAAACGTCAATTACGTGGAATCATGTTTTATTTACATAAAACACGCCCACCTCTTCAGCATTTGAATTAGGCTGACTTACGCTGGCCCTTATACGCTATGCCGCCGTAACTTTGGGCGCAGAATCTTTCTGAATACCATACGCGGCTCACAAAGTAATGGCGGCGTAGCGTATATTAGATACGCTACGCCCGCATAAAGATGCACATTTGTATCTGAATCTGGGCCTAAATCTCTTTTCCTCCAGACGTAAAGAGTGCCCCCTAGTCCTCTGTGATGACCTTAAAAGGATTAACTTAACACCATACCTTTAACTCTATTGACCACTTATGTATTTGTACATGTGGATCATATCCCCCCTTATTCTCCTCTTCTCCAGAGTGAATACATTCAGTTCTTCTAATCTTTCCTCATAGCTGAGTTCCTCCATGCCTCTTATCAGTTTGGTTGTCCTTCTCTGCACTTTCTCCAGTTCCCCAATTTCCTTTTTGAGAACTGGAGCCCAAAACTGAACTGCATATTCCAGATGAGGTCTTACTAATGATTTGTACAGGGGGGCAAAATGATATCTCACTCTCTCTGGAGTCCATACCTCTCTTAATACAAGAAAGGACTTTGCTCACTTTGGAAACTTCAGCTTTGCATTGCATGCTATTGTTAAGCTTATGATCTACCAGAACACCCAGATCCTTCTCCACCATTGACTCCCCCAGTTGTATATCCCCTAGTATGTATGATGCATGCATATTCTTAGCTCCCAAGTGCATAACTTTACATTTATCAACATTAAACCTCATATGCCACATAGTTGCCCAATTAAACAGTGCAATGAGGTCAGCTTGTAATTTGGAGACATCCTGCAAGGGCTTTATTCCACTCCATAGCTTGGTGTCATCAGGTGTTATTGCTATAACAGATGATGCGAACAGAGTGTGTTCCTGTTAAAGCACATGGTGGTTGTGTCAGGACCTGGTTAATCTGTTGGTGGCACTGTGGTTCTCAGGGCTGATAGCTGAAATTCCAGTGTCCACCAGAAGCTGTCTGCCAGAAGCCAGCAGGTTTCACAATTTAACAGCATCTGTTGTGAATAAGCCTAATACTGCAGGAAAAAGGAACCTGTACAATGTTTCAGTAGACATCTCAAAAATCCAAAATGAAACAGAAAAAAAAAGAAGGATTGAAAACATCATGGTTCCAAGATGTAGCCGGAAATATTAGTTCAGAACAGACCCAAACCAATGGCTGGATTTCACTAAGTGCATATCTGCACTCATCAACAAAAACATGTGCTGTCAGAATGCATTCCAACAGCAGTTTATGGGTGTAATCTTGCAAAACCAGCAGGGCAAAGATCTTTACCATTTAATGCCAATTCCATACGACAAATAACCTCCCCTTGAAGCATTTTGACATAAAGGGAAGCAAATACTCAAGCAAGTGGCTCCCAGTTCCCAGGTATAGCTGATCTGGTTGTTCGTGGGCCTCAGTGTTATGTCAGGAGTCAGCACAGGACATGACCAGATTCTGAATATGTAGCCACACACAGAAACTGGGACCAGACCATGGATAAATATCTTTAATTATTTAAGCCCTGGAAGGATTTGCCCCCTTAATGACCAAACCATTTTTTGTGATACGGCACTGCGTTGCTTTAACTGACAATTGTTCGGTCGTGCGACGTGGTACCCAAACAAAATTGATGTCCTTTTTTTCCCCTGAAATTAAGCTTTCTTTTAGTGGTATTTGATCACCTCTGCGGTTTTTATTTTTTGCTCTAAAAAAAGAGCAACAATTTAAAAAAAAAAAGCAATATTTTTTACTTTTTGCTATAATAAATATATCCCAAAAATATAAAAAAAAACGAAATTCTTCCTCAGTTTAGGCTGATATGTATTATTCTACATATTGTTAATAAAAAAAAAATATCGCAATAAGCGTTTATTGATTGGTGTGCGCAAAAGTTATAGCGTCTACAAAATAGGGGATATATTTATGGCATTTTCATTAACATTTAATTTTTATATAGTAATGGCAGAGATCTGCAATTTTTATCAGGACTGCAACAGATCAGACATTTTTAACTCTTTTTTGGGACCATTGACATTTATACAGCAATCAGAGTGAAAAAATAGCCACTGATAACTGCATTAAGTTGCATATCGGTATTTTACTGGCATAATGCTCCAGTACGAAAAATCCTTGCCTTATAACTAAAAGTTATAAAAATCACATCACAAGAAAACTGTACAGTAAAACCTTGGATTGCGAGCATAATTCGTTCCAGAAACATGCTTGTAATCCCAAGCACTTGTATATCAAAGTGAATTTCCCCATAAGAAATAATGGAAACTCAGATGATTCCTTCCACAACCATTAATTCAAAAGTTCTTCAGTTTATAGTCCATATAAAAAGATTATAGATTATAGAAATGTGATAGGTTGTGTAACCATAAAATGTCCATCTACAAATGAAAGCCTCCATAAGGAGATTAGAAACAAAATCCAGCAGGAGCTACATAGTATACAAGAGACGAGAGGTGCCTCTAATGCTGCGTACACACAGTTGGAATTTCCATCAAGAAAAGTTTGATGTGAGCTTTTGGCCGGAAATTCCAACCGTGTGTAGGCTTCATCTGACTTTTTCCGTCAGAAATTCCGACAACAAAAATTTGGGGGCTGGTTCTCAATTTTTCCGACGAAAATTCCAATCGTCTATATGCAATTCCCATGCACAAAAAACACGCATGTTTGGAATCAAGTCGACGCATGCTCAGAAGCATTGAACTTCATTTTTCTCGGCTCATCGTAGAGTTGTACGTCACCGTGTTCTTGATGGTCGGAATTTTGTGTGACCGCATGTATGCAACACAAGTTTGAGCCAACAAAAAAAATCCAAGGTTTTCTTGTCGGGAATTTCTGATCGTGTGTACCTTCATTAACCACTTAAGCCCCGGACCATATTGCTGCTTAAAGACCCAAGGGGTTTTTACAGTTCGGGACTGCGTCGCTTTAACAGACAATTGCGCGGTCGTGCGACGTGGCTCCCAAACAAAATTGGCGTCCTTTTTTCCCCACAAATAGAGCTTTCTTTTGGTGGTATTTGATCACCTCTGCGGTTTTTATTTTTTGCGCTATAAACAAAAATAGAGCGTCAATTTTGAAAAAAATGCAATATTTTTTACTTTTTGCTGTAATAAATATCCCCCAAAAACATATATAAAATTTTTTTTTTCCTCAGTTTAGGCCGATACCTATTCTTCTACCTATTTTTGGTAAAAAAAATCGCAATAATCGTTTATCGGTTGGTTTGCGCAAAATTTATAGCGTTTACAAAATAGGGGATAGTTTTTTTGCATTTTTTTTTTTTTTACTACTAATGGCGGCGATCAGCGATTTTTTTCGTGACTGCAACATTATGGCGGACACTTCGGACAATTTTTGGGACAATTGTCATTTTCACAGCAAAAAATGCATTTAAATTGCATTGTTTATTGTGAAAAATGACAGTTGCAGTTTGGGAGTTAACCACAGGGGGCGCTGTAGGAGTTAGGGTTTACTTTGTGTGTGTTTACTAGTGTAGGGGGGTGTGGCTGTAGGAATGACGTCATCGATCGTGTCTTCCCTATAAAGGGAATGACGCGATCGATGCGCCGACACAGTGAAGCACGGGGAAGCCGTGTTTACACACGGCTCTCCCCGTTCTTCAGCTCCGGGGAGCGATCGCGACAGCGCGGCTAAAAACAAATAGCCGTGCCGTCGTCCCGGATCGCTCCCCGAGCGGACCCGACCTCCGCATGTACCGGGGGGGGTCCCGATCGGACCCCCCACCCACGTCTAGCAGAGGACGTACAGGTACGTGGATGTGCCTGTCCGTGCCATTCTGCTGACGTATATGTACATGAGGAGGTCGGGAAGTGGTTAAATGTAACCATATTGCTACACTTAGAAATGCCTCTATACTCAGTTGTGACGTGACGCTACTTGTATATCAAGACTTCACTTGTATATCAAGTCAAGATTTATAAAAAAAATGTGCTTGTCTTGTAAAACGCTCTCAAACCAAGATGTTACTGTATTTAGAAAAGATTGCAAGAGGATATTTAGAGGAAACCGACACAGGTTTCCTGAGCTCGCACATACATCGAAAACATAGAATGACCTTACATTGCATTTTGTCTTGTACACACCACTTACACATTTTCAGAAGCAACTATGTGCATATTGCCTTCATTAAATGTATATTTTCTATTGTTAAGCTACAGAAAGCTCTTATGCCTCAGCGTTCACATAGAAGTTGGCTGCCTCACTCGTGATGTCTTGAAATCTTCTTTTACACTTCTCTTTGGAGTATAAATATGGATCTCGTCCAGTGATCCCAAATCTGAAATGTTTTGGCTCGTGAGAGCCGGTATGGAAGTCATTTCCCTTTTAGGTGCAGTAGCTGGAGTACACAGACTCAACAAAAGCATGAAATACCATTAACATCTGATTCCGAAGTGGCTGACAAGCCAGGCTTTGTTGCATTCTAACAGGAGTCTACAGAGGGATGTTCTGCATTACCATATCTCCAGCAATATTATACCTATTAGCTGCTAAGAACACAAATATTTCCTTAGTTTGAACACGGCTACACTTCTTCAATGCCTCTATTGTGTTTGGCCTGCCCAATTGTTATTTTTAATGGCACTGAAATGTAGTCAACATGACTTCAGCAGAGGATAAGGGAGATTTGGCAACAATCAAACAATCTAATTGATCTAGTTAGAAAATAATTTAAAAAGACAGGAATGAAGTGAGTCAGATGGCTCAAGTCATGCTAATAGTGAAGCCAGTATTTTTCTTCCATCCGTGCAAATCTATGATTTCATAGCTTCTTATGGGTAAATATATTCGGAGAAACAAAGAAGGAATTTATTAACCTGCTCTAACGGCTGTCCCCAAATTACTTCTGCTTCAGAAGGCCACATGGCCAAAAATAACACCTTATATGAGTGATGTTAACAACATTGGCATTTGTATTTTAAAATCCAGAACTGAAGATAGATAGATAGATAGATAGATAGATAGATAGATAGATAGATAGATAGATAGATAGATAGATAGATAGATAGATAGATAGATAGCAGTGGCGACTGGTGCTTATAATTTCTGGGGGGGCGCAAACGGAAAAAAAATTGCAGCCTCACTGTGCCCATCAAATGCAGCCACTGTGCCATTAATTGTCACCACTGAGCCATGCCATCAAACGCAGCCACTGTGCCATCAATTGTCACCACTGTGCCATGCCATCAAACGAGGCCACTGTGCCATCAATTGTCACCACTGTGCCATCCCATCAAATGCAGTCACTGTGCCATGCCATCAAACGCAGCCACTGTGGCATCAATTATCACCACTGTGCCATGCCATCAAATGCAGTCACTGTGCCATGCCATCAATTCGCACCACTGTGCCAAACGCAGTCACTGTGCCATGCATTCAAACGCAGCCACTGTGCCATGCCATCAAACGCAGTCACTGTGCCATGCCATCAAACACAGCCACTGTGCCATCAATTGTCACTACTGTGCCATGCCATCAAACGCAGCCACTGTGCCCCTCAATTGTCGCCACTGTGCCAATTGTCACCACTGTGCCCTTTAATTGTCAAAACTATGCCCATTGTTAACACTGTGCGTGTCACTGTGCCCTTTAATTGTTGCCACTGTGTCCATTGTCACCACTGTGCCCATTGATGCCACTGTGCATGTCACTGTGCCCTTTAATTGTTGCCACTGTGCCCATTGTCACCCCTGTGCTCATTTTTGCCACTGTGCATGTCACTGTGCCCTTTAATTGTTGCCACTGTGCCCATTGTCACCACTGTGCCCTTTTTCGCCACTGTGCCCTTTGTCACCACTGTACCCATTGATGCCACTGTGCCCTTTGTCGCCTCTGTGCCCATTGTCGTCGCTGTGCCCTGTAAAATGCACTTACCTTACTCCTTCCACGTCCCTCGATGTCTTCTCCCGCCTTCAGCCAATCAGGTTACCGATAACCAGAATCGGGGAACCTGATTGGCTGAGAAGGCCGTCAGTCTTATTCAAGGAACGCACCCCCCGTACGTTCCGAGGATAAGACATCCGGGAGACGAGGGCTGTACTCGGAAAGCCTATCAGAGCATGCGTCGACTTGATTCTGAGCATGCATGCATTTTTGACCGATGGATTTCCCCACAGACCATCATTTTTTTTCTATCGTTTTTTTAACCATACAAAAAATTTAAAACAGGTTCTATTTTTTTTCTCCTATGGGAAAAAACTGATGGGGCCCACACACGATCAGTTTGTCTGATGAAAACGGTCGATCGTACGTACAGGGGATTCGTGTAATGCAATTTTGACTGTCCTATCATGCTGGACCACAAACCTTCCTCACTGTGCTATATGTTTTCTGCTGTACCATTGGCATGGTTATATCTTCTTAGTCCTCTTTATAAAATTATCAGAAATTTGTGTTTAAAGTAAAACTATAGGCAACACTTTTTATTTTTCATTTTGGATAGAGTAAGGAAAGGTTATAGCCCCGGTCAGTTTATTTTTTACCATCCCTGTCCCATTTCAGACATTTCCCTTCACTTCCTGTCCCATAGCCAAACAGGGAGTGAGAGGAAATCTATGCAAAATAAGGGAATCCAATGCCCCCCAGGCCCTAAGAACAAGTGTCCCCACTCAAAAATGTCAGGGTGGGTCTTAAACAGAAAGGGTTGTGGCCCTGACAGGAAGGGGGTGCACAAGTTTAGTCAGGCCTAGGGCAACACAAAACCTAAATACTCATTTGGGACTGCCCAAATTTTGATCCATGCACGGGCAGACATACTGATTGACTTCTGCACAATCAGCCCTTTGGAAAATGTCCACAGTGCTATCAGTATATCAGTATATTCTGATGGCAGGGAAGTCTCGCCGCTGTCAGAATACATCAGCTCAGTGGGAATCGGGTAATTTTGTTTTGATTCAACCCACTCGTTAAGCCCAAAAAAACTATTATGCTAAATGTGTCAGTTCAGCTCAGGGCTGCTAATTAACCGCTTGCCGACCAGCGCGCGACGATGTACGTCGGCACAATGGAACGGCTGCCGCGTGAGCATGCCCGTGAGTCCCGTGGACTCGGTGTCCGCCTGTGGCCTGCGACTGTGACACAGAGAGGCAGAATGTGGAGATTCCTATGTAAACAAGGCATTTCCCTGTTTTGCCTAGCAACTTGACAGGGATCTACTGCTCCTAGTGATTGGGAGCAGTGATCTATGTTATGTTCTAGTGAGACCATTCCCCCTACAGTTAGAACACAGTGAGGGAACACAGTTAACCCCTTGATCGCCCCCTAGTGTTTAACCCTTTCTCTGCCAGTGCCATTTAAACAGTAATCAGTGCATTTTTATAGCACTGATTGCTGTATAAATGTCACTGGTCCCAAAATAGTGTCAAAAGTGTCCAATCTGTCCGCCGCAATGTTGCAGTAATAATAAAAAATCGCAGATCACTGCCATTACTAATAGAAAAAAATATATCATAAAAATGCCATAAATCTATCCCCTATAAATATATCAATATATGTGTAGCGGGGTCATCCTGTCAGAGCCTTACGACAGGTCATCCCCGCTGGAACTTTATCCACATTTTGTAAATATCTAAGATACCTTTAAGGAAGCTATGCATTGTGGGACTGCAAGTAGCAGGAGATATGGACTCCATTGACTCGTAGGAGAAACAAACTATACTTCCCACAATGCCCTGTGTTACTGGAACATGTGACACCTCCGCACAGACTTATGGGGGGGTTATTTAAGGAAAGGGAGTGGCTGATATCACTCTCTCGGGACCTGCACTACTCTCCTCTGCGGAGCTGATGACAGAGTGAAGCCGTGCTGTTAAGGCAGAAGCCTGGCCCAATCCATCGACAGACCAGCCATCCAGATGGAAGCAAGACTCCAGCATCCGGCCCGTGTTTCCGGGGATTGAGGAGGCAGCCCAGCTGACGACTAAAACAGTGGAGCACCCCCCCGTCCGGGATCCTTTGTGCTGTGGAGCAGTGTTTGCCAGCGCGACCTAGTGCTTTCTCACAGGCCACAGACACGTTTTCGGCCCGTAGCCGGAACTTAGAGGCCCAGTTAACTGTTCCAGTGTTACGCAGAAGTGGTTGACGCTGACGAGCGGTCAATCCACCAACTTTCAGCTATCTCAAACGTTTTGTTGCATAGTTTCTTTCACTGATTGCCACCTGTGGATTACAATTTTAACGTGCACCAACCAGCCGCAACGCGTATATTAACTGTTCTGTAGGACTGCCCGCAAGAGGGTGCTCACGAGCATAGACTGCCTATCATTAGCTTAGATAAATGGTACCATTCTCATGTTTAAAATCTCTTTTGCTTACATAACTTGCTGATCCTTGCAAGGGCCCTTGTGAGTCAGATTAATTCATTAATTGCTAGTTGTATGTATGTTTGAAACTTATGTTTGCTTTTCTTAAGTTTCTATACAGTAAACTTACCTCTCTTATATTCAAATATATTCACTGTGTGGTGTGTATTTTTCCTCGTCTGGAGAGACCGTCCATAACCGCAGGTAATTTTATTGCTATACTGTCACTGTGCATTGTGTGCCTGCTATTGTGACCCCAGCCCAGCAGAGGTTACAATATCTCATTAACCAGACTTCTGATGTGTCAAGGGAGGGTTCGAGCTAGTTGAACAGGGGTAAGCTGAGCCAATAGAGAGTAGATCCCAAATCAATCAGCGGCTCCTTCGGGGGTAGCGCTACATATGCTTATTGTGATTTTTTTTACCAAAAATAACATATCAGCCTAAACTGAGGAAGAAATTTGTATTTTTATATATTTTTGGGAAATATTAATTATAGCAAAAAGTAATAAATATTGCTTTTTTTTCAAAATTGTCGCTCTTTTTTTATTTATAACGCAAAAAATTAAAACCGCTGAAGTGATCAATTATCTCCAAAAGAAAGCTCTATTTCTGGGAAAAACGATGCAGGACCAAATCGCATAAATTGCTCTGGTCAGGAATGGATAAATCCTTCCGGGGCTGAAGTGGTTAAAGAGCCGAAATTAGGACTTTCAGGTCTGAATCGAGTTGGAAGTTAAGGGATGTTACTGTCATGTACTTAGGTCAAGAGTCTCCGTTCATTTTCCCGTTTATGGAAAGGCTTGGGGTTGGGTGCTTCTTGTAACTTTCCAGGCAGTGTGCAGGGAGTATTGAGCTCCATGATTAACTATCATGACATTGTAGTGTTGACAACTAGGGAACGTGAGTTCGACTCGAATACGAAGCTCATCCCTAGTGACAACTACCGCTTTGGGTTTTGTTGTATTTTTCTGCTATAGATCGAACGTTGAATATATTCTGGTCCTCTAAAGCACGGCTTGCTACCAATCTAGATATCATTCTTACAGTGTTTTTACATTGCATTCTATACATACTTTTCCTAAAATTGCTGTTGAGAAAATTACAGTAATTGTTTCCAAAAAAAAAGAAAAAAACAAATAGAAGTTTCTGTCCTGTTTATTTCAGTGATTGTGCAGATCAAACTGATAGAAGCTCATTAGTAAGTTTCATGCCACTATAATTACTAAGAACTAAGTTGACCAATTGCTACCACAGGGCTTTTATCTAAAAATCAACAAACACTGTTCTTATGTTTTGTCTATTGAATTGTCTGTGGTTGTAATATTGTTATTTGTTAATGAATCACAAACAACTGTGTCGCTTTATTATATACTGTTTTTCAGTCTAAATAATAATTGCTCTGTACTATTTGCAATGAATTATCATCATTAAATAAATTGTTAGCTAGGCTAGATCAGACTACCCTCCCCTTTCTGCACCAAGCACGGTGAATTGGTAACAGACAATGTAGATTGGTCTGCACTGACTGCTGTGCAAATAAGCTACAGGTCATGGAGCCTGATAGCAAACCTGATGTAGCCCCTCGGTGACCTCCCTATTGTCATTGGGCCAGATTCAGGCACAATTGCGGCCGCGCAACGTAACCCGTTTACGTTACACCGCCGCAAGTTTTCAGTGTTAGTGCCTGATCCACAAAGCACTTACCTGTAAACTTACGGCGGTGTATCTTAAACACGTCCGGCGCAAGCCCGCCCAATTCAAATGGGGCGTGTACCATTTAAATTAGGCGCTGTACCATTTAAATAAGATTGCTTAACTTTGCGACGGGAAACTAAGACTTGCGCCGACGTAACGAACGCGAAAACCTTTGTGGATCGCCGTAACTGCTAATTTGCATACCCGACGCTGGAATACGACGCGAACTCCACCCAGCGGCGGCCGAGGTATTGCATCCTAAGATCCGACAGTGTAAGACAATTACACCTGTCGGATCTAAGGGCTATCTATGCGTAACTGATTCTATGAATCAGTCGCATAGATACTCTGAGAGATATGACAGCGTTTCAGAGATACGCCGTCGTATCTCTTCTGTGAATCTGGCCCACTATCTAGGCCCCCTCCAAAATCTATGCCAGACCTTTAACTAAGCATTCTCCCTAGCTGGTGAGAAAAGGCAATGCAACTTTCTCCACCCCCCCTTCCCTTCAGCAAAGCACCTTGGGCCAGATTCACGTAGAATTGCGGCGGCGTAACGTATCGTAGATACGCTACACCGCCGCAAGTTTTCATCGCAAGTGCCTGATTCACAAAGCACTTGCGATGAAAACTACGCCCGCGGCCTCCGGCGCAAGGCGGGCCAATTCAAATGGGCGTGTGCCATTTAAATTAGGCGCGCTCCCGCGCCAGACCTACTGGGCATGCTCCGTTTCGCTAATCCCGTCGTGCTTTGCGAGCCGTGACGTCATTTTTTCGAACGGAGACGCGCGTAGTGTACTTCCTTATTCCCGGACGTGTTACGCAAACGACGTTCATTTTTAAATTTCGACATGGGAACGACGGCCATACTTTAGACAGCAATACGTATGCTGACTAAAGTTAGGGCACCTAAAACGACGACTAAATTTGCGACGGGAAACTAGACTAGCGAATGCGAAAATCCGTCGTGGATCCGCCGTAATTCCTAATTTGCATACCCGACGCTGGTTTACGACGCAAACTCCCCCCAGCGGCGGCCGTGGTACTGCATCCTAAGATCCGACAGTGTAAAACAATTACACCTGTCGGATCTTAGGGATATCTATGCGTAACTGATTCTATGAATCAGTCTCATAGATAGAAACAGATATACGACGGCGTATCAGGAGATACGCCGTCGTATCCCCTTTGTGAATCTGGCCCCTTGTTCCCATGTTGATAGGGACAAGAGTCTCTTCCCCATACCCCTCATTCAAAAGAAAAGATACAAGGTAAGTAAATACACAACCGTAACAACGTCTGTTATTTAAAAAAAAACATGTCTCACAGTGTAAATCTTTCATAAGTTAAATCACCCAGCGATGTAGATCCATGTCTATCACAATGGATCGCAGCTGTTGACCTGCCAAAGCAATACGCACTGACCACCAAGGTGCTGAGCTTCCAATAGACTCATTGCAAAGGATATTTCGAGGCCAGGCAAGTAAATGTAAACAAAGGGGTGGGAGATCCTGGATGACTTTATTGACCCATTACGATCATGGCCATATTTGGTAAATTATGCCTCTTTGTTTACATTCAGATGCCAGGCTGGGCAATGTCAACTCCTGGGTCAGGCATGTATGGAAGAGGCCATTGCCAAAGTGTCAAGGGGACAAGTAACTTTGCCAGGAAGGGCTCCATTGGCAAGATACACTGCCCATCTTGAGGGCATGTGGCCTGGTATAGTTCAGTAAGGGGGAGCCACATGCTTGCTGCTCTCACATTTCCTTTCCAGCCAAGCTGCACCCTCGAATAAGGGTCAGGTATGGATGTGACCTAAGCTTTGACATCATCCTTTGCTGAAGCAACTGTCAGACAGCCTGCATCTTGGTTTCTATGGCACAGGAAGCCACCAGCGTCCAAGCAACTAATGATGCTGTGCAGCATCTGGCATCTTTGCAATCAAACATGCTTGCTGTCTGCACAGTAGAAAGTTGTCATTTAGTGGTGGTAATATTACTACCGATAAATTAATGACTGATAACTGCAATTAGTGGTCAGAGGATCACGTGGGAGAATGGGACATATCTGGTCATTTCGTTTGCTGTTCAATAGATCACAAACAGGTCAAGTTTGTTGTGATCCCTACATTGCAGCAAACTTGAACCTCATCCCAGTTGTGGAACCGTCTATGAGCAATACTAAATAAAATAGGACAAAAACATTTTTTTAGCAAGTAATAGTATAATGTAGCTGTTACACAGGGTCATGACTGGTGGAAGCTGCAGACATTGAAGTCTATGTGGAAACCTGAATGCCGCAAATCACACAAAAACCTGCAAGAGCAGCCTCAGCCCAGACTCCATCCAGGCCACCCACCCCGATGCATTTAGCCCCACTTTCGGGGCTTAGTTATGGTGTCCATGACTAAGCCCCATGGGTGAGATGAAACACATCGGGCCATGGCCTGGGCGGAGTCTGGGCATTCGGTACCTCCCTTTCCCTGCTTAAATTCAGAGAGTTGAGACAAGCTTTTTCCCTACCTGCACTTCCAGCGGCTGATAGTGGACAAGGACTTAATGGTGTCTTGAGCGGCACCCTTAATCATTAATTGTATGGATTCACTTTGTGGAGGCCAGCTGATGGGAAAAGGGTCATTCTCTAGTCTCTAGTTTTCTTACACAGCAGATCATCAGTATGGTAAATAACACAGTTATTCCCTGTTCATTCTTAGTAATATCATGAAACTCAACTTCTTTTCCATTCTTATATTTTTATTTTTTTGATAAAATAACTTTCTTTCTGGCTTTAAGGGTTCTGCCAAGTTGAGAACTTTTTTTTAGCTCTTTATTCTCTATAAAAAATATATATATAAATAGTTACGTTTTATCTAAGGAAATTCTGACTACAATAATTGAGGGACGAAATTCTTGAGACAATAACTTTTTAAGTATGTTTGGAACCTAAAGCACTAAAAGACTTGATGTTAATGAAATCGCTCCCCTATATTTTACTTTCAAGCTTAGTGAATAGAACCTTTCTTTATATTTTTGTTCTTCCTCCTTTTAAACAGCTAAAACAGATGACCGCAATTTAGGAAACTAATGACAGGAAAACAGATTTTGTCCTGAAAATCAGAATGGCTTTCAATGAATCTCCGTAAAAATAACCCTTCATTTGAAAGGTTTGATTTTGTTGGCAACCAAAGAAGTCTAAGTTAAATTGGATAAGTGACTAGACCAATAGTCTTATTAAAGGAGCAAATTATGATAATAGTACAAATTGATGGAGCAGCAGCAATACTGCAAATGAATATTTTTTTCCATAGATTTAAATGAGGGGAAAAAATATTTGCAGATGGCATGAATGTAAGTCTTATTTGGAAAGATGTAGGTTTTCTTTGAGCCAAAACTTTCACTTTATACAAATAGTGAGCTTAATATTTCCACCATTCAGTTAAACACTATTTAAGGTAGTGACATTGTTGCCAAAATTGCTTTTCAGTTATTTATATATATGCTTTATGTTGCATCTGTGTACATATGATATAGGAAATAATTAAGTGTGGGGAGGATATATATCTATGCACACTGCAAAAGTATATAAACCAAATCACTAAAATCTCATATAAACTTTAGCATGTTTTTTTTACAGATATGTTTTATCAATTTTGTCAGTAAAGCATGTACAAATTACAATAACACACACAAAAATCATACTAGTTTCTCACTTTTCATTGCAAGTAAATGTATCAGGGCAAATAAAAATAAAAATAGAATGGTCACACTAGCAATCATTCAAAAACCAATAGCATATAAGGGGCTGATTCAGACCCTGGATCCTGAGAAGAAAGTTTATGCGGTAACCCATCTTTCCCAACTTTCCCCCATATTTTAACTTGTGGCTTCTTCCTGATGTTATTTATAAGTTTGCACAGTGGTAGATTGTCATTAATCATTTTTTTCCAAATTTCAGTAAAAGGGGGATATGTTCCTTTCCATGTTCGGAGGATTGTCCTCCCGGGATAAAAGTACAATGTATGTGATACTGGCAAGCACCCCAACACCCCCTATTCCTCATATACTATTAGTGTGCGAACATTATTTAGTTGTGGCCGCTGCCTAGGTAATATACCCCTTTATTTCACTGAGTTATGGTGGATGTAGTTTAAATTTATAATTGTTAGCTATTCTCATTATAGTGTGGTTTGCGCATTAGTTCCCCCCATTGTTCAATGTATGTGATAACACTTCAACATATTTAGAAATTTGTAGGTCTCCAATAATACCTAGTAAAGCAATTTTTGAGATGGGAAATATTGAAAGTCCCTGGGCTGGGGAGATTAAATCATTGATATTTAGTCAGAAGTTTCGAATATTTTGAGAGGTCCAAAAACAATGGTATCTCCACTTCCCCGAGAGCATACTATGAAGGGATGCAGTCCTATTTTATGCAGTCTAGCAGGTGTAAAGTAGCTGCAATGGAACAATTTGAGTTGTATCACTCAGTCCCTAGAAGTGATCATTGAGCCCTTGTATGTATCCTCAAGCCTCATACACATGACCAGTTTTCCAGGCAGGAAAACTGCCAGGAGAGCTTTTGGCTCGGAAAACCGGACGTGTGTATGCTTCCTTGCAGTTTTCCCATCAGGAAAACAGCCAGAAATCCCGGCGGGAAAAGAGAGAACCTGTTCTCTATTTTCCCGTCGGGATTCCCGGCTTTTTTTTCCTGACAGATCTACTACTTACTTATGGGAAACACTGCGTGGCAGTGCCAATGGAGCATACACATGGTCGGGTTTCCCGGCCAAAGCTCCATGGCAGTTTTCCTGCCAGGTTCTTGGCTTTCCCCCCCCGGTTTTCTCGGCTGACTTTTTACCGCCGAGAAAACCGAGCGTGTGTACAGGGCTTCAAACTCCAGTCAGTCATGATTGGTAATCTAAAGATCAGGTAAGGACCACTCGCATTGAGCCTGTTGATATCTGTCTCTAGAGCTGTAAGTATGGGTAGAGTAGGAAATAGAGACTGATTTGATGAAATCTGGTCTTTTCAAGAGTTGTTCAAAGGAGGTGTTGATTGTAGAGTTGCTTTAAGTTCTGGATTGTATGCAAATTGTGTGGAGGAGTTGATGGTGACTTAATAATTTGGGGGGTAGTTTGAATTCTCCCTCAAGTTGGGGAAATAATTTCAACTCTTGTGGGGAATATAAAAGACACAGAGATGTTATGCTGCATAGGGACAATCTTTGCATATCTGGGATAGACAGGAGTTATTGTAAAAAGGAGTTTCACCACAGAGGGTTGCAGGGTAAGATCAACCATTGTTCCCCAAAGAAACATTTTAGTATGTAAAGAAACATAGAGAGGGAATTGTTTAACGTAGTTGTTCCCAGACAAATGGCTACTGTATTTCTACACTATGTTATGTAATGAAGAGGATACTATGGCAGCAGGTGCAGGCATTGGGCATCGTAGGATTAAGCCAGTCATGAATATGGACTAATCACCTGACTGGGTAGTAGGCATGGATGTCTGGGAAGGCTAATCCCATCATGTGTTTGGATGATTTTGATATTTACAAAGCAAACCTAGGGTTTTGCTTCTGCTCGAGAAAGGTAGAGAACAAAGCTTCATTTTTTTTAACCCCTTCCCACCGAGCATACTCTTTCGGGGGTTATACCGGGATGATGCCTGCAGCTGCAGGCATCATCCCAGTACCGTTTTTTAGAGCGGGCGATTGGCTTTCCAGGAATAATAACCAATGTGGCTAAAAGCTGCTCGGTTGTTATCCTGGAGGAGCAGGAGGGGACATCCTCCCTCCCGCTGCCTCCCGCCGCTCTTACTGGGCCTCCCGTCCTATCGGGAGACCCGATCCACGATGCGCCACTTTTGATGCCTAGAGACAGACTGGAACGAAGCCGTAAAAGTCTCCTGAATGTAAACACGGAAGCGACGTCACAGCGTAACGTCCGGTTTACTTGGATGCCAATGGCGCCGGATTAAAAAAAATATACAGTATACAGAATCACAGTTTTTGGCGATCTGAATACTTTGAAGTGTAAAGGAGGGATTGGAGGTCTTTTAGACCCCTGATCCCTCCATAAAGAGTACCTGTCACCACCTATTACTGTCACAAGGGATGTTCACATCCCTTGTGACAGCAATAAAAATGATACAGTTTTAAATTTAAATTTAAAAATAAATAAACAAGACAACTCGCACAGCAAAGACAACGCATATGGAAGTCGCGCCCGAATATGTAAACAGTGTTCAAATCACACATGTGAGGTATCGCCACGATCATCAGAGCAAGAAAAATAATTCTAGTACTAGACCTCCTCTGTAACTCTAACCTGGTAACTGTAAAAAAGAAATAAAAATTTAAAGCGTCGCCTGTAGAGATTTTTAGATACCGTAGTTTTTCGCCATCCCACTAGTGCGTGCAATTATAAAGCATGGCATGTTTGGTATCTATCTACTCAGCGTAACATCATCTTTCACATTATACAAAAAAATTGGGCTAACTTCACTGTTTTGTTTTTTTTTATTCATGAAAGTATCGTTTTTTCCCAAAAAGTTGTGTTTAAAACACCGCTGTACAAATACCGTGTGACATAAAGTATTGCAACAATTGCCATGTTATTCTCTAGATTCTCTGCTAAACAAATATATATATAATTTTTTGGGGTTCTAAGTAATTTTCTAGCAAAAAAAAATAGATTTTAACTTGTAAACACCAAATGTCAGAAATAGAATTAGTCATGAAAGGGTTAAAAGTGTATAGATATTTTGTTTTGTGTATTAGCTAGGATAATATATCTGTTTAGGTAAGAAGACCTTTTTTTCACATTGACCCTACCCATGATATCTAGAGGGAGCTCCATCTATTGCTTAGTTTTCTGTTAAAAAAGATATTGGATATTATTAAGATATTGCACCTAAGGACTGGTAAGCTGCAATATAGTAAATTTAGTTTTTTGGGTTTGTATACACTTCATAAATTACTAGGTAACTGCTGTCATAGTCTGCAATTAGTATTTCACAAATAAAGTTACAGAATGTTGCAGAAAAAATGTCATAACAATTGTTAATCCTTCTTAAACCAATTCTTACAGTAAATTTGTCAAACTTGGGCATTGTAGAGCAGGCTGAGTCACTGCAGAAATTGCTTCTATTTTTAAAAATGGTTCTGCCATTGCTCAGTTCTGTAGTTAACATGCAGAGAATCATTCTCTTGGCCACAAGTTGAGTGGATGTATTATTATACTATTATTAATTTGAACACTGACATGCATGCCAAAAATGTGGAGCTTTGTCTAATGAGCTGTTGAATGTCCAAATACTTCATAGGTGTAGTACATTCTCTTTAGACCTGTTTTTATTTTTCTTATAATTAAAAGAAAACTGTACCTTTGCAAATAACAATAATAATAAAAAAAAAAATATATATATATATATATATATATATATATATATATATATATATATATATATATATACATAAAAAGTTATATAATTGAGCCCAGGAAATGTATCGGTAATATGTATGTATTATTATATAACTTCTTCATTTCAATCTGAGGCCTTAATGGTTTATGATTTTCTTTAATTGACAAAAAAAAAGAAAAAATGTAAATCCTGATTTCCTTAGCTTATTGTTCTTCACAGCAGTCTTCAAATAGATTGAATTCAATGCATTCGCTGTAAAATGTCTGAGAGTTTTACTTGTGTGAAGATTTCTTCTTTTTAAATGATAACACCAGGACTACTTAGTTGGTGGTTATAAAGGAAGAACCTCACACCTAGCAGTCAGCTTGATAACATTTCTGGGAATACCTAATTCAAAGAGGCCTCAGGTTGTTAATGCTATTCTGAAGAGCCGTGTGTGCAGCTTTAGGAAAGTGTTTAACAGCTTTAGGAAAGATTTCTAAGCAGTGGTGGCCCGTCCATTAGGGGCGCATGGACACCGCCCCCCTAATCCATGCGCTCGACCCCCTAATCTACATGCAGGGGGCCAGACGCATGGATTTCTATGAATTTATTTTTTGAAGTACATGATTAACCACTTCCCTACCGCCTCATTGTGAAATGATGGCGGCAGGGACCCGTTCTCGATCCGGGTGGACGTCATATGACGTCCTGCGTTCCCGGCGATCTAGGGCGCGCGCGCGGAGCCGGCAACGCGCGCGCCCACGGCGACGCTCGTAACCCGGCGTGGGTGCCCGGCAGCCACGATTGCCGGCGGGTAGCCCGCGATTGTCGGTAATCACGGCAGGAGTGTGGATCTGTGTGTGTAAACACACAGATCCACCTCCTGTCAGCGGTGAGGAGACCAATGTGTGTTGCCAGTACAGAGGAACACACATCGGTCTCCTCCCCTTGAGAGTCCCCTCCCCCCTACAGTTATAACACATCTTAGGACACATATTAACCCCTTCCTTGCCCCCTAGTGGTTAACCCCTTCCCTGCCAGTCACATTTACACAGTAATCAATGCATATTTATAGCATTAATTCGCTGTATACGGTGACAGTAAAAAAATCGCACATCGCCGCCAATACTAGTAAAAAAATTTATAAAATAAAAATGCCATAAATCTATCACCTATTTTGTAGACGCTATAACTTTTGCGCAAACCAATCAATATATGATTATTGCGATTTTTTTTAACCAAAAATATGTAGAAGAATACGTATCGGCCTAAACTGAGGAAATTTTTTTTTTTTTTTTTAAATTGTGATATTTATTAAATAAAAAAGTAAAAAATATTGTGGTTTTTTTTAAATTGTCGCTCTTCTTTTGTTTATAGCGCAAAAAATAAAAACCGCAGAGATGATCAAATACCACCAAAAGAAAGCTCTATTTTTGGGAACAAAATGATAAAAAAAAATTTGGGTACAGTGTAGCACGACCGCGCAATTGTCATTCAAAGTGCAACAGTGCTGAAAGCTGAAAATTGGCTTGGGCAGGAAGGTGCGTAAGTGCCCGGTATGGAAGCGGTTAAAGCCTAATTGGCTTAAAAAAAATGGTGGGTTTGGGGCGCACCTTGTTGTGTGACATTAGCAAATCAATATTAATTTATATTTGCTGTCTTCCGGTCACTCCTCCCAGCCAATCAGGAAGTGGGTCCTGAAACCCTATTAGCCAGGAGTCCAAAGACCCCATTGGCCGGGAGTCCAAAGACACAACTGGCTGGGAGGAGAAGCGACGGTCGAGACACAGAGGAGACGGAGGGGGGAAGCTGCTGCCGCAGCTGTGACCTGCACAGAGTAAGTGCGGGGCTGACGGGGGCTTATCAGGCGAGAGGGTGAGTCGGTGACTGGGGGGGGCCGTGTTGTCAACGGCGTACGGTGGCGGACTAGAGCGATGTGAAAGGGGGGTTAGTGTGGGGTGGTGGGCTGGAGCAATAGGGGGAGGGTCTGTGGTCAGGTCTGTCTGCCCCCGACCAATGGAGCACCAGCCACGACTGTTTCCATGGCTTTATTTAGACATGTGGTTGTGGGGGAAAGCGGCAAAAATGTGTGCTTGAGTTGTGTTTTTTCTGTCCGCCAACCGCTCCCCCCTTAAGCTGCAATAGGCAGCAGGCGGGGGTGTCTACATGCCACAGTTACAATTTTTTACTTCATGCCCACTGCAAAGTTTACCAGACATGTAGCGATCGCTTGCCGCCCTCCTAATCCTAATGCCCCGTACACACCATCACTTTATGTGATGAAAAAAAACGACATTTTCTGTGAAGTAAAAAATGACGTTTTTGAAACTTCAATTTTCAAAGACGAAGTTGCCTACACACCATCGTTTTTCTCACAATGTTCTAGCAAAGCGAGGTTACGTTCCACCACGTTTTTCCATTGAAGCTTGCTTCATAAGTAGCTTCTGGGCATGCGCGGGTGAAAAAACGTCGTTTTAAACAACGTTTTTTGCTACACACGGTCAATTTCTGTGAAGTAAAAGTTTACGTTTTGAAAAACGACACATAAAATTGAAGCATGCTTCAATTTTTTTTGGTCGTTTTTAAGAAAACATAAAACAACATTTTCCCCCACACACGGTCAATTAAAGTGACGTTTTTAAAAACGTCATTTTTTTTCATCACATAAAGTGATGGTGTGTACGGGGCATAACGCTACACATTGGAGCAAATGGGAAAGTGCAGCAAAGCTCCACAAATGTGCAATGCATGTCTGGTCTGGTCTCTTCTCAAAAGCTTCCAGTGATCAGCGGTGTAAAGCAGAGGGTGAGTGGATGCTCCAGTCTCCCTGCGTTAGTGATGCAGGTGCTGTGATGTGGGCGGTGTTGCGCTTCCCCTAGGTGTCCTCACTTACAGTCTAAGGCTTGGATATCTGCTGGTATGGTCTCCCACTGGCCGACAAATATCTGGACAGAGGTGCTCCCTTTTTCACCCTGTCAGTGCCAGGAGGAAGAATATTCCTGGGCAGTTTAATAAAAAAAAAATATTTCTCCTATAGCACAGTACATATTAGGATTCGTAGCGTAAGGGTAAGAAGTCTATTTACCCCATTAGTTGGCTGCCATCTCAAACTACAACTCCCAGGATTCTCAGTGCTCTGCATTGAAGTCTATGGGCTTGCTTGACTTTAGCTCTCCTCCTGCTGGCCAGAGTAGAATGGTGCAGCATAACATCAGTATCTCAGTAGAGGGAGAGAAGAATAAAAGAAAATCCTGTCTTCATATCGCTGTAGCCCAGAACCTGGCTACTCATGTTACTAAATTTGACATGTCCTTATTTCCATTCTTTAATCTTTTGCCAGTATTCAGCAATTTGAATTGCATTTACTAGTTCATTCAATGCCCCTCCTATGCCTCAAGCTGGAGGCATGTTTGAATGTAATGTTTGAAATATTGTCACTCTTTAACTTTGCACCAGTTATAAAAATGATTATACTTTTTTTTTTTGTTCACAGACAGTATTAACATGTTCTCATCTCTTCCCCTAAATTGTCTGAGCAATTCTTTTTAAGGTCTGCTAAAATATTTCATCAGGTGGAGAGGAGAGATAGCCAATTCCAAGCAATTACAGTGATGGGAATTCAAAATGTTTTTTACTTGAAACAGTTTCAGTTGCTTGTGTTAATGATATTCATTTATAAAGTGAAGCCTCTAAATGACCAATTATCATGCTTGCAACTTGTACTGCGGTGTCTGCTTTTCCTTAAGCTTTGCATAAATATAACTTTTCCCCGTAACTGAGATTCTAGAAATCATATTACTCCCTAAGCATATGGTAAGGAACTGTGATATGATTATAAAATAAATGCATCCACTGGCAGTAATAGTGTTATGTTGAATGTGCAAGAACACTTTCTTAAATTGAGAAAAAGAAAAAGATTTTCAAGTACACTCATGTGACAGTAACTAATATTTTGTATCAGGTGTGAACGTGCTATATTGTTGGACTATTCTGACCATCAAAAGTTCCAAAATTTCCTGGTAGTGTCATAGGTTGCTTAACCTTTCCTGTCTCCCATTGGCCCCATTGTTATGATGACCTGCTTCTATTGGACAATAATAGTTGTATTATAATATGAAAACCCTTACCCCTACACAAAACAGTGAAGGGGGGTGAGTGCATTGGCATGCTCCACCAGTTTTGCGACAGAATGGTGCGTCATCAGGAGTGTACTCATTTTAAATGTGTTAAACTAGGGGTCTCCAAACTTTCTAAGCAAAGTGCCGGTTTATTGTCAGTCAAATTTCAGGGGGGCTGGACTGTGGCCAGTGGAAGTAGAAAATGTCTTGGCATCAGTGGGAGTAAACAATGCTCTTTGATATTAGAGGGAGAAATAGAACTCCAATGATGGTTTCAGTGGTAGGAATAGTGCCCTATCATTGATGTCACTGGGAGGAAAAATACCCAATCTTTGATGTCAAAAGGAACAATAGTGCTCCATCATTTGTGTCAGTGGGAGGAAAAGTGCCCCATCATTTGCGTCAATGGGAAGAATAGTGTCTCATCATTGGTGTCAGTGGGAGGAATAGTGCCCCATCATTGGTATTAGTGGGAGGAATGGTGCCCCATCATTGTTATTTCCAGAACAGAGCCCACGGGGCTCCCTAAGCAGAATGACAATCTTAAAGGATTAGTGTAGTCTACTACAGGCGCACCTTAAAATAGAAACCCAGCATTTTTTTTGTTTTGGATACAAAGGGGAATAATTAAATTAAACAAATAATAATGGTCATAAAAATGGAGACAGTGTACTGTAGGTATTCTGTATATGAAAGTTGCATATATAGTATGCCGCTGACTGGAGAGAGGAAGAGAGTAGAAATGCTGCACTGTGCTGAGAGGCTTCAGATCTGGGTTTGCTGGATTCTGCTGCATCCTGGACTAGGTGGCTGAGCTAAACTGAGGTTGCTGTGCAATTGGCTGCTACGGTGCTTACCCTGAGACATCCCACTTGTGATCCAAACCACCAGTGCATAGGCCCGCCGATGACGCCAAAGGAGACCGCCAAGGTATTCGCCATATCACCTACGGTCCACCACAAGAAAGGTCCTTTTAACGTACTGCCTAGGAAAATTACAAAGAGAGTAGTGAGTGGGTCCATAGATAGTGAAGCTGAATAGTTGTGAATTTTGTGTATTCTTCTTTTCAAATAACCTGCACATGTCGACCCTGCACTCACTGTTATCCAAGCTGCTTTTAATATCCTAGGCCTATCCTGGGCCTAGGTCCAATGCAGCCAAGTTAACTGTTCTGTTTACAGACTGCTGAAACATTTATATTCAACTGCTTGACCTGGGTTTGGCTCTGCTTTAAAGTGTTCATCTACACCTAAAGATCCCAGTTCTTTGGCAAGACCATCTGTTATAATAAGATACTACAACACCCAGTTTATAAACACACCCCAATTTCCCTGTGCGTCAATGTTTAAAAGGGCCCCAATGTAGCCGGTAGAGGATCCATCCCAAAGATTATACTCAGATCACTTCACCCATCGGGCAGATCTGTGTTTCACTTTAAATGTTTATTTCTTATGCCGTGTACACACGATCATTTTTCGGCATGAAAAAAAATACATTTTTCGGCATTTAGAAAAAACTTTTTTTTTTATTCCAACTTCATCATTAAAATGACGTTGCCCACACACGATCGTTTTTAAAAAATGCTCTAGCAAAGCGCAGTGACATACAACACGTACAATGGCACTATAAAGGGGAAGTTCCATGCGGATGAAGCCACCCTTGGGGCTGCTTTAGCTGATTTCCTGTTAGTAAAAGACGATTTGTGCTTTTCTGTCTGTTACAGCGTGATGAATGTGCTTACTCCATTACGAATGGTAGTTTTACCAGAACGAGCATTCCCGTCTCATAACTTGCTTCTGAGCATACGTGGGTTTTTAAGGTCGTTTTAGCCCACACACGATCATTTTTTACAACCCGAAAAACGACATTGTTTAAAACGGCGTTAAAAAATGCAGCATGTTCGAGAAAAAAAATTGTCGTTTTTCACAACCCGAAAAAATTATGTGAAGCCCACACACGATCATTTTAAATGACATTTTTTTAAAACGTCGTTTTTTTAATGCTGAAAAATGATCGTGTGTACATTAGACTCAAACCTAGCCCCTTTGTTTGAGAGCTCGTAAGTGGCATAGCTGATCCACGTTGTTATTTTGTTAGTCTCTTGGGGCATTTTGCACACAGAGACCTACTGTTTATGCCCTAGGGGTCACAGTATATGCTGAATTTGAAGCCCCCTTAAGGAATTGTGTGAAGCTATTTGTGTATTCAGTATTGTGTTCATGCTGGTTGACTTCACTCTGCTAGTATAATTGTGCAATCATTACAATATACAGGCAGCACATGGCCAGTTATGACAATATGCTTATGACCAATAGGCAAACGTGGCAATATGTGGAAGCAAATAGGCTACTTTGGCATTATGTGGTTGATTTATTAAGGGCACATAAATGGTTCACTTTTTAAAGTGAATTTTTTTTATTTTTAAAGCTTAGTGAATTTGCCCAAAATTCATTTTGCAATTGATACCCAATCAAGTGCATCATGATTTGATTATGAAAGTCAGCAGAGATTCACCTCATTCACTAAGGTAAGGGAAAATTAATTAGCAAAATTAATATTTCTTTGCAGAGTGAACAGCCGATTTGCTTTTAGTAAATCAACCACTATGTTGGCAACAAGCGGGCAATTGAGACAACAACAGACAATCGTAACAATATACAAGCAACTCCTCCTGCACTAAGGGCTTTTTTTCACACTTGCAATTCCTGATCCATACAAACACGCAGTTCAGATGCATTTATAACTGGCTCCCAACTGCTCCCTCTAAAGCTGCAAAGACAGTGAATAGGGCAGTACACATTTCATGGCTAAAATAATTTGCACTAGGGCAAAGCAAAGATTATCCCAGCTGTCAGGTTTGATGGGCAGTACTTCCTGCCAAATATGACCCACTCAACAGGCCACGCTGCAACCAGATACAATGCACATGGCTGAAACGTTGTGGTGTGGGGGCTTTGGGGAAATAATGCTTTCTCACCACCTGTGAAACTGTAACAGGCGCTCCGCACGCCTGATACTTCCTATTTGCGTTCCGCTCTGGAGCGCATTACGGCGACCACGCGCTGACGTCATCACGTGGTGCCCCGTGCGTTCCACCGCGGAACGCGGAAGTGCGAACAACGCTCCTTTCAAATTTAGTGCATTAGATGCACTACAGCTGCTGACATGCCTATAAAGGCATTGACCTTACACTCAATCCCTGTTCTATTATTGTCAGCCGTAGCTCGGCCACACTACCCATACTTCTGCCTTCACTCCCCAAGCTGCAACACCGCTCCAGGAAATAACTACTCCTTTAGTGCTATTGCACCTACAACAAGACAGAGCATTGCTGCGGACAACCCTGAGGCCTTTCTGAACACCCTGCACCATGGAATCTCTATCTCCTACATAGAATCCTACAAACGGATAGGTAGTTATTGTATCACTTTTAGTCCTATAAGAAGATCTATTGCTTGTATTCCATCTAATACATCTGTTGTTACTTAATAATGCCTTGTGAAGATCAACATACTATTTGGGAGATACTGCTGTGCTAAGGACTGTTTGCTAAGGAGTACCTTAAAGGGTCAGCTACCCTCAAATTTCTTGTGCAATATTCACCTCATGTATGCAACTATAATCACCTGAGCTATATTGCCTCTCACATGCAACTATTATTACGTGTGCAATATTCACCTCATTTATGCAACTATAATTACCTGAGCTATATTGCCTCTCTCATGCAACTAATATTTTGTGTGCAGTATTCACCTCATATATGCAACTATAATAACCTGAGCTATTTTGCCTTTTATATGCAACTACTATTATCTGAGCTATATTACCTCTCATATGCAATTACTAGTTGTCACTACAACTCCTATTTACTACGAGCTTGATATAAGTACAAATCCTTTATAGGCCTTGTACTAATTGTTTGAACATGTTCGCTCTAACTTTTCTATGCTAGGGGTTAATGCTATTTTATAGCATCTCCCTTAGTGGCCTAATACATCCCTATATGCTCAAGCTGATATGATGTAGAGAACCCCCAAACTCCTGTTTGTGTGGAGTGACGGCTGGGGTCCCATACTGATAATCACTTGCATATAGAGGTGTATTGGAAACTTGACCTTAAAAGAATATTATATAATTTTAAATGCTAAGCTCTGGTCGCATGTTGTCATGCGTCCATCCCTAGCAGCTCAACGCCTTTCTTTATGTGACAGAGAGATGATGTAGAGATCCCCAAACTCCTGTTTGTGAAGAGTGATTCCTGGAGCCCAATACTGAGTTGTCACATAAAAAAGCGCATTGAAATCATTGCTAACCACAGTTGTGGTTCACTCCATTCATCATTGCTGTTACAGAAACACCCTCTGAAGAATGACCTATGATGAATTGTTTTTCAGAGTATGTTTTACAAAAGCAATACATATGAGCCCTAATAGATCCACCCCCTCAACAAAAAAATATTTCCCCAGAGAAAAAATCCATGGAGGGCACAGTCTGAGACAAAAATTGTATTTCTCCTCATGGTAAAAATTGTCTGTCCTCTGTACTCATTCTCCATTTATCTTCCATCAAGGCGACTTTTTCAGTATACATCATGATTCTAAGAAACGTAAACCATTAATTTAACAGTGGAATGCATCTGCTAATGTATCCCTGTGTAATGAATCTATTATAAATGGGGCTTAGCCTGGTGAAACAAGTTCAAGCCTAATTTAAGCACTTAATTTAAAAGCATGCATGGTGTGAGTCCAGCCGAGTCCCCACACAGCACAATGCTCTGTTTCCGCAAATGTGATGACCCGCTAATTAGAGAGCAAAGGAATGTTTTCTGATGCACCTCTAATCAATTCATTACCGCTAATTAACAGCATAGAGGGACATGTAAAGAAAACCGTTGAATAGATTTCTATTTTTCCTAATTTTATTGTGCTCTATAAATAAGGTAGTTTAGGATTTTTACATGATGCTAAAACACTGGAGTCATTAGCATAACTCAGGCTGACTTATCTTCTGTGAAGGTGTCTGTATATTGGAATTGTGTTTGTTGTAGCAATGTACTATTACAGGCCACTTAGACTGTGAAAATTCATTTGCATTTGAATTCAGTTTGAAATTCTATAAAAGCATAGCTGCACACAGTCACAACAATGGCATAAAAGATTTAATGGATTGATGTAATTTCAAAACTAATTTTCAGCATTATTAAATTTGCAGCTTTTATTAAAATAATACCGGGCAATGATGCCATGAAGGTCATTGTCCAGGCAATTTCTGTTATAGGGTGTCTGCTTTCTACAAAGTGCTCTTCCTGAGCTCTGCGTGGAGCATGTGAAAAAGTGGAAGTTGGGTACCTGTTTGCAACATCTGGTGTTACAAAACAAGATACTGGTGGGCCGACTGTAGATGCAATGGAAGATAAGATTGGGTCCAGCTGTAGAAGTGGTGGTCTGTGGGGATAAGGATTTCCAGAACTATAAGTGGGCTGCTAGAAGGCTGGTAATATGTGGGAGGGTTTGAATAAGGGGCATAAGTGCCCATCGGTGTTGTCTGCTGAGGAGTAATTCTGGAATTCTGGGACATTAGATTTATTGCATTGCATCGCTGCAATCTCCATTTAAGATTTTTGCTCATAAGGGACCTGATTAGACATGTGCATGACAAAAACATTTGTTTCGATTTGTTAATCTAGTTATTTTGTTTAGTTAAATTTAGTTAATTTGGAATTCATATTCCGAATTCGTTTTATGTCTTTTAAATTTTTCTTTGAATTTACAGATTAATTTTGATTGGAAACATTTGAATCGATACATTTTGAATCGGTCAAATCAAAAACGTAAAAAAATGTTTTCGATTCCAATGTGTGAAAGTGAACAAACAAATGAAAAATCGTCATCAAATGATTACAATAACCCTTTAAATCAGCTTTGGCTTAACAAAACAGCATTATTTCTTAACACATACAGTCTTTGATTTCAGCAATATGTTTACAGTTAGAATTTGACTGGAGTTCGATGTAAAACTAGATTCTATTTCTGAAATTCTGACAATTATTTTTTCATTATTCAGAGCATTAAAATCTGTTTATATTGTATGTGAGGTTTAATGATATCCCTGTCAAAGTCTCCCCTTCTCCCCATAAAAGCAAATCACCCCAATATTCCACGAGGAGGGATATTCCTGGAATCGCCCAATAAGCCACACATGAGCCCAAGCTTACTGCTGGAACAAGACAGACTGTAATGGTATAACACACAGCTTATATGTAATTTCCAAAACTGTTACAATGACAAATCTCCGCCCCCTCACACTGGGGCTTCCATACAGATCATAGGCAGACATTTCGGAGCCGACCCTGAAAACACATTTTCTTTAGATAATGACATCAGTGATAATTACCACAATGAAGCAATCAGAATAATTAACATGAGCCCCTTCTAATCACAGTAAACAGTAACCACAGGGCTTCTTCACACACACAATAGACCATTTACCCTTTGAAATAGGACTGGCTGAGGAAGGGTCATTACCATATCAACAGCCTGTTAGCCGAGGAGTGAGTCACACCTGAAATCCTCTAACACACACACAACATTACTAGCAGGGAGAATTACACTGAAGCATCCTTCACATTGTACTTCGGGTATTCAGATATATCTGAATCTTTAAATAACTAAAAATATTAACCACTTAAGAACCGTAAGGATTTACCCACTTCCTGACCAGGCTATTTTTTCCCGATACGGCACTGTGTCGCTTTAACTGAAGCGGAAGAATGATCCAAGATTGCTGCTATCTTCTGACAAGGCTGTAATTTTCCCAATTGCATGGGCGCAATAGATGGGAAACAGACATACACTTAAGTCAGTAGCCAGTGGCAGCAGTTTTTACAATTACAAAAAATGTTTCTCACAGGCTTTTTGCCGTGACAGATGTCAATTATCGTTTTACTTATATTAATAGAGGGTCCTACGGCTACAGTTCAGACTCTAATATTTTTGGAAACTCGTGTTTTGGACACCTGCTGCAAGAAAATAGACTGGCCCTACCAGACAACAGTCCACTCCCGGGAACAATTGGTTCTGCTATGCCTTATGTCTTTGTTGGGGATGAAGCATTTACTCTAGGTGAGCTTATTAAACACTGGAAAAAGGGTGTTTAATTATCACTTCCCTAGGGCTATGAAAGTGGTAGAATGTGCTTTTGGCATCTTTGAAAACAAACTAGATTGGTTGCGCACTCCAATCCATCTTAACATGCAACATTCTATAAAGGCTGTGAAAGCAACATATGAGCTACACAACTTAATTCAGTCTTTCAGTTTGAGACACACTTGGCAATAGGAGGATTCTCAACCTGTGACCCTCCAGCTTTTGCGTAACTACAAGTCCCATAAGGCATTGCAAGGCTGCCAGTTACAAGCATGACTTCCAAAGGCAGAGACATGATGGGACTTGTAGTTCCGCAACAGCTAGACAGCCACAGGTTGAGCATCCATAAGGGACTCTTACATTTCTAAAGAGCCAGTTTGCACTCCTTCAATTTTGGGGCCACACTAACTGGAAAGTGACAAAAGTGACACAAAATGTACATTTCAACTTGCAAAGTGCATAGGTACAACCACTTACATTTTGATTTGTTCTGCTTACTGGACAATGAAACTCATTTGAGATAAATCTCCTTTGCAATTTCCAGTCATCTCTGGTCCCATTTTGAGCAGTCCTTGTGCTGTGGATCACCATTCTAAAAAAATTAAAAACAAAACTAATAGTGTCAGGAAGTGGGGCCGCATGTTATCATTACTCCCGTTTGTGTGGTTCCTTACACCATCTCTAGAATTTATCCAGGGACGCTCATTCTTAAAGGGGCCGTCGTCACTATCATTGATGCCACATGTGAACTATCTGGTGCACTGGATGTTATAAGTACACTATATGTGTGAGTACGTTTTTGTGAGTATTTTTTTTCTTTTAATAAATTGTGATACGTTTTCATACTGCACCATAATAGTCTCCCCATTTTTTTCATGTATTTATGGTGATTGTATTTTCGCCATTTAAGTGTTATATTACATATACAAGTGGGTCTGAAAATAACTGTGGAACATTACCCAGGTATTGGGACAAGCATTTTTACACCTTACCTTTGTGTAGGTCTTACTTTGAGGTAAGAGGTCACAGTGAGAGGTGGTGGTACACTGTGGTGCAAGATATTGTTTGGAGAACTTACTTCATGCAAGATCATCTATATAATTTCTGAGAACAAAGCACAACAGACACTTAATGGGAGATCGTACATATATTTATATTATCTTTTGCACACGTATATAGACTATTTGCACTTTATAGCTTCTTAGAGCTTCATATGTATGATCCATACTGTTTTTAGTTAATTTATAGGAATACATTTTGTTTAGTTTTATACACTTATAAAAATGTAGATTCATTGTAAATTCATAAAAATGTTATTGGACTTATATTACTTTATCATTTATATAAGAAAGAGTGTTTTTGGAACGAGAAAAGCTACTTGCACTTTCATCATGGTTCTCATAATTTAATCCCATAAAGTATTTTTTAATGTCTTTAGGGCACCTCTGGCATGTCAGGATGTGTTTTGTCATCCTTGTAGCATTTGGAAAATAATATTTCTTCTCACAATATTTGCAAATTTCAGCTTTTCTCTCAGCAGAAATTGCTGTGATGGTGGCGATCAGAAACTCAAAATGTTCTACTGTATGCCAATAACCACCCAACTGTAGCAAGTACTAGAGGAAGCTCACAGGCAAACTAAACTGGAGCCTAAACTGTAGCCTTTCCCCTGCAGTGCCCCATGGTGGCAGAATATTTCTTTTGTTTGAGAACTGCATTGAGAAGTACAATGCTGATTGAATAGAATTCCAGGATTTCCTTGTTTTCAGCAGAGAACTTGCAATCATTTAAGACTTGTATAAAGTCTCAGTAAGATCTTCATGCTGTATAGTTTGAATTCCATGTCATAGATGTATTATTTATCATTGTATAAGAAAATGTTTTACATTTTTTTTTTCAAGGAAAAACAAAAAAATTTAAAACATTGTTGGAATACTGTTAATGGAAAGAAGCTGTTAAAAAAAACACATAAGCAAAAACTAACTGTTTTTTCCTTGTCTCCTGGATTGTTTCGAGGCCTTCCCACCACCAGTTGTAGCTGATGCTCTGAACCATGAAATGTTTTAAAAAGTCCTTTAAGTGAGATGAACTTTTGTACCAGGTGCTCCTCTTTAGACTTTCAAGAATTTGCCAACACTTATAAACCATACTAAGGTCTCTTGATATTAGAGGTGGTATTATGTTAATTTTGTTCCATGTGAGAACCTGACCCTTCTGCACCTACTCATGAACAATAAATATAAAAGGCACATTTATTGAGCAACCATGATGTGCAGCACTGGCTGGGAACAGCTCTCAATTGTAGGAAAGGGTCAAGATTTGCCTAACTGGGTGTTATAAGTTTAAGGCACCTAAAGGACAGCTGACTACACCATTCATTCACTTGACCTTTCTTTGATCTCCTAGATTGTAAGCTCTAACGAGCAGGGCCCTCTGATTCCTCCTGTATTGAATTGTGCTGTAACTGTACTGCCCTCATGTTCTAAAGTGCTGTGCAAACTGCTGGCCTTATTTAAATCATGTATAATAATAATGCCTGGTTACATATACAAAATGTAAAAAAAGACAGGTTGGTTTTGGGCTTTTATTCGTTTTTTCTTTCTTTCTTTTCCTTTTATAAAACACATCACATTTTAACTACAGATCAAAAATATCATACAAGAAGATAAACTATCCCGAAACAAATTTACCATGAAAACATATCAAAAATAATAATAAAGAAGCATTTAGCTCTCCTATGTGCTCTTTCCTATCTTGTGCAAAATCTTTTCCATGTAATTGATGTTTTTCTTCTGTATTTAAGAAATTGCAATGCTTACTTAACACTTTTCTCGGCTCTCTTATTGTGTTACAGTCCAAATATTTTCGGAGTAGGAAGCTGTTTTAAGAAGTTGCTCTACTTTCCAAAATAAAGTGTATTTCCCCTTCGCCTGCAATCCCTCAAAGTCACTTCTTAAAGTTGGAGAACAGCGATTATTTTTAAATGTTCTCTTTATTAGTAATGTGTAAAATGGCAACTTACAGAATTCACTGGAGGCTGGCAGAGCTTTACATCTTAAATGAGCTCACATAATAAAACAAAGAGTGATTGTTCACAGGCTGTAAATGTGTACAGAAAGCAAATTTCTTACAAAAATCTACTAATTAATAAACAGAGAAAAGGCATTGATATAAAATAATTATTCAGAATTTACTATATAGATAGATTGATAGACACATATAGATAGCTAGATAGATAGATAGATAGATAGATAGATAGATAGATAGATAGATAGATAGATAGATAGATAGATAGATAGATAGATAGATAGATAGATAGATAGATAACCTTAGCTATATGTGAGCATTGTGTTTCCATGGCATACCATTTTTAATGTATTTTAACAATTTATTATAAAATATACAATGGCCATATTTATTATATACTTCTCCAATTCAATTTCTGCCTAAGACGAGTGCCTTCTATTGTGCAGAGTATTGCAATTAAGCGCTGGAAGCTTCTTGGATGCAGTAAACATCCAGGATGCTAGGTAATGTCTTACATCATTAGAAACAGGAAAAGAACACTCAACAAGTGTATATAACACAATAAGGATGGTACTTCCTCTGATTACCTTACCATAGATAACACATGCATATACACAGTCACAGTATGTAAGCAGATTGCTATTGCTTTTGCAACACCCCTTCTCAACAGCATGTGCTTTGTCAAATGACATTCAGCTTCTTCTGGAAATAACTATGACGTTCCAACAAAGGTTTGGTGAGTGCATCAGCAGGCATCTTCTCTGATGGGCAGTATTGAATGTCAATACCACCTTGCTCTTGATTGTCCCTCAGTAGGTGATACTTGACATCGATGTGTTTGGTTCTTGGATTAACCCTTTCTGATTGTGTAAGCTTTATACATCCCTGATCGTCTTCAAAAATGGGAATTGGTTGTGACATGTCTTCCCCAATGTCCACAAAAAGTTGACAGATACATATTACTTTTTGACATGTGTGTGCTGCTGCAATGTACTCTGCTTCAGTTGAAGATAAAGCGAAAGTTACTTGCTTTTGTCTAGACCAACTTATGGTTCCTCCCCTATACTGGAAGATAAATCAACTTGTGGATCTGTGGTCTGTGCAGTCCCTGGCCCAATCAGCATCCACATATCTGACCAGTTTTGGATCTGATGTTGCTGGTAACCTTAATTTCACCTGCATTGTTCCTTTGAGGTATTTTATCACTCTTGTTACTGTGTTCCAGTCATGCTGACTGGGAACTAAAACTTTCCTGCATAGTATTGCCACTGCTCCGGCTATGTCTGGTCTTGTCATAGTGGCAACATATAGCAGCTTACCGATTGCTCTGCAATACATGTCATTGTTGGGTAGCAAGTTTTCTGCTTCATTGCTCTTTAGATAGCCTGGTTTCATAGGAGTTTTTAATTACTTTGCATCTTGCATATGGAATTGTTCTAAGATTTCAGAGATTTTCTGAGATTGGTTGAGAAGATAACTTCCAGCTTCTTCTCTCTCTATTGGCATTCCCAAATAGTAGCTAATGTTTCCAAGTTCTTTGATTTAACATTTTTCTTTCAGCTTGTGAACTATTTGATTGTAATCCCCTTCTTGTTCAAAACAAGTTATAATGTCATCAACATAGCTAAGGATGTATATCCATCTGCCTTCTTGATTCCTGCAGTAGAGACAGGGGTCTGCTTCACTTCTTGAGAATCCCTCTTTGGTAAGTACTTTATTCACTTTCTCATTCCACATTCTTGCAGATTGCTTAAGATCGTAGATGCTCATCTGCAGTGTACTCACAAGGTTGTCTCCTTGCTCATACCCTGATAGTTGTTCCATGTAGGAAAGGAGTTTTAACATCTAGGTGTTTGACTTGCATGCCCTTTCTGGCTGCAATGCTAAAAAGCGTTCTGATAGTGGAGTGTTTTACGATAGGAGTGAATGTTTCATCGTAGACTTCACCTAATTTCTGTGGCAACTATTCTGCCTTTGTATTTGTGGATATTCCCTTCTGCGTCTGATTTTATTTTGAAAGTCCACTTGCTTCCTATAGTTTTGCAGTTAGGAGGGAGCTCTGTAAGTGTCCAGGTTTTATTTTATTTTAAACACAGTGCATGGACATGCACAGAACATGGGGTACAGGTAAACGCTTTTTAGGGGCGCACACCCTTCCTCAGAGCTAGGCTCTACCTCCAAACACTCTAATGTTTCCTATGCTAGACTTTGATCCATGCCACATTTCAAATGGAGTACTTTTAATAGCTCTTGAGGGTTGTCCGTTCTATTGGTCGGTTGCAGTCATGACTGCTTCTCCCCAGTACTTGTGAGGTAGGTTGTCATTCGACAACATTCATCTGGCCATTTTTTTAAGATTGCAATTCTTCCTTTCTGCTACACTGTTTTGTTTAGGAGTGTATGGTGTGGTTGTCTGGTGTACTATTCCTTGTCTCTTCAGGTATGAGGCCACTTCTTTGCTTATGCATTCTCCTCTATTGTCGGTGCATTTTGTCCTTGGTTTGCCTTGGAATTTGTTGCTAGACATGGCAACAAACTCTTAAAGTTTCTCTGATGTTTCATTCTTGTGTTTCATCAGATAAGTAGTTGTGTACCTGGAATAATCATCAATGAAGGTCAGTAGATATCTGTTCACACCTGATGTGGGAGTTTTCATTGGACCACATACTTCACTGTGTATGAGCTGCAGGGGTTGGGTGGATTTTCTTTGAGTTGCCTCTGAGCACATGTGGCTTTTGCTTCAATACAACAGTTGCATTTTGTAAGCACTTTGCAAGGCACTATTGTTAAATCTTCTGATAAACCTCTTTTTATAATGTCCTGTATAGCTTCTGGACTTCTGTGCCTCAGCCGCCTGGACCATAAATTAATACATTTACTGTATGGGTCATTAGAGCCTATATTGGCTTCCTGGTCTGTGGTGATGAGCCTGTATAGGTTATCATCCAGTTTTCCAATTGCAAGGAATTGCTTATTATTGTGAATAGTGCATTCAACACCCTGGAACTTAACTGCAAGACTGTTGTTTGCAAGGCTTTTCACTAATAGAAGGCTGCCTTCTAGTTTTGGAACATACAGCACTTTCTTTACTAGGATACTGCGGTGACCTCCTTGTGGTGTAATGCAGTTCAGGAAGCCCTGGCCTTTACCTTCAGAGGTGATGCTTTCCAGTTTGCTAGGAAAACTTTGCCTTTTGCACTGTAATAAATGTTTGTGAAGAAGGTCTCATCACTAGTCATGTGGCTTGTCGCACCTCAGTCTATGCACTACATGATATGTTTGCAGTTTCCTTTGCAGTTGCTTCGACTCTTTCTTTTGTGGGTCGCGTTAGCTTTTTATGTTCGGCTTTCCAGATAGAACAGTCCTTTTTTTAAGTGACCCGTCCTTTTGCAGCAAAAACAGGCTCTGCTTTCTTTGTTGTGCTTTGTACATCATAAGAGCTTTGTCATCATGGTGCATATTTTCTTTCCTTCTGTCATATTCATCGATTAATTTGCTTTTGACATATTTCAGTGCACAGCTCCTGCTTAGGTTTGGTTTCTAAAGCATTAATAAGCATTAATAAGCATTAATAAGCATTAATAAGCATTTATAAGAGCAGTCTCTGTCTCTGAAAGGCTGCAGAGGAGCAGGGCAACAATATGGTTTTCTTTGCTGTCCTCTCCTATGGTGTGCAGCTGCTCTATGATCTCTAGCATAGTTTTCACATGATCACACATTTGCTGATCTCCTTCTAGTCTCATCTTATACACTTTTCTTAACAAAAACAGTTAATCTTTTAGACTTGATGCTCATGCAGCTTTTGTAATGAAGTCCACGTACCTTTGGCTGTTTTCTCTATTTTTATTATACTTGTGCACAATGGAACATTTTGTTTAGTTTTCATTTGTAAAATACATCATTTCATTCAGTTATATTCATTTTGTTACGTTACTTCATTTTCGGATGATTTGTTATTTCTGTAGAGTGTCAATATTCGTTATACCATATTAATTTGTTTTGTATATATATATCGATTAGATTAGATATTTGTGTATGTATATATATTCATGATAATGATTCATAGTTTGGAAAGTCGTTTATTGTTTATTGAATACATTACCACACACAATGACAATATCGCTTCTGCTCTGTTCAAATACAATACAACACCCTTCTCACTCAGTTCCCAGGAATGCACTCTGCCAGTAATCCAACCTCCATCACAAAATGAATCAGCTGATTGGACTGTAAGATTTACTCTGAGTTGACCTTTTGTTTCATTAGACCTTTAACGAATGAACGAATGATTCATTTGTTATTTTTCGCTATAATTTCTTTCGTATTGGTTGAAATTTGTTATTCTTTCTTTTGGACATTTGTATGCATCCGAGTGTCCGAAAGATGCAAAATTTGGCCAAATTTTAATTGGCCACAGGGCTGATCGAAAAAAAAAAATAGATTCCCCCATAGAGAAATACTCCTTGCTGTGTTGTATTCTAATAGTGGGACTCCTCTGTGGTACTCGTCTGCTGTCAGAGCACAGTGGTCAATGGCTGCAGCCGCTGATTAGCAAAGGTTTTAATAAAACAGTCCCAGTTTCCACTAGACAACGGCCATAGATGGATCAAAATTCTGCTGGTCCCTGCTGAACTGACCGAATTTCAATCCATCTATAGCAGGGGTCTCCAAATATTCTAAACCAGAGTGCATTGGAGGCTGGTGCTCAATCTTTTTTTTTTGGCGGGGCGGAAAACAAACCTGGACCCCTCATGCCCCCCACCCCCTCGTCCCATTGCTTGATTGATCGTTCACTGATTGGCTCACTTGTCCACCAGGCCTCCCGCTAACCCTGCACTTACCCCATCCAGGTCGAGGCTTTGGTGGCTTCCCCCCTGCATCTCCTCCTGAGTCTCCACAGTCGCTTCTCCTCCTGGCCAATCGGGTCTTAGGACTCCTGGCCAATTGGGTCTTAGGACTCCTAGCCAATCAGGTCTAAGGACCCGCTTCCACATTGGTCAGGAGAAGAAGCACACAAGTGGGGGTGCCTACCTTTTTTGAAGCCAATTAGAGCCTTGTGCTCTAATCATGTGCTTCCAAAAAAAATCATTGAAATCCATGCACCCGCCACCCTGCATGGGGATTAGTGGTTGGGCGCATTGATAGGGGGTGGCGCCCCTTATGAGCAGCCGCCTCTGCCAGAAAGCCACTTTACTGTCCTTCAAACTTTAGGGGCCAAACTGTGGCCAATGTGAGAAGAAGAGATTGCCTTGATGTCAGTGGGAGTAAACAATGCCCCATCATTGGTATTAGGCAGTAATACTGCCCCATTATTGTTGTCAGTGGAAGGAATAGTGTCCCTTCGTTGGTATCAGTGGATAAATGATGCCCCTTTATAGGTTTCAGTGGGAGAAATAGTAACCCATTATTGGTGTCAGTGGGAGTAATAGTGCCCCATAGTTGGTGTCAGTGGGAGGAAAAGTACCTCATCATTGATGTCAGTGGGAGGAATGGTGCCCCACCATTATTGTCAGTGGGAGGAATAGAACTCCATCATTGGTATCAATAGGAGGAATAGTGTCCTAGTGTTGGTGTCAGAGAGAGGACTAGTGACCGATTGTCAGTGACAGAAACTATACTCCATTGTTATACAGTGGATGGTGTAGCGCCACTAGAAATACAAACAGAATCAAACATTCAGTACAATAGGTGGCTTGTGAACCAACTCCATTAAAAGCCCATATTGACAACAGGGATACATCTTAAAAAATCCACTTGCAAGGACACAGACTGATAATCGGTGAAGCCAGTTTTCCATCTCTTTTCTCCTCTCCTCATGCTGTCAGCATGAGGAAAGGAATGCTTATAACCAGCTTCTGTTTACATCCATGATCAGCTGTGATTGGACACAGCTGATCATTTGATAAAGAGCCACTATTAGCTTCTTACCTCAATCTGTGATCATAGAGCGTGCCGTCCGCGCCAGCAGCAAGCGCGATCACTGGAGGCCATCATGTGGCGACCTCCCAGAACTAGCCGTCCACGCTGTAGCCGTCATTCGGCAAGTGGTTAAAGAGACACTGAGGCTAAAAGGCTGTTCACTTTTGTAAATGAAATGATTAGTAAATAAAGGGAAGCTTTGCTGACTTCCAACGATTGACATCTGTTGAAAAGGAGTGGTTACACATTGAAATGCATCAACATTCTGTCAGTTCAGCAGGAATCCATCTATGGCAAGCTTATTAACGAAACTGCATTAATAAGACATATTAACTAGTTGATAACGCACTGTAGTGCTACAACAAAATGGCGGTCTTCTGCACACATATACCGACTCCATGTTGTATAATTGTGAATGAGATGGGTAAAAGATGGCTTTAACTCCTGTTGTCTACCTGCAGAGAATGCTTCAGCTGTGTCTTGATCTTTTCAGGGCTTATTCATAGAGGCCCTGAAAAGGGGTGAAACGCGCCTGAGGAGTTCCCTACAGGTGGAAAACCGGAGTTAAAGCTATATTTTGCCCATCTTATTCACATTTATGCAACAGGGAGTCGGTATCTGTGTTTAGACGACAGACATTTTGTTGAAGCCTACTAGAGCCTGACAAGCCGATCCTGTCTGTGTTACACCAGTCTATTGATATGCAGGACCATCTGACACAGGTTTGGAGGGCATTTGAGCAGTTATATTGTCATTTTTTTTTTTGAGTACACTGTAGTGCTAATTATGTTCTTGGAATGGCCCAGACTTCTGTAGGGGAATTACTTTTGCAATAGGTCTTGGATGGAGAAATAGCCCTATAGAGGTCAATGTCATGACATTTGTAGCTATGACTTTGCCTTTTATGAAAACAGTTCTGAAGATGTGTAATGTATCAATATTTCCATTCTCTTCTTTTCTTTCATTATTTCTGCCTTCCAGTTTGGAGAATTTCACCCTATGTGGAATAACTTGTCAGACAAGTTGAAGGCTGCTTATTGTCAACATATTAACCAAGTTTGATCCACTAAAGAGGCTTGTTGAGAGGCAGATTGCTGCTCTGAGTCCTGCCTTGCCATTGCCCTAATGGATATGTATCGATCTGCTTAGCCTGTGCTTTACCATCTAATGTCCGAAGAAGCCTAAAGGACTATTGATTTTTTTTTCCTTCAGAAATAAAAAGATACTGTTATTTACATGACTTTAAGATTTTGATAAGAAGTGAAAGCCGGTGTCAAGGGAAATTCATCTCGTGATCGCTTCTTTGCAATGTAACAGGATGAAAATAGTCGAGTGGCACAAAGTTGACATGTCAGGGCTGTCACTACAGAAATGAAGGCTCCATTCGGGAGCATGACAGATGGATAAAACACTGGAAATGTGAGAGGTATCATGCCAAGCCTCTTACAGTAAATCACCTTCTCCAATAAAAAAGACCAAAGGCTATGTATGTTAGACACCAACGCTTGACACATAGATCTACAATACAAACACCAACAATGTCTATTAGAAATACAGTGTCACATTTCCAAGTGGGGATGTATGTCAGGTAAACAACAGAGACATATATATATTGGCGGACTCTTATTAAGCCATAAAAGGCACAAAGAACATGGAGTATCACAACAAACCAGAGCATGCTTTATCTATTATTTAACACTTATGTTGTAAGAAGCAGACTTCTATACAGACAGAACAAGATGTCAATGTATGACCTATAAATACACAGAAAGAAAAATATCTGTCTTCTTACACAAATCCTTTGTGTATTGTCAGCAAGTTTGGACCAAGAAGAAAATATATGTCATAGGTAGATATGTATCCTCTATGTACATTACAGATCACAGGCTACATGTAAAAAATATTATCTGAATTCCAGGCAGACAAGATACAAACTCATGTCTTTATTTTATTCAAGCAGTAGAAAGTACCCTGATGTGACTTGGTACCAGTGTCTTGCAGTCCCCTTTACAACAGAGCTCAGGGAGAAGCAGCACTAAGAGCCAATCAGTTGTGTTGCAGTGCAAGAAGCATGCTGACCAGGTCCAGATTGGGACAAAAAATAGGCCCTGGCATTTTGGTTAACCAGCCCCTTCCCCACCCTCCACCCTGATGAAACCCAGCAGAGGCTTGTGTGTGTGTGGGGGGACCAGGAAAGAGCATGGGGAGTGGAGAGCACACTGAAGAACCTTGAGAACATGGGGAAGGGCGAGATCACAGGTGAGGGAGAGAACACAGGGAGAAAGAGGAGAACACAGGGGGCAGTGGAGAGCATGGGGGAGGTGGAGAGCACAGGGAGGCAGTGGAGAGTGTGAGGGGAAGGGGAGGACACAGGGAGGAAGTAAATAGCACAGGGGGCAGCGGAGAGCACAGGGGGATGTGGAGAGCACAGGGGGGCACTGAGAGCATGAGGTGAAGTGGAGAGCACAGGGGGGCAGAGGGGAAAGGGGGAGGTGAAGGGCACAGGGGGAAGTGGGAAGCACAGAGGGTGGTGGAGAGCATGGGGGAGATAGAAAGCACAGGGGGGGAGTGGACAGCACAGGGGGAGTGCCGGAGAGCAGGGCAGGGATGTGGAGAACACAGGGGGTGGCGGAGAGTATGAGGGGATGTGGAGAGTACAGGGGTAAGTGGACAGCACAGGAGGTGGCGGAGAGCATAGGGGGTTGTGGAGAGCACAGGGGTGGCGGAGAGCACGGGGAATGTGGAGAGCACAGGGGGGTGGCGGAAAGCATGGGGGGATGTGGAGAGCACAGAGGGGACAGCAGAGAGCATGGGGGATGTGGAGAGCACAGCGGGGGCAGCGGAGAGCACAGGGGGGTGGCGAAGAGCATGGGGGACGTGGAGAGAATATGGGGGGCTGGAGAGTATTGGGGGAGGTGGATAGCATGGGGGGGCTGGAGAGCATTGGGGGGGCTGGAGAACATTGGGGAAGGTGGAGAGCACAGGGGGAAGTGGACAGCACAGGGGAGTGGTGGAGAGCATGGGGGATGTGGAGAGCATGGAGGGGGCGGCGGAGAGCATGGGGGGAGGTGGAGAGCACAGGGGGGCGGCGGAGAGCATGGGGGATGTGGAGAGCATGGGAGGTGGAGAGCATGGGTGGCTGGAGAGCATTGGTAGAGGTGGAGAGCATGGGGGGGCTGGAGAGCATTGGGGGAGGTGGAGAGCATGGGGGGGCTAGAGAGCATTGGGGGAGGTGGAGAGCATGAGGGGCAAAGAGTATGGGTGAGGTGGAGAGCCCAGGAGGGGCAGTAGAAAGATTCAGGATAGGAGGAGCAGTGGGAGCGGCTGCATATAGAACAATCATTCTCTCCATCTTCCTCCTGCAGGCTCGAAATGCCTGCTTCTCCTCTACCTCTCGCAGGCATTCAGAGACTGCAGGAGGAAGATGAAGAGAATGAATGTTCTATATGCAGCCGCCCACACTGCTCCTCCTATCCATGTTACAGGGGGGGGGATGCACTCACATTTTCTGTCATCTGGCTCCAAGGTGCAGCAGGTGTCTCCTCTAGCTCCTCCCCTTCATGTTTCCGTCTGCCCTGCGCCAATGGCTAAGCTTATCAGGCAGCCAGGCGGCCGCAGAGAGGCTGGATGAGCGCCGTGGGCTCAAAGAGCAGCCCAGCTGCTTTGGGCCCTGCAAGGACTTGAGGCCCGGTGGCCCCTGCGTCTGCCGCCAACTGTGCAAGTGCCCGGTTTGCCTTATTGCCAATCCGGGCCTAATGCTGACAGGAAATGAGAGCAAAGTGAAGGTGAGATGAGCTCAGGTCTCCTGTCTTGCCAGGCCGGACTTTGCTGTATGGCACAAAAGGCCTGTACACGATAAGAAAATCGGAAGTAAATGTTCGTACAACTAACAATCAGCCGATTATCTGATCCTTTGTATAGTGCTTTTGACAGCTGATTCCGACTTTTTGGACAACAAAATCTGTAGGTGCAGGCTGTAAATTATTTTACTGTACATGAACACAACGTTCGACTTTTGTTTAATTAGTACCGTTCTCATCTGAAAAGAATCGTAAGATTGGTAAACACACAATCAGATTTTCTGCAGACAAAGCATAGGACTTTTGTCCGAAGGGCGTTGGCCGTGAACTTGTCCTAAATACAAATGGCAAAGAATTATCGGCCAACAAATACGAAACAACGTGTTTTTTCAACTCTTTTGAGCCACCCTTTGGGCAAATTATGCTAATGTTGTGTTATGGTTAGCATTGCTTCTGAGCATGCGTGTTTGTACTTTGGAGTTTTGTCTAAAAGACTTGTGTACACACGATCGGATAATCCGACAATACACATTTGTTGTTGGAAAATTTTAAAGCATGCTATCCAACATTTGTTGGCGGAAAATCCAACAAGAATTGTCTGATGGAGCATACAGCCTGCCATCACACAACTCCAATTGGAAAATCCGATTGTGTGTACATTTAAGACTACGCATGCTCGAAAACAAAAGAATACATTATGAAACAATTCAACGCATTACATCACTTCCAAAGTTGTATTCTGTCATACAAGAGTTTTCATAAGTTGAGTAACCTCTTCACTTTCGATATGAGACTAACGTGCAGCAAAAAACTGACAATTATTCTTCCGATAATCTGATTGTGTGTACCAAGCAGAAATATAATTCCTTTGGCAGGTAAAACAATTTTCATATGTGTATTTCATGATCTGTATATTTTCCTGTTTTCCTGAAGTTCAGCATTAAGGCATTCATTGATTATAGTTTACTGATTAAATGGAAATGTATTAAAATATCCTAAAGAAAATGATAGACTGAGTTTAAAGTGTAAGTTCACCATTACAGAAAATCTGTAAGGAGAACTTACACTGGACCCCCTCAACCACCCCCCCCCCCCAAGTCCCGCGATCCGCCATTGTCAGACTGGTCCATGGATCACACGATAATTTTTTCGGGTTGTAAAAAACTAAGTTTTTTTAAAATGTAATTTAAAACGATGGTGTATGGGCTTCAGAGCATTTTTCGGGTTCTGAAAAACGGGCCAAAAAAAATTCGAACAGCTCTATTTTTTAACGACGTTTTAAACAATGTCGTTTTTCGGGTTGTAAAAAATGATCATGTGTGGGCTTTAACGACGTGAAAAATCTGCGCATGCTCAAAAGCAAGTTATGAGACGGGAGCGCTCGTTCTGGTAAAACTAGCGTTCGTAATGGAGTAAGCACATTCATCACGCTGTAACAGACAGAAAAGCGCGAATCGCCTTTTACTAACACGGAATCAGCTAAAGCAGCCCAAAGGGTGGCGCCATCCACATGGAACTTCCCCTTTATAGTGCCGTCGTACGTGTTATACGTCACCGCGCTTTGCTAGAGCATTTTATTTTAACGATCGTGTGTAGGCAACGCCGTTTTAACGATGAAGTTGAAAAAAACTTTGTTTTTTCTAGAGGCTGAAAAACAAAACTAAACGAAAAATTATCGTGTGTATGCGGCATGAGGCTTACTCTCCTATTCGTACCTCTCAGCATGTACGCATAGGAGGCATTCTAATTGGTCAGCACCGTCACATGGACGGCACTCTCCAATCAGACTCTGTCTAGCCTGCCTTGTTAGTGGTGTAGGAGAGGAGAAAAATTCAGCAGGATTTCAAATCCCCAGACTAGTGAAGCGGCGTCCCGGTGTCTGACAGCAGGGGATCGTTTAACTCTGGTAAAGCGGGATCGGGGGGATGGGGTCTAGTGTAAGTTTACCATACAGATTTTCTGTAAAGGTAAACTTACCCTTTAAAGAAAATTAGAAGAACATGTCACTCTATTACTAGTCCACCCACCTACACACTCCCATGTAGCAAGAATAACTTGCCACACATTTCTGGCAGTATTGAATTGTAAGTCTTATTAACTTGCAGCACATCTTCCCTGGCAAGGGAAGCACAAGTTATAGTTGACATGTTTCCAATTTTTAGCACATTTGCACGGTAAGTCTCTAGCAAGAGCAAAGTTTCAGTGGTGAGTATACAGCAAGAGCTCTGCAAGTCTATAGCAAGAGCCCCACAAGTCTACAGCAAGAGCTCCGCAATTCTACAGCAGGAGCCCCGCAACTCTACAGCAAGATTTATGCGAGTCTACAGCAAGAGACTAGTCTAGTTTACAGCAAGAGTTATGCAAGTCTACAGCAAGAGCCCCGCGAGTCTACAGCAAGAGTTATGCAAGTCTGCAGCAAGAGACCCACAAGTCTACATCAAGAGTTATGCAAGTCTGCAGCAAGAGACCCACAAGTCTACAGCAAGAGTTATGCAAGTCTGCAGCAAGAGACCCACAAGTCTACAGCAAGAGTTATGCAAGTCTACAGCAAGAGCCCTGCAACTCTACAGCAAGAGTTATGCAAGTCTACAGCCAGAGCTCCGCAAGTCTACAGCAAGCATTATGCAAGTTTACAGCCAGAGCCCCAAAAGTCTACATCAAGCGTTATGCAAGTCTACAGCAAGAGCCCCGCAAGTCTACAGCAAGAGACCCGCAAGTCTACAGCAAGAGCCCCGCAAGTCTAGAGCAAGAGCCCCGCAAGTCTACAGCAAGAGCCCCACAAGTCTACAGCAAGAGCCCCGCAAGTCTACAGCAAGAGACCTGCAAGTCTACAGCAAGAACCCCGCAAGTCTACAGCAAGAGCCCTGCAAGTCTACAGCAAGAGCCCCGCAAGTCTACAGCAAGAGCCCCGCAAGTCTACAGCAAGAGACCTGCAAGTCTACAGCAAGTGCTATGCAAGTCTACAGCCAGAGCCCCGCAAGTCTACAGCAAGAGACGCGCAGGTCTACAGCAAGAGCCCCGCAAGTCTACAGCAAGAGCCCTGCAAGCCTACAGCAAGAGCCCCGCAAGTTTAAAGCAAGAGCCCTGCAAGTCTACAGCAAGATTTATGCAAGTCTACAGCAAGAGTCCCGCAAGTCTACAGCAAGAGTTATGAATGTCTACAGCAAGAGCCCTGCAAGTCTCAGTTTTTGGCAAGAAAAAAGAAGCAAGCAGCACAAATCTATAGTCCCACAATCTGGTAAAAATGAACCCACTGCTATTAACCTAATCCCTTACTGTACATGTGTGAAATACATTCAATCCAACAATCATATATAATGATAAACCTTGTGTCATTGCATAAAATAATTCATATATCATACAAAAATGATTTGTTTCTATGAAACAATCCCAGATAGCAAGTAATTGCACATTGCAAACATTCTGCAAGTTCTGGTCCAGTTATGTTGTGTGAAGCCTCGTACAAACGACCGAGGAACTCGACGGGCGAAACACAACGTTTTCCTCGTTGAGTTCCTTGTTAGGCTGTCGAGAAACTCGACAAGCCAATTTTCTCTATTCCCGTCAAGGAAATAGAGAACTTGCTCTCTTTTTGGCTCGTCGAGTTTCTCGAAAGTTTCCTCATCGAAAATGTACACACGACCGGTTTGCTCGGCAAAAAAAATATCTCGCAGCAAGTTTCTTACTGGTTTTTGCCGAGAAACTCGGTCGTGTGTACGAGGCCTCATAGTTATGGCAATTTTTATCAATGCCCAATGCTGTGTGTAAAGTTTTTCTTTAATTGGTTCTGGGGCAGCCATAGAATCACTTTAAGAGTGGTGTGCAGAGAGGTGAATGGTAACCATGAGATCTGATATGGAGTTCAGTGAGTAACCATAATATCCCATTGGTGTAGCACAATTTGGATTTTTTTTTATTTTTCTGTGTTTATATGCTGAAATTTAGCACCGCATACTAGCTCATAATGAAATATTTACCTTAGAACGAGGCGTCAGTAATTTACCTGGTCCACGCCGAGGTAGCTGACATCTTGCCTCGACGTTTCTTCTGGGTATCGCGGCTCCAGCGCTGTGAGTGGCTGAAGCCGCGATGTGGTCACTCCCCTATAGGCTTACCTGTAGGTAAAAGTTAAAAATGGGCCTATACAACTGCTTTAACTCATTGTGCTGTATACAGAGAGACCCATGAATTGTAATGTATACAGGGAGAGCCTTTTCATGGGAAATAGGAAAAGGTGGATACTTTTGTCACCATCTATACTGGACTCACCTCACTCTACGGAGGTCTCAGGTCACATGACCTTTCTGGTCTAGGCATGCCTTATATCCCTAACAGTAAAGCAGAGAGAGGAGGGTTCCCCCGCTACTGGTTTCTCTATTATGCGGTATTGGGCTCAGGGCCGGTGCTACCACTAGGCAAACTAGGCAGCCACCTAGGGCGCCCTGCTGCCTAGGGTGCCAGGCCACTGGTGTTCCTACTCTCGTCTCTCTGAAGCAAACAACTAAGTCTCAGCATCAGCAGGCAGCGTCCACTTAGTTCACACATAAGGGGTCATTTACTAAAGGCAAATCCACTTTTCACTACAAGTGCACTTGTAAGTGCAGTCGCTGTAGATCTGAGGGGTAGATCAGAAATGAGGGGAAGCTCTGCTGATTTTACCATCCAATCATGTGCAAGCTAAAATGCTGTTTTTTATTTTCCTTGCATGTCCTTTCCAGATCTACAGCGACTGCACTTACAAGTACACTGGCAGTGCACTTGGAGTGCAAAGTGGATTTGCCTTTAGTAAACAACCCCCATAGTGTCAGAGGTGCAGTGGCGGCAGAGGACTGTGTCTGTGTCCCAACTCCCAAATGAATGGAAGCAAGCAAACATTCATTGATGGGCGCTGGTGAGGCTGCATTGATGGACGCTTCTTTAAAAAGGTGGGGTATACATGGGCAGGGCAAATGGGGTTGAGTCAATGGGGGGGAGGCGGCAAAATTAGGTTTTGCCTAGGATGTCAAAAATCCTTGCACCAGCCCTGATTTGGCTTGGTCTATAAATGGCTAGATTTGTCTCCTACATTGTGTGCGATGTCTACCATTTCCCTCTTAGGCCTCGTACACACAATAGGTTAAACAGAGGACAACTGTCTGATGGACCGTTTTCATCGGTCAAAACCGATCGTGTGTGGGCCCCATAGGTTATTTAACCATCGGTTAAAAAAAAAAAACTTGCTTTAAATTTAACCGATGGATTCCTAACCGATGGGGAAAAAAACGATCGTTAGTAGGCACAACCATCGGTTAAAAATCCATGCATGCTCAGAATCAAGTCGACGCATGCTTGGAAGCATTGAACTTCAATTTTTTCAGCACGTCGTTGTGTTTTACGTCACTGCGTTCTGACACGATCGTTTTTTTAACCGATGGTGTGTAGGCACGACGGACCATCAGTCAGCTTCATCATGATTCATAGAATCAGTTACGCATAGATAGCCCTAAGATCCGACAGGTGTAATTGACTTACACCGACGGTTCTCAGGATGCAATACTTCGGCCGCCGCTGGGTGGAGTTTGCGTCGTTTTCCAGCGTCGGGTATGCAAATGAGGTTTTACGGCGATCCACAACGGTTTTCGCATTCGTTACGTCGTCGCTAGTAATTTTTTCCCGTCGCAAAGTTATGCCTGCTTTAACATGGCTTAACTTTAGATGAGCCATGTTAAAGTATGGCCGTCGTTCCCGGGTCGAATTTCAACTTTTTTTTTGCGTAAGACGTCCGGGAATAAGAAAGTACGTTACGCACGTCGCCGTTCAAAAAAATTACGTCACTTTGCGCAAAGCACGGCGGGAATTTCAAAACGGAGCATGCGCAGTACGTCCAGCGCGGGAGCGCGCCTAATTTAAATGGTACACGCCCCATTTGAATTGGGCGGGCTTGCGCCGGACGCCTTTACGTTACACCACCGTAAGTTTACACGCAAGTGCTTGGTGAATCAGGCACTTGCGCTGAAAACTTGCGGCGGTGTAACGTATAGACGATACGTTGCGCCGCCGCAAGTATATGTGAATCTGGCCCTTTGTATTTATGCATCTGTTGCCTAATGATTCTCATCATGGGATGACCTATGTATTGTGTATATGTAATAATAATAATAAAATGGTGCATTCATTCAATAAGCTATACAGCAAAAATAGATAAATATGCAGGAATGACTATCCCTAATTAAAAAAATTAAAATAAAATGCAGTAATATGCGATAATATGTGATAATGTTGTGAAACAATGATAAAGTGCACCAATTCAAGAAGCTAAGCAGCACAAGTAGACACATATGCATGAATGCCTATCCCTAATTAAAAAAAAAAAAGCACAAAACAAAAATTACAGTAATATGCGATAATATGCAAAACAGTGATAAAGTGCATTAATTCAAGAAGCTAAACAGCAAAAATAGACAAATATGCATATATGACTATCCTGAATTAAATAAATAAATAATTACAATAATATGCGATAATATGTGGAACAGTAATAAAATAGCTTGAATCAAAAGCAGATATTCATATGCATTTTTATCACTGTTTCACATATTATCACATATCATCGTATTTTTTATTTTTTATATTCAAGATCGTCATTTATGCATATTTGTTTATTTTTGCTGTTTAGCTTCTCGTTCTAGTGCACTTTATCACATATTATCACATATTACTACAATGTTTGTTTTCTGCTCTATTTTTTATTTATTAGGGATAGGCAAATTTGTCTATTTTTGCTGTTTAGCTTCTTGAATTAGTGCACTTCATCACTGTTTCACATATTATCACATTTTTTCTTTCTTAAATGAGGGATAGACATTAATGCATATTTGTTTATTTTTGCTGCATAGCTATTTGAATTAGTGCACTTTATCATTGTTTCACAACATTATCACATATTATTGCATATTACTGTTTTTTTTTATTTTTTATTAGAGATATTCATTCCTGCATATTTATCTATATTTTCTGCATAGCTTCTTGAATTAGCGCACCATTTTTTAAATTATTTTTATTATTAAATATACACAAATACACAGGGCATCCCATGATGGGAATCATTGTGTTTTCAGATCGAGGGGCTACAGATGCATAAATACAGAGGGCCAGATTCACAAAGAGATACGACGGTGTATCTACAGATACACCATCGTATCTCTGACGTAAACTGGTCCTATCTATGCACCTGATTCATAGAATCAGTTACGCATAGATAGGGCTAGATCCGACAGTGTTACACTGTGTTACACTGTCGGATCTTTTTTTAAATTTAAAAATGGCGCCGGGGGCGTTCCCGCTGATTTACGATAAATAATATGTAAATCAGCGAGATACGCAAATTCACGAACGTACGCGGACCCGTCGCAGTGTTCTTACGTAGTTTCCGTAGCGGTTTTCCGTCGTATACTTACCCCTTCTTTTATCAGGCGCAGCCAATGTTAAGTATAGCCGGCGTTCCCGCGTCGAATTTGAATTTTCCTACGTCGTTTGCGTACGCCGATTCACGAACACGCGCGTCGCAAGTCCCGCTCACGTCGCAACCACTGACGTCCTAGTGACGTCAGTGGGAGCAATGCACGCCGGGAAATTCCACGGATGACGCATGCGCATTTAAATCGGCGCGGGAACGCGCCTGATTTAAATATGACACTCCCCTAGCCGCGGAATTTGAATTCCGCTGGGGGATTTAGGATCCGCCGTCGCAAGTTTGGAGGTAAGTGGTTTGTGAATTAGCCACTTGCCTCCTAAACTTGCGGGAGCGGATCTTAATTCACGTAGATCGAGCGGATCTATAGATCCGCTGAGCTACGTGAATCTGGCCCAGAGATTGCAGAGAATAACCAGCCAGGAATAAAGACATCAACTGTGATGGAAGTACTAAAATGAATATTTTTGTGTTATGATTAGAACCACTGAAGTGTTGCCTTTCTTTCATTATATCATGTATTTGTTTTATTTCCTTTTATTGCTTGATCTATATAAGATATAATACATATGTATATGAGTGTATTAGAAAATTATTTTCCTTAAGAGACATTATAGATTTAACCAACCCTTCAGGAAATGATTAAGTGAAGACAGCTGTTATCGCTCCCTTCTACTGCACTCCTAAACTCCCTCCTTCCGACCCATCCCGTCGACTGAAGAATGTTGCCCCTGTGAAATTCAATGGGGATCCCTGTATGGCACGAGGACATTTGTGCTAATTAAAGAGTTTTGAAACGTGTGCAGCATGCCAAGAACAGACGTCACAGGGGCGTGTAATAAGGGACTGGACTATATGAACTGACCTATCAGTATGCTTATGTTTGTGATGTCATGTTGTTAATAAAAGGAGCAGCACAGGCTCCACCCAGTCTCTCTCTGGCTGGAACACCGAAAGTAGCAGTTCTCCCTCTGTTTTCTTCAGGCTTTCATGATTTGGGTCAAATGGCAGAAATGGGTTTTGCCCTGAAATTGTGTCAGGGGTCTCATCTTCATCACAACAGAGTGTAAGAGGGAAATGGTAGACATCACACACAATGTAGGAGACAAATCTAGCCATTTATAGACCAAACCCAATACAGCACAATAGAGGAACCCTCCGCTCCTCTCTCTGCTTTACTGTTAGGGATAGAAGGCATGCCTAGACCAGAAAGGTCATGTGACCTGAGACCTCTGTAGAGTGAGGTGAGCCCGGTATAGATGTGATAAAAGTATCCACCTTTTCCTATTTCCCATGAAAGGGATCTCTCTGTATACATTACATTTCATGGGTCTCTCTGTATACAGCACAATGAATTAATCTCCCTGTATACAGTACAGTACATGGATCTCTTTACAACACAGTACAGTGCAGTCATCTCCCTATATACAATGCATGGCTCTCTATATACACCCCCTGTAGCTGGTGGTATTCTGAATTGTTACTGTATTGCTGGGATTTGTAGTCCTTTTTGAGTTTTCCATTTCCACCTCTCGTTAAATACACACATTGGGGCTATTTACGAAAGGCAAATCCATTTTGCACTGCAAGTGCAAACTACAAGTGCAAAGTGCACTTGAAATTGCACTAAAATTCAAACTAGGAAGTGCAATTGCTGTAAATATGAAGGGAAGATCTGAAATGAGGGGAAGCTCTGCTGATTTTATTATCCAATCATATGCAAGCTAAAATGCTGTTTTTTTTTATTTTCCTTTCATGTTCCCCTCGGATCTACAGCGACTGCTCTTCCAAGTACACTTTCAGTGCAATTTAAAGTGCACTTTGCACTTGTAGTTTGCACTTGTAGTGCAAAGTGGATTTGCCTTTAGTATCACTCCCTAGGGAATTTATTTAACACCTTCAGCACCCCCTAGTGTTAACCCCTTTCCTGCCAGTCACATTTACACAGTAAACAGTGCAGTTGTATAACACTAATCGCTGTATAAATGTGAATGGTCCCAAAAATGTGTCAAAAGTGTCCAATATGTCTGTCGCAATGTCACGGTCACAATAAAAATCGCAGATCGCCGCCATTTCTAGTAAAAAAATACAAAATAAATAAAAATGCAATAAATATATCCCCTATTTTGTAGACGCTATAACTTTTGCGCAACCCAATCAATATACGCTTATTGCGATTTTATTTTACCAAAAATATGTAGAAGAATACATATTGGCCTAAACTGAGGGGAAAAAAAATATTTTATTTTTTAATTGTGATATTTATTAAATCAAAAAGTAAATATTGTGTTTTTTTCCAAAATGTCGCTCTTCTTTTGTTTATAGCGCAAAAAATAAAAACCGCAGAAGTGATCAAATACCACCAAACGAAAGCTCTATTTGTGAGAAAAAAAGGATGTTAATTTTGTTTGGGAGCCACGTCGCACGACGCGCAATTGTCATTCAAAGTGCAACAGCGCTGAAAACTAAAAATTGGTCTGGGCAGGAAGGGGGTGAAAATGCACTGTATTGAAGTGCTTAATATTCATACCAGACCCAAAGGGTCTGGTAATGGACCTAGGGGGAAACTCACGCCATTTTTTAATGATTTTTATCTATATTGCTGGGATCCGACAATACATTACAGTCAAGAGTAGTTTTAAATTAAATATTTTCTTTAGAAATGTTATTTTTCTGTGATACTGTTATAAACATGGGAAAGGTGCACTACTTTACAGGCAGACTAAGGAGACACCCAGGCACAATATTTAAAGGGATATTTCATTTTTATTGTTTCATATTATGCATTATTAAAATCACTGCTCCCCAAAAAACAGCCATTTTTAAAACTTTTTTGCATTGATACATGTCCCCTTTAACAGTGTTCGCGTGTTCACGCAATTTTTTTGCCTCTCCGCATGTTCTGGTGCAAGCCAAATCTGGGGTGTTCAGCTCATCCCTACAATTGTACAACAAACGTGTGAAGTAAGGATGAGCTCCGGCGTGTTCGCATAGAACATGTGCAGTGCCCGCCAGGAAGTCGGCACCCGCGCTGCGCTAATCACAGCCAGGCAGACATTGTCCAATGCTCGACTGCAGAGATCGGGATATGTCTGCCTGGCTGTGATTAGCGCAGCGCGGGTGCCGACTTCCTGGCGGGCTCGGCACGTGTTCTATGCGAACACGCCGGAGCTCATCTTTAGTGTGAAGCCTGGCAAGTCTAGCAATAGCTTAGCAAGTAATTTTCTAACTTGCAGCTTAATTGCTTGCTATCTGGGGCTGACTGATAAAAGTCACCCGCCTCTTCAGGTGTCAGTGTTTAAGCCTAGTGATTGGCTGCTCAGGCCCAAGCTCTGCAGCTGGGAAGGAGATCTTATCCCGTCTCACTTCTTTCAGAACCACATAAAAATGTTTTGGCTGTGCATATACTGTATACATAGGAAAAGGTCTATTAATGTTTGGTTTACAGAAATGATGAGTTAATCACTCACTGTTCTAATAGGGCTCTTCTGCTTTTCAAATATGTTTCCTTATATTTGTTGTCTTAGCAGATAAGTCTTTGGGCCCTTTCACACAGGGCTGTCCATGTGCGGGCTCCGCTTTGCTCAGCAGGGATCGCTCTGTCGATCCCCGCTTAGCAGGAAGATGCCAAGTCAGTCTCTGCACACTGTGCAGGGACCGACCTGTCAGAACACCGTTCTCCCCTATGGGGGATCGGATGACGACGCACCGTAGAGTCCGTTGTCATCCGATCCGATCCGCCAGACGGATGGAAAAGTAGGGCTTTCCTCTGTCACACTTTGGCGGATCGGAGCGGGTCGGATGTCAGCAGGCATGTCACCGCTGACATCCGCGGCTCCATAGAGGAGCACAGAGCGCCAGTTCAGGTCCACCTAAAAAACTGGCAGGTGAACCTAAACGGTCCGCTCGTGTGAAAGGGCCCTTTGTGTTAAAAAAAAGAGAGCAAATGAGATATAAATTTATCTATATAGCTATATCTCTCTATATAGATATATCTCTATCTATCTATCTATCTATCTATCTATCTATCTATCTAATATATATATATATATATATATATATATATATATATATATATATATATATATATATATAGTTACCTATGCACTGTATGTTCCAAGTTAGGTATGGCTTACTATTGCTGGCTATGTCTAGCTTGTTGTACGGTTAAAAAAAAACCACTAGCATACATAAAAAAACACATTATATAATATTATCAAAAGGGTACTTAAACCAGCAATCGAAAGATAATACAAAAAATGTGATTGAGGCTTTAATGGTTCCAAAAGAAAATTCATAATTGCACCCCAAAGGTATGTGATTGCACAATAAATTATAAAAATAATCCCCATTAAGGTAATACACATTTATAACAGAACAACACACTGCAATGATGTGCGTGGATGCATGCACACTAATAATGATTAATCAACTTATAGGCACTGCAAATAATCAGGATTTGTAAGACAATATACTGTATATGTACCGCTACTCCCGTTGGAGCCAAAGGAATACTGTTCAGGTTTCCCCACAATCTTCACCCCGCAGCGGGGCTCACAGGCTCATCCGCACTTTTTTCAATGATCAGTCTAGGGGTGTTGTTTTTTTTGTTTTTTTGGAGAACTTGGATAGGGTTAAGGGAAATAGGTGGAAAAACAAGAACTATTTACACATGAGGACTTAGATTTTCTTCAGGACAAGTTATATGAAGGTCTTGTAGCAAACAGTAGACTTCAGCTTTAAGGTAGTGGTATCAGTAGCAATTACTGTAAATTCTTTCTTAGAGCCACAAGAGCAGAGTCTCTTTATATAGAAATGACCTGGTCAAAGCTCTTCAGGACACCAGCCGGTTTCTCCTTTAAACAGACCCACAGCTGACTTTCTCCAGCACCTGTGGGGTGGCAAAAACACAAATGTCCCCAAGAACTCTCAGAACCATCTGTACTCACACAAGGCCCAAGGAACAGCTGGTTGACTCCTTCCAACTTCCAAGCTACATCTTGCTTCGGTGATTCCAGACCAGATCTTCAGCGGACAGCCTCCCCTCAGGCAGCTTTCTTTAGCTCCAGGGTCTCAGCACCCAGGCCCTCAGGTTGCCCACCTGAGGCCTCACGACAGCAGACATAGTACCAGTGCCTGGGAGGGCGACGTGTTCTCCAAGCTGAACTTAATCCTCTCCAGCATGTTCTCCAAGCTGAACTTAATCCTCTCCAGTGTGTTCACAGAACATATACAGTGTCCCAACATGCCATCAGAGCATGCCTCTGGGATACACCAGGGCTGTATCAATTGATGCTGCCATCTGCATAGCCCCACACCTATTATCCAGAAACGTTTCAAGCTCCCTGGATACAGAGAAAGCTATCAGGAAGACTGCACATATCACTGGCAATAAACATGAGATTACCATTGCCAGTGATTTGCGCGGTTCACATCGTTTTTTTCTTATGACTTTTGTGTTTGTCTTCACCTTTTGAAGTAACTGCAGCAGTCACTTGTCACATCATTCATTTCACTTATTGAGCTTTACATTTATGTTCACCTGAGACCTTATATCCTAGACGCAGAGCTATTGTTTTCTAATATCATCAGGCAGGCTGGCAGCATCTGAGCACACTGAGCAGACCGTACTAGCAGAATGCAGCTTCACTGAGTACAGTGAGAAAACGGGGATGATTTACTAAAGACAGGTCACTTGCAGGAGCAGTTCCTCCTGAGCTTAGTAAATGAGCAGAAGCTCTGCTGACTTCTATCATCAAAAATGCTGTTTTTTTCTTTCCACTGATTGAGTATTCTTTGCAAAGTGAAGCTTTACTTAATTTACTAAACTCTGGAGCAGCTGCACTTGTAATCCATAATTAGAGAATGATCTGCTCTCTCCATGGGACCAGGGTCTGAACTGAGCTATTTTCCGTGCTCTGACCAGGAGAAGAAGACAAAATTCCTGGTCACCTCCATAGACCATAATCAGTGGGTAGAAGGCTAGCCCCTTAACCTCTCCAAAAGCCCCTGTCCCGGTTGGATTGTCCCAGGTACAACATTGCATGATGGAGTAATTATCAGTCAAACTATCGCAGTACTGAAAACTGAAAATGGCCTGGTAATGAAGAAGTACTACAGGTTGGTACTAAAGTAGTTAAGTCCTTCTGTTGCATTCTACATTCTACTGGAAAATAGAATTGCTCATAAATCAAATGTAATTAGAAGACCCCATGCAGAATCAGTCACCTGAGTAGGCACCAGAGTTGCTGAAAGATAGAAGCCAATCGAGGAGTCAGTCTTTCAACAACTACTCAAGATGATACATCCAAATCATGGGTGTCAAACTAAATTTCATTGTGAGCCACATCAACATTATGGTCGCCTCAAAGGGCCGGTTGTATCTGTAAGACTAGACATCCTGTGCACACCACCCCCCCTTACATCAGATGTCAGGAGCCCTCTTCATCAGCAGTCAAGCGTCTCTCACCCTCCTTTACATCACATCACACCCCCCTTACCATGTGCTGCTGCTGGGAAGACATTGCTGGCAAAGTTGGGAAGAAAAAAGTGCAGAGTCTAAAGGAGGACCAGAAGAGGGCTGGAGTAAAGAGTCAAGTACCCGATTCTGCTGAATTTTAAGATCAGAGGAGCTGGAGATGAGGTGGTGCTGCAGCTGCATAGAGGGGCACTAGATCTGGCAAAGGAGTTCTGCCTTCCTCTCTGCTGCCAATTGCAAGAGGAGGGTGGTGATGAGGGGGGTGTTGCATCTGCAGCAGAGGTGTGAGGGCCACATGAAATGGCCTGGTAGACTGTAGTAGGCCCGTGGGCCTTGTGATATGTTATTCATACGCCACCTGTTGAAGTCTACTTAGACGAAAAACGTCGGGCTTGGCTTATTGCTCCCCATATTGCTCCTTTTTACTTTTGTGGTCACAAATTTTTACTACTATGGCTGTCAGTCAGTTTTTATTCAATAAAACCTATCCTTTTTGATCTATACCATGTGGAGCCCTTCTTTTTTCTCTTTATATCGTCCTCGATAAGAGTTTTTTTTTGCCCTTCCATCCGGCTGTTTCAACTTGATTTCTCAGCCTTACAGTCACCTACAATACCCCTGGAAGCTGCTCCTCGAAATGCCTGGCTTCCCATGATCATTGTGAAAGACTGCCCATCTTGACTCTCTCTGCTCGATTGACTCGTTGTCATCGACATTCAAGTCCACCATCTCTGGTAAGAGTACATACCCATTATTTTGATTGAAGATACAACACCTTGAAAACAGGAAAACACTGCCGAGAATCTCACGATGAGAAAATAGAGAACATGTTCTCTATTTTTCTCGTCGAGATTCTGGGCGGTTTTCTTGACGAGAAACCTGAAAGCCTCGTACACACGCTCGGTTAGAAAGCTCTGCCAGCAGTTTTCTTGCTGGTTCTTGCAGAGAAAACCAAGTGTGTGTACGAGGCTTCAGAGTACAGGAAGATGTCAGGTAACAGGGTGTGAAGTATAAAGGTAAATTGTAGGTTCAAAAAGTTTGTCCATTTAGACAAAATCTCTAAATGGCTGCTCAGAAAAAAATAATAAAAATATGTTTTGGTTTTTATAACAACTCAAAAAAATCCTCACTTTACCTGGAGTTGCTATTTATATTGTTTTGGTACCAGAAACATAAAAACAACAAAAAAGTTATAGTTGACCTCAATATCCAACTATTCTGAGAAGTTTAAATATTGTCATTTACGCAATAGATTCTGCATACGTTTGCATTGAATAAAAATACGTCTATTCATTGTCTCGTTACAGGGAATAATTCAGTCCATAAACCTTCTGAAAATCTCACTTGGCCAAAATCCCTCCAGGAATTCTCAGGGCACTAGAGTGTCTGAGATATTTTAATAAAATTACAGTTTATATCTCTCTCCTATTTATCAGTTCACATCACAAAATAAACTTCGGTGAAATAGAGTAACAAGGCAAGGAAAAAAGAAACGAGGAGAAAAATGAAAGAGAACTAAAAGCATTCTACAGCTCTAAAGTAGTGATGAGCAGAGTGAGCATGAGTTTGTAGCAAAGCTAACTATTTTTTCTGTTTACAGGGTATAGAGACATAATAGTTAACTGATTCCTTTTAAAATTGATTAAAAATAGATACAAATCAATCATATATTGTACCTCTAGTTTCGTTTTTGCATCTAGTTTCGTTTTTGCATCTAGTTTCGTTTTTGCATGTTATCCTGCCTCTGTGCATGTACAGAGCCATAGAGCAGTGATGGTTTGGAAAATGAAACTAAAATCTCCCAGTACTGTGGTCATCAGGAAACAGACAACCAGGAAGTGTCCAGAACAGAGAAGAATTACAGCAACATCAGAGCAAAAATGAACATGAGGACATGAAACCAGGACTGCAGTAAGGTAAAGGAAGCTATTTAGCTAAAAACATTTTTTTCCTTTAGTGACCCTTTAAGCTGGTTAGGTAAAATTTGCACAAAAAAATATTAAAGCCAAAAATCGAATTGTAGCTTAATTCGTAGGATGTGGGTGTTTTTGGATACAGTTTAAAGTACTTGTTACCCCAACACTTCATATTCCTGATATGTGCCTGCTGTGCCATGTACTTGTAAGATAAAGTACCCCGTTCTCTTTGTATTGCTTCCTTTGTGTGAATTTCCTGGTGTTCCTGCCAGTCCCTCTGCTTTTCTACTAAAAACTGACCACAATAAGCAGGAGAACACACAGTGGTCAGTTCTCTAGCTGTGTTCTCCTCCAATGATCACACTTGACACAGGTCCTGACACCTCACCGCTGCAAAGACATTCACTGGGAACCTCAGTGTGCTGTTGCTTCTCCTCCCCCCAGCTCTTATGCAGCTGAGAACAGAGGGAATCTGATCACTTATAAAAAAAAAAAAAGTATTTATCATGTTTTTTCATATCTATAAATAAAGGTTTTGCATTTCATTTCTATTTAAAAACTGAATGAGATGTTTTACAAGGTGATCATTTACAATCACTTTAAGGTAGTTTAGTTTTCACTATGTTTTTGTGAACAATTTAAAACAATGACACACACTGATTAGGAGCATTTGGCAAAAGAACAGATCCACGATAGTTCAGATTTATGTCTGTAATCCACAAGAGGCATTAAATGCCCATAGGGGGTTATTTACGAAAGGCAAATCAACTTTGCACTACAAGTGCAAACTAAAAGTGCAAAGTGCACTTGAAAGTGCACTTGGAAGTGCAGTTGCTGTGAATCTGACATGCAAGGAAAATAAAAAACAGCATTTTAGCTTGCATATGATTGGATGATAAAATCAGCAGAGATTCCCCTCATTTCAGATCTACCCCTCAGATTTACAGCGAATGCACTTCCAAGTGCACTTTCAGTGCAATTTAAAGAGCACTTTGCACTTGTAGTTTGCACTTGTAGTGCAAAGTGGAGTTGCCTTTCGTAAATAACCCCCTATGTGTCATTTTATATTGGCTCTTGCATTTAGACAAAATGGTGGCATTTTTCTAATAAAAAAAATGATTATTACTTGTAATATCTGTACTGGGTCTATACAGGACCATAAATTGCCAACATCCCTGTTGATACATTTAAACAATGAGAACTTCCCATGGGATTTTAAATGTCATTAACAGCAAAAATGTTACATATAATACAATTTATTGTCATTTTTATATGTACTGATTAAAACAAGTTGCATTAAAAATCACATGCTTAGTGCAATAAACAAACATATGAAATAAATAGACAGACAGAACCCTAATCTGGCAGGGACTGAGTCACAATGCACCCCACTTGAGAATTTTTTTAATGGGATGAGTCCCAGCTAGAAAATTCCAATTTAATTGTCTTATTGTTAAAATATTGGGGGAGTTAAATTATATCTAAAGCCAATTATTTTTTTTCCATTTTGGATTGAGTAAAAGATGGTTGAACCCGTTGCCATTTTTGTTTTCTATCTATTTCAAGAGATGTCTCTCCACTTCCTTTCCTATAGACTTACCAGGTACACAGACCATATCTTTCCAATCCCCCAGATATATACTAATGGCAGACAGGGTTTCTGTAATTAAAAATAGAGATGTGGTATATCTATCCTTATTTGTAAAAAATAATTAAAATGTTTTCTTGTAGTGGATTTCTATGCCCGATAGCTCTATCAAAGAAATACTTTGCTATACTATTATTATTATTATTATTATTATACAGAATTTATATAGTGTCAAGAGTTTATGCAGCACTTTACAAAATGAAAGGGAAACAATACAGTTACAATACAAAACAATTCAAGAGGATTAAAAGGGCCCTGCTCAGCTTACAATCTAATACTACTCTATTACTACTATACACCGACGTCAAGTGTTTTTTTTTTGTTTATCTCAAGTCTTCCTACTTAAACAAATTCCAGTTTTTGAGAGTTTTTTTGCATGTGTTTCTCCAAGTTCAGTGTCCTACCATCTAAATGCACAACTCATTCATTCGATTCTGAAAGACACGTATAAACCTCAGAACAGTTTAAAAAAATATATATACATGAAACGCTTCCATAACATATGACCATACTGAAAATAGCTTAAACTTTGTCTGAGCCTACCTTAAAGGAGAACTTCAATACAATAGTTAAGGGCTGCTCAGCAACCAGCAACTGTTGAGACAATCAACACTTTGGTTGGAAGTATGTAATGTATAATGTAGTGTATCTAGTGCACAAGTCTGTAAGGCACATGCAAGTGCAGGGGTCAGGGTGTGTAATGCAAAGAGTGCAAGGGTCAAGTGTACATAACACACAGAGCTGATGGGGCCAAGAGTAAGTAATGCACAGAATGCAGTAGTGTGGAGTATGTAACACTTACAGTTTGGGGTCAAGAATAAAGATACCGGCCCATCCAGAGTGCTTTGGTGGATTGGAAATTCATAACGCACAAAGTGTAGGGGTCAGGAATATGTCATGGACAAAATGCATGAGTCAGGTTTACATAATACACAAAATGCAGGGGCCAGGTGTGTGTAGGATGCAGGAGTGTGCAATGTGTAGAGTGCAGGGGTGAGTAGTATGTAATAAAATGGTACAGTCAAAAGTAAATAATGATAAGACTGCAGGAGTCAAGGGTGTGTAGCACACAGCATGTAGGTGTCAGGGGAGGGCAAAATTACCCCTGTAAGCAATATTATCCCACTCTTCCCCTCTCTTTAAAATTTAAAATTCCACCTCACTCCAAAAAAGTCCAGCATTAATCTATACTCTGACTCCACCCCCCATCTTAAATTCCCTATGCAAGCTGAAATTCTCCACCAAAAAAATGAAAAATATTCTACCCTTGCTGAAATTCCCCATCACAGCGCACTTCTTTACAGCCTCTACAAGTCCCCCATGCAGCACAACCCCCCCCCCCCCCCAAAGCCCAAAGAAATTTCTACCCTCGCAATACAAATACTCCCCCCCACCCCAAAATTCCCCTTCTATCCAAAATACCCCTCCCCTCTCTCTACACAAAACTTCTCTACCCCAAAACCTCCCCTCTTGGCTGCAGCCACTGATTATAGAAAAAATAGGAGGGTAATTGCGCTAAACCAAATGATTATTTCGTAGGGGAAAACAACCATGTGATGGGCATAAAGCCCAAATATTGTGTCATAAAATTATTGACCTTAACCACTTCCATACCGGGCACATATACCCCCCTCCTGACCAGGTGAAATTTCAGCTTCCGGCACTGCGTCGCTTTAACTGACAATTGCGCAGTCGTGCGACGTGGCTCCCAAACAAAATTGGCGTCCTTTTTTCCTCACAAATATAGCTTTCTTTTGGTGGTATTTGATCACCTCTGCGGTTTTTATTTTTTGCGCTATAAAACAAAAAAAGCAACAATTTTGAAAAAAAAATCAATATTTTTTACTTGTTACTATAATAAATAGCCAAATTTTTTTTTTCCCCAAAATTTTTTCTCAGTTTAGGTCGATACGTATTCTTCTACATATTTTTGGTAAAAAAAAAAAAAATAATAAAAAAAAAAAATCGCAATAAGCGCTTACAAAATATGGGACAGAATTATTATTATTATTTTTTTTTTATTTTTTTTACTAGTAATGGCGGCGATCTGCGATTTTTTTATTGGGACTGCGACATTATGGCGGACACATCGGACACTTTTGACACATTTTTGGCGCCATTCACATTTATACTGCGATCAGTGCTATAAATATGCACTAATTACTGTATAAATGTGACTGGCATTGAAGGGGTTAACACTAGGGGGTGAGGAAGGGGTTAAATGTGTAGCGTGGGTGTGTTCTAACTGTGGGGGGAGGGGGGTGACTGGGGGAGGTGACCGATCTGTGTCCCTATGTACAAGAGACACAGATCGGTCTCCTCTGTCCCCTGACAGGACGTGGAGCTCTGTGTTTACACACAGAGCTCCACGTCCCTGCTCTGTCACTGCTGATCGTGGGTGCCTGGCGGACATCGCGACCGCCAGGCACGCGCATCGGCATCTCGGGGACGCGCTGCCGCCGGCGCACTCGCGCGCCCCCCAGTGGCCGGAGGAATCCAGGACGTCAATTGACGTCCTGTTGAGTTTCCAGAGCCACTGTGAAGCCGTCATTTTACATGCGGATGGTATTCAAGTGGTTAATGACAATCCAATAAAGTAATAACAAAGTGAAATGGTGTCTCTGAACAGAGGAGGCCGCAACCACCCAAATTGGATAATTGGGCGAGTGCAGCACTCGTATGCCCAAAACACGATACTAATGGATAGGGAATTCAGTGAAGGCTCACAAATCCACAAACAAGTAATCAGAAACAGTGTGAATTATAAACCATAAATCAAAAGTGAAATATATAGAAGGTTCAGACATGATAAACCAAAGTCCATATGTTTGTCTGAACAGGTACGGAAACAGTTCGTGAAGGGATCAGATTGAGGAAAAACACCCGTGCACAATCCAAATGGTAAATGGTCCCAGTCACCACGTGTGAATCCACCACTGTATGAAAATATGCTTACCAGATATAAAGGTCCTAATGGACCAAACCCAGCAGTTCACTCCACATTGGGGGCTAGATATTGATGTGTCCACGCCACAGGGACTGGAGAATGATGTATCCACAGCAGGGTATGGCTTCACATAGGGCTCAATAGCATGGGTATAGAAGAAAAAATGCTCCACATAGCATAAAACCAGAGATGATAAATTTAAAAACTAGGCAAATAAGTAAAACACTCACATTTGAGCAGACATAAAAAAGCATTTCAGCCTGTAACATGGTTGTTTTCCCCTACGAAATAATCATTTGGTTTAGCGCAATTACCCTCCTATTTTTTCTATATTCTTTGTTCTTTACAATCTAATTGCTGCTTATCAATCCAGACTTTAGCACTCGAACCTAGCGCAGTTGTCCCCACTCTTTTTTATGCAGCCACTGATTGACAAAAGTTTATCAGCTTGTCTTTTCGACTTCTGTTGAACATGGATGACCAAACACTGATTGAAATTTGGCCAGTCCCTGCTGAACCAGGCCCATTTCGATCAGTCTTTGGCCAGATTTAAGCAGGTCAGACATGAGTCAAATTCCGAAAGAATTTTCTTAGAAAATCATAACTAAGAATTGTCTTTCGAATTTCGCACCATTAGTGGGCTGCAGCAATTGGCGATTTTCGTGCGAACATTGAATTTCAGTGATCTGGCATGTTGAAAATGTTTGTAACAAATTTCTAATAAATGATGGGGGAATCGTACAAGAAATATAATCGAAAAAGAAACGTGCATGAGCTGTGACCTCGAAAAAAAATTAAGATTATTAGCCACAAATTTTGTTTTCTGAAGTAACATGAGATAAAAGTTGGTCGAATTTCGAAATCAATTGTGGCACCATCTCATCACAAAACACATGAAATTTCAGATTTTCGAAAGAAAATTTGTTCGAATTCGACCCATGTATGGCCGGATTAACTCAGCACTACCACACAGCACTGCCCTATCTGGTAGGAAAGGAGACCTCTGCTGCAGTTAATTAATACATGCAGCAATTGCTTTTCTCTTTTTTACCTGTCAACGTTGCCATTCTTAGCACATGAGTACTGTACAGCTGGTTGGCTTCTCATGTTTCTCATGTTGCTCCTCTCTGAGTTCTGCTTGATAAGGAAATGCAAGAAACTGATCAAATTCAGGTACTTACACTTAATTTTAGTATAATTATTATTATTTTTAATATACAAGTTTATGTAGTGCTTTACACTGGAAAAGGGGAGACATGCAGTTACAATATAATAAAATACACAAGGGTTAAAAAGGCCCTGCTCAGAAGAGCTTACAAACTGATAGGGTGGGGCAGGTGGTACAAAAGGTTGTTACTTTAGGGAATGAGCTGATGGAAGGTATATGAGATTAGTTGGAGGCTTCCCTGAAGAGAGTTTTCAGGGATCGCTTGAAGGCAGCCAGAGTAGGAGATAGCCAGACAGGTTGAGGTAGAGAGTTCCAAAGGATGGGAGAGGCTCTGGAGAAGTCCTGGAGACAAGTATGGGAGTAGGAGACAAGGGAGCTTGAGAGCAGAAGTTTTTGAGAGGAGCGGAGAGGACTGTTTGGGTGATATTTGGAGATAAGATTGATGATGTAGCTTTGCGAATGGCTTTGTATGTTGTAGATAGAATTTAATTTGCTAATTTGGCGATGGGAAGCCAGTGTAGGGATTGGCAGAGAGAGGTGGCAGACACTGAGCGGTTGGTAAGGTAGATAAGTCTGGCATTCATGAAAGACTGAAGAGGGCATAGCCTATGGACAGGTAGTCCTATGAGTAGGGAGTTGCAATAGTCAAGGCGAGAGATAACAAGGGAGTGAATGAGTAGTTTGATGGTTTCATTAGTTAAAAAGGGGCAAATTTTAGAGATGTTATGGGGATGAAGTCTACAAGCTTTGGACAACAATTGGATTTGGAGCTGAAAGGACAGGTCAGAGTCTAGGATTACACCTAGTATCCTGGCATGAGGAGAGGGATTGATGGTTGCGTTATTGACCTTGATGGGAAAGTCATTGAGGGGGGCACGGGCAGGGGGGAATATTATTAGCTCAGTTTTAGAGAGATTTAGCCTAAAGAGGTTGTAAAGTCAGAAGATTTTTTATCTTAATGCATTATATGCATTATAATAAAAAGCCTTCTGTGTGCAGCAGCCCCCCTTAGCACCCTTAAGGCTGGGCTCACACTTCATGTGGCATGGTTTTTGGCTGAATTTGAACCTGAAATGGAACCAAAGATGCACAGGACTTTTCTGCTGTGCACTCTTCGACAGTCCTGGAGATGTGTAAACCAGCTCTATTGAGAGTCAGGTCACACTCTCCTGTCATGCAAATTGGATGCGGGGAAACCCAATAGTGTGAACCCAGCCTAATACATACCTGAGACCAATCTCTGTCCAGCGAATGTCCACAAGTGTCTCGACCGTCCTGGATTCTCCCCCCTGATTGACTGAGACACATGCTCCCGCCGGTGGCAATCAAAGTCAGTTAGCCAATCAGGAGAGAGAGGGGGTGGGGCCAAACAGCAGCACCGGGTCAGAATGGACAGACAGAGCTGCAGCTCGGCTCAGGTGCCCCCATAACAAGCTGCTTGCTGTGGGGGCACTTGACAGGAGGGAGGAGCCAGGAGAGCTGAAGAGTGAAGAAGGACCTGAGAAGAGAAGGATCCAGGCTGCTCTTCTCTGTTCAAATCCACTGCAACAGAGAAGGTAAGTATGACATGTCTGTTATTTTTATTTAAAAAAAAAAACAACAAGACTTTAGTATCACGTTAAGCAAGTGGTGCGACATCCATGCTGATTTGTCAGTTAGTAAGTCAGTAATACAAGAAGAGACTGAAGGAGAGAAGTAAGGAGTAGCGTATAAGTACCTGCATTAAAAAAACATACATTTATGTATTAGTGGCATTGATTTGTGTCTTTTAAATCTCCCTGGTGTTGGGCTTTAACTAATAATAAAGTATTACTCTCAGAAATGTTTTTTTTTTTTTTTAATGGATTCAATTTGCTGTTGTATGTTTTGATTTAAATAGAGCACAATTGGTTGGAAATACAAAAGACATGTCTTTCTATATTTTCTTGGAACAGTTATTGTAACAGAAAGGACAAAGTTCTTATAGTATTCACTAAAACTATTTTAGTGAAATGTTTACTTACTGCAGTGAGAAGTAAATAATTATCTAGAGCTGAGAGAGAAATTGATTATGTTTTAATGCAAAAGTCACGTAGGCGGATTTCGAATGTAACCATTAAACATTGGTGTAAAATGTAGGCTGAAGCTGCGTTATAGAGTACAATATATCACAAGCTACTATGTTAATTGTATTCTTTAGAACATTTAACTATTAGAAATAATTACAAGGATAGCTGCCAAAAAATGCGTAATTAATCAGGACAAAGGCCTTGAACAAACAATTACTGGGTCTCTGAATACACCAGTGTTTTATACTGTGCTTTTATACTTGCTTGTTTACATCTCCATTTAGCACCGTATTTTTCCAGCATTTTCAAAGTGGCATTATGCCAAAATAGGTTGAGAAAAAGACTAGATGGCATTAGAGAAAATGGCTGAAACATGGCTTTGTAAGAGGAAGTTCTACTGGGAGAATGGTATTACCCACTTCCCATCCGCGCTATAGCCGAATGACAGCTAGAGCGCCAATATACTTTGCCAGGAGGCCATCAATAGACGTCCTTCTCTTTGCACGCTCCCCACGCCCCCCTGACAGCGTGAGAAGAGAAAAAGCCAATCAATTGCTTTTGTGCAAGGGACATCGGTCCTGAAGAGGAAGAGGTACATCCACGTCATCTGTGCCCACCAGTACCACCTGCCTGTGCCCACCAGTGCAAAACAGTGCCATCTATCAATGTCCAGGAGTGCCACCTATCAATGCCCACCAGTGGTGCCAATCAGTGCCTTGTCAGTGCCACCTAGCAGTGCTGCCTATCAGTGTCACCTACCAGTGCTGATCAGTGCCCATCATTGCCACCCATCAGTGCCCATCACTGCCACCTATCAGTGCCCATCACTGCCAGCTATCAGTGCCACCTATCAGTGCCACCTAGTAGTGCCAATTCTCAGTGCCCACCAGTGCCACCTATCAAAGCCCTTCAAAGCCACCTCTCAATGTCACCTCTCAGTGCCCACCAGTGCCGCCTATCAGTGCCCACCAGTGCTGCCTTATCAGTGCCCATAAGTGCTGCCTTATTGGTGCCCATCAGTGCAGCCCATTGGTGCCCATCAGTCCAGCCCATCAGTGCCCATCATTGCAGCCTATCAGTGCCCATCAGTGCAGCCTCATACGCATACATCAAAAATTACCGTTTTTCTAAATTTTATAACAAAATGCTCTGTGTGAGTGAGGTCACAGGTGGCTGGAAGCGGTGTTATTCACCCCCAAAATGGGATGCTGTTAGTGTCCAGCAGGAGTGTCATGTGTAATACCTTGAGGCTCAATGATCAGCAGGCGTCAGCTCTGGCAGGTCCTCCATTACGGATTAGATCAGGGAGCTGCTCAGCCGCTGCGGGCATTATCCAAGCTCTGTCTGCACATGGCAGGAGATCCTCAGAGCGTGGTAGAAGGGGAGGAGGCGGAGGAGGAGAATACATGGAGCCACAGTGATCCTGGTCTCTCGAACAGTGCTTATGTGGCAGAGAAAAACTAGCTGTGCGCACTGTGGGCTTTGCCCCAAATTAAAGACTCTGAGGGCACCGACCAGAGGGCATTAACTCCCACACACAGTAGGAAAATTAGGCGGCCACGTGGCTCCTAGGGTGCAAGGCTTTAGGTGACCGCCTAATTTGCCTACATGGTTTACGCTTTGATCTGGAGAGTACAGGTCCCAGGATTGTTTTACCACGGGATGGAAGCCTGTTTATAGAATTGGAGATTTTCCTACCCTCGGGGACGGAAAATATAGATTTTATTAAAAACAGGAGGCGAGTGTTATGCTATAATCTTTCTTTACTGTCATCCAGCAGCAAGAGTTAATGAAAAGAAAAAACGTTACACAGATAGGTATGCAAATGAACATAGGTAGACCAATCAGGTAAAAGGAGTATGTTATAAAGGTGAGGTACAGGTGATATTCTTCCTCTTTCTTGATGATAAAACTAGACTGGAAATAACTTGAACTGGAAACTAATTGGAACAACTTGAACTGGAACTCATTCTTCAATATGTCATGAAGTCCACAGTAGAATAGGCGCATTAAGCTGAAAAAGAATGCATTATGTAAGAGCAAAATAAATCTTGAAGGGTAGGGTATTCGGGTGGGATAATACTCGCCTCCTGTTTTTAATAAAATCTATATTTTCCGTCCCCGAGGGTAGGAAAATCTCCAATTTTATGGCAAACAGGAGGCTCATATTATGCTTGTTCAAAGCTGTATACTCTAGAGCATTAAATAAACGTACAACCTATAGTTATAATACATTCATAGACACATGAGATTCAGGTCTAAAGTAGAAATTCTTAAAAGTGGATTCTGAAGACCAGTTTGCGGTTCGCATTAAATCTGATAGAGAACCACCTGATTGAAATACCTTAGTGGCCATTGCACCTCTGGTGGAGTGGGCGCCAAATATGGAAATGTCAATGCCTGCCAAATCCATGGTTTGTCTCACACATCTAGCCAAGGTGGGTGAGGAAACTGGATGGAAGGGTTTGCAGTAGAAAATTAGTAATTGAGATGAGTCAGGGTCTCTAAAAGGTTGAGATTTGGTTTCATAGGTTTTTAGACATTGGACTACACAAAGGTTTGGATTGAAGGGAAAGGCCGGATAGAAGACCGAATGTAAGTTGGTCTTTGTGCGTCTGAAAATGGAAAATTGAACACCCTGGGGAGAGAATTGTCTACGGGATATATCTAGGGCTTTTACATCCGCTACTCTTTTAAGGGAGATGAGACAAAGTAGTACTGTTAGTTTGAAAGATAGAAGTTTTAAAGACAGATTCTCATTATCACCCCAGGAGTTAAGAAAATTTAAGAGGATGAGGATTCTGAAATGGGTCTAGTAGAATAGAAGGGAATACTGGGAGTAATCGTGGGTAGTCTATGCTCATCTCCAGAGCCTGAGGGAACCATGTTTGGGATGGCCAGTAAGGGGTTATCAGAACTATGTTCGATTCTAGGTAACGTGTCAGAAGGAGAGCCCTTGATATTAGAGCAAAGGGGGGGAAAGCGTAAGATGTTCCTTTCGGTCAAATTTGTAGAAGGGCATCTGTCCCCAATGCTTCTGGGTCTGGACGCCAACTGAAATATGTTGGAATCTGTCTGTTCAGGCGTGATGCAAACAGATCTATCTGGAAAGGACCCCACAGGGAGTTTTAGATGTTGAAAAAATGTCTGGTTCAACATCCAATCGCTGGAATCTGTTAGATAACAGGGAATTCCAGTCTGCAATGGAATTGGATAGGCCTGGGATGTATTCCGCCTTCAATATAATGTTCTTGTCCAGGCAAAAATGCCAAAAATCCTTTGCAATGTTCGCCAAAGGTTTGGATTTTGTACCTCCTAAGCGATTGATGTATTGTACTGCGGATATGTTGTCCATGCGCAGTAGAATACAACAATCGGATCTGTCTCTCGCAAAACTCTTGAGAGCAAATGATCCCGCTAAGAGTTTGAGACAATTGATATGTAACAGAGCTTCGTCTGGAGACCATTTCCCTCCTGTTGTAAGAGGGCTTGCGTCTGATTCTATTATTAAATCCGGATGTGGATGGAAGATAGTCTTCCCATTCCACATCTGGATGTGAGTCAGCCACCAAAGTAATTCTTCTTTGGTGTCCGGAGTTAGTGTTATCTCGTCGGAATATGCCAAGCCGTCTCTTAGATGTTGGGCTTTTAGTCTCTGTAGTGCTCTGTAGTGTGGAGGTGCCGGAAATATCGCTTGAATGGAAGCTGATAATAGACCGACAATCCTCGCAATTGTCCGAAGAGATATTTGACTTTTGTTCAGGACTGAGCGAATCTCTCTTCTGATCGTCTTCAATTTCCTGTTTGGAAGACTCAGAAGGGATAGTTGGGTATTGACAAGAAAACCCAGAAATTCTACCTCCTTTGAAGGGGTTAGGATGGATTTCTTGTAATTGATTATGAATCCCAGCATGTTCAGAAGGGATATCGTCCATTGAATGTGTAAATGAATAGTCTGAAGTGATTGTGCCATGATCAAAATGTCGTCTAAATATATTATTAGACGAACACCCCTGCTCCTTAGAGCTGCTACTACTGGTTTCAGTAGTTTCGTAAAGCACCAGGAGGCAGATGACAGACCGAATGGGAGACTGGTGAATTGCCATTTCTTGTTTTGCCACAGGAATTGAAGAAATGGTTGGGAATTCTCGTGCATGTGCACTGAAAGATAGGCATCATTCAGATCTATTTTTGCCAACCAGTCTCCTTGTAATAAAAGGTCTTTTAACAGGTGAATACCTTCCATTTTGAAATGGCGGTAATGGACGAAATTGTTTAGATATTTCAGATTTATTACTGGTCTGAAACCTCCATCCTTATTTTTGACCAGGAACAGGTTGCTATATATGTCAGCAAGAGGGCACATATATTATGAGCGTATACCCAAACATATATATATATATATATTTATTACTAATATTCTGACTGCAGTTCAAAGTGTGTAAGTATATATGTATATATATATATACATACATCTATATCTATATAATTATATATATAAAAGTATATATACATATATCTATATGCATATATCCATATGAACAAACATATGTTTATTTAAATTTGTTTGTGTAAATGTGTTACTATTTGTTTGTGTGTGCCAAACATACACCCCTGAACCCAAACCGGGTTCAGGGTTGGTATGTGGCAGGCACACACCCACACAGGAGAACGGACTTTCTGTCAGGGAACGGCGGTATAGCAGCGCTGCAGCGCAGTGAGGAGACACACTGCGTGTCGGGCCGCGAATCCGCGCGGGACCGCGCCACAGCTGAGCACCAGCTGTGAAGAAACGATATCCCGGACTGCCGGGATACCGCCGAACGGCCGCGGTGAGGGGACGCGGGCCGTCAGAGAACAAGTGAGTGTGCTGTAAGCGGGGGTATTGGAATGGTGAGGAGACCACCTGGGAAGATAATGAATAGAAGGGGGGTGGGCAATGCTGGGACTGCCATTAAGGATAAAAAGTACGGCCCTGCAAACTGTGACAAGCGCAGGGTTGTAGGGAAAACTCAGCAGAAAATGAATATAAATATATATATATATATGTAATGAGTTATATATTGTGACAGGGTACATGTATGTCAGTGAGAGGTTGTAAAGATCAGCTTTCCCTGTCTTAGAAAGGGTTAAGCCTGGCTAACAGGAAAACCTCCTCTCTCTCCCTATTAATTACACAACACCTGATAGAGACTGGAGGAGGGAGAGCTCAGCCTGAGGCATGCTGAGCTGAACAGGACAGGTTGGAGACTGTCTTCTTTGGAGAAACAAGGTCTATCACAGACAATCCCTTATTTGGACTATTATTTGTTTATTTGTTTTATACTGGAGGCTGGAATAGCCCCTCCAGTACACAGTAGTCAGGGACCGTACTGTTAGTTAGCTTCCTAAGCTGAAGTAGGCCGTTTTGTTTTTGTATTATTTCTTTTGAGTGCAATAAAGCCATATTTATTGCTTAAGTTCAGCGACTTTGCTGCATTACATTACCGCTATTCCGTGCGACCTTGTCACAATATATATATATAATATATGTAGAAGCACCTGAGGAAAAAATTTCAATGTACTTATCTGGCTGGAGCAGCAAGAAAGAGGAAGAATATCACCTGTACCTCACCTTTATAACATACTCCTGTTACCTGATTGGTCTACCTATGTTCATTTGCATACCTATCTGTGTAAAGTTTTTTCTTTTCATTAACTCTTGCTGCTGGATGACAGTAAAGAAAGATTATAGCATAATATGAGCCTCCTGTTTGCCATAAAATTAAATTTACTTGGGATAATGCACAAGGCTGGTGTGCCCTCATTTCTTTTATCTTTCTTGTATAACAAGCATGCCTTATGTTTACTGTTGTGGGTTTAGTAAGAGTCGGTTCACACTAGGGCGACACGACTTCCGGCACGACATTCAGAGGCGACTCCGACTGACTTGAACATGAACCACAGGGCAATCTGGGGCGATTTACAACACAACTTGAAGTCGTCTCCAGGACAGGAGACTTTCCAGTGGCCAATAAAACAACAATCAGCTCTGGGAGAGGAAGGGGGAGGAAGGGGGGCAGGAGAGGTTTGCCTGAGAAATGTATGTTATCTTCCTGGAAAGTCGCTTCAGTTAAGACAGTGATCCGACTTCTGAGGCGACTTCCATTGAAATCAATGGGTACAAATTGCCTACAAGTCGGATTGAAGTAGTACAGGAACCTTTTCTGAAGTCGGATCGCCTTGAGTCGTGTGTATTAACACGGCTCCCATTCACTTCCATTGTTTTTCTCTACAGCGCGACTTGAGACGACTTGAGACGACATGAAGTCGGATCGCAAGTCGCCCCAGTGTGAACCGGCTCTAACACTTTAAAAGTTTTCCTTTGTTGAGCTACACAATCTAAAAAACATGTGGGTTGAGTCTTAGAAAATGTTATACTGTATATAGCTACAGTGCCTTGCAAAAATATTCACCCCCTTGGCTTTTTACATATTTTGTTACATTACAGAATTTAGTTCAATGTTTTTTTATCTGAATTATATGAGATGGATCAGAACACAATAGTCTAAGTTGGTGAAGTAAAATTAGAAAAATATATACATAAAACTATTTTTCAGAAATAAAAAACTGATAATTGGCATGGGTGTATGTATTCACCCCCTTTGTTATGGAGCCCATAAGTGTCACATGATCTGTCATTACATAGACACACCTTTTTTAAAGGCCCCAGAGGCTGCAACACCTAAGCAAGAGGCACCACTAACCAAACACTGCCATGAAGACAAAGGAACTATTCAAACAACTAAGGGGCAATGTTGTTGAGAAGTACAAGTCAGGGTTAGGTTATAAAAAAATATCCAAATCTTTGATGATCCCTAGGAGTACCATCAAATCTATCATAACCAAATGGAAAACATGGCACAACAGAAAACCTGCCAAGAGACGGGCGCACACCAAAACTCACTGACCGGGCAAGGAGGGCATTAATCAGAGAGGCAGCACAGAGACCTAAGGTAACCCTGAAGGAGCTGCAGGGTTCCAGAGCAGAGACTGGAGTATCTGTACATAGGATGACAATAATGCCGCATACACACCATCACTTTATGTGATGGAAAAAAACGACACTTTCTGTGAAGTAAAAAATGACGTTTTTGAAACTTCAATTTTCAAAGACGAAGTTGCCTACACACCATCGTTTTCTCACAATGTTCTTGCAAAGCGAGGTTACGTTCCACCACGTTTTACCATTGAAGCTTGCTTCATAAGTAGCTTCTGGGCATGCGTGGATGAAAAAACGTCTTAGAAAACGACGTTTTTTGCTACACACGGTCAATTTCTGTGAAGTAAAAAGTGCACTTTTGAAAAACGACACATAAAATTGAAGCATGCTTCAAATTTTTTTGGTCGTTTTTTACAAGACATAAAACAACGTTTTCCCCCACACACAGTCAATTAAAGTGACGTTTTTAAAAACGTCATTTTTTTTCATCACATAAAGTGATGGTGTGTACGCGGCATAAGCCGTACGCTCCATAGAGTTGGGCTTTATGGCAGAGTGGCCAGAAGAAAAGCCATTACTTTCAGCAAAAAACAAAATGGCACGTTTTGAGTTCGCGAAAAGGCATGTGGGAGACTCCCAAAATGTATGGAGGAAGGTGCTCTGGTCTGATGAGACTAAAATTGAACTTTTTGGCCATCAAAGAAAATGCTATATCTGGCGCAAACCCAACATATCACATCACCAAAAGAATGCCAAGGTACTCTATGTCCTCCCAACTGTCCCCCACTTGAAGGACCAGTCTCTCTATTTGGACCCAAGTTCCTCTGTCCTCCTTAGTTGTCCCTATTTTTAGTCTGATGTGGAGACCCCTAAAAAATTCACGATTCAACTACCAAAACTATATTAAATCTTTCATGAAACATCTAGTCTTCACATTTATATACTGTTTAGAAAGTTCAGATCGTGTTAGGACATTTTCTCTTCCTGTTTAACACAGAGTGTGATGTCTGGGCATACATCCAAGATAGCTAACATTGCTGATTGGAGGAAAGGCACACACCCCCTCTCATCATAGGCAGAGACTCTCAGAGGTGTTTTGTAACAGGGCCAGCTCCCTGCTAATCTATTTATAGCAACCTCCACGGACAGAAGAGTCATGCTGCTTTTATCTTGAGTTGAGTGGCATCTTGATATTGCACGGTCATTTTCCCCATAGGATCACGATTTTTACTCCAGGAGTATATAATGAGTTTGGAAATTCTAGAGGAATGCCTAAATAATGCATTACAATTTAACTAAACTCATTCGATTTTAGTTAACTAAAATGATTTAAGTCGGCCAAAATGTACTGGAGATTTTAGTTGTCTAAAATACGACTAAATCTAAAACAATTCAGTTGACTAAAACAAGACATTTTAGTCAAAAGACTATGGCCCGGATTCAGAAAGGACTTACGCCGACGTATCTTCTGATACGCCGCGTAAGTCCACGGATGCGCCGTCGTATTTATGCGCCTTATTCAGCAAACAATATACGCCTAAATTTTGGCGTCTTACGACTGACGTACGTCTCCTACGCCGTCGTATCTTGGGCGCATATTTACGCTGGCCACAAGGGGCGCTTCCATTGATTTGCGCGTAGAATATGCAAATGACCGAGATACGCCGATTCACGAACGTACTTTCGCCTGTCGCTGTAATCTACGCCGTTTACGTAAGGCGTACGTCCGGCGTAAAGTTATTCCACCTTAAGCAGGGGTAAGTCATGTTAGGGTATGGACGACGGAACAGAGACGGAACAGCCGTCGTATTTTACGCTGTTTACGTAAGTCGTGCGTGAATGGGGCTGGGCGTAGGTTACGTTCATGGCGTAGGCATTGAGCCGTCATATCTTAGGGAGTATATGCGACGTGATTCTGAGCAATGCGTGCGTATGCGCCGTTCGTTCGGCCCTTAATTTACATGGGGTCACGCTTCATTATAATAGATCACGCCCACTACCTTCCTACTTTGAATTAGGCGGGCTTACGCCGGCCAATTTACGTTACGCCGGCGCAAGTTTGGGAGTGAGTGCTTTGTGAATACTGTTCTTGCCTCACTGATTTACGTTGGCGTAGCGCATATGAGATGCGCTACGCCGGTCTAAAGATGCGCCGCTCTACGTGAATCCGGGCCAATGACTAAAACTAAATCAAAATTGATGTCAAAATTAATACTGTATCACATTGCCTCCTCACTGCCTCTCAATTGCCCCTGAAAAGCAACCCGAACGCTGATCGTTTTCCAGAGAAGCCACAAGTTTACATGCACATCTAAAGCTGGCTATCCTGTATATGGGTAAAATTTCAAATGAAAATTCTTGAGAAAAGAAGGTTCTAAGAAAGTTTGTTTGTTTTTCTAATCATTAGTGGGTCAAATCGACATGGTTTTCGACCACAGTGATGAGAGAATTTGAAGAAGCAGTTTGGAAAATGTTTTATTGAACAAACAAATTTCTAAGTGTATGTGGTTTTCATTTAGTAAAGTCCTTTCATTCCAAAATCAAATGCTAAAGTGATACTAAACACACAGGGCCAGATCCACGTAGCGCGGCGCTTCTTTACGTCCGGCGTAGTGTATCTCAGATACACTACGCCGCTGTAACTTACAGCGTATTTCCCGTATCCACAAAGAATTTGCGCTGTAAGTTACGGCGGCGTAGGGGCGCGCAATTCAAATGGATGAGATGGGGGCGTGTTTTATGTTAATACGTTTTTAATGACGTTTTTTCTGAACGGCGCATGCGCCGTCCGTGGGGGTATCCCAGTGCGCATGCTCCAAATTAATCCGCAACAAGCCAATGCTCACGACGTGAACGTCATTCTACGCAAAGCCCTATTCGCGAACGTTTTTTTACGCAAACAACGTACACAACGGAAAATTTGACGCTGACACGACGTCCATACTTAACATTGGCTACGCCACCGTCGTATCTCTGAGAGTATCTATGCGACTGATTCATAGAATCAGTTACGCATATATAGCCCTAAGATCCGACAGGTGTAATTGACTTACACCGTCGGATCTTAGGATGCAATACTTCGGCCGCCGCCGGGTGGAGTTCGTGTCGTTTTCCAGCGTCGGGTATGCAAATGAGGTTCACGCCCCATTTGAATTAGGCGGGCTTGCGCCGGACGTCTTTACGATACACCGCCGCAAGTTTACAGGTAAGTGCTTTGTGAATCAGGAACTTACGCTGAAAACTTGCGGCGGTGTAACGTAACCGCCGCCGCAGTTCTACGATAATCTGGCCCCATTGTAATTTTCACAGCAAAAAATGCATTAAAAATGCATTGTTTACTGTGAAAATGACAATTGCAGTTTGGGAGTTAACCACGAGGGGGTGCTGAAGGGGTTGAGTGTGTTAAGTGTTACTGGTAGAATCCAGAGGTGGAAATAAAGAGGAAAAAATAAATAATGCAGCAACCCCATCCAAAGACTGGTAAGTAGCAATATATTACATTTTTGCTTTTGGGTTTTGATATGCTTAACCTCTTCTCTAACCTCCTTCTCAGTAAAGGATTAGCTGGAGCCTACAATTTAGGAAATCTCTGAGTGCTCCTGACAGCCACAAGGGCTTATTATTGCCATTTAGGGTATCCGCCTGTTTATGGTTATCCTCACTCTTGGTCTTACATAATACTGATGTGGAAAAGACTTGACAACTTGCCAACTGAAGATTTAGCATTGCAAAAATTGTAAGCCCTTTTTGGTGATGAGGGGTTTGACGGAATAAACATGGGAGTCTAACATCCGAGCTTCTAATTCATGCAGGCATTGAAACTGTTAGTGTAATTTCCATTCCGGAGCCGCATTGTACAACGTTCAAACTGAATGTATCGTTTACTGTCAAAAAACAGCCTGGTAATCACATTCTGTCTGTTTTCATTGTATCATTGTCTTTCTGAATATTCACAGTTTTCCTTTCTATGTAATCCAACAGTACATTTTCAGAACATCAGGTACAGTATGCTCTATCATACTAGATGGATAAGGATGCCCTGAGGCATGCATTAAGTCGGAAAATTTTGAAAACAGACTGTAAACTTTTCATTTTTGTCGTATTTATGGCAAGCCAACTTACTCGGCAGTTTTGTACAGCAGGGAAGAAAAACTACTTTAAGCAAAAATAACGAACCGCCATCAAAAGCCGTAATAGGTTTGTTTTGATCAATTCACTGTTTGCTGTAGCATAAAGTTTGTTTTGACTGAACAAATCTCGGACAAAAAAATAGAATTTGGAATAATTTTGTGAAAAGAAGACAGCTTTTAAAATGCACCAAGCCTCATTATATACCTGATTTAATTTCAGAGAGCTGGCGATAAAAAAAGGGAAAAAATGGAACCAACACAATACGGCTTCTTATTCACTTTCTCTGATAAATGTTTCATTATACCCCTGGCGTTACATACTCTTCAGCAGACCTGAGCAATTCTAGGCATGGTGCTATCATATGGTGGGGGGTGGGGGGCGGAGAAAGAATCCTCAGCTTTGTGTTGGCTGAACAGAGTGAGTAAAGAAAGCGATCACAGACCCATTCCCCAGCAGGCAAAGGAATAAGAGGCCTCCCTCCTTCAGGTGGTAGGCCTCATGTACACTGCTGCTGGTAAACGGCTGTTTAGGATAGGGTGACCAGACATCCCCAGTTTCAAGGGACAGTCCCGTGATTGAGGACACTGTCCCCGGTTTTGTCCCCAGATTGGATTTAATATGGGGCAGGGGCAATTTCAAAGACAATCAGTGCAGAATTAAAATAAAAAAAATAGAATTACACCCCCCGCTCCGCCGTGCCTACTAGCATAGGGGGGTTGTATTTTTCCCATTATCTGTGCCCCTTTCTGATGTTCATGTGCGGAGGAAATATTTCTTCAGTTTCGGGCGCATGCCCATTTAGCCTCGCTCGCATGTTCTTCTGCCTTGGCTCAAATCCTGGCCAGCCACCTGCCTATCTCCTTGCCTTCCCTGGCGGAGTGATCTTCCTCAGCTCCCCATCCAGTAGTAGCCGGGGCCCAAAGAGTAAGACTTGAGAGGCTGTGAGGCAGGCGGCGACGGGCAGAGTCGCTGATTGTTGCCATTACTAGTAAAGAAAAAATATGTCCCCGGATTTCATTTTAAAAATCTGGTCACCTTAGTTTAGGAGCAGTTGGGCATTTTTTTCAACTGCTCCTGAACTTTCCTCTATGTTATCTTATCAGTACATGTACACTGGTTTGTTTATAGTCATTTCTAGGCAGTTGTGTTTAGAGGCTTTTTCTTAAACCCCAAAAAATGCATTCATAAGCTGTATTTAGAGGCAGCTGACATGCCAAACGCGGCTAAACGTGACGTTTTTCATTTTAACAAAAATAAAAAATAAATTCAAATGCTTCTAGATGCAAATGTGGCTAAACGTGGCTAAAAGGCAGTTTTTAGACACTGATTTCTAGCTGTCAAGTTAAATCGTTCAAAAGAGGTTGAACAACGTCCTATGTACATGAGGGTTGCCACCTACACAGTATCTCCGGCTGATTGAAGCGGAGGTCTGGTAAAAAAAAAAAAAAAATTAAAAGCCAGCAGCTACTAACACTGTAGCTGCTGACTTTTAACAATGCCACTTACCTGTCCTAGTCGCCAGCGATGTCGGCACCCGCCGAATGGGATCCTCGATGCTGGCAGCTCCAGGCGCCGCCATCCACAGTAAGGCTTCACTGCCCATTTTCTACTGCGCATGCGCAAGCGGCGCTTTGTGAATGGGCCGGCTGCTTTTCTGGGATACACACAGTTCCCAGAATGCAGCGCGCCCCATTCACAAGAAGAAACCGAGTGTAGGAGGAGGAAGAGAATCCACCGCGGAGGATGAAGAGGCAGATTCAGGATTTCCGCATAGCAACAGCTATTTTGGGTAAGTAAAGTGTTGCAGTGGATTTGCACAGAGCAGCCTAGATCCTCCTCTTTTCAGGTCCCTCTTCTGTGCTTCTGGCCCCTCCCTCCTGTTCAGGGCCTCCACAGCAAGCAGCTTGTTATAGGGGCACCCAAGCTGATTCACAGCTCCCGGTGTCCATTCAGACACGGAGCCCTGCCCTAGTCCTGCTCCATCTCTTCCCTGATTGGCTAGCTGACTTTGATTGAAGGCAGAAGGAGCCCATGGCGCCACTGCTGTGTCTCAGCCAATCAGGTAGGAGAACATTTTGGATGGCCTAGACACTCAATAACCACGTAACCCCCGAACCATATTGCTGCCCAAAGACCAGAGCACTTTTTGCGATTCGGGACTGCGTCGCTTTAACTGAAAATTGCGCAGTCGTGCGACGTGGCTCCCAAACACAATTGGCGTCCTTTTTTTCCCACAAATAGAGCTTTCTTTTGGTGGTATTTGATCACCTCTGCGGTTTTTATTTTTTGCGCTATAAACAAAAATAGAGCGACAATTTTTAAAAAAAATTATATTTTTTACTTTTTGCTGTAATAAATATCCCCCAGAAATATATAAAAAAACATTTTTTTTCCTCAGTTTAGGACAATACGTATTCTTCTACATATTTTTCATAAAAAAAAATCGCAATAAGCGTGTATTGATTGGTTTGCGCAAAAGTTATAGCGTTTTCAAAATAGGGGGTATTTTTATGTCATTTTTATTAATATATTTTTTTTACTAGTAATGGCGGCGATCAGCGATTTTTTTTCGGTACTGCGACATTATGGCGGACACTTTTGACACATTTTTGGGACCATTGGCATTTTTATAGCGATCAGTGCTATAAAAATGCATTGGATTACTATAAAAATGCCACTGGCAGTGAAGGGGTTAACACTAGGGGGCGGGGAAGGGGGTAAGTATGTTCCCTGGGTGTGTTATTACTGTGGGGGGTGGCCTCACTAGGGGAAACACTGATCTTCTGTTCATACATTGTATGAACAGAGGATCAGCGTTTCCCCCCCTGACAGGACCGGGAGTTGTGTGTTTACACACACAGCTCCCGTTGCCCGGCGGCGATCGCTCCTGCCGGGCAACCGCACGGGAGTCACGGACGAGCGGGGGGAGAATAAATGATTTTGTTCTAGAAGTCTGAAAAAAATAATGCACAACAAGTACCATGCTTGAAGTAGGGTGACCACATTTCAAAACTACCATTCAGGGACACCCTCCCTTCCCAAAAATCAGCTTGTGGTGTAACGAATCACAGCACAGTGATTGGACACAAGAGGCGGGATTTATAATTTCTCCAATCACAAGCAGGGGGCAGGACTGTGCTCCTCCAGGCCTTCCCGGCCAGGACAAGTACTGTTAGTGAGTCAAGCGGTGATGTGGGGGTGAGCCATGATTAAGCACTAATTCTGAGTGCGAAACGCGTCGGCTGTCCTGTCTTTGTGGTTGCTGTGACTGTGCATGTTCTGTTGAAAATAAAAGACAACTTTCTTTTTAAGTTATTCCGGAGTGCAGGTGTCCATTTTCCTTTCTTCAGTCTACTATGGTGATGTGGGGGTGGCTGTGTCAGTTTCATTCCGGGACACTGTATTGCCCTGGAATGAATGTGCCCGGGACAGACCTGCAAAATGCGGGACTGTCCCAGGCAATCCGGGACACATGGTCACCCTAGCCAACAATTTGTGTCCCACATTGAGACAGTCGTATAGACTTTTATTATTATTCACTTTGTTTTGTTTGGCATTTTGTATTTCAAAACCAGGACATTCAGCATTCTGGCACCTATCTCTTCAATTCAAGATTACTTAGCACATCACTGATGATGGCCCAGATTGCGGAGTACAAAAAAGGCAAAAGCTGGCATTGTACTTATACTATGTGACTAAATGTTCTTTTTATAGCTAATTTACTGAAGTGCTGTTGAATTATGCATCAGTATGATGACGTGCAGAAAAATGCTAATATAGCTGGCTTGAATATATGTGTACGTCTACATATAGGCATAAAAGCTGAAAGGTGATGTATGAAAATGTATTAAAAAAAGATCTCCAGGCAGAAATAAAAAAATAAAAAAACAACCATTTAGTCTATATAAATTTGGTGACATAGTTCCAAAATGTTTATGTAAGCCATCTGCTTTAAGCTGGACTCCAGCCTTGCCTTCAGTCTTGCACAGTTGTACAGGATCGTCTTCTCTACTTTTATTGCTTACTCTCTTTTTATTGAATGTGCATTAAAAGCTGCAGTGATTTAGGTAGATCTATACAAGCAGAAAAAAAGGAAGGAGTGCACGTCCGCCCTAGTATAATACTGTTTAATAAGGCACATAATAAAAACTTTTTACAAGTTGCACTCACATTTTGAAGCACATATAAAGGCATGAATTACACACGTTCTCCTCTCCTGGGTGATCACTGCAAGAAGTATTGATGGACGAGAGACATCCAACCTCCTCAAAGCCTGATAGCAGCTCAAGCTGCCCGACATTACCTCCGGCGTGCACTGTGGACTGGGCATGGGCCCGGATCACCCGGCGCCGCACTGTGATGATATATCAGGGGAAAAGGCGCAATAGTGCAGGGATCGCGAACCAGCATGGGCACGCTGGCGCGAAACAGCGCACAAGGATGCGCAGCACCGTGAACAGGCGCATACGCAGCGGCACACGCACAGCGTGATAGTGGCGCCACTGCCTATTTAAACCCGCTGCTGACAATGGTGCATTGCTGGTTTATCGGCAGCCTCCCTGTGTGTTACTGTGCCTTGTTAATCCTGCTGATCTGACTTCCTGTGTACCAACCCGGCTTGCCTTAACCTGCTCTTCTTGATTCCCTGGCTTGACCCTTTGGCTTGTACCCTGACTTACTCCTGCCTGCTTTCATCATCTGATCCATGCCTGGCTTATGGACTATGCCTTACCTGTCTCTTGTGCAATTACTTGGCTGATCCCTGGTCATACTGATCTCGGACACTGATCTCTTACAGTGAATGACCCCTGGCGTGGCTCCTGACTCAGCTATTCGGCCTGCTCTACTGGTCCGCACCTCTTGGACTTCCCTAGCACGCCTGCCCTACCATATACCTTGCCTGTCCCAGAAAGTTCCTGGCAATCAGCTCCAGCAATCAGGCAACCCATTCTTCTGTGGGCACCTCACCTCCTGTGTCTCCTTCAGGGGTGTGCTGCGCTCGGCTGCAAGGGGAGCCCTCCCAGAATCTCGGCCTCCTACCAAGTTCCTGACATAATGTGACCTGCCGCACAGTGAGAGCCGATGGAGACACAGAGACCAGTACGGCAGCCTGCAGGGTTGCTATGATGACATGTTTTGGAGGTGTGGCCTCCTTTATCAAGTTAGGGATTTAGGTAGAGCCTGTCCCATTTCCTGTCTGGAGAATATCCATCATCATCTACCCCTTCCCCACCCCGCGTGACTATCCCTGTCCCACAACTTTTATTCATTGAATTTTGAAGGCTCGTCATTACATGTGGACATTTCTCTTGGCCATCTGTATGCAAATCCAGCCTGCCTTAGCACACCCACTTCTCCAGACTGAAAACGACCCAGAATGGCATTTTAATATTTGCATAACTTCTCCCAAGGACTGGCCACTGCTTGCATCAGGACTTTGGGCTCTTGGGAAGAGTACAAACAAATGACCACTGCCCCCACCTATAACTGGTCTTCACAGCAAGGAAAACATGTAAGCGGGACACATGTCAAACAAAACCAAAGAAAAGTCCCAGCTCAACTTACCAGCCAGCCTGCAACCAACCAAATTCTCCTGTCTAACAGTTTAAAACAGGGTTTTAGTTTGCACACATTTGCAAATACATGTGTAAGTCCCAACTCTATGCATTTTTGAGGGCCTCCACAGTGGAAGCACATGCATAATACTCTTGGGATGAGTATTGAGACAGGGTGTTAAAGCAGAGCTCCACCCTAAAGGGGAAGCTCTGCTTGTCTGCCTCCTCCCCTCCTTCGCTGCAACATTTGCAACCTTTTGGGGGGAGGGTGACACTGAGTACCTGGTTTTGCCACAGCCAGCGGTTGGGGACTGGCTGTGAAGCCGCAAGGCTTCACTGCCAGTTCCCCTTAGTCAAGATGGTGGCAGCAGCACTTGATAGCCGATTGAAAAATCGTCTCAGGTGCCGACAGGGCTGCTGTTAGAAATCATGGGGCCCCGTACAGACTACCTGATGGGGCCCCCTTTAATCCCGCCCTCAACCCCACCCCAGGCCCCTCCTCCCCACCTCTGCAGATTTCTCACCGTTTACATATGCACACACAATCATTATGGCTTATCAGTACAGGGGGACAGAGACGGTTTAATTTTTTTTTTTTTTTCAATTTTATTTTATTAACAAAAAATGTTTTCACTGTGTCTTTCATTTTTTTTATATATCTTTTATTGCTATCAGAAGTAATGAACAACATCCCTAGTTATAGCATGGGGCAGTGACAGGTCCCCTTTATGGAGAGATCTGGCGTCTATTAGACCCCATATCTATCCTCTGGCCTCCAAAGCATCTGATCAAACCCAGATCGGTTTGATCAGTTGCTTGTTCAAGCCGGTAATTGCTCCTGGTTTCTGACAGCACACAGTGGGAGGAACTACATCAGTTCTACTCACTGTGTCCCAGGAACTTGATGCTGCTGCTCACAGGACCCGATTGCATTGGAGAGCCCAGCAAAGGTGGTGGCGTGATGGTGGTGGAACCCCCTTCCACTGACTGTAAAAGTAATCCAGGGGCTTTTTAACCAGTAAGATTACTTTTTACTGTGTGCAGAATCGCTGGAGCTAAAAAATTATATCTTGATCATCGCTGTAGCGATGATCAAGATATCACCCTTACAATCCAGCAATGTACCAGTACATCGCTGGACAGGAAGTGGTTAAATGCATGTGTAAAGCAACATCTCACTGCATCTTCACCAGCATTATGAAAATCACACAGGCAGCACACAGCATGTGTTCTGTCATGGATCTGTCAGTGTCAAATGGCTTTTGGGTTCTGACTTTGGCTGTACTGTGGGTTACAAACTTTAACCCAGTACAGCCATAACAAAGTAAGCACCCAACAGCAATATGACACTGTGACAGATCATCACATAGCACATGCTGCCTCTGTAAGTATCATAATTCTAAATACACATAATGTAACATGCCATGCTGTGTGTAAGCCATACACAGTGAGGAGTCTATCCTCTGTGCTACACTCACTGTGTGCTCTGCAGCCATGGTGCTCAGGTTCTTTCTCCCTTGTCAGCCTCATCTAAGTCTCGGCAGTCTGCACTCTGCACATGAGGAGTTGAGGACAGGAGGCGGAGTGCAGCATCGTATCACTCCACCAGGGAAGGTAGTGAGCAGCAGTGGCCGGGACTAATTAAAAAGCAGAGTAATGTGCTGTACAGTGTTATGTACATCCGCCCGAAATACAAGAAATAGTCCCACCACTGCACTCACATCCTGGGCCCCTCTGATGACCTGATGGGGCCCAGGAATGTGTAATTACAGCCCCTTCCCTTAGCAAGTAGTAGCGGGGGAAGGACTTGAAGTTTAGAAAGCTGTATTTTTTTAATAGACAGAAATTAACTGTAAAGTTGTCCGGGCCCCCCTGTGGAGCTGCTGGGGTCCGGGCCCGGTACAACAGGGCTGCCTGTACTGCCCTATCAGCGGCCCTGGGTGCCGACATCGCTGGAGTCCTGGAAAGGTAAGTGCCCGAATATTAAAAGTCAGCAGCTACAGTATTTCTATCTGCTGACTTTTAATTTTTCTGAAGGAGCCTGGAGCTTCGCTTTAAGATATTTTCAGGAAGCTATGTACGGAAACCCTCCTGGATCCTGCCAACAGCTATGATCTGCCTGCATTGAATAGAGAAGCACAGAGACTCAATAATGCTGTTATGGAGTCTGAAAAAAGGTATATAGTGAAAACAGAAAGGTTTTATTTAAAAGTTTCATTAGCATGTTGATGGAGGAAAGAATAACCCAGTTGTGGTGACCTGGTGGCCCCTAGGGGGTCTGTTAGTTTGCAGGGACATAAATGGCATGTCCCCAGTGGCACACAGATGGCGGAATTTTTTTTATCTGACCGGGGTTATAACACTCCATTACTCTATCCAAAAAAAACATACATAACATACAAATAGTTTTGCCTATAGTTCTACCTTTTACCTTAATTGTGGCTAGGCAATGGATATAAATATATTTACAGATTCCTAACAAAAAGGCAATAGGCATTAAAAACAAGCCATTATTAATCTCCTGAGCTGCAGATACCCTGAAGAAAATCATTCTGGAAGTTCAGAGGGGTAAAGTGAATCTGCCCCTTTCCTCAGAGCATTAATTCAGCTACCCTCCAGACTTTTTTTCTAATTTAACCTTCCTGGCGGTGTTCCCGAGACTGACTCGGGGTTAGATTTTCCTGCTACGATCGGTAACCCCGAGTCAGTCTCGGGCTTGCCTCGCTAGATCCACAGGCACTTTTTACTTACCTTGTCCCTGGATCCAGCGATGCCACCGCGCTGTGTGAGCGAGCGGGACCTCGCTCGATTCACATAGTGCCTCCGTGTGACGCCGATCTCCGTTCCCTGTGACGTTACGACGCACGGGGACGGAGAACGGCGCCAAATTCAAAAACGTAAACAAACACCTTACATACAGTATACTGTAATCTTATAGATTACAGTACTGTATGTAAAAAAAACACACCCCCCTTGTCCCTAGTGGTCTGTCCTGTGTCATGCATGTCATTTTATATAATGAAAACCTTTTTTTCTCCCTGCAAACTGTAGATTGTCCATAGCAACCAAAAGTGTCCCTTTATGTCAAAAATAGTTTTAGATCAGCTAAAAAACAGCGATAATAAATTATAATCACTTGCAGAATTGTGCGATAGCGATTTGTGGGGAAATTCGTCATAAAAAAAAAAAAAATAATGACAGCAACAATTCTGCAACTGAGCACATTTCTGTGATTTTGATTTGATTACATTATTGAATAATTTTTATTATAATTATATTATTATTTGTTATAATTATTTATAATTATTTATTATATTATAATTTATAATTTTGGGCCAAATTCTCAAAAGAGATACGCAGACTTAACTCCATTTTTCTAATTTTACACGGCGCGTATATTTGCGCGCGATCGTCAAAATGACTTAAGCAAAGATTTCCGTATTTTCAGCCGTACTTAAAGTAGTTACACCTGCGCATTCCCGGGCGCAAATTACGCTAGGCTCGCCGCTGTTTTTGATAGGCAAAGATGCAAATGAGGGAGTTAGGGCGATTCTCAGAATTAAGTGTGTGTGCCGTATTTTCCGCCCTGTGCGCACCTGTTAGTTTTTCTGACTAAATTTCCACATTATAAAACCAGCCCTAATTTTACACATGCTGTGGAAGGGTTTGCAGAAGGGAGTTACAGCTCTAGTTGTGAAGTTTGTTGTTGAAAAATGCCAGGACCAGCAATGATTTTGACGGCACTTGCTGCCTTACAGGCACAAAGGAGGAGGAGGGCACAGAGGAGGAGGATGAGGGCACAGGCGCGTGTTTATCGGCCACGCCGTGATATTTGGCAAATGCCAGTTTATGAGGTCATTGGCAACTACCGATTTGATAGGGAGGCCATCCTGGAGATTACCCAACTCCTTCATGAGGATCTAATCGCCCCAACCCTACGTTCCCATGCCCTGACACCTCTTGAAAAAGTTATGGCAACACTGCATTTTCTAGCGAGTGGCTCCTTCCAGCGAGCATCTGGAGGTGTGGCTGGGATGGTGCAGTCAACCATGAGTAAATGCCTACATCAGGTGGTCCCTGCCATACTGCGGCGCATGAGCCATCAGTTTGTCATGCCCACCCAGGAGGACCAGCGTGTGCAAGCAATGACAGACTTTTATAATATTGCTGGCTTTCCTAAGATCATCGGGGCGATTGACTGCACCCATGTGGCACTCCAGCCCCCCCATGATACTGAACACCTGTTCAGAAACAGGAAAGGCTGGCATTCAATCAATGTCCAGATGATCGTCGATGCACATGGCCTCATCTGGCACGTTTGTGCCAAGTTTCCCGGCTCGTGCCATGATAGTTTCATACTAAGGCAGACCAAGATCTACAGAGACTTGGAGATGAACGTGTATGGAGACAGCTGGCTGATTGGTGAGTGACATTGGTGTCAGGTATGCCCCCCCCATGATGGAGACATCACAAGGGGCACATGCATGACTAATATTCTCCTGTCTTTTCCCTTACAGGTGACTCAGGATATGCATTGGGACCCCACCTGATGACCCCCTTTCGGAACCCCCAAACACCCGGAGAACGAAAATACAATGAGGTGCACGTCCAGACCCGGGCTATAGTTGAGCGGACTTTTGGCATGCTAAAGTCACGATTCAGATGCCTGGACAAGACTGGGGGTACACTATTGTATTCCCCAGACTTTGTGTGCAAAATTATTGGTGCATGTTGCATACTGCACAATTTTGCATTAAGAAGGGGCATGCATGTGGAGATATCTCCTGACCTAACCCCCCACCCAGGCAACCCCCCCCCCCAAACCCCTCTACCCGGTCTGCTGAGGGCCAGGCAATCAGGAGACAACTGTCTGAAGGCATCTTTGCCCAGTAAATGCATCCTAATACAATTTTTGTTTTTGATTTGCCAAGACCAAATCACAGAGATTATGTGACCTTTAAATCTTTATTTTGCTAAATAAATGCACATTACTTATATGCCAAACAGAATGTTTATTTTGATTTACAAAACGCACATTAATTATCTCACAATGAGAATGCATGAATGCACGTCACTGTGGTCCCTAGCACAGACACATCACATGCACATAGAATTGGATTAGATCCAAGTACCCCCCCCCCCTTTGGTACTTGGGAGCAGTAACGCCCCGCCACGGCTCCAATTATGTCACTGTGCATTCATACACCATTCAGGAACCTAGGATGACTTCTCCCTGGTCCTGGGGATCCCTACTCCACCAAAACTGAGGGTGACACCCTTATGTTTTCAGGAATGCCATCCCCCCACATTCACACATCATTCACACACATATACCAAATCATAAGTACAGTGTAAAAAAAAAAAAAAAGTACCCCTGCAAATTAGGGATGTTGCCGAGTGCTCCTTCTGGGCTGCCCACGGGCACGGGCACGGTCACGGGGACGGTCACGGGGACGGCCACGGGGACGGCCACGGCCAACTGGGGGATCTTCACGGGGGGGGTCTGTGCAGGGGAGGGAGTATTTTCAGGGGGGGGGACTGTGCAGGGGAGGGAGTATTTTCAGGGGGGGGGGACTGTGCAGGGGAGGGAGTATTTTCAGGGGGGGGGGACTGTGCAGGGGAGGGAGTATTTTGAGGGCGGGGGGACTGTACAGGGGAGGAAGCAGCCTCCCCTGGTGTCTGTCCTCCTGCTGGCCTTCCCTCCAAGGCAACGGCTATCCTTGTCAGACAGGAAGTTATGGCAGCTGTATTGGCCTGCACAGCCCGGGTATTGGCCTGCACAGCCTGGGTGAGGGCAGTCACCTCCTGGGCCACACCTGTTGTGGCGTTCCTCAGGTCCCACAAACAGGTGATGACCCCCACGGAGTTGGTGGCCACGTCACCCAGTGACTCCCTCATTGCACCCAGGCTGCGCTCCACCTTGCTGATAGTTTTTTGTATTGCAGACAGACTGCGGGTCTGCCGGACATTGTCCCTCAACAGACTGACCGGCAGACGCACCAACCCCCCCCTGTTTTCAGGGGTCGGCATCCTACTTGCCCCTGAGGCTTGTGGCCTTGGAGGAGGAGTTGGAGTGAGCCATGGGTGCTGCTGCATGTTGGAGGAGGGTTGGAAGGGGCGACCCATGATGGTGGCCTGACTTCTGGGCGCCTGTGGGGTTCCCTCAGGGGATGATTCAAAAGTCATATCTTGGCCCATCATTATTTCCTGCCCAATCAGAATATTGTCATCTTCCTCCCCCTCATCCTCCTCCCACTCAACATCCAATTTAGGGGAGTTGTGGGCACTCCCCTCCCATGGCGAATCCTGCCCTTCTTGGGACTCTGCATGAGCCTGTCTTGGGGGTGGTGCAGCAGCCTGCCCTGATGGGCCTGCAACCTCCTGACCTGATGGGGCTGCCACCTCCTGGGCTGATGGGCCTGCAACCTCCTGACCTGATGGGGCTGCCACCTCCTGGGCTGATGGGCCTGCAACCTCCTGACCTGATGGGGCTGCCACCTCCTGGGCTGATGGGCCTGCAACCTCCTGACCTGATGGGGCTGCCACCTCCTGGGCTGATGGGGCTGCCACCTCCTGGGCTGATGGGGCTGCCACCTCCTGGGCTGATGGGGCTGCCACCTCCTGGCCATCTGGGGAGGACACAAAACAATCACAGGTTGTTGGATCCATACACTTGGCACATCTTCCCTTCCCCCACCCACACATGCTAATCACCAGATAGAAATTCCAAAAAATTACCTGTCCTCATAAGAGGATCATTGTCAAAGCCAGGCAGGCCCACCACCTGCTGTGGGTGGAAACACTGGGCCACTGCCCATTCCTCCTCACTCATCCTGACTGGGCAGGGTCCCCCTCCTCCAGTGCCCCTGGTATGGGCATGCAGCGTTGCCAGCTTGTTCCGGGACACGCTCCTCAAGTCATTTATTTTTTTTTGAACTCCAGCGATGGTCCTGGTCTCCCCCCCCCCCCCCGCCGCATTGATCCGATCGGTGATCTTTTGAAGGATCTCCTTCCTCCTGGCCGGGGTGGTGGTGTGGCTCTCAGGGCCATGGAGAAATCGCCCAAATTTAATGACGCCCTGAGCAAGTATATGCTTCTCTGCCGGTGAAAAATTTAGCTTCCTGCGCTTGGGAGCCATGACAGACAACACCCAACAACAGGGAACTCAGCCAACAAACAAACAACAATACACACACACACCAAAGAAAATACAAACAAGCCAAAATAAAAAATAGACAGACAGCTACTATTAATTCGAAAACAAACAGGCAAAAAAGGAAAACAAAAAATATAAACAAAACCCAAAAAATACTATTAGGAAAAACAAACAGGCAAACAATCAAAACAAAAAACAAATTAGCAAAAACAAACACCAACTATACCCTCCAACTCCACAAACACTTTTCTCACAAAACAATCTTACCAACAAACACTGACAAACGTTCAAAGCAGAAGCAACTTGCTTTAGGAAGGGAACACAGGGAAATACTTTTGCAATTGAAGTGTGTTTGACTGGGGCTATTTAGACACAGGGCGATCTTCAAACTAAGTACGCTTGGCCTTTTACCTATCTCACTGATTGCGCTGACCAAAGTTCTGCACATGCGCATTGAGGTCCAGATTCGTGCGCGCATGCGCAGTACGGCCGGCACTTCATTTGCATGGGGTCACGGCTCATTACAATGAAGCACGCCCACTTCATTCCCACTTGCCATAACCACGCCTTAGGCATTGAAACTTAAGTTAAGGATGGCGCAGTTTTGTGCGCAAATGCACTGAGAATACGGTAGTTACGACACCAACTTAGGGCGCCGTAACTTAAATGACATAAGTTAGATAATCCTAAATTTACACATGGTTTTGAGAATTTGGCCCTTTGTTTTTAAAAAAATGTCATACCCGGGATGCCTATTAGAATCTTGTTTGGTCAGATTTAAGTGAGTTATTTCTAAAAATTACAGACCTACAATATAAAACGCCAAATTTCCTTGCAAATAATGGTACCGCTTTCAGCATGTTTTTTCGGAAAGAATCATACCGCCAGGGAGGTTCAACACAAAGCAGGGGCCCTGGAAAGGAGAGGGGCTGATTTTCTGGGTCAATGCTGGGAGCACGGGGAGTTAAGATGGTGAGAGACAACTTAAAAAAACTTAAGTGCTTCTTATATGAACTTTGAGGATGAATTGTTCCATAGTGTCTGCAACTATTGGAGTCAGTGAGTGATTTGTGTAACCCTTTTACTATTTTGTTTTCAATTCTCACACACATTAGACCTGCAAATTCCCCCTTCCACTCTGCACAGAAAGTCCCAATTCTGCTTTCACCTAACCACAGAACTACGCATTCCTCTGTTCCCACTCTGCAGGCAAGATTGTGAAATGGAATTTCCCTGATCTTCCACTGCTTTCCAACTTAGGAGTGTTTTGCATGTTCCAGGCTCACACAAAAAAATAAGCTTTGCCAAGAAAACATGGAGGGGTGGGGGTTTAAGGAGTTGCAACACCAACTTTACTGCAAAGAAGAAGACAAAACAAAAAAAAAAAAGATACACAGCCTGCTAAAAAATAAAATAACTCAGGGTTGCTATTGTGAATAAAGTTTGTTCGCAGACCATTCCTGGCCCCCACTGTAGTAGGTATAGCTGTGGGTCAAAGCCTTCACATATTTCCAGGGAAGTGACTGACCTCAGGTGATACACAGAGAGATCTATCTGCAGTCTTCTCTTACCTTCAGCCGTTCAAAGTGCAAAATTGATTGTTTGTCTGAGAGCTCAAATAAATTACACTCTGCCGAGCTCAGTGAGGAGAGTACTAAGAGCTGATTGGAGGGAAGAGACCCATCCCCTTCCACTATAATTACTACCTTTTCTTGAAGCCAAACCCAAACACTTTAGTGGCATGGGACACCTTTGGGTACACCAAAGAGAAAAGTAATGAGGTGCACATAGCGTGCCACAGCGAACAGTGTCTGTGGTTGTTCTTGCCGACATCCTTGCCTGCCCCCAGTCATGTCGAACCTGCACCCAGACAACTGCCCACAACTCCTGGACAGCAACAGATTTGTGTGTGACTATCTTGGTTACTTGGGGAGCCACAGCTCCGTCTGAATAATGTGTCTGGATTTCAGTCTACCTGAAACCTGGACACAGGATTCAAAACCCAGACTATCCGAATAAATCCGGGACAGATGGCAGCTCTACCCTCCACACAGCTCACAGGATCTGAGCTGAGGCTGTCAAACAGCTGAAGGTCCCTCCCTTGTCACCTTTTTTCTTTTGGTATCAGAAAAACTGAAGAACGAAGCAACAGAAATTAAATTCAAGCCTCGTACACACGATCAGTCCATCCGATGAGAACGGTCTGATGGACCGTTGTCGTCGGTTAACCGATGAAGCTGAATGATGGTCTGTCCCGCCTACACACTATCGGTTAAATAACCGATCGTGTCAGAACGAGGTGAAGTAAAACACAACGACGTGCTGAAAAAAATGAAGTTCAATGCTTCCAAGCATGCGTCGACTTGATTCTGAGCATGCGTGGATTTTTAAATTTAAAGCAAGTTGGCTTTTTTTTAACCGATGGTTAAATAACCTATGGGGCCCACACGATCGGTTTTGACTGATGAAAACGGTCCATCAGAGCGTTGTCCTCTGGTTAACTTATCGTGTGTACGAGGCCTTAGTGTTCTTATTTGAGACAGGTATACACGAAAGAGGGATATGCTTTGTTCATATTTCATGTCTGAAGTTTACAACCACTTTAAAGATCATTTAATTCTTGTTGAGAATATAGAAATACTTCAATGTAAATAGCCTGACATTTACTCTTTAACCAGTTCCCGACCACCGCATGTACATATACGTCCACAATATGGCACGTACAGGCACATGGGCGTATAGGTACGTCCCCGCCTTACCTCGGTTCGGGGGTCCGATCGGGACCCCCTCCGGTACATGCGGCGGCCGGGAACGGTGTACGGGAGGTCCGGGAGGAGGGGGCGGCTATTGGTTTCCAGCCGTCCCCTCTCGATCTCCCTCAGCGAATGAGAATGCAGCAGAGCCCTCCCTGCCTGTGTAACTGTAAACACAGGCAGGGAGGAAGTGACGTTTTCTCCCCTCTGGCGGTCTTTTCGTTTGATTCCAGAGGAGAGAAGACGTCAGTACTGTGAGTTGCACCAACAGCACACTGACACAGCACACATAGGCACATAACCCCCCCCGATCACCCCCCCAGCACCCCCAGATCACCCCCTGTCACAGTGTCACTGATTGCAGTGATCATTTATTTTCTGATCACTGCTTTTAGTGTCAGTGTGACAGAAAAAAGTGTCAGGGCAGTTAGGTTTAGGCCCCTTTAGGTCCAGGGTAGCCCCCTACCCCCCCCCCAATAAAGGTTTAACCCCTGATTGCCCCTAAAGTTAACCCTTTCACCCCTATTGCCAGTGTCACTAAGCGATCGGTTTCTGATCGCTGCATTAGTGTCACTGTTGCCGCTAGGCAGTTAGTTTTTTTTGAGGTTCGCCGCCAGGTTTATATAGCGTTAGGTACCCCCATAAATAAAGGTTTTAACCCCTGATTGCCCCTAGAGTTAACCCTTTCACCCCTATTGCCAGTGTCACTAAGCGATCGGTTTCTGATCGCTGTATTAGTGTCACTGTTGCCGCTAGGCAGTTAGTTTTTTTTGAGGTTCGCCGCCAGGTTTATATAGCGTTAGGTACCCCCATAAATAAAGGTTTTAACCCCTGATTGCCCCTAGAGTTAACCCTTTCACCCCTATTGCCAGTGTCACTAAGCGATCGGTTTCTGATCGCTGTATTAGTGTCACTGTTGCCGCTAGGCAGTTAGTTTTTTTTGAGGTTCGCCGCCAGGTTTATATAGCGTTAGGTACCCCCATAAATAAAGGTTTTAACCCCTGATTGCCCCTAGAGTTAACCCTTTCACCACTGATCACTGTATAAGTGTCACTGGTGACGTGGTTAGCCAGTTAGTTATTTAGTTATTTTAGGTTCGCCACCAGGTTTTTAGAAAGCGTTAGGTACCCCCATATATTACCGAATAAAGGTTTTAACCCCCTGATTGCCCCCTAGTTAACCCTTTCACCAGTGATCACCGTATAAGTGTTACGGTTGACGCTGGTTGGTTAGTTTGCTGTTTATAGCATCAGAGCACCCGCCGTATATAACCCAATAGGTTTAACCCCCTGATCACCCGGCGGGTGATATAAATTTAATTTTAGCGCCAGTCAGGGTCTGCGTCACCCCAGGCAGCGTTAGGTTAGAGCCAGTACCGCTTACACCCACTCGCTAAGCATACACCCCCCTTAGTGGTATAGGATCTGAACGGATCGATACCTGATCTGATCAGATCTATACTAGCGTACCCAGCAGTTTAGGGTACCCAAAAACGCATTGTTAGCGGAATCAGCCCAGATACCCGCTAGCACCTGCGTTTTCCCCCTCTGCCCAGCCCAACCCACCCAAGTGCAGTATCGATCGATCACTGTCACTTACAAAACACAAGACACATAACTGCAGCGTTCGCAGAGACAGGCCTGATCCCTGCGATCGCTTACAGTTTTTTTTGAAGCGTTTTCTACATTTGCTTTTCTATAGTCAGGTGCTTTTTTTACCTGTGAATCCTTACCATTGTACCACTAAATTTAGAGTCCAAAATGGCAAACCGAAGGTACAATGATAAGCAGGCCTTTGAGTTCATGTGCATGTCAGATAGTGAAGAGGAGGAGGTCACGCATCTGACAGATTCTGGCTCAGAATATGAACCCATTTACGACAGCGGCTCCATGTCAGATAGCTCGCACGACGAAGTTGAGGTCCCTGCTAAGGCCAGGCGTACCCGATCCCATTCTGATGTTGTTGAGCAGCAAGAACCGCAGGACCCTCGTATGGAGCAGAGATCCAGTACTAGCGCCGCTATTCCTTCTGGTGAATTGGCAAGCACCAGCGGCCTAGTACACCCTGGTCGTTTATCCAGCACTGCAGTAACACTTGGTGACGTGGCGAGTCCCATAAGTGCAGTTGAAGCTGGCGATGTGGCAAGCACAAGTAGTGTCCCGCTGCCACCAAGAAAAAGACAGAGACAGGCCCGTCGTGCCCATAGTGCCCTTCCTGTAGAATTTGCCTATCCTGATTGGGTCCCCACCACTTCTACAGCACCTGTACTTCCCCCATTCACTGGCCAACCCGGTATTCAGGTGGATACAGCGAACTTTATGTCACTTGATTTTTATTCGCTGTATTTCACGGAAGATCTCTATAGATCTATTGTGGACCAGACCAATTTATATGCTGGTACTTACATCGCCGCTAACCCCCAGTCTCGCCTTGCCAAAGAATGGAAACCTCTCGAGGTTTCCGAATTTAAGACCTTTCTGGGCCTTACCCTCAACATGGGCATACACAAATTTCCGTCATTGCGGATGTATTGGTCCACACATCCCATTGACCATATGTACATTTTCTCTGCTCACATGGCCAGGAGACGATACGAGGCGATCCTGCGGTTCCTGCATTTCAGTGACAATGCACTTTGTCGTCCACGTGGAGACCCTGAATTTGACCGGCTCTACAAAATTCGGCCCCTCGTAAACCATTTCAACGAACGTTTTGCAGCCTTGTTTAATCCCCAGCAGGTTGTATGCGTTGATGAGTCCCTGATTAAATTTGCTGGCCGCTTGTCTTTCAAACAGTACCTTCCCAGCAAGCGTGCCAGATACGGGGTCAAGCTCTATAAGCTCTGTGACAGGGCCACAGGCTACACATGGAGCTTTAGGGTTTACGAGGGAAAAGATAGTCAGGTAGAGCCGGAAGGATGCCCAGATTACATGGGGAGCGCTGGCAAGATTGTTTGGGACTTGGTGTCACCCTTATTCGGAAAGGGGTACCATTTGTATGTGGACAATTTTTACAGCAGCGTGCCACTTTTTAGCCACTTATTTGATCAACAGATTGGAGCATGTGGCACCGTGCGACCTAATCGCCGGGGCTTCCCCCAGCGGCTTGTAGATGCCCGTGTTAGGCCGGGGGCGAGAGCCTGCTGCAGATGTAAAAATTTGCTCGCTGTGAAGTGGCGGGACAATAGGAATGTTTTCGTTCTTACCACCCTTCACGCAGACACGACAGTCCAAATTCGTACGGCGACTGGTGTTGTGGAGAAACCCCTCTGTGTCCACGAATATAACCTTAATATGGGAGGGGTGGACCTCAACGACCAGTTGATGGCGCCGTATCATATTGCCCGTAAGACGAGACGCTGGTACAAAAAAGTGTCTCTACATTTATTTCAATTGGCTCTACTGAATGCTCATGTCGTATACAGAGCTTCAGGACGGAATGAATCCTTCCTTCAATTCCAGAGGGATATCATCACAGAACTCCTGTATCCAGGCGGTATTGTACCTCACCATCTCCTACCAAATGCAGTAAGCCGACTGCATGAGAGGCATTTTTCTTATGTCCTCCCGAGTACCCCTACCCAACGAGCCCCCCAAAGAAAATGTCGTGTCTGTACCAAGCGCGGATTTAGGCGTGACACCCGTTATTTTTGTCCCAAATGTCCTGGCAATCCTGGTCTTTGTATTGGTGAATGTTTTGAACGCTTCCACACACACGTTAATTATTAGTGTAGGGTGAAACATTTCACAGGCTAGGCACACTCACACAGGGTCTCCCAAGATGCCATCGCATTTTGAGAGACCCAAACCTGGAACCGAAAAGTTGAAGTTACAGTTCACAGTTACAAAAAAAAGTGTTAAAAAAGTAAAAAATAAAAACACACAAAAAAATATAAAATAAAAAAACCAAAAATAGTTGTCGTTTTATTGTTCTCTCCCTCTCTATTCTCTCTCTATTGTTCTGCTCTTTTTTACTGTATTCTATTCTGCAAAGTTTTATTGTTGTTATGTTTTTTCATGCTTGCTTTTCAGGTATGTAATTTATTTTACTGTTTTCAGGTACGCCATTCAGCTGTTGCGCGGACTTATTTATCTTGACAGCAACAGCGTTTGCTCCCACGATATATAAAGCCGCGACTCCAGTGCTGTAGGAGGTGATTTCACCACCACAGTTAAAAAAAAGAGCATATATGCCGAAGCATGCGGGCAGCAGGGGCGGAGGAGCGATTTTGCTCCTAATGCCGCGTACATACGGTTGACATTCCTACGGAGGCTTTCCCGTGGAAAAGTCTGACCATGTGTACACGGCATAGAAAAGTCCGACCGTGTGTATGCGGCATAGAAAAGTCCGACCGTACGCGGCATAACTTTTTTGCGGGAGGATGCCCCCATGCTTTGGCATATATATATATTTTAGGCACAGGTTGCGTTAAAAAATGTTTTATTTTTTACTATGTTTTTTTATAGGTATTTGCTTTGCAGGTATGGTATGATCTTACTGTTATACTGGAATGTTACTTTGTTTTAATGTTAACCATCATTTGCTTAGCAGGTACGCCATTCAGTTGCAGTGCGGATTTATTTAGCGTGACAGCAACAGCGTTTGCTCCCACGATATATAAAGCCGCGACTCCAATGCTGTAGGAGGTGATTTCACCACTACAGTTCAAAAAAGAGCATATATGCCGGAGCATGGGGGCATTAGGGGCGGAGGAGCGATTTTGCTCCTAATGCCGCGTACATACGGTTGACATTCCTACGGAGGCTTTCCTGTGGAAAAGTCTGACCATGTGTACACGGCATAGAAAAGTCCGACCGTGTGTACGCGGCATAGAAAAGTCCGACCGTACGCGGCATAACTTTTTTGCGGGAGGATGCCCCCATGCTTCGGCATATATAAATGGTGCATGTATGCCCATCATTAGAAGTGGGTGGATGAAGGGAGGTATTCTAATGGTGGGCATACCCACCGATCAATCTTTTTTTTGTTCAGCCAACAGACTGCATGAAAAAAAAAAAGATTACAATACATGTCCAACAAGAACCATCAACGTACTGGTATGTTGCAGGACTTTGAATGGTTATACCAGAATGATGCCTGCGGGTTTAGGCATCATCTTGGTATCATTCTTTTCAGCCAGCGGTCGGCTTTCATGTAAAAGCAGTCCTAGCGGCTAATTAGCCTCTAGACTGCTTTTACATTCAGTGGGAGGGAATGTCCCCCCCCCCAGATATAAACGGCGCCATTGAGAATATGGGAAAGCATTTTATCACACCGATCTTGGTGTGGTCAGATGCTTTGAGGGCAGAGGAAAGATCTAGGGTCTAATAGACCCCATTTAAAAAAAAAAAAGAGTACCTGTCACTAACTATTGCTATCATAAGGGATATTTACATTCCCTGAGATAACAATAAAAATGGTAAAAAAATAAATAAATGGAAGGAACAGTTAACAAATAAAATAAAAAAAGCGAAATAAATATATAAAAAAATAAAAAAATAAAAAAAAGCATCCCTGTCCCCCCCTGCTCTTGCGCAAAGACGAACGCAAGCGTCGGTCTGGAGTCATATGTAAACAGCAATTGCACCATGCATGTGAGGTATCACCGCGAAGGGCAGATCGAGGGCAGTCATTTTAGCAGTAGACCTACTCTGTAAATCTAATGTGGTAACCTGTAAAGGCTTTTAAAGGCTTTTAAAAATGTATGTAGTTTGTCGCCACTGCGCGTTTGTGCGCAATTTTAAAGTATGTCGTGTTTGGTATCCATGTACTCGGCCTAAGATCATAATTTTTATTTCATCAATAATTTGGGCAATATAGTGTGTTTTAGTGCTTTAAAATAAAAAAAAGTGTATTTTTTCCCCAAAAAATGCGTTTGAAAAAACGCTGCGCAAATACTGTGTGGAAATTTTTTTTGCAACACCTACCATTTTAATCTGTAGGGCCTTTGCTTTAAAAAAATATATAATGTTTGGGGGTTCAACTTTACTTTCTTGCAAAAAAATAATATGTTTTTATGTAAACAAACAGTGTCAGAAAGGGCTTTTTCTTCAAGTGGTTAGAAGAGTGGGTGATGTGTGACATAAGCTTCTAATTGTTGTGCATAAAATGCCAGGACAATTGAAAACCCCCCCAAATGACCCCATTTTGGAAAGTAGACACCCCAAGCTATTTGCTGAGAGGCATCTTAAGTCCATGGAATATTTTAGATTTTGACCCAAGTTGCGGGAAATATAAATATATATATATATATATATTTTTTTTTGCGCAAAGTTGTCACTAAATGATATATTGCTCAAACATGCCATGGGCATATGTGGAATTACACCCCAAAATGCATTCTGCTGCTTCTCCTGAGTACGGGGATACCACATGTGTGAGACTTTTTGGGAGCCTAGCCGCGTACGGGACCCCAAAAACCAATCACCGCCTTCAGGCTTTCTAAGGGTGTAAATTTTTGATTTCACTCCTCACTACCTATCACAGTTTCGAAGGCCATAAAATGCCAAAATAGCACAAAAAAAACCCAAATGACCCCATTTTGGAAAGAAGACACCCCAAGGAAACTGCTGAGAGGCATGTTGAGTCCATTGATTTTTTTTTTTTTGTCCAAAGTGATTGAATAATGAGAAAAAAAAAAAAAAAAGAAAAATGTGTCACTAAATGATATATTGCTCACACATGCCATGGTTATATGTGGAGTTGCACCCTAAAATACATTCTGCTGCTTCTCCTGAGTACGGGGATACCACATGTTTGGGACTTTTTGGGAGCCTAGCCGCGTACGGGACCCCGAAAACCAAGCACCGCCTTCAGCATTTCTAAGGGCGCAAATTTTTGATTTCACTCCTCACTACCTATCACAGTTTCGAAGGCCATAAAATGCCAAAATAGCACAAAAAACCCCCAAATGACCCCATTTTGGAAAGTAGACACCCCAAGCTATTTGCTGAGAGGCATGTTGAGTCCATGGAATATTTAATTTTTTTGCCCCAAGTGATTGAATCATGACCAAAAAAAATTAAAATAAAAAAATGTACAAAACATTGTCACTAAATGATATATTTCTCACACATGCCATGGTTATATGTGGAATTGCACCCCAAAATACATTCTGCTACTTCTCCTGAGTACGGGGATACCACATGTGTGGGACTTTTTGGGAGCCTAGCCGCGTATGAGACCCCGAAAACCAAGCACCGCCTTCAAGATTTCTAAGGACATAAATTTTTGATTTCACTCACACAAATCTTGAAGGCAGTGCTTGGTTTTCGGGGCCCCGTACGCGGCTAGGCTCCCAAAAAGTCCCACACATGTGGTATCCCCGTACTCAGGAGAAGCAGCAGAATGTATTTTGGGGTGCAATTCCACATATAACCGTGGCATGTGTGAGAAATATATCATTTAGTGACAACGTTTTGTATTTTTTTTTTTTTGGTCATTATTCAGTGACTTGGGGCAAAAAAATTAAATATTCCATGGACTCAACATGCCTCTCAGCAAATAGCTTGGGGTGTCTACTTTCCAAAATGGGGTCATTTGGGGGGGTTTTGTGCTGTTTTGGCATTTTATTGCCTTCGAAACTGTGATAGGTAGTGAGGAGTGAAATCAAAAATTTATGCCCTTAGAAATCCTGAAGGCGGTGATTGGTTTTCGGGGTCCCGTACGCGGCTAGGCTCCCAAAAAGTCCCACACATGTGGTATCCCCGTACTCAGGAGAAGCAGCAGAATGTATTTTGGGGTGCAATTCCACATATAACCATGGCATGTGTGAGAAATATATCATTTAGTGACAACGTTTTGTATTTTTTTTTTTTTTGGTCATTATTCAGTGACTTGGGGCAAAAAAATTAAATATTCCATGGACTCAACATGCCTCTCAGCAAATAGCTTGGGGTGTCTACTTTCCAAAATGGGGTCATTTGGGGGGGTTTTGTGCTGTTTTGGCATTTTATTGCCTTCGAAACTGTGATAGGTAGTGAGGAGTGAAATCAAAAATTTATGCCCTTAGAAATCCTGAAGGCGGTGATTGGTTTTCGGGGTCCCGTACGCGGCTAGGCTCCCAAAAAGTCCCACACATGTGGTATCCCCGTACTCAGGAGAAGCAGCAGAATGTATTTTGGGGTGCAATTCCACATATGCCCATGGCATATGTGAGAAATATATCATTTAGTGACAACGTTTTGTAAAAAATTTTTTTTTTTTTTTTTTGGTCATTATTCAATCACTTGGGGCCATAAAATTAAATATTCCATGGACTCAACATGCCTCTCAGCAAATAGCTTGGGGTGTCTTCTTTCCAAAATGGGGTCATTTGGGGGGGTTGTGTGACATCTTGGCATTTTATGGCCTTCAAAACTGTGATAGGTAGTGATAGGTAGTGAGGAGTGAAATCAAAAATGTATGCCCTTAGAAATCTTGAAGGCGGTGCTTTGTTTTCGGGGCCCCGTACGTGGCTAGGCTCACAAAAAGTCCCACATATGTGGTATCCCCGTACTCGGGAGAAGCAGCAGAATGTCTTTTGGGGTGCAATTCCACATATAACTATGGCATGTGTGAGCAATATATCATTTAGTGACAACTTTGTGCAAAAAAAAATCAGTTTGTCATATTCCCGCAACTTGTGTCAAAATATAAAATATTCCATGGACTCGACATGCCTCTCAGCAAATAGCTTAGGGTGTCTACTTTCCAAAATGGGGTCATTTGGTTTTTTTTTTTGCTATTTTGGCATTTTATGGCCTTCGAAACCTTGATAGGTAGTGAGGAGTGAAATCAAAAATTTGTGCCCTTAGAAATGCTGAAGGCGGTGCTTGGGTTTTGGGGCCCCGTATGCGGCTAGGCTCCCAAAAAGTCCCACACATGTGGTATCCCCGTACTCAGGAGAAGCAGCAGAATGTATTTTGGGGTGCAATTCCACATATAACCATGGCATGTGTGAGAAATATATCATTTAGTGACAACTTTTTGTAAACATTTTTTTTTTTTCGTCATTATTCAATCACTTGGGACAAAAAAATTAAATATTCAATGGACTCAACATGCCTCTCAGCAGTTTCCTTGGGGTGTCTACTTTCCAAAATGGGGTCATTTGGGGGGGTTTTGTACTGCCTTGCCATTTTAGCACCTCAAGAAATGAGATAGGCAGTCATAAAATAAAAGCTGTGTAAATTCCAGAAAATGTACCCTAGTTTGTAGACGCTATAACTTTTGCGAAAACCAATAAATATACGCTTATTGCGATTTTTTTTACTAAAGACATGTGGCTGAATACATTTTGGCCTAAATGTTTGACTAAAATTTAGTTTATTCGATTTTTTTTACTTTTTGTTATAAGAAAAATCATTTTTTTTCAAAATTTACGGTCTTTTTGCGTTTATATCGCAAAAAATAAAAATCGCAGAGGCGATCAAATACCATCAAAATAAAGCTCTATTTGTGGGAAGAAAAGGACGCAAGTTTCGTTTCGGTACAACATTGCATGACCGCGCAATTACCAGTTAAAGCAGCGCATTGCCAAATTGTAAAAACACCTCTGGTCTTTAGACAGCGTATTGGTCCGGAGCTTAAGTGGTTAAGAGCCCTACAACAAATTGCTGTATTGCTTTACACTGATGAGGAATAAATAGGCTGAAACAGCAGTATGCAAGTTGGAATATTAGATTGTATCTGTGCCATGCACTAATGGTTTGGATGTGTAACAATAATCTGGAAAACCTTGTTCTCTGTCATAAAGTAAGGAATCAACCCCACATTTTTTATATTAGGGTCCAAACGCCTGCACCAATACTTGGCAAAAATCAACAAATATTTCCCATTTGCTTGGAGAACTTAAAAACTTTTTAGAAAAATATTGTTTCTTTCATTTCGTTCATTTCAGCAAATCTGGAATATAGGATACCATATTAAGCCAGGTAGAGGTAGAACGTTAGAAACTTTCAATTTTTTTTAGGCTATTCTATCTAATCGACTTTGCTGAAAAAGAAACCTGTTGCTTACAGAGCTCAATGGTTCAAGCTACAATTCACACAATTCACACGCACAACTGAATCAGAAGAGTAACCCATATTCCTTTTCTGCCTTCCTTCTGCCTTCCATGACTCCACCTGATGTTCTATTTAGACAAGTAAAAAACAATGGATCTGTGGATATCTAAGGCTGGCCATTCATTAGCAGATTTTCGAACAAACAATGCAAATGTGTATATTCATATGAGCTTTTGTATGGAAATTCTCAGTACATTTGATGATTTGAGGACTGTTGTTTGAGAGTACTATTAACATTTGATTTTGGAGTGAATGGACTTTCCCAAACGAAAACATGTACACTGCTAGAAATTTGTTTGAGAAAAGTTTTCCATCCTGCTTCTTTGAATGTTTTCATCACTGTGGTTAAAAACAAATATAGATTGGACCCCACTAATGTTTTGAAAATCAAACAAACATTCTTAAAGTGAAAAATGTTCAAGCAAAAAAATAAAATACTAGTGTATGGTCAGCTTAAGCCAGTGGAACACAATGAAACAGTTAATTGGGTGGACTTATGGCTGGGCAAATTTTCATAAGTTCACTTTTCCTTACCTAACACATCAGCCAAAAGAAGCTGGTTGCTAAACCAAACCAGGGGTAGACTGAAAAACATGTAGACTGGTGTAGACTGGTGTTTTAAAAAGAAAGGCAGTGATAATCTATTGGATAAGAAGGCATATGTCTATGACCATATCTCATTTTAAGTGATTTTGTTTTAGAAGGGAAGCATTGGTGAATTCCAATAGCTGATCTGGTACACAGTAAATGGGCCAAGCAAGTGGCAAGAACCCAGGACAGAACAGTTGGCTTGTCAAGTTGTCAGGACAAAATGAAAGGAAGTAAGAGCTAAGGAGGGTTATAAAGGAGTCCAGGCATACACAGCTTTACACCCGACCACTGGCTCCCAGATGCCAGTAAGAAGGATCTACACTACCCCTCACTCTCGCCTATACCGTGGATCGGCCGCATACCCTGCCAAAAACATTACTGAGCTTTTAAACAGCAAATCTGCAGCACACAGCAGCGGCCTGGGATCCAATATGGCGCTGATGCACCACAAGGAGCAGTACAGTGAGGACTCACAATCTGCTCCAGAGGACTCAGGCAATGGTATGAAAAGATAAAGGAGTCCTGTTGACTGTTTGAACAGCAGAGGCAGACATAGTGTCATGTGTGGATATTTAGGAATGGGTCAATGTCATCATTTTTAAATTAAGACATGAAATGTTTTAATTACTTGACACCAACAATGTGTTTCATAGCTAAAATATGCTACATTCCCAGCTTATTGGTGTTCACACAAGTGTGTCCAGCAGCATGGATGCATGTGGAGGAGCCGATCACCCTCTTGATGTTCCCCATAAGGACCTAGGACTGTGTTCCCTGAGGCATCAAGAGCAACCTACCCTTTGTCCTGTATGTAGAAAGAAGTATTCTCCAAATATGTACTTGGAATGTTTTGTCTATCATATCACTTTTGCCACCTCAACAAATGTACCGTATTTATCGGGGTATACCGCGCCCCGGGCGTATATAACGAGCACCCCAAGCTTAGCAAGGTAAAAAAGGAAAAAAAAAGAAAACTTACATTTTTGCCCTGAGTCCATCGGCGACCTTGTCCGGCGTCCGTCTGAGGCCTTGCGGGTGTCCGTCTGCGGCTTCCTTGCGTGGGGTCCGTCTGCGGCTTTGGAGGTGTCCGTCTGCGGCCTCCATCCAGGTGTCCGTCTCCATCCAGCGTGTCCGCCTGCGGCCTCCATCCAGGTGTCCGTCTCCGTCCAGTGTGTCCGTCTGCGGCCTCCATCCAGTTGAGCGTGTCCGCTGTTCATTTTTGGATTTTAGCGCGAGCCGAGAGGAGCCGGATTTACTGTGTGTTCGGCTCCTCTCGCGTGGCTGAGGGCGGAGCCGAGCGTGGCCGAACGCGCAGTACACTTGGCTCGGCACGGTCTTTGTCTGGCTTTGTCGGCGGCGCTCAGAGATAGCGAAGATCGGCTTTCTCTGAGGATGATCGGCGTATATTGCGCACCCACGATTTCCCCCTGATTCTAAGGGGAAAAAAGTGTGCGGTATACGCCGATAAATACGGTCATTTGTTTCCTTTCTTGCCTACTCTCACCTTATAATTTTCCTGCTAATACCATCCACATACTACACTTTGGGGGCTTTGGGGTTAAAAAACCGATCATGTTAGAACGCCGTCACGTAAACCACGTATGACAGCACTATAAAGGGGAAGTTCAAATCCAATGGCGCCACCCTTGGGGCTTCTTTTGCTGATTTTGTGTTATCGCGTGTTAGTAAAAGTTTGTTTAGAGCCGATTTGCGCTTTTCAGTCTCCGTGCTTTTCAGATCGTTTTCTGGTGTTCAGTTTGTGCTTGTGGGTTCGTATATGTCTTTCAGTGCTTGAAGTCAGGTCGTATCTGTTTTGCAGTGCGTTCCTGTCTGCTCGTTTTCTGTTTTTCAGGTCGTTCTTTACAGGCCTTGCTGTTTCTAGGTGCGTTCTATTTTAAGTGCGTTCTGACCAGCTGACCGGTTTGAAGCCATGTTGGAGGTGCGTTCTCATTGTCGAGTTCATGCTGCGTATGGGCTGTCTTCTGCAGTTTGTAATGTTACTGGATCTGTGGGCGTCAACAGGGCGAGGAGGAGTTCATGGGTCAAGAATTGGTTGCGCCAGCATGACCAATTTTCTCAAATGCCTCTGCTTAGGAAAATCCAGGAGAATAACCCTGATGATTTCAGGAACTTTCTCCGTATGACGGACCCCGTTTTTCACCATCTTTTGGATACTCTGTCCCCCTATATCACAAGGCAGGACACTGTGATGTGCCAAGCCATCGCGGCCGAGCAGAGGCTCATTGCCATGTTGAGGTACCTGGCGACTGGGAGAAGCCTGCAGGACCTCAAGTTCTCAACAGGCATCTCCCCCCAGGCGCTTGGGATCATCATCTCCGAGACGTGTTCTGCCATCATTCAAGTAATGCAGAAGGACTATATTAAGGTAAGTTTTCTACTTTAACATCACAATCTATGTCTTTAATGTATGCTAATGTCTTGTATTTCTTTCATCATTCTCTAATTACCATGATTGTAATATGCTGTGAATGTCCACTTTGTCCCCATGCATTTTGGCCTACATGCATATTTCCCTTCACTAACCTCTCCAGCATGCTATCCTAGGTCCAAACACACTTAGTCTGTTTCAAACTTGTTTTTTGTCTGCTCCATTGTAGTTCTTCCCCCCTCCCTTAACCACTTCCAAACCTGCGCACGACGATGTACGTCCTATTTTTAAAGATTGATATCTCGGTAACGGCAGCAGCTGCTGCCACAACCGAGGTATCGATCTTTAGTGTGCGCGGTCTGGTACACGATAACGGCGGTCTCCGTCGGTAGCGGCGGAGGAGATCGGGACCGTTCGGCAGCTGAGCGGGGACGAGACTGAAGGAAAAATCTCCTTCGCCCGTCCCCATAGCTCTGCTGGGCGGAAGTGACGTCAAAACGTCAGTCCCGCCCAGCCTCTTAAAGAGACATTTTTTTTTTGTCATTTGAAAAAATGACAGTTTTTAAATTTTTTTTTTTTTTTTTTTTGCATTTTAGTCTAAATATGAGATCTGAGGTCTTTTTGACCCCAGATCTCATATTTAAGAGGACCTGTCATGCTTTTTTCTATTACAAGGGATGTTTACATTCCTTATAATAGGAATAAAAGTGATCAATTTTTTTTTCAGTGTAAAAAGTAATAAAATAAATAAGAAAACCAAAAAAAAATGTTTTTAAAGCGCCCCGTCCCGACGAGCTCGCGCGCAGAAGCGAACGCATATGCGAGTTGCGCCCGCATATGAAAACGGTGTTCAAATCACACAAGTGAGGTATCGCCGCGATTGTTAGAGCGAGAGCAATAATTCTAGCCCTAGGCCTACTCTGTAGCTCAAAAAATGCAATCTCTAGAATTTTTTAAACATCGCCTATCGAGATTTTTAAGGGTAAAAGTTTGACGCCATACCACGAGCGTGACATATTGGGTATCATTTTACTCGGCGTAACATTATCTTTCACAATATATAAAAAAAATGGGCCAAATTTATTGTTGTCTTATTTTTTTATTAAAAAAAGTGAATTTTTTAAAAAAAAAGTGCGCTTGTAAGACCGCTGCGCAAATACGGTGTGACAAAAAGTATTGGAATGACCACTATTTTATTCTCTAGGGTGTTAGAAAAAAAATATATATAATGTTTGGGGGTTTTAAGTAATTTTCGAGCAGAAAAAACTGTTTTAGTCTTGCAAACACCAAATCTGAAAAACACCTAAGGTCTGGAAGTGGTTAAAATGTGTCCCAATGTCTTGTTTCTCATTCCATTTTGGCAGAGTGCTATATAATATTTTTTTCAGGGCCCAAACTCAGCTAGAACCCCCCCCCGAACTGCTCGAGATATACGAGAAAGATACGTTGAGTACTTCACGGGTAGGGGGGCCATCGCTATGCCAGAGCATATTAATTTTTTTTTTTTAAAAATAAAAAAATAAACACCAAATTTGATCTTTGAAAAAACAGTTTTGTCATTCTTGCTTGTGTTTCTTTTATCTGCCTCCCTGGTTCTCCTAGTGCACTTGTAGTGCCAAATGTATTTCTCTGTTTTAGTAAATAACCACAATGTGATGGGGTGACCCCGGAACAAGCCAAAATTTGAAGATGCACACAGTTTGTGCGGCAAAATGGGTATTTCTATCCTGATCCCATGCCAAATGTCAACATGTGCTATCTGCCATCATGGGGGATCAATGGATGTGTTTTGGGGGTGCAACCCCTTCCTCTCACCTACTTGAGTAGCGAGGAAGGGGTTGCACCCACAAAGCACATACATAGATATCCTGTGATGGCAGATACACAACATAGAAAAATGTTGGGGGGGGGGGGGTCAGTCTACTATTTGCCCCATCATGTCAATGATGTTTTTATATTTGTGTTCAATGACATTCATCCTATTCCTCGTAATGTCCATTTCACTACTGCATTCCATTATTTCTTGTATCACGATTTTTGCACTAGCACTTGAGAAAGGAGTACTAGTAGATGCTGTGACACCACCATGTTCATCCCCTAAAAACAAAAAAAAGGGTTTATTAGAAATATGTAGGCCTACATCTCTTTACCTGAAGCTGTGGTGACAGACACTGACCTTTTGTGCTGATAATCTCCACCTCCCCTTCTTCCACCTCTCCTTCTTCCACCTCTCCTTCTTCCACATCTACCTCCTCTACATGCTAAGGTTGGTGGTGTTTTGCATGTTTGTGCTTCCTTGCCTCCTCCAGTCTTCTATCCCCTAATAAAATGAAACAAAAGGTATACTCAGCATACAGATATTTGGAGGGCAGAAATAGAAAACATTGCTTGGAAGTGGGGTACAATTGTCTGTTTGGGGTAATTCTTAAAATCATTCCCTTTTTTTCTGAGGTTCCCCAAGCTGGAATACTGACGCTTTTTGTCAAGTGACACACATGGAGGCACCCAAAAGTATCCTTTGTGTGAGACCCTAATTAAAAGGTTGTTTTTGGGGGACACACAGGTGCTCCTGAGTCCAGATGTGTTATTATCCTCTCCTTTACAATGAATGAATCCGGTTTGCTTTTCTCATTCTAGTAAGTTCGAACAAACACATCATCTTTACAACAATGTTTATAAACATTGTTTTCCGCCAAATAGGCAAGACCATGTGTGGTTTTCCTGAATCTGCGGAAAACATCGGATTTTGGAGGAATGATGTTTACTACGAACGTAAAAATACTACACTTTGGCCACTAACCTAAAAGTTGCCATGTTCACAAGTACAACCAGGCCAAACAAGCACATGGATAAAAACATGCAAAAATATCATACAGAAAATTGCAAAAAACACATGAAAAATGCATACTTTTGTCAATAATTTTCTTGATCTTCCTATACTGCTCTGGCTCCCGCAATTTCAGGTCAGACCACCTTTTACGGAGCTGCTACTTGGACCTCCTGACCCCAAATTTATGGTAAAGACTCCTCGCCACTTTGTCCATTATTTTTCGCCTTCCTCAGATTAGGGGTGTGGTATGGGCCATGATCGCAATCGTAATCTTTCCTCCGAAGTATGTCCACCATCTCCACCATCTCTTCAAGTGATATATTCGTGGCCTTGTATCGTCTGGGCCTGGATCAGGACGTTCCCACCTCCGGGCTTTCCTCATTGGTACGGGGTATACCACACACATGTGACACCGCCATATTGTCGTTTCACACTGAGAAGGGGCGTGGAATAGAGGAAAAAGTCCGTCATGGGCCGGCGAAGAGTGCGGCGTTTCACGCATGCGCTGGATATATAAGGAGAACGACGTGACTACGTTGGTTATGCGGAGTAAGGATGAGCGGAAGTGCCGACCGACTGAAACGAAGGTAAAAATGAAAATGGGGCCAGCAGTGGCCTATATATACTTGAGTCATGATATCAAGGCAGGGATGGCGGGTTTATGTTGATTGGATCCTTGACTAATTTAATCTTGGGGTCCCCCATGCAATTTTGCTCTCCATCTGCTCTGAGACATCTACAATATATATATGCGAGACTCAAAAACAGATAATTTTACTGTGTATCAGATCAGGCAATGATTGTGATTCTTGGACAGAGGTAATTAAGCAGTGTATCATCTCATCAATGCAGAGGAGCATGATATATACACATGAATGGTGCCTTCATGAATGCTCTCATTACTTTTGCATATTAATACCACTTATTCATTTAGATGTAAACACAGGGTCTGCAGGTAAATCATCATTACACAACAATAGGGCAGAGCTGGGCAGCATTTAGTGGCAGCAGTAGACACTGTGTTTAAAGGTCTAGATTGTGAAAAGATTAGGACAATTTAAGCTGACCTAGTGTTTATATGTTTTTGGTTTTATCTTCTTAAGTTATTATTATGGATACATTACGTGAGCCTGAAAACATGATGAGGTTCATTGAGAAATACTGAGAAATGAGAAACCTCTGGGAGATAAAAAACAAACATTATCATAACAGCAGTGTAAGAAGGGCAACAATTGAGCAATTGGCCATTTGTATGCAGACATGGATCCTAGGGGCAGATTCCACCATGATAAACAACAAAATAAATAACATCAGGAATGCTTACAAGAAGCGATATAAAGAGGTCCGCGCTTCTCAGAGATCAGGAGCAGCAGCAGACCAAGTTCAGGAGCCAAAGCTGTGGTACTACAAACACCTCTGTTTTTTGGATGATCAGATAGAGGCCAGAGAATCACTTTCCAGTCTTCCTTCCACCCTTCCCTCCACTGTTCCCTCCAGCGTCCCTTCTACCATTCCACCCACCCCTGCAGAGGGTGCCGAGGAGCAGGCTGAGCTCGAAGAGCTAGATCTGAACATCTTCAGTCAGGTATAGTAGTTTACAACATATTTCTTGGCCTCAAATTATTGTTGGTTTAACAAGATGTTTTTTGAAATAAGAAAGTTAGTAGGTGCTGGCGCCTCTCTACCAAATTAAATGTGAAATAAATATGTGCTATCCTGTGACATGGCCCAGTGGGAGCACTGAATCACAGGTGCCTCCCCTCCAGATTAGACCAAAAACTTCTAACCTAAGCGTATGTCCCATCTGGAGGAGGAGTCTCTGCAGGTCATTAGGGAGGCAGCTGCAACCATGAAAGCCCCCCTTAACCCTGTAGAGGGCTACAGCTGCTACCTCGCAGACCAACTTCAAAGAATGGAGGAGGGACAACGGGCACTGGCAGAAGATCTTTTTGCCTTTGTAATTCAGAGGGGAAGAAGGGGCCTGCTGACTGAGACCACACACCTCAGTGACCTGGCCCAGTGTTCTCCTCCTCCTCCTGCTGCCACATTCTCCCCACCAGTGCCACAGCCTGCAAGGGGTCGTGGAGGGAGCCGTGGAAGGAACGCTGCAGGGAAGCATGGAGGGAAGGCTTCAAGGAAGACCAGAAAGTGATTCCCTGGCTTTAAGCTGATCTGCCAGAAAACAGAGGTTGTTGTTGGAGTACCACAGCTTGGGGACATGTATGACATCTACTGCTGTGCCTGATTTCTGTGATTTGGGGACCAGATTGTTATCCCAATTAGAGGGACTCCTCAAGTTATTTATTTTGTTGTTTATCATGGTGAAATCTGCCTTTGGGATCCAAAGTCTGCATATATTTGGCTGATTGTTCAAGTGTTTCCCTTCATCTTTAATTTTTTGGACCAGAATAAATGGAGATTTAATTTAAGTTAAATACTTGTCTATGTGGTTTTCTGGTGAATTGCCATAAAACATTTCAGAAATACAATGTGTAATTGACAAAGGACACAACCTCCTTGAAGAAAAAAAAAATGTTGTGATAACTTGATAAAAAAAAAAGAAAAAAAATATCACCTGAAAATATCAAAAAATATTAAAACCCCAAAAAAAGGAGATGTGGAGTAAAGAAAATTATTTTGGAGATCTGGCTTTTTTTTTTAAAATAACATTTTTCATGAGATCACAAGCAATACTAAAGAAGTCAGTGTGTGAGAACTCTGTCTAAATACCATCAGCAAAACAACGTCTTTATTCTAGCAATAGAACCAAGAAAACAATGCGCTGCAATAAACAAAGCAATCATTTTCAAAATGTAGAATGTGCCATCTCCATAACGAACGCTAGTTTTACCAGAACGAGCGCTCCCGTCTCCTAATTTAGTCTGAGCATGCGTGGATTTTTAACCGATGGACGTGCCCACAGACGATCGTTTTTTTCTATCAGTTTTTTAACCATCAGATAATTTTAAAACAAGTTCCTAGTTTTTTAACCGATGGATAAAAAAACGATGGGGCCCACACATGATCGGTTTGTCTGATGAAAACGGTCCATCAGACCGTTTTCATCAGACTAACCGATCGTGGGTATGCGGCATCACAGTGTTGTATTCATTCCATTTTTCAATTAGTTTTTTTTTTTTTTTACAATACATAATACCTTTTTATAGTACATGCTTTGTTACATAATTAGTGCCTTAAAAGTCCACCCCAGGGGTATTTAGTTTGGTCTAGATTGTTAGGATGTGGCACAGTGAGAGGTAACATTCACTGATATAAATCTTTAGTGCCTAAAGTGCAGCTTTAACTAATTATATAGCACGAGGAGTGCTATTAGAACCAAAGACTAATTGCCTATGAAGGAGAAAAGATAAAACAGGCAAGCAAAGAACATTATAGAGTACAGTAACTGATTGAAAAGTATCTTTATTTTGAGTGGCCAAAATTGTTATCTAGAGCTGTTGGCTCATTTTTTGTTATATTTAGCAGTGAACGCTGTCTCTTGACTTGGAAATCTAGCTGACTTATGTTTCCAAACACAATCAACAGACATTGTAATATGCATACAGAGCTGAACAGTGTACCGGAACAGTCTCTCAACTCATTTATTTCTCAAGTATGAGAATAAAATTATTTTGCAGGAAAAAGTGTAAAAATCAACCAAGCACTTGATTTCTCATGAGATAAACAATTAAAAGTAAAAACACGTACTCAAATTTTGTAAACAATAAATCTGTTAATGCAGATATCACCAAAAATGATTTAACGTGGGAGTAAAGAATTATCAAGTTGGATACCTGTTCTCCCAGGTTAAGGTGAAATGTCATAAGAGTACATAGGATGTCATTTCTGATTCTCTGAAAAATCTACTTACCGGGTTGCATTGTCATTGCCCAGATTTCAGTACCTTCTGAGTTTGGGTTTTCACACCCATGGTGGACTGTGGTGCCCTCTGAAGATACTTGACATGCCAAAATATATATGTAATTACTGTATGTATTCAGATGCCTGCCTGGAAATCAGCTGTAAGCATGTCATACAAAGCTGTGAAAAAGTATTTGCCCCCTTTCTGATTTTTTTATTTTATTTTTTGCATTTGTCACACTTAAATGACTCGGATCATCAAACAAATTTTATTATTACACAAAGATAACCCGACTAAATACAAAATGCAGTTTTTAAATGATGGTTTTATTTATTAAGGCAAAAAAAACTGTTCAAACCTGCCTGGCTTTATGTGAAAAGGTAATTGCCCCCTAAACCTAATAACTAGTTGTGCCACCCTTGGCGGTAACATCTGCAATCAAGCGGTTGCGATAACTGGCAATTGCTGTGGAGCAATTTTGGCCCACTCTTCTTTGCAGAATTCTTTTAAATCAGCCACATTGGAGGATTTTCCAGCATGAACGGCCTGTGTAAGGTCATGATGCAGCATCTCAATTGGATTTAAGTCTGGGCTTTGACTAGGCCACTCCAAAACCAAAATTTGGGTTTGTTTGGAGGTGGGCTTGCTGTTGCGTTTTGGATCATTGTCCTGCTGCATAACCCAAGTGCACTTGAGCTTGAGGTCACAAACTGATGGCCAGACATTCTCCTTTAGAATTTTCTGGTAGAGCTCAGAATTCATGGTTCCATCAATTATGGTAAGTCGTCCAGGTCCTGAAGCTGTAAAATAGCCCCAGACCATCACACTACCACCACCATATCTGACTGTTGGTATGATGTTCATGTTATGAAATGCTGTATTCGTTTTATGCCATATGTAACGGGACGCACACCTTCCAAAAAGTTAATTTTTTGTCTCATCAGTCCACAGAATATTTGCCTAAAAGTCTTGGGGATAATAAAGATGTTTTTTGGTAACTGTGAGATGAGCCTTTGTGTTCTTTTTGGTCAGCAGTGGCTTTGGCCTTGGAACTCTCCCATGGATGCCCTTTTTGCCCAGTCTCTTTCTTATTGTTGAATCAGGAACACTGATCTTACCTGAGGCAAGTGAGGTCTGCAGTTCTGTAGATGTAGTTCTGGGTTCTCTTATGAACTCCTGGATGAGTCGTCATCATGCTCTTAGAGTAATTTGTGTAGGCCAGACACTCCTGGGAAGGTTCACCACTGGAGTTCCAAAGCCTTAGAAATGGCTTTGAAACTCTTCCTAGACCGATACATGTACATTACTTTGTTTCTTATCTGTTTGTGGCTTTTTGTGATCTGTTAGCATGCTTCACTTTGTCAGACAGCTTGTCTTTATGTGATTTCTTGATTCAACAGGTCTGGCAGTAATTAGGCCTGGGTGTGGCAAGTGAAATTTTACGGCTTTCCAAAAATTTTTTGATTCATCACAGTTCATTCATGATTCAATGTGGGAGGGGGCAATACAGTTTTAACATAGGACCAGGCAGCTTTGAACAGCTTTTCCCCCTTAATAAATGAAATGATAATTGAAAAACTGCATCTTGGATTTACTCGGGTTATCTTTGTGTAATATTGACATTTATTTGATGATCTTAATCATTTAAGTGTGAGAAAAATGCAAAAAAAATAAAAATCAGGAAGGGGGCAAATACTATTTTACAGCACTGTACTTACCTTACCTTACCTTTAACTTACCTTTAAAACCATTTCACAGAGCAGCCCTAATCCTTCCTTTCTCATCCCCATCAGATTTCCTGGCCCATACCCCCTGACATGTGCCTCCAAACCAAGCAGACTTGCTTCTAAGTCACTGCTCTGTGTGTTAATTCACACATGGAGCACGGCATGGCTCGCCCCTGCTCTCTCTTTGGCTCACTGGCTGAAGTAAAGAGGAAGAGACCCGGGAGAGCCACTGCTTTTTTGCACATTGAGGTAACAATTGATAAGGTAACTATTGGGGTGAGGTAACTATTGGGGGGGGGGGGGGCTGGGAGCAATACTGCACACTAATGTTTTTTTTACCTTCATATAAAAAATGCATTAGGGTAAAAAACCTTGAGCCTTTACAACCATATAAATTCTTCCATTCTTACTGCATTTTGCAATGTGGTTGTTGTCATATGAATTATTACAGAGTGTTTAAAACCACTTTTTTTCTTTTGGATGGAGTGGTAATGGGTTAGAACCCCAGCTGCATTTTTATCGTTGCCTGTTTTCCCCCTCTATTTGTCTATCGGGAATGAAATCAAGGGAAAATTTACAAATTTAAACTTTTACCAGGACAGGAATAGTGGGGAAATCTATCAATGGAAATACCTGTTCTAAGAGAGGATTTCCCTTACATTGGATAGATCTCCTCTAACTTACTGTGGTGTAATGATACATGAAAAAAAATCCGTACCCCACGAAAAAAAAATTGGCCTTAGATAAACTTTACATGTAATTATAGAAATAATAAAATAAATAATAATAATATTAATATAATATGTTTTAGTTGTTGTATATTCCCCTGTTAGGGTGATTCACCCTCTCTAATTGTCCAGTTTACCGTTATCACTGAAAGAGTAAAAGTTTAAAAAAATCACAAATTTTGGGCTGTCCCAGAATGGGAAAAAAAGGGGGAAATCTTCCACTGGGGACTTTAGTTTTGGTGACAACCAGAGATTCATGTACTTTGGAGAGTTTTCCTCTCACTTGCAGTTTTGGCTATGGGACAAGAAGCGAAAATCCCCCCGATGGAACACAGATGGCAATAAAAAAAAAAACCTATCAGGGGTTATAACCCTTCCTTAGGTTACCCAGAATTAACAAAAAAGTTTTATCTTTAGTTCTATGTTAAGCATATTCCTAGGATCAGTTCCAATAAATCCAAAAATAATTATTTTAATGTGTCCAAATACAGGATCACAGAGCTCCTTATTAATTAGTCATTTAAAAAAAGTCTGGTACAAATTCATCCATCATTGAAAAGAAGGTCTCAAAAAAAAAAAAACATTACGAACTGGCAAAAACAATTTTAATAATGAATCAGCAATTTAAAGAACAAGGTTGCCATGTAATTTTTCCAGTAAAGTTTACTTTAATCTACGCAGCTTTCCTTCCTGTATAAATTTAGGGAGATGAAATATTGGATTACGTTCTGATCATAAATTGTAATAAAACCAGCTCTCTAGTTTTGAAAGATTTTTCTAATGTGCCCTGAACATATTAAAACAATACATTACTTTTTTTTTTTTTTTTTAAAACCACTTATTGTATTAATGTGATGGATGTAAACAATGTACCAAACTAAGGCACAAAATGACTATGAGTCATGTTCATTAACTTCAGTTATTTTTGCAGCAGTTCTTAGTGGGGAATTCCTTTCAAAATATAACTTTTAATAGCATTATACCAGGAACATTTATTTATATAGTTTACGATCATGTTCTTTATTTATTTGCCTGGTTTATTATTTATTTGCCTGATTGTTATTGCTCCATATTTATGGGCATCCACAATAAATGGCAGATACAATCTCTGGTACCTGCAGGCTTTTCCTTATGCCAAAATTCCTCCTCCCCCACACAGATGGCCAGTGGGGTGATGAGCAAGACATTTCAGGAAATGCTTAGATATCAGAGATCCAAAGAATGACTGAAGAATGGAGCAGGGAAAGGCTTGCACTGCAAGTCCTCAGATACAGATTTCTCTCCAGCAAGCACTAGACATGTGTACACTGAAATATTTTGTTTCGGAATTTTGTTTTCGTCCAAAAAATGCATTTATTTAGTTACTCCCAAAATTAGTTTTTATTTGTTTTGTTTTGTTAAAAAATGCATTCGTCCGAAAATCTGAAGTAATTAAGGTCGAATCTGTCATTGAAGGCTTATGGTGTCTGTCAAATGTTTTAAGAAGATGCTCCAGAGCAGCTAAACCGTACGTCGAATCGTACATTTCCGGTTGAATGTTCTGCCTACAAGCTATAGAAGAATTCTAATGTTGTATGACATTAGTAATAATTATATTTATAAATTATTATTACTAGTCAACCAACATTCGAATTCTTCTATAGCCTATGGGCCGAGAATTTGACCGGAAATGTACAATTGTGGCGTTGTATATTTTAGCTGCTTGTCGAATCTTATTAGAACTTTCGACAGACACCATAAGCCTACAATGACAGATTCAACGCTTGTATGTTTTTCGAAGCTTTGTCGAATCTCCGTCGTTCATGTCGAATGGTCTACCCCAACACTGTCTCTTTAATGTCAAATCTTTTCTCTCTATGTCGAATCTTTCCTCTCTATGTAGAATAATCTTGGAATAATAGAGTTAAAGGGGGGTTCCACCCGCAATTTGTTTTTTAAGTCAGCAGCTACAAACACTGTAGCTGATGACTTTTAATAAGGACACTTACCTGTCCTACTCGCCCATGATGTCAGCCCCCCAAAGCCGATCCCTCGATGCTAGCAGCTCCCGGCGCTGCCATCCTCAGTAAGGTAAACAGGCAGTGAAGCTGTGCGGCTTCGCTGGCCATTTCCTACTGCACATGCGTGAGCCACGCGACTCTTTGTGAATGGGCCGGCTGCTCTCTGGGATACACACAGTTCCCAGAAGGCAGAGCACCCCATTCACCAGAAGACACCGCGACTAGGATGGAGGAAGAAGACCCACCACGGACGACGAAGAGGCAGATTATGGACTTCCGCATAGCAACCGCTATTTTTGGTAAGTATAAAAAAAATATGTTTTTTCAATTTTTGGGGAATTTTTCAAATTTCAAATTTCCAAAAAAATAATTTTCAGGGTGGAATTCCATTTTAAGGTTAGGCACATTCGACCGTAGGTTTGATGGACACAGATTGCTATTGTCAGCGTCATGTCGAATCTTCTATCTATATTGTTGTAGCAACGAAAATAAAGCATTTTTTCATGTCGGATCTTTCAGATTTCAGATTCTGCGTGTTCGTTTTCGTTTGTTAAAACAATAGCGAAAATACCCAAAATTCTGACGAAAATGCATTTGGACGAAAACGAATGAACATGTCTAGCAAGCACAACAGTGAGCATCACAATAGTGACATCACCCAATCTCACTCCAAGTCTTGTGAGAATAGCAGTCAGAAGCAACGGTGCTTTAGATCTCACACTGCAGATATACAACTATGACAGTGAAGAAACTGTAGTAAATTAAAGCAATCGGTACTGTATATGTTTTTAATGCATACTGTTAGACAGGTTATTTGGTTGTCTGTGAGCTGGTCGGTAAGTAGGCTTGGTTTTTCCTGGGCATTCCCCAGGCCTTTGTTGATATCTGTTTCAGCCTTCCAATGCTGCTCACTGCGATGGCCAGCGTTAGATGTGATGTTTGTATTGGTCCAGCAGTGCACCAGCACCTTTGCAGCCACTGTGCTACATGCTGGGTGTTTGGTGTGCTCCTGTACCTTTAAGAAGGGATGGGCTGCCCTTCAGTCCACCTGTCCTCATCTATCCATCAGAATGCATGTGCCTCCACTGTGGGGACACTCATAATTTAGTGTTAGGACCACAGACTCCAGGGTGCCCTGACGTGACTCTGTGGCTCACGCATGCGTTTGCAAATGCGTATGGACAAAACCCCTGTTTTTAATGCATACTGTTAGACAGGTTATTTGGTTGTCTGTGAGCTGGTCGGTAAGTAGGCTTGGTTTTTCCTGGGCATTCCCTAGGCCTTTGTTGATAATTGGTATATATTTCCAGGTACTGCTTAGTCATAATTAACTTTTCAAGGTATTCCTTTTTTTCTTCCTCTTCTTATTGGTCCTTGAAAGTAGGTGGTTCTCGATAGACATGTGCACACTGAAATATTTTGTTTTCGTCCAAAAAATAAATTTATTTAGTTACTCCTGAAATTCTTTTTTATTTATTTTGTTTTTCGTAAAAAAAAATGCATTTGTCCGAAAATCCAAATTAATTAAGGTCGAATCTGTCATTGAAGGCTTATTGTGTCTATCGAATGTAAAAAAAAAAAAGATTTGACAGAGCAACGAAACTGTCTCTCCATGTCGAATCTTTATGTCTCTCTATGTCGAATCTTTATGTCTCTCTATGTCGAATCTTTATGTCTCTCTATGTCGAATCTTCATGTTACATAGTTAGTCAGGTTGAAAAAAGACACAAGTCCATCCAGTTCAACCACAAAAAAATAAACAAACAAAATAAAAAAACACAGTACAATCCCATACACCCAACTCCATACCCACAGTTGATCCAGAGGAAGGCAAAAAACCCCAGCAGAGCATGAGATCCAATTTGCTACAGCAGGGGAAAAAATTCCCTCCTGATCCCCCGAGAGGCAATCGGATTTACCCTGGATCAACTTTACCTACAAATCTTAGTACTCAGCTTTTTTATGTACATTTAGGAAAGAATCCAGGCCTTTCTTAAAGCAATCTACTGAGCTGGCCAGAACCACCTCTGGAGTCTGTTCCACATTTTCACAGCTCTTACTGTGAAAAAACATTTCCGTATTTGGAGGTGAAATCTCTTTTCCTCTAGACGTAAAGAGTGCCCCCTTGTCCTCAGTGTTGACCGTAAAGTGAATAACTCAACACCAAGTTCACTGTATGGACCTCTTATATATTTGTACATGTTGATCATATCCCCCTTAATTCTCCTCTTCTCAAGAGTCAATAGATTTAGTTCTTCTAATCTTTTCTCATAGCTGAGCTCCTCCATTCCTCTTATCAGTTTGGTTGCTCTTCTCTGCACTTTCTCCAGTTCTCCAATATCCTTTTTGAGAACTGGTGCCCAAAACTGAACTGCATATTCCAGATGAGGTCTTACTAATGATTTGTACAGGGGCAAAATTATATCTCTGTCTCTGGAGTCCATACCTCTCTTAATACAAGAAAGGACTTTGCTCGCTTTGCAAACCGCAGCTTGGCATTGCATGTTATTATTGAGCTTATGATCTACCAAGACCCCCAGATCCTTCTCTCTATGTCAAATCTTTTCCATGTCTCTCTATGTAAAATCTTTTCTATGTCGAATCTTTTCTCTCTATGTCGAATCTTCTTCATGTCTCTATAATGTCGAATATTTTCTCTTTATGTAGAATAATATTGGACTAATAGAGTTAAGGTTAGGCACATTCGACTGCAACGAAAATGAAAATCAAGCATTTGTTTATGTCGGATCTTTCGGTCCCTGAAGGGGACAGCACTGGAGAGGAACTGGGGTGGCATTAAAAAAATAGGCCGGAGTTAGGCTATAAAATCAATTGGGCTACAGCATCAGCACTTTGGATGTACTGATATAGCAAGAGACAACCTTTGCCAGATAATACATAGATGGACTTTGTTTCTAGAATACAAAGTGACCCCTGGTATTTATTAGCAGGGTCTTTGACATGTGAGGAAATCAAAACTGATAAACATGAGTAATGTAAGAAATGTTATTGTTAATAAAAAATAGAACTAATTTTATCTTGTTTTTAAGGGTTGTTGCTAAGAAGAACATATTTACTAGTGATTTATGTTGTGTGTATCACACTAGTTATGAGGAATGAACTCTAGCTTTTTTTAAATATATCATTTATATAAATATCATCAAGGTCTGCTATTACCGGGCTCAAAAGCTCAAGCTGAAATTTAAATGCACAAGTGAACAATTCAGAGCAATGATTCCTCCCTTATCAGACAGTTCCATCATACTACTCTTGGAATCCTTTGCCATGTACTTAATGTTTATTTGTAACATAAAGATTGTGTACATACTGTAGAATAATAAAAAAAATAAACAGAAATAACATAAGTTTGAAGATGTAAAAACATATATTATAAAATAATAATAATAATACTAATAATAATAATAAAAAAAAAATATATATATGTATATATATATATATATATATATATATATATATATATATATATATAATATACCGTATCTCACAAAAGTGAGTACACCCCTCACATTTTTGTAAATATTTTTTTATACCTTTTCATGTGACAACACTGAAGAAATTACACTTTGCTACAATGTAGAGTAGTGCGTGTACAGCTTGTATAACAGTGTACATTTGCTGTCCCCGCAAAATAACTCAACACACAGCCATTAATGTCTAAACAGCTGGCAACAAAAGTGAGTACACCCCTAAGTGAAAATGTCCAAATTGGGCCCAAAGTGTCAATATTTTGAGTGGCCACCATTATTTTCTAGCACTGCCTTAACCCTCTTGGGCGTGGAGTTTACCAGAAATTCACCAGTTGGAGTCCTCTTCCACTCCTCCATAATGACATTACAGAGCTGGTGGATGTTAGAGACATTGCACTCTTCCACCTTCCATTTGGGGATGCCCCACACATGCTCAATAGGGTTTAGGTCAGGAGACATGTTTGGCCAGTCCATCACCTTTACCCTCAGCTTCTTGAGCAAGGCAGTGGTCTTCTTGGAGGTTGTTTGGGGTCGTTATCATGTTGGAATACTGCCTTGCAGCCCAGTCTCCGAAGGGAGGGGATCATGCTCTGCTTGAGTATACCACAGTACATGTTGGCATTTATGGTTCCCTCAATGAACTGTAGCTCCCCAGCGCCGGCAGCACTCATGCAGCCCCAGACCATGACACTCCCACCACCATGCTTGACTGTAGGCAAGACACATTTGTCTTTGTACTCCTCACCTGGTTGCCGCCACACACGCTTGACACCATCTGAACCAAATAAGTTTATCTTGGTCTCATTAGACTACTGGACATGGTTCCAGTAATCCATGTCCTCAGCTTGCTTGTCTTAAGCATATTGTTTGCAGGCTTTCTTGTGCATCATCTTTAGAAGAGGCTTCCTTCTGGGACAACAGCCATGCAGACCATTTTGATGGAGTGTGGGGCGTATGGTCTGAGCACTGACAGGCTGACCCTCCCCACCCCTTCAACCTCTGCAGCAATGCTGGCAGGACTCATACATCTATTTTCCAAAGACAGCCTCTGGATATGACGTTGAGCATGTGCACTCAACTTCTTTGGTCGATCATGGCGAGGTCTTTTCTTAGTGGAACCTGTCCTGTTAAACCACTGTTTGGTCTTGGCCACCATGCTGCAGTTTCAAGGTATTGGCAATATTATTATAAGGAACCCTGCACTCTGTGTGATTACAGTGGTCTGGGCTGGGCAACAAGGAATCTTGCACTCTATGTGTAGTGTAGTGTAGTGGTCTGGGCTGGGCAGAAGGGAACCCTGCACTCTGTGTGATTGCAGTGGTCTGGGCTGGGCAACAAGGAGCCCTGCACTCTGCGTGAGTGTAGTGGTCTGGGCTGGGCAGAAGGGAACCCTGCACTCTGTGTGAGTGTAGTGGTCTGGGCTGGGAAGGAGGGAACCCTGCACTCTGTGTGACTGTAGTGGTCTGGGCTGGGCAGGAGGGAACCCTGCACTCTGTGTGATTGTAGTGGTCTGGGGAGAAGGGAACCCTGCACTCTATGTGATTGTAGTGGTCTGGGCTGGGCAGGAGGGAACCCTGCACTCTGTGTGACTGTAGTGGTCTGGGCTGGGGAGAAGGGAACCCTGCACTCTGTGTGATTGTAGTGGTCTGGGTTGGGCAGGAGGGAACCCTGCACTCTGTGTGATTGCAGTGGTCTGGGTTGGGCAGAAGGGAACCCTGCACTCTGTGTGATTGTAGTGGTCTGGGTTGGGCAGGAGGGAACCCTGCACTCTGTGTGATTGTAGTGGTCTGGGTTAGGCAGGAGGGAACCCTGCACTCTGTGTGATTGTAGTGGTCTGGATTGGGCAGAAGGGAACCCTGCACTCTGTGTGACTGTAGTGGTCTGGGTTAGGCAGAAGGGAACCCTGCACTCTGTGTGATTGTAGTGGTCTGGGCTGGGCAGGAGGGAACCCTGCACTCTGGTGATTGCAGTGGTCTCTCCAGTAGTCCAGCACACCTCTTGTTGGGGTTGGAGTCAGAGTTCTGCAGTCAGCAGATTAGGATGGTTTTGATAATTGGAGAGCTGTAGGTCTGACCCATCAATGGTATTGTCATACTACTACAGAGAGACCATTGATCTCATCCATAGCCCAGTAGTCCTTCTCTGCATCCTACTACCCAGCCACAGACTTTTCACTGTGGCTTGAGTTCATATACAAGCCAAAACTATTAAGACTTGGCAAGATTAATATTTCCAGCACCTTGAATTTAGCTATTTTGGTGGAAGTTCAGTTGGTCTTAATTCTTGTAGCAGATATAATAATAATAAAAAATAAAAAAATACATCACCAAGGTGATGAGATGGGAACCAATCCAGTAAAACCATTTAAAATTCTATTTTCCTTTAAGCACACCAATCATCATCATTAATTTAAATAGAAAAAGACATGGTCAGCCTTCATAATCCATTTTGCTATTTTCACTTGTCAGATTTTATACTCCCACCTTTCCATCACGAAAAACACTTTGCGGTGATTGGTTTGCTATTAAACCACTTTTTAAAGTAAAAAGAAAAATTGATTAAGGAGGTTATCCTATTTAAGAGAAAAAATATCAGCTTCTAAATGTTTCTTCACTATTTTCCATTAGTGGAATCAATATAGCTACCACTGCAGAAAAAAAATATATATGAAAATGTCTGCAATAAGTATAAGAACCACTAGTTATGCATTTATCACAGATGCACATACCAGGTGTCTTCATGATGTATTCATGTTATGATAAATGAGTAATGATTTAAAGGAAAACTCTGGAGGAAAAACAACTCAAACACTATTTAAATATGTTTACTGTTTTACCCTCCAAAGGATGTAAAATTTTAATCTGATATTCTTGTGACATGCACATCTCTGAGAGCCAATAAATTTACTCCTGGCTTAATCTTTAAATTATGCACTTTTGCTCCAGAGCTTAGTAAATGAGGAAAGCTTCACTTTGAAAATGAATGCCCAATTACATGCATGGAAAAAATAAAAATGCTTTTTTTTTTTGCTTGCAGATTAACCACTACAGCCCCGGAAAAATTTACCCCCTTCCTGACCAGAGCAATTTTTGCAATACGACACTGCGTCACTTTAACTGACAATTGGGTGATCGTGCGACATTGCACAAAAATAAAATTGGCATCCTTTTTTCCCACAAATAGAGATTTATTTTGGTGGTATTTGATCACCTCTGCGGTTTTTATTTTTTTGCGCTATAAACAAAAAAAGAGCGAAAAATTTCGAAAAAAATGCAACGTTTTTTGCTATAATAAATATCCTCCAAAAAAAAATATAAAAAAAAACACATTTATTTCTCAGGTTAGGCGATACGTATTCTTCTACATATTTTTGTTAAAAAAAATCGCAATAAGCTTATATTGATGTGTTTTTGCAAAAGTTATAGGGGCAGATCCACAAAAGAATTATGCCGGCGTATCTCTTGATACGCCGCGTAATTTCAAATTTTGCGCGTCGTATGTTTGTTTTGTATCTACAAAACAAGATACGACGGCATCTCGGATCGATCCGACAGGCGTACGTCTTAGTCTTGAACATGGCAATGAGGTCTCTGTACTCCAATGGCATCCACAGTCACCAGATCTCATCTAATAGAGCACCTTCGGGATGTGGTGGATTCACATCATGGATGTGCATCTGAAAAATCTGCAGCAACTGTGTGATGCCATTATGTCACTATGGACCAAAATCTCTGAGGAATGTTTCCAACACCTTGTTGTATCTATGCCACCAAGAATTAAGACAGAATTAAGACAGTTCTGAAGGCAACAGGGGGTCCAACCGGTACAAGCAAGATGTACCTAATAAAGTGGCCTAGTGAGTGTATATATACAATCCCTACAATCTCTTTCCTATTTATAACACTGGCATCAAGTCCCATTTTTATTGGCTGTGTCAGGAAAATACTGGTCTGGTGAGAACTCTACCTGCGGTAAATGTTGCAAACTCCTTTGCAAGTTTCACAACCAATGAGATCAGCTCCCTCTAATCAAACAGAAAAAAATAGCAAAGATTTTGATTCTGGCACAAAGTATAACATAGCTGCGTGTTGTCCAAAAAGCCACTGAAGTTTCATTCTGTCGGAAAGAGCCTACATTCCTCGCTACAGACCCAAAACTTTGTAGTACGTTGTTTAATTGCTGTTTACTTTTTTCTTCCGTTCAAAAACACACAAAGGCAAAATAGCTTTTCATTTGACTAATACATAATTAATTCAGCATTTTAAAGCAGCAGTGATCCCATAAAAGTAAAGTGATAAACAAGTGGTGATGATACATGTTTGATATGAGCTTATTTTATCTTCCATTTTAAAGCAAATGTAAACCCGACACATTCAAATTCAGGAATATGAAGTAATAGAGTGTCTTAAAACTTCCATAAAAGTAGTTTATTTATGAATGTTTTTTTACACAAAATTCACATAACTTTCATTCAAAATTCGCACATTTTTCGAATTTTAGAAGCTTTCTTTTGGTGGTATTTGATCACCACTGAGTTTTTAATTTTCTTATTTTTTTATTGTATAAACAAGAAAGAAAAACAAAACAATATTTTCTACTCTTTGTAGAAAATGTTTCCAATAAAATCAGATTTCTTCATAAAATGTATTTTGCTACATGTCTTTGGTAGAAAAATCTCAATTAGTGTATATTAATTGGTTTGTGTGAAAGTTATAGTGTCTACAAAATGGCATATATACAGTATTTGAAAAGTGTTCAGTACTGACACCCTCAGCCTCTCATTTCTTGAGGCCCTTAAAATGGCAGGACAGTACAAATTCCCCCCAATTTGTTTGGGAAAGTAGACAGTCTGAGGCATTTACTAAGAGGCATGGCGAGTTTTTGAAGTTGCAATTTTGTGTCACAATTTTTTGGAAAATTAAGAAATTAAAAAACAAATAAAGATTTATTTTTCATATTTTTTTTTAACAACTTCAATACTGGCCACTTGCACCCCCTTCCTGCCCAGGCCAATTATCAGCTTTCAGCGCTGTCACACTTTGAGTGAAAATTGCGTGGTCATGCAATGTTTTACCTAAGTGAATTTATTATCATTTTTTTTTTAGACAGATAGGGCCAGATTCACATAGAATTGCCCTGGCGTAGCGTATCAGAGATACGCTACGCCGCCGTATCTTACCTGGCGCATTTTCGAATCCAGGAAGACTTTGCACCGTAAGTTACGGCGGCGTAGTGTATCTCTCGGTGCGTATTTCAAATTGGGCGGGTAGGGGGCATGATTCATTTAAATGAAGCGCGTCCCCGCGCCAATTGAACTGTGCATGCTCCGTTTTGAAATTTCCCGCCGTGCTTTGCGCGAAATGACGTTGCACCGACGTCATTTTTTGAACTTCGACGTGAGTTACGTCCTTTCCTATTCACGGACGACTTACGCAAAAAAAAAAAAAATTAAATTTGACGCGGGAACGACGGCCATACTTTAATGGCAAGTCTATCTATACGCCACAAAAAAGCAGCTTTAACTATACGCCGGGAAAAGCCGACTAGCGACGATGTAAGAGAATGCGACGGCCGCGCGTACCTTCGTGGATCGACGGAAAAAGCTAATTTGCATACCCGACGCGGAAAACGACGCAAACTCCACCCAGCGGGCGCCGAAGTATTGCACCTACGATCCGAAGGCGTACGAAGCCGTACGCCTGTCGGATCGAAGCCAGAAGCCGTCGTATCTTGGTTTGAGGATTCAAACTAAAGATACGACGCGGCAAATTTGAAAGTACGCCGGTGTATCAGTAGATACGCCGGCGTACTTCTTCTGTGAATCTGGCCCATAGAGCTTTCTTTTGGTGTTTTTTGTTAAAAAAAAAAAAGTCTGTAAATTTTGAAAAAAAATAAGATTTTCTTTGTTTCTGTTTTGTAAATAAGTAATTTTTCTCCTTCACTGATGTACGCTGATGAGGTGGCACTGATAGGCTGTACTGATGGGGGCACTCCTTGCTAAGAGTAGATCTGTGGAATTTCTGATCAGAAGTTGGATTTTTGAATACAAGTGGATGAGTTAAAAACCAGGATTTGCTGTTAGCTGCTTTTAACTGTTTGTGCTTGAAAGTGTTGAATTGTTTGTCTCATTTCTCTGACACTTTTTAAACAGCTTTCTTTTTTTCTTTCTGCTAATTAAGGGGAGTGTTTAATTGGTAACAGGTGAGTATATAAGTGTCTGTAAAAACTCCATAAGAGCTGGCTCCTTGCTAAGAGTAGATCTGTGGAATTTCTGATCAGAAGTTGGATTTTTGAATACAAGTGGATGAGTTAAAAACCAGGAGTTTAAAACAAGAGTTAAGACAGGAGTCTTCTAAAACTGTAAGTAACTTCTTAAACTTCCTACAAGTAATTGTATTGTAACTGGGAAATGAGTGCTAGCAGGGTTGAAGGGTTTGCTCAGTGCACAGTGTGTCACATGTATGCAAAATTGGTGCAACAGCTCCAAGATGGATACCGCTGTGACAGATGTGAGCAGGTTGCCCTTCTGGAAGCTCGTATTAGAGATCTGGAGGAGCAAGTTGCAACACTGGGTAGAAATGACAACCTTGAAAGGGGTCCTCTGCTCGCTGAGCAGGTGGTCAGTAAGGTTGATGTGGAGGGTGGAGGGGCAAGTCAGGATTATCAGATAGGGAGATGGGTTAATGTAGTTAGAGGGAGTGGAAGGGGCGTGCAGAAAGGGAAGGCCAGTCCTGTATTTGTGCATCAAAACAAATTTGCCAATTTGGGTGATGATGTGGAGGTGGCAAACACAGAGGTGGCAGCCCTAGATGTTACTGCTACCCCTAACAGCCGGGAGAGCAACCCATCTAGTAGAGGTGGGGAGGGGAGTGCAGGTAGGCCTAGACAGTTGGTGGTAATAGGGGATTCTATAATCAGAAGGACTGATAGAATAATTTGTCGCCAGGATCGCTTCAACCGAATGGTTTGCTGTCTCCCTGGTGCCAGGGTTCGGCATGTGGTGGACCGGGTGGATAAATTACTGGGAGGGGCTGGGCATGACCCAGCTGTCTTGGTCCACGTTGGAACCAATGACAGTATACATGGAAGGTGGAGGCTCCTTAAGAATCAATTTAAAGAACTAGGCTGCAAGGGAAGGACCTCCAAGGTGATATTCTCTGAAATATTGCCTGTGCCATGCGCAACACAGGAAAGGCAGGGGGAGATTAGAGAGCTGAATGCATGGCTAAAGACCTGGTGTAGGAAGGAGGGATTTGGGTTTCTAGAGCACTGGGATGACTTTTCATTGGGGTGCAACCTATATGCTAAGGACGGTTTGCACTTGAATGGAAGGGGGTCTGCTGTGCTGGGGGAGAGGTTTATGGGAATGCTGGAGGAGTATTTAAACTAGGATTGAGGGGGGAGGGTGAACTAGAATTACATTGGGTACACAGGTCAGCTAGGGGTCAGACATTAATGGAGAGTGGAATGGGGATAGATGGGGGGAGGGTTATGGCAGGTGACAAAGTTCCCATGTTGCAAACAGCCATTGGAAATAATAGTGCCATTTGTACTACTATAAATTATATGAAAAACACTAGAGAAAAATGTAACAATACATTTAAGTGTTTGTTCACCAATGCCAGAAGTCTGCCAAGCAAAACAAGTGAGTTGGAAGCTCTGGTGCATGAGGAGAGCTATGATGTAATCGGTATTGCTGAAACTTGGCTTCAATCCTCACATGACTGGGCTATTAATATTCCTGGCTATGCTCTCTTTCGGAAAGACAGGGTAAAAAGGAAAGGTGGAGGGGTCTGTCTCTATGTGAGAAGTGACCTCAAAGCAAGCGTGAAAGAGAACCTGGTTGATGGAGAGTGTGATGAGGCTGAAGCATTATGGGTGGAACTGCATACAGATGTGCGTAGTTCAAAATTAATCATTGGAGTTTGTTATAAACCACCCAATGTTAATGAGGAGGTGGAGACTCAGCTCCTTGCACAGATGGAAAGGGCTGCAAGGGCTGGGACGGTGATAATAATGGGGGATTTTAACTACCCAGAAATTGACTGGATTAATGGCACTTCTGGGACAGTTAAAGGACAACAATTTAAAAACCTATTGCAGGACAATTTTATGGTGCAGTTTATTGAGGCCCCAACTAGGAATGATGCTCTGTTGGACCTGATAATCTCAAACCATGCAGAGCTTATTACTAATGTTCAGATAAAGGAACACCTGGGTAGCAGTGATCATAACATGATTTCATTTAATGTTAACTATAAGCAAGAAATACATACAGGAAATATTAAAACACTAAATTTTAAGAGAGCAAATTTTCCAAGGATGAGGGCCGCTCTCCAGGACTTGGACTGGGAGGGACTATTGACACAGATGAACACAGAACAGAAATGGGAATTTTTCAAAAAGACTGTGTGGAACCTCACTGCAAAGTATGTTCCCATGGGCAATAAGTTTAAAAGGCTAAAAATAAAACCTATGTGGCTCACGGGCAAAGTTAAAAAAGCTATAAACAATAAGAAAGTAGCTTTTAAAAAATATAAAAATGAAGGAACACTAGTGTTGTTTAAATGTTACAAAGAATATAACAGGATATGTAAAAAGGAAATCAAGGATGCAAAAATTCAAAATGAACGACAGATTGCAAAAGATAGTAGGACAAACCCCAAAAAATTATTTAAATATATTAATAGTAAAAAGGTGAAGTCTGAGCATGTAGGCCCCTTACAAAATAATCTAGAGTGGGTGACTGGGGACAAAGAGAAGGCAAATTTATTAAATGCTTTCTTCAGCTCTGTGTATACAATGGAGCATGGGGGAGCTCATGTCCAAAATGGGGGTGGGAGTGACACAGCCCCAAATCCACAATGGCTCAAAAGTGATATGGTCCAGAAATATTTAGACAGAATAAAGGTGGATAAAGCACCTGGACCAGATGGCATCCACCCACGGATCCTAGGTGAGTTGAGCTCTGTCATTTCAAAGCCACTGTATCTAATATTTAGGGACTCATTAATGACAGGAATAGTACCACTGGATTGGCGTAGAGCCAATGTGGTGCCTATATTTAAAAAGGGAACAAAGTCTTTACCAAGTAACTATAGACCTGTTAGTCTAACTTCTATAGTTGGGAAGATACTGGAACGTTTAATAAAAGACCATATGGATGAGTTCTTGCAGGAAAAAAACTATTTAAGCAGCAGACAACATGGATTCATGAAAGACAGAAGTTGTCAGACAAACCTGATTTCCTTTTATGAAGAGGTAAGTAAAACCCTGGACATAGGAGTGGCTGTGGACGTGATATATTTGGATTTTGCAAAAGCGTTCGATACAGTTCCGCACACACGGCTCATGTGTAAGGTAAGGTCTACAGGATTGGATATATCAGTTTGTAAATGGATAGAAAATTGGCTGAAAGACAGAATTCAGAGAGTCGTGGTTAATGATTCTTACTCTGAATGGTCCAAGGTTATCAGTGGTGTACCCCAAGGTTCAGTGCTGGGACCCTTACTTTTCAATATATTTATAAATGATATTGGGTCTGAGATCAAAAGTAACATTTCTGTCTTTGCAGATGACACCAAGCTATGCAGTGGAATAACGTCCTTGCAGGATGTCGCCAATTTACAAGCCGACCTCAATGCTCTGTCTAATTGGGCGACTGAGTGGCAGATGAGGTTTAATGTTGATAAATGTAAAGTTATGCACTTGGGGGCTAAGAATATGCATGCATCATACATACTAGGGGGAGTACAACTAGGGGGATCTGTAGTGGAGAAGGATCTGGGGGTTTTAGTTGATCATAAGCTCAATAATGGCATGCAATGCCAAGCTGCGGTTTCCAAAGCGAGCAAAGTCCTTTCTTGTATTAAGAGAGGTATGGACTCCAGAGACAGAGATATAATTTTGCCCCTGTACAAATCATTAGTAAGACCTCATCTGGAATATGCAGTTCAGTTTTGGGCACCAGTTCTCAAAAAGGATATCGGAGAACTGGAGAAAGTGCAGAGAAGAGCAACCAAACTGATAAGAGGCATGGAGGAGCTCAGCTATGAGGAAAGATTAGAAGAACTAAATCTATTCACTCTTGAGAAGAGGAGAATTAGGGGGGATATGATCAACATGTACAAATATATAAGAGGTCCATACAGTGTACTTGGTGTTGAGTTATTCACTTTACGGTCAACACTGAGGACAAGGGGGCACTCTTTACGTCTAGAGGAAAAGAGATTTCACCTCCAAATACGGAAAGGTTTTTTCACAGTAAGAGCTGTGAAAATGTGGAACAGACTCCCTCCAGAGGTGGTTCTGGCCAGCTCAGTAGATTGCTTTAAGAAAGGCCTGGATTCTTTCCTAAATGTACATAAAATAACTGAGTACTAAGATTTGTAGGTAAAGTTGATCCAGGGTAAATCCGATTGCCTCTCGGGGGATCAGGAAGGAATTTTTTCCCCTGCTGTAGCAAATTGAATCATGCTCTGCTGGGGTTTTTTGCCTTCCTCTGGATCAACTGTGGGTATGGAGTTGGGTGTATGGGATTGTATTGTGTTTTTTATTTTGTTTGTTTATTTTTTTTGTGGTTGAACTGGATGGACTTGTGTCTTTTTTCAACCTGACTAACTATGTAACTATGTAACTGATGAGGTGGCACTAATATGCAGCACTGATGGGCACTGATAGGCGGCACTGATATGCAGCACTGATGAGCACTGATAGGCGGCACTGATGGGCAATGATAGATGACACTGAAGGGCACGGGTAGGTGGCACTGATTGGCATCACTGCTGGGCACTGTTGGAGCTGCACTGGTCATCAGGGCACTGATGATCAGTGCCCTGATTATCTTTGTAGATCTCCCCTGTGAGGAAATGCCGCTGATCAGCTCTCTTCTCCTCACACTCTGTCAGTGTGAGGAGAGGAAAAACAACAACCGGCATTTCCTTGTTTACATGTGATCAGCTGTGATTGGAAACAGCTGATCACATGTGTAAAGGGCCCCCAGCTGGTGCGCAAGTGTGGCGAGAGTGGGACGATGTCATATGACATTGTCCCAGAACGAGAGAGCAACCCTGCCACCGTCAATTGTCTATACGGTGGGCGAGAGGTGGTTAAACAATTTATTTTCTTTTTTTTATATATACTATCATAAGAGTTCACTGTCACCATAGTAACATTGCACTACTCTATAACTTTTGTTATAATGATGATCATTGTAACAGCAAACAGCTGTGTTTTGAACTGTCATGAAAGGATTAAATTCATGACAGCTGTGTTTACTAGTGACCTGTGATTGGCCCAGGTACCATGTGATAGATGTGGGCCAATCACAGGCCCACTCTGCAGGAAACACAGCTGTTATGAATTAATTCCATTCAAAACAGCTTTGTTGACATTTTGGTCATGTGATTGCATAGTGATCACATGATCCCCCTTCCACGAAGTCCGGGATCCACAACTAGCTGTGTCCAGGTGGTGAAGGGAGCGGTGTGCTGCACGCCTCTAACCCGGAATAGGCTGAATCATGTACATGTATGTGATTTAGCCTGCCCATGCCAGTCGCCCGCAATAAATGTACGGTGGGTAGTCAGCAAGTGGTTAAAGCGGAGATTCACCCTAAAAAAACATCAATGTACCATCCCATCCAGCATACTTGCGTCAGCTATAGTGTATATATATATATATATATTTTTTTTGCGCTGTATTTACCGTTTAATCGTGCCGTTTCGTTTCAGACTCCCGCGGGGGAGTAGGCGTTCCTATGAAGAGGGGAACATGATTGACGTCCGGCTATGGCGCATCACGCGTTTCCGAAAATAGCCGGAGTAGGGCTCGGCTCCTCACGGCGCTATACGGCACCTGCGCACAGACTAGGAGCTGACTGCGCAGGCGCCGTATATATCCGAGTCCTATTTTGGCTATTTTCGGAACGCGTGACGCGCCATAGCCGGACGTCAATCATGTTCCCCTCTTCATAGGAACGAAACTGATCGATTAAACGGTAAATACAGTGGCAAAAAAAAAAAAAAACATACTATAGCTGACGCAAGTATGCAGGATGGGATGGTACATAAAAAAAAAAAGTTTTAGGGTGAACCTCCGCTTTAAGATCTATCTTCAGTGTAAAGAAAAACAAGGAGTCCTGTAAGTGATGGTTTTGCTCCCACAGAGCCCTGATCTCAACATCTTTGAGTCTGTTTGGGATTACATGAAGAGACAGAAGGATTTGAGGCAGCCTACATTCACAGAAGATCTGTACTTAGTTCTCCAAGATGATTGGAACAACCTACCTGCTGAGCTCTTTCAAAAACAAGTGTACCTAGAAGATTTGAAGAATTTATGCTATTTTGAAGGCAAAGGGTGGTCACACCAAATATTTATTTTATTTGGATTTCCCTTCGATTCATTTACTTTCCATCTTGTTAGACCTAAAAAAAAAAAAAAAAAAAAGCGTAAGAGAAAACAAACAGTTCAAAACAAAACAAAAAACAAGTAAAAGCGTAAGAGAAAGCAAACAGTTCAAAACAAGAAACACAGTTAGAAGAGGCAAACAGCATCAAAGAAGATTTCCCTTTAAGCTTAACAATAAGCGTTAGGACTTCCTAATACTAAAGTAAAAGCGCACTTCAGATTTTCCATTTCTTAAGGAGGGTGTGTGAGCAAATGATTCCCGTAATCCATGTTTTCTTCTCTCTTTTTTTTCTTTTCATCCCATTTATGAAATTGCATTCATGCAGATTTTTTTGACTCAAAGTCAAGTTTCCTATACTTGCATAAAATAATATAAGTCCGTGTTTAAAACGAGAAATGTGAAATTGTATAAATGCATTAAAACTACAATTTATTTTTTTAAAACGTACTGTTGTTGAGCTTATTCATTTCCACGGCAACCTTTTTAAATGTAACATTTTACTCCTAAGTAAACAACACATTTAAATGCCACTGAAATTTGTAAGAAGCAACAAAATCTTGTGGATTTACTTTTCACCTGGCGCTGTGTGTGCTTTACAAACTTTTCCAAAATTTCCAGTAAGTCACAGTAAAGGAATGATGCTTTTTAAAGATCATGGGGATGGAACGACAGCAAAAACATGAAAGTGGATTCCAGTAATTGAGTGTTTGTCCATTGTGCGGAGTCAGATTTGTACAGAGTTCAAGCTGAAGCGTGTTCTGCAGATGAATGGCCATTTTTGTCTCCAGTTTTGTAACAAGTAATATGCCTTTCCTAATGTGCAGAAAATTATTTATCCAAACACTCACTGCAATATTTTCTGCTCACATTCTGATTTCATTTTTTTTTTCAGTTTGCTATATATCTCTGTTAAAATAATAGTAGTAAAACTCTCCTGAAAAAATAAATAAATGTTAAAGTGGTTGTCCATACCCAAATGGCCGGTCCATACCCTAAGGGGGAAGCTATCCAGAAGTTTGGAGTGGTTCCTGCGCTTCACCTATTCCTCCGGAACCTTTCCCTGGATCTATGTACTTTCCCTGTCAGATGGGTCTCAAGTCTAGACGCTAACAAAATGCATGCCAAATATTGGAGTCAAGGCCCTAAATAAACTCTGCTGGACCCAAGATGCCTGCTAAAGTCACAAGGGGTGCCAGCATCCAATCGGTTAGCCTTCTCCCTGTGACCAAGGGAACTATAGAGGAACTAGGTTTCCCTCAACTTCCTCCCCATCTGCATTGCTGCTGCCGACAAGCGCCACCTGCTGTGGAAAAAATAGACTTCAACTACACACAGTGAGGACCATTATTTCCATTTAAATCTGTATTTAATGTACTCAAACTGGAACTCAAGGTTTCTGTGAAAGATCCAGCAAATCTGCCTGAAGACTGTTAAAAGCTTTGCAAATGCTTTGTAAAAGATTTCTGTACACACTGCTCTTATACAAGCTGAAGCCCATGTGAACAAGACCTAATTACAACTCTGTACATCACTGCCAGTGAACAATAACTGTATCAATGCTGTAAAACATTTTAAAAATTGGTTATTTACAGTCTTGAAGTATAAAGCCCTAGAGTTAAAATATAAAGGTGATATGATGGTGCTCTCTAAGAAGAAAATAAATGGGTAGTAACAAGCTGCTTGGCCAAAGGATTTCCTCAGCTTTGATAAAGTTAACAAAAAAGCAGGACACAAAGGCAATGGCTTGATGGTTTAATGACCCACATGCTGCTTCCAGAACAGATAAAATGCCATTTTTTTTTACCAATTTTAGTATGTGAAAACTTGGAAAAAAGCACAGTTCTGAATGAACAGCCCAGGTGTCCGCTTTATTTCTGTCTTTCTATCCTTCGATGCTGGCAGGGAAATAAGCTGACGTCCCGGTGAGTCTCAATGTTGCACAATAGACACAAAAGGAGATTTTCTATAGAGAGGCGAGTACTTCACACAATGCTGACTGTATACCATTATTTCATATGAAACAGGCAGATATTACAAAGAAAGAGTCCTTACTTTCAGATAAACTATAACATATGGTATCTTTAAACTACTTTACTTATTGTTACATTAAAATGGGTTGAATAGTGTGATTATTGGTAATCCTAATCACTACATGTATGTTATTAAATTGAGTGTACTTTCAAAATACTATAATTTCTTTAATACTGGTATGTGAGTCAAGCAAGTTTGCCAGTAGAACCTTTTTTTTTCTCTTGCTCTTTTTATCCTTTGAAACCTGCACCGAGGCCACCGGGAGCCCCATCTCTTGCTGTTCTTTATGTGTATTGCATTTGAAGGCATTCCCAGGATTACCTAAAGTATGCTTTTTCCCTAAACTAGATTATATTTATTTGGCAGCAATTAGCAGAGGAGCATAGTTAAAGTCCAACCACGACCAACGATTTGTCATGTGCCTTGATTGGAGGCCGAAATGATGAATGGGTTCCCCTTGTGGCTCTGGTCCAAGCACAGCTGAGGATGGAGACAGAAGCACATGGCACAAAGTAGTATGGGTGACGATAATTGGGTAGGAGGTAGCAGTAGAGCTTGTGCTGTAGCCAATAGAGGTGGAGCCACACCAGAAGCGGGTCGTGGTTGGCAATCTGCAGAATGGAAGAAAAACCTTGTCTGGTGTTGATACTGTGTAGGAGTCCACCTGGAAGCAGGGTGATGTAAGAGCCAGGATCTTGGATGTGGTCAGGAGGCAAGCTGTGGTCAGAACAGACGTATAGCAGGGACTTGGTCAGTAGCCAGGTCATACATGGAGGAGCAGGACTAAGTATAATCTAGTGGCAAGCTAAGGTCAGCACTTTAGACAGCAGAGCATGGTGAGATACAAGCCAAGGTCAGGATCCATAATTCATAGTATAAGGTCAGGAGCAAGCCAGGTTAGCAAGGGGAGGTCAGCCAGCAGAAACAGGAACACAGCTCATGGGGATACTGAAGAACATCCAGTGATTAGCACATATCAGGGACTCCTTTAAATAGGCAGCCTGGTGCCAGTCTCAGGATTGGACATTCGCACGAGTGCACCAATGTGAGCAGACGTGCACTGGCTCACACAGATGTGGCGACGTGTCAGAGCACACCGGTTACTGGTCAGAGTCCGTCTGTGTGCTGACACATGAGCACAAGCATTAATTGCACAGGTATGTACACAAGCATTAGCCGTAAGAATATTCGTTTCCTGACACAATTTATTGTGTTTTTTATAGAGTGGGTAAGGGGCTGAACGAAATTCATCGAGTTCAATAGGGACCGGTGGATTTCGAAATTGATTGTTTAGATATGTTCGGGATATGTAAGAAAATGTTGGAAAATTTCCTTAATCAGAGCAGAGGCTGCAGCCAGTGACCTTAGTATTCTGACAGTGGCAAGCGCTGTTAAAATACAATTTCCCAGTAGGGGGAGTCCTCCATACACCTTAGTTTATGTAGATAAAGGAACATGTTTGTTTTTGTTTGATTTTTTTTTGTTCACCCCAGTGGCTGAATGAAGAAAAAAATAGCCATGTATGGTCAGCTTTAATTGTACAGTTGCCACTGGAACAGGGAAGTCATAAAAAACAGAACGTTTAACCCCTTCCCAGAAGAAATGTTGTTTTGTTGATATCTCTGTCCCCATCAGACATAACTATATATTGCCAAAAGCCTTATACGCACATGAACTTTATGGCACCCCAGTCTTAGTCTGTAGGGTTCAATATTGAGTTGGCCCACCCTTTGCAGCTGTAACAGCTTTGACTCTTCTGGGAAGGCTGTCCACAAGGTTTCCTCTGTAATTCATCCCAAAGGTGTTCTATCAGGTTGAAGTCAGGTCTCTGTGTGGGCCAATCATGTTCCTCAGACTGATGAGGAAAAGATGATCCGCACTTCGGTCGTTGCTCTTAAACAATTGACGTATTTATTGACAAGCCACAAAATAGCAAACAAACGCAAATAGGAAAGGTTGACATGTTTCAGCCTATAAGGCCTTAGTCATAACTAGTGTTGCTCACGAATATTCGCATTGCGAATATTCGACTCGAATATAGCATATTCGAGAAATCGCGCTATATTTCGAATTTCGCGGTGAATATTCGCAATTCCGAATATTCGCATTTTTTCAATTTGATTTTTAAAACAGATCACATCCTATCGACGTCTAAAAGCATTGCTGGTATGATTAGAGACCCTGGGCCGAGTAGCTAAGCTGAGGCGATCCTTTTATGTTGCCAAATTGAAAAAAAAAAAATTGCGATTTTTCGCTATTGCGAATGCGAAAATGATTGCGAATTTTCGATAACTGTGGTAGGAGAACTCTGATTGTCTCTGATGCAAAAGGGGGGGGGGCTTTGTGTATGTTTCTGTTATGAATATTTGTATGTTTGATATTATTTTTTTTTGTAAGAAGGAAAAAATTGCGCATACCTTAAAAAAAGGGGAGAATAGAGCAGCAACTCAAAAATGTTATACAACATAAATTAATACAAGACAGAAAATGGAGTCGCTCTACAAGAATAAAAAATATGTCTAGTGACAAGACATGTGGGCAAATTATAAAATAAGCAAGCGCAAATAACTTGTGAAATACACAGTGAAACAAATATATAAAGAAATATAGTCCCAATAATAGAAAAATAATCTTTCATAAAAATGTCTTTGATATGTGAAGTGAAAAAAAGTCCAAAGCATGCAGCATGAACGTGTTCAATCTTCAAGGTGTTTGATTGACAAACGGCTGTGACAGATGGATAGAGTAAAGAATCACCACCAATGCAAAACACTTTTTATTTTCTATTGTAAAATATCACGAATATTCTGAGCCAATCAGAGTGCTCCTTCTGCATTTGCCGAATATTCGCAATTATTTTGTATTGTAAAATATCACGAATATTCTGAGCCAATCAGAGTGCTCCTTCTGCATTTGCCGAATATTCGCAATTATTTTGTATTGTAAAATATCAAGAATATTCTGAGCCAATCAGAGTGCTCCTTCCGCATTTGCCGAATATTCGCAATTATTTTGTATTGTAAAATATCAAGAATATTCTGAGCCAATCAGAGTGCTCCTTCCGCATTTGCCGAATATTCGCAATTATTTTGTATTGTAAAATATCACGAATATTCTGAGCCAATCAGAGTGCTCCTACAGCATTTGTCGAAATTGCGCAGTAAATATCGCATTCGCATGTTGCGATATTTCGATAAAATATCACGAATATTCTGAGCCAATCAGAGCGCTCCTCCAGCATTTCTCGAAATTGCGCAATAAATATCGCATTCGCATGTTGCGATATTTCGATAAAATATCACGAATATTCTGAGCCAATCAGAGTGCTCCTACCGCAGTTATCAAAAAATCGCAATTATTTTCGCATTCGCAATAGCGAAAAATCGCAATCATTTACTTTCGATAAAATATCACGAATATTCGAATTTAGCGAATATATCTCGAATATTCGAATATATATTCGAGATATATCGCGAAATCGAATATGGCATATTCTGCTCAACACTAGTCATAACCACATACTGCCAGTACTCACAGGCTGCCTCTCAGTCCTTCCTGACTGTCTTACTCACCAGCCACCTGGCTGTCTTCTCCCTGGAGATTGTAGAGGATAAGAGATGGACAGCCGCACTCCAAAAAACCTAAGCACTGATCTATAGTGTGAAACGCGTAGGCTGCTTTTCCCATTTTCTGCTGGTTTTTGTAGTGCAACCTAAAAGTTTTTTTGGAGTGCGGATGTCCATCTCTTATCCTCTACAATTTGCCCTGTGCATTTCTGGCACCCTTGATCTCCTGAATAGTCACTAATTTTTCATGACACCCACCTGGAGCGGTAATCTTACTTCTTCTCCCTGGAGATCTCCTGGGTGTGTTCGCTGGCTCCTGCTGTCCTCACACCTGCTCCTATGCCACTAGATAGGACTGCTCCTTGTGATCCCTTCTTCACCCAAGCTCACAGGCCCCATGTCACCCCCCCAGAACAGGGGGTACCCTCAAGGGTTCAGAATTCCATCTCTAGCTTCCACCTAAACTCCACTTCTCCTTCTGGGCTGAGCCAGAGCATTTAAGAGGTCCCTCCCCCTGCCAGCCTATTTGGTCGGGTATAGGTTGGGGCCCTCGTCAATACTCCAGGCAGCTTCTCCTAACCTCACTCCCATTCTTATGGAAGTATCTGTAAAGTTCCAGCAAGCAGGGGGAGTCCAGCCTCCCTGCATCACTCACCCTGACCCAGATTCAAAAGACACAGGCCTAGCTGCCAGCCAAGCCAAACAATTTACCTACACTACAGAAAAAGCTATGTACATACAAGCACTCTACACAAGAGCAGTGGTTCTCAACCTCGGTTCTCAAGTACCCCCAACAGGCCATGTTTGCAAGTTTTCCTTTATCTTGCACTGATGCTTTAAATCAACGGCTTGGTATTTTGGACTTCTATTTCATCAAAGAGAAATTCCCAAAATATGGCCTGTTGGGGTTACTTGAGGACAGGGTTGGGAACCACTGCATTGGGTGTGCTACATAAATACTATTGGAAAATATTTTACGCTATAGTACTATGGAAGAAATATGAAATGATGAAAGAGGATGGAGATGGATTGAATTTCTGAGATAATTGGATCTGGAGAAACATCTAAACTCACACCTACCCGGATTAAAGGGAAACACGTTATTTGACCTAACATTATTTTGGCTTGAATACTGGAGGTGAGTATATATTTATTTTGATAGGATTTTAAAGTTTCAGAAAAATGGACTTTAAAGGCACAAATACAATTTTACAAAGTTTTTAATAGTTCACATAAATACATATGTATACAATACATATTTAATAAAACATACAACATTGTTAGGAGGACCTATTGGTTTGCCATGAGGGAGTACCAAGTATATACTTCCTGCGGAGCAGTATTGGGAAAGTCAGAAACAAAGCCCACACTGAGATATAGTATTTGCTCCTGGGTATTTCCAAAGGTCCTTGAAAAGTTAAAACAGCTCTACATGTTTCACGACTATGAATGCCGCTTCTTCAGGAGCCTCTATACTTCTAGAAGAACAAACTTAAATTAGAGTATAATATATATATACAGTAAGGTATAGAATTATTACGGTACATACATGCATCTACCTATATATATTTGTATATATGAACTCACCAAAAAGGGTGCTAAAGAGGGTATCAACAATCACCCATACCCGGATAGTACAGCAGCTGAACAAGCACCTCTCCAAAATGAGAGGAAGACCACAGGCCCTGGTGCCAACCCACAGCAGCGGACCAACACTATTGATTGTGATATGGGGGTGCTAAAGGTATAAAATGTGTATATCAGTACTATGATGAATTATTATTTTGTCAATGAAGGAAAGAGCACTACAGTTGATGAAACAATCACGAGTGGAATATATTTAGCGCACATTAATCGATGAATTTGTTGAGTTAATTACGATATGAATAACATTTTTGGCACGTATATATTCCAGCACTTATTCTTTGAGCCACACAGACTACATAGTGTCAAGGAGGTACTCGGGTCAAAGACAGGAGGCAATATACAGCACTTACTGATTGATTAATTAGATTTGCTTATAAAGAAAGACATTATGCATGTTATTTAAGTGAATATTTTATTGATGGAATTTGTTTTTGGTTTTGCCATGCATGTTAGTATTTTAGCAAGTTTAATCACATATCATGAGACAGTGCTGCACTGAGATAACGGTATAACTACACATTACCGGGTTGATTTACTAAAACTAGGGGAGTGTAAAATCTGGAGCAGCTCTTCATTGAAACCAATCAGCTTCCGGGGGGACGTGGCTGACCGGCGGAGGAGATAGCTGCTTAGAGAGATGGCTCTGATCCGCAGCAGCCCGCTGGAGTGATTTTCAGCTAAACTGAGGCTCGGTCTGCACCTTATTCTGTCCCCGCATTCAGTGTTAGACATGGTCACAAGGAATAGAAAAGATAGAAGCGGGCCAGAGAAAGATGGGGGATTTCTTTCCCCAGTCGCGGTGCTTCAGCAGCCAAGATAGCGCCGGAAGCTCTCCAGGCTTTTCCCACGGCCGTTCTCCTGTACAGGGCTCCAAACCCAAGTATGACGCACAGCCAAATTACAGATCTGGACACAAGAATGGGACCTTCTCATTGTCCTCCTCTTTAACATCCAGCCCTGTGAAAGCTAAACTGAAGCTGCACAACTCCCCAGTTACAGCACAGGAGGTGAGCAGTTTTGATTCCTCACCAGATGCCACTAGGGAGCTTCAAGATTCTATTACAGATTTCACCACTTCTAATCAACCAGTGATAGACACTACCTTGAAAGACATGCTGATCTCTCTGTGCAGTACTCTAATATACTGTCTTTAACACAACAATTTAGGGCAAAAACCAATTAGCTTTCAGTTTTTTTTTCTTAATTGAACAAGCTGAAGTTAGAAGCTGATTGGTTTTGTATACAGAGCTGCACCAGAGTTTGCACTCTCCAGTTATATTAAATCAACCCCTACTTGTCATGAATGCAATTAACATGAAAAAATATATCTGACACCAGTGGCGGCCGCTCAAGAGGGCCACAGGAGTGCCACCCCTCTAATCCATGCGCCGGCCCCGGCAGAGAGGTGGATGCATTGATTTCAAGGGTTTTTGTTTTTAGGCACATGACTAGAGCCCGAGGCTCTAATTGGCTTCAAAAAGAGTGGGCTTGGGGCGCAGAACACTGTGCCCCGAGCCCACCCACTTGTGTGATATTAGCGAATTAATATTCGCTAATGTCTTCCTGCTTCTCCTTCTGGCAAATCAGGAAGCGGATCCTGAGACCCGATTAACTGGGAGTCCTAAGACCCGATTTTCTGGGAGGAATATCGTCTGTCGGAACTCAGTAGGAGATGCAGGGGGAAGCCCCTTGAAGCCATGACCTGAAACAGGGTAAGTGTGGGGCCATTGGGTAACCTGGCGGGCAGACGGGTGAGTAGGCGATCGATAAAGCAATGGAGGGTGGGTGGGGGGAGTGAGGGTTTGTTTGCCGCCCCCCCCAAAAAAAATAATTGGAGCACTAGTCACCACTGCCTGATACTCAGTCTATTTTGCAAAAAGGTACTTTATAAAAATCTATAACATGATTTCTATTCTGACTCTTTCATAATTCAAACCTACCAATTACACACTTAGATCAGAAATCCATAACTTTTTCAGACCAATATGTTATGAAGTACAGGAGTGAGATGATATGATCTAATATATTCTTCATATTGCAGTTTGCACTGTGTATATTATGTTTATATTATGCTGCCCCTATAAAGTGTTGGCGGATGCTTGATGCTCCAACATGCCAACACTTGTATGGAAAGCCAGTCCCTTCTTCAACACGACTGACTCATAGAATTCAGCAGTGATTTCGGTTACATCTGTTACTTCACAACGACAAGTGAAATGCAGAGAGCCCAAGATCTGTTGCTTGATATTTTTCTTGGATTGACCTTCGGTGATAGGCGTTCAGTATAGAATTCTACAGGGATAAGAAAACATTTCATAATGTATTCCGATCTTGTCACTGAAACAATTTGTTCTTGCTGACTTAAACGGTTGGCTTCATTTAAAGGTTTAGTGAACAATCCCACTGACTGTTGGTTGAGGCATCTGGTTAAGGCACATCTCCCACAGTGAAATAATTTCTTTTCCAGCATGTGGTAAAAAATCATTTAGTAAGCAGATGAAGTGACCATAACATTTCCTGTGGCTGTACAGATTTTGTAGGAAAGCTGTCCTTAACAAAAATACAACAGATATGAACTGATCTGTTTCACGTGGGTGGCCGTAACCAAAACTTTCAGCACCACCCACACTGTAGTAACAGCTGGACAGTGTCAGAGTTGTGGAAAGGACCTACCTGTGGATCTACAGAGGGTTTTCTGGAAAGCCATAGTGTTTATGCTGACAACAGGGACTTCAATGTGTCTTTATCTTTCATTACAAAAGAACTACCCATAACCAGGGCATAATATCTAAATATTTACTCCCAGTAGATCTTAATGTCCTCTTGCATTGATGAGCACATTACCAAGCCTGAGGTCCAGGAACCTGAACAAGAACCTTTTCAATAATTGTTTACTAAATGAACATTGAACACTAAGGGCCAGATTCACAGTACAAGTACGCCGGCGTATCTACTGATACACCGGCGTACTTTAAAATTTGCTGAGTCGTATCTTTACTTTGAATCCTCAAACCAAGATACGACGGCTTTTGGCTTCGATCCGACAGGCATACGGCTTCGTACGCCTTCGGGTCGTAAGTGCAATACTTCGGCGCCCGCTGGGTGGAGTTTGTGTCATTTTCCACGTCGGGTATGCTAATTAGCTTTTTCCGGCGATCCACGAAGGTACGCGCGTCCGTCGCATTCTCTTACGTCGTCGCTAGTCGGCTTTTCCCAGCGTATAGTTAAAGCTGCTATTTTGTGGCCTATAGTTAGACTTGCCATGTTAAAGTATGGCCGTCGTTCCCAAGTCTAATTTAAAAAAAAAATTGCGTAAGTCGTCCATGAATAGGAAAGGACGTAACTCACGTCTATGTTAAAAAAAATGACATCGGTGCGACGTTATTTCGCGCAAAGCACGGCGGGAAATTTCAAAATGGAGCATGCGCATTTCAATGGGAGCGGGGACGCGCTTCATTTAAATGAATCACGCCACCCTACCTGCCCAATTTGAAATACGCGCCGAGAAATACACTACGCCGCCATAACTTACGGCGCAAAATCTTCCTGGATTCGAAATTCCGCCAGGTAAGATACGGCGGCGTAGCGTATCTCTGATACGCTGCGCCAGGGCAAATGTCTCTGAATCTGGCCCTAAATGTTCAATAAATGATATATTCACACTCACGAAGGTGTCCGATACTAGAAAATAATTAACATGAATACATTATATGCAGGAAAACATTCCCTTTATAGGAAATTATATAGTCTTCCTTCCTTCCTTCCTTCCTTCCTTCCTTCCTTTCTTTCATTTCAGCCCTTTACCTTAAAAAAGGTGTTTTCATATTAAAGTAGAAGTACAGCCATTGTTCGTTTGGCACTCCTGTGACTTGTTTTCAGCAGACAGCACGCTGAGGTCACAGAGCCGTCCAGGCTGGGGCAAGATCACAACAATAAAGTCAGAATCTGCCCACGACCCTGGACCGGCACCTGGCTCAGCCTCTCACCGAGCCACTGAGAGCCTGAGCCAGCTGCACCAGCCCCCTCTATGGCCCAGTGCTCCAGTGAGTGCGCGGGGGGGGGGAACAGACAGTGGTGACTGACAGTCAATAGCACTCTGCAAACCGAGCGACCAGCGATCTTTGACAGCTCGGCTCTCGGTCTAATGCCTCGTACACACGATTGGAATTTACGACAACAAATGTTAGATGTGAGCTTTTGGTCAGATATTCCAACCGCGTGTATCCAATTCCTACACATGCTTGGAATCAATTTGACGCATGCTCGGAATCATTGAACTTGCTTTTTCTCGGCTCGTTGTAGTGTTGTACGTCACCGCGTTCTTGTCCATCGGAATTTCCGACAATATTTGTGTGACCGTGTGTATGCAAGACAAGTTTGAGTGAACATCCGTCTGGAAAAAAATTCACTGTTTTGTTGTCGGACTTTCCGATTGTGTGTATGCGGTATAAGAGTCGGGGACATCGGACCAATGCTGCATCTACCTAGGTAAGTATGATTTTGAAAAACATCTCTTTTAATATTTTTATTCTCCTAATTATTTTCCTTTCCAGTCAGCTTGTGGAGATTTAATTTCCTTTTTACATTTTTTCCTGTATCTCGCCAAAAAAGAGAGCAGTGACTCCTTTCTCTTCTGTTCAAATGCCCCCCATCCGGGGTTTTAGATAGAGATACCCGGTCTAAAAGGAGATAGCTACTGCTGTGCTTTCTTAACTCATAGAGCTCTGAGAACCTGGCGTATCAAATGTTTATTTAGTATTATACATGCATATAGTAAAATGCAGTAATAAAATATTAATTTTAAAACCAATAAACCTTTGACCCAAACCCATTATAATTTTCACTTACCAAAAACATTTGAGTATAACTAATGGCAAACATTTATTTGTATTTTTTGGACACAATAGAGATGGATTGAAACATTAGGTTATCATTGCTTTCTGTGCCCCCATTAGGAAGATTCACGCTCTCTATTTGACCTGTTTACCATTATCATTGAAAGTGAAATTAAAAGAAAATCCCTCATTTTGGGTTGTCCCAAGAAAGGCAAAAAAAGTGAAATTTTCCAATAAGGACACTAGTTCTGGTGACCTGGGCGGGGGGTGGCACAGGTTTTCTTTAATTTGCAGGGATTTCCTCTTACTTCCTGTTTTGGCTATGGAGCAGGAAGTGAAGGTAAACCCCCCCAATGGGGCACAAATGGCAAAAAAATAGAATTTACAGGGGTTATAACCCTCCCTTACTATATTCAAATTGAAAAAACTAAAGTTTTGCCTATATGCCTATAATTTAATCCTAACTGGAATTCCAGGCTAAACCTAACTTGTCTTAAAAATACTCTATCCTCCCTTATAGCACCTATTCTGACTAACCTGTCTAGAAATATACTTATATGGGCAGATCCACATACTTATGCGTGGGCGCAGCGTATGTGAGATACGCTACGCTGCTGTAACTTACTTTGCTATTCTTTGAATCCTGAAGGAATTCGCACCGTAAGTTACGGCGGCGTAGGGTATCTCTCATGGCGTAAAGGCGCGGAATTCAAATGCGGCGAGTAGGGGGCGTGTTTCATTTAAATGAAGCGCGTCCCCGCGGCGAACGAACTGCGCATGCCCCGTCCGTCAAAACTCCCAGAGTGCATTGCTCCAAATGACGTCGCAAGGACGTCATTGTTTTCGACGAGAACGTAAATGGCGTCCAGCCCCATTCACAGACGACTTACGCAAACAACGTAAAATTTTCAAAATTATACGCGGGAACGACGGCCATACTTAACATTGAGTACGCCACCAGATAGCAGCTTTAACTATACGCCGGAAAAAGCCGAACGGAAACGACGTAAAAGAATGCGACGGCCGCTCGTACGTTCGTGGATCGTCGGAAATAGCTAATTTGCATACTCAACGCGGATTACGTCGGGAACGCCACCTAGCGGACGTCGAAAAATTGCATCTAAGATCCGAAGGCGTACGAAGACGTACGCCTGTCGGATCTAACCCAGATGCCGTTGTATCTTGTTTTGAGGATTCAAAACAAGGATACGACGCAGGAATTTTGAAATTACGCCGGCGTATCAATAGATACGCCGGCGTACTTTCTTTGTGGATCTACCCCATACTGCTCTATTTTCAGCCCGTTCCAGTTCAGTCACATAATCCTTTGTGTCCGCCTGTGGAGGCTGAAGGGAAAAGGAAAGAGCACTCTGACAAAAGCCTGGAACTCTGACATTACCCATTGTTTCCAATGGCCCATCCATTGTCAGCTCTCCCCTGCAGTCACTGTTGACTATCTTAGGGGAGCCGGATCACATGACTGAAACCACCTGCAAATTTTTTATATATCTAGGGTACTTCTATTGGTGGGTTGGGATGAGCCGAACACCCCCCCCCCCGTTCAGTTCGCACCAGAACCTGCGAACAGACCAAAAGTTTGTGTGAACTTTAGAACCCCATTTAAGTCTATGGAACTCGAACATTTGAAATCTAAAGTGCTAATTTTAAAGGCTAATATGCAAGTTATTGTCCTAAAAAGTGTTTGGGGACCCGGGCCCTACCCCAGGGGACATGTATCAATGTAAAAAAAAGTTTTAAAAACTGCAGTTTTTTCGGGAGCAGTGATTTTAATAATGCTTAAAGTGAAACAATAAAAGTAAAATATTCCTTTAAATTTCATACCTAGAGGGGGTATATAGTATGCCTGTGAAGCAGTGCATGTTTCCTGTGCTTAGAACTGTCTCTGCACAAAGTGTCATTTCTGAAGGAAAAAAAGTCATTTAAAATCACTCGCAGCTATAATGAATTGTCAGCTCCTGGCAATACAGAGAAAAGTTTAGTTTACTACATGTGCTGCTTTTACTAGCGGAAGATAGATTGTATTCCCTGCTTCATAGGGGCACAAAGCTCATCATTTTACCTCTGTCAAAAAAGAGCTTTGCCTTGTTTACATATGCAGACCTTTGTTCTGTGTCTCACCTTCCCAATCAGCTGGTGTCGGCGGACATCCATTGGCACCCGCTGATTGGCTTGTGCTGTTTCAAATCGTACGCACCTCCTACCCGGAAGGGCCGCATCACATGCACAAAGCAATTCCAGGGGACAGGGGAGGGGGGCTCCAGCGCACAGCCTGTGATTTACAGCCTCAGCTGTGCATGTTTCCCTATGAGACTGTGTGAAGGGGTGTGTGTGTCCACTTCCTCAAATTAGGTATCATATTACACTCAGTTCTTCTCTCTATGCTATGCAATGTGTGGCATCCAAACCTGATGCTTCTTGAAGCTGAGAAATGTGATGTAAATTGTATACGTTGATTAGCTGTGGATAAAAGAGGGTTGCAAATAGACAGGTTCAACCTATGTAAGTGTATTTGTTTTATCTTCATGTATCTCCTAAGTCTATTCACTTCAGTAAATATATATATGTATGAATTTAAAACCACATTAACCACTTCAGCCCGGAAGGATTTGCCCCATTTACTAACAAATTGCACTGTCGTGCGATGTGGTACCCAGACAAAATTGACGTCCTTTTTCACCCACACTTTTGGTGGTATTTGATCACCTCTGTGGTTTTTATTTTTTGCTCTGTAAACAAAAAAATACCAACAATTAAAAAAAAAAAGTATTAAAAAAAATGTATCCATCAGTTTAGGCCGATATAAATTCTTCGACATATTTTTGGCAAAGAAAATCTCAATAGGCATATATTGATTGGTTTGCGCAAAAGTTATAATGTCTATAAACTACCGGATAGATTTGGGGACCTCTTCTTTTTTCAATTGTATTTACTGGTAATGGCGGTGATCTGTTGGATTATCTTTAGTGCAGCTGGGCCCAGTACCCAAAGCTATTAACCTCCACAGTGCTGGAAGTTCAGCAGCAGGAAGAGGACAGGGCAGTCCTGCAATGAAGATTTCTACAGAATCCAGCAGCCTGTACATCACAGACAGACTGCCCGAGGGCCCCATGCCACTAGGGGGCCCCATCAGGGTTGCCAGGCTCAGTAAAACCAGGGACAGTATGTAAAAATCTATGTTTTTTTACATCTGTCCCTGATATATCCGAAACCGACATGCTTTCGATGTGAAAATCTCGAGATTTTAGCTGCCCCGCCTCTGCACTGCCTCCTGGCGTGGTGGCCATCTGTAAGCCCAGGGGCCCCGTAATCTTCTATTGCCCAGGGGCCCAATGAGTTGTCAGTCCGCCCCTGATCACAGAACATTCTACACTGCAGGTAAGTGCTGTAACTGAAACTGTTGAGAAAAATATATACTTTTTAGCTAGACTTCAACTTTAGTCTTTTTACTTTTGTAAGTTCACAAAATGGAAAAAGACATCTAAAAATTGGATTATTTTTTTTTTCTGAGTATTACCGAATCTTCTAGAAGAGCCTGAAAAGAATAGAAATAACCTTGGTAATGAATCCAATCACAATTCAGAAACAGTTGGATGTCATTCTTTGGTGTCCTAATGGCTATGAATTGACCAGAATAGTTGGGAATTGCACTGCTAAGTTTGGAGAATTGGCTACTGTCACACATCAGTGCCTAACTTTTAGCAGTTGGACACACCATCACAATTATTCTGCCAGGGGAAGGAGATACTTTGAAAGAACATACAAAGAACCTTGACTTTATTTTTTTAAAGGTAAAACTACTTCCAAAGTGTGTTAGGAATGATTGTTACAATTTTCTTTTCACCTCGCTCTTATTCACTTCTGTTTGAATAATAGTTGCAGCAGATCATTTGTGTTTAAAGGGTGTTCATCAACATATTATCAAGTAAACAGTGAAATAATGACACCTATCACCGCTGCTGTGAGCAGAGTCAGATAAGTCTTTAGTGTGATATACTATTACTGGTTGACTGGCAGGTTATGTATGAATAAAAAGCAGTAGGCTTGCAGAGATTCCTATAGAGCTGAAGGAAGCTTTCAGCTCATGCTTTATCTTTTTTGTTGAGTACTGTAAGTGATTGGAAAGATGGCATGCAAAGCCTATGATCTGAGATAATATGGCTCTGTGTTGATTTTCTTAGATTTGTGAGAATCCCATGACTTTGTTTTTAAAAGGAAGCTAAAAAAAAAAGGGAAGAAAGAAAAAAAGGGTAGCCTGTGCAATTATTGCCGTGAAAACTTGCAGATCGGGTGTGCGTCATCAAAATTGACAGGAGATCTGCCTCCTTACCTGCTGTGGAGAGGTCCATGAATTATTATTACGTTGTACATTTTGGGCCAGATTTAGAAAGAGATACAATGGCGTATCTCCTGATATGTCGTTGTATCTCTGAGTGCGCTCGGTCGTATCTATGCGCCTGATTCAGAGAATCAGTTACGCATAGATATCCCTTAGATCCGACAGGTGTAAGTCTCTTACACCGTCGTATCTTAGGCTGCATATTTACGCTGGCCGCTAGGTGGCGCTTCCGTCGATTTCAGCGTAGAATATGCAAATTAGGTAGATACACCGATTCACAAACGTAGGTCCGCCCGGCGCATTTTTTACGTCATTTACGTTAGGCTTTTTCCGGCGTATAGTTACCCCTGGGTCTATAAGGTGCAGCCAAAGTTAAGTATGGCCGTCGTTCCCGTGCCAAAATTTAAATTTTTTACGTTGTTTGCGTAAGTCGTTCGCGAATAGGGCTGGACGTAATTTACGTTCACGTCGAAAGCATGACGATTTGCCGACGTCATTTGGAGCATGCGCACTGGGATTCAGTCGCGGCCGGCGCATGCGCAGTTCGTTCGGCGTGGGGACGCGCTTGATTTAAATGATACACGCCCCCTACCCGCCGAATTTGAATTCCGCCGGGTGATTTACGCTACGCCGCCTCAACTTTACAGGCAAGTGCTTTGTGAATAAAGCACTTGCCTGAAAAACTTGCGGCGTAACGTAAATGACATACGTTACACCAGCAAAAAGATCTGCTGATCTTTCTGAATCTGGCCCTTAAAGTTTATGCTAGACGTGCAGAATTGAAAAAATTGTTTTGTTTCCTTTTGGATACATTTGTTATGTTACTCATTTTGTTTTGTGGATTTGTTTGGGAATTTGTTTAGTTTCATTTTGTTTAGTTTCGTTTTATTTATACATTTTCGAAGGAATTCCAAATTTTCAGGATACCGTATATACTCGAGTATAAGCCAAGTTTTTCAGCACATTTATTTTTCAAAGCCGGGCACCCCTTCTATATACTCCCATGTTAAACGTAAGTCTAGTCATTGACACAGTGAGGCATGGACACAGTGAGGCATGGACACAGTGAGGCATGGACACAGTGAGGCATGGACACAGTGAGGCATGGGCACAGTGAGGCATGGACACAGTGAGGCATGGACACAGTGAGGCAACCCTAGGCTTATACTCGAGTCAATAAGTTTCCCCAGTTTTTTGTGGTAAAATTAGGTGCCTCAGCTTATATTCGGGTCGGCTTATACTCGAGTATATACGGTAATTAAAATTTGAATCGGTTGAAAATGTATTGACCCATCCGTATACTGTGTGAAGAATAGCTGGTTGTTAACCACATCCCACCCAGGTCACTGTACATATACGGCCGGGTGGGTACTCTGTCCTTCTGAGTGGACGTTCAAGAACGTCCCTCAGAAGGAGGGGGGTCGCGCGCACGTGTGCCCGCGCAGCGGTGTAATCCCGTTGCGCTCGTGTCACCTGGACACAGAGCATCTCAGGTCGGCAGGAGGGCTCTGTGATTGATCCTCCTGATCACATGACGGCTGTGTCCAATCACAGCCATCATGTGATGTAAATACAGAGCCGGTTTCTAGGCAATCGGCTCTCCTCTCCTCACACAGAAGTTGTTGGTGAGGAGAGGAGAGCGGGTCGCTGCATCCCGCTGGTTATCAGTGAGTATGAGCTGTATTTTACAGCTTTTTATACACTGATTGCCAGCCTAGTGTCCCCACACAATGTAAAACACACAATGTCCCCACAAAATGTCCCCAAAACACATGTCCCCACACAGTAAAAACACCTGTCCCCCATATATGTAACAGTAAAATCACATGTCCCAATGATCATCTGCACACATATGTCCGTGATCACCTGCGTACATCTGTTCGTGATCACAAAAAACAATTATTATACACTTAACAGGATTTTTTTTACCAAAGACATGTAACAGAAAAAATTTTGGCTTACATTTATGACAAAATTCGATTTTATTGGATTTCTTTTAAAATAGAAAGAAGAAAATATAGTTTTTTTTCCCACAAATCTCCTCTCTTTTTTTGCCTATATCGCAAACAATAAAAAATGGAGTCTTGAATAAATACCACCAGCAGAAAGCTCTATTTGTGTGAACAAAATTATAAAAAATGCATTTGGGTACAGTGTAGCATGACCGTGCAATTGTCATTGAAAGTGCGAGAGTGCTGAAAGCTGAAAATTGGTCTAGGAAGTAAGGAGGCAAAAGTGCCCAGTATTGATGTGGTTAAGGAGTGGGTCAGAAAGCTGGCTGCTGCGTCCTTAGCAACCAATGATTTATCAGCTGTCAGTGGGCTTCCCATTCTGTCTCTCCTCACTGCTAGGGATGAGCCGAACACCCCCTGTTCGTTTCGCACCAGAACCTTCGAACAGACAGAGCGTTCGCGCGAACATTTATAACCCCATTGACGTCTATGGGACTCGAACGTTCGAATTCAAAAGTGCTTATTTTAAAGCCTAATATGCAAGTTATTGTTGTAAAACATCTTTGAGAACCAGGGTCTTGCCCCAGGGAACATGTATCAATGGAAAAAAGTTTTAAAAACTGTCGTTTTTTTCAGGACTCCTGAAAAAAATACAGTTTTTAAAACTTTTTTTCCACTGATACATGTTCCCTCGGGCAAGACCCGGGTTCTCAAAGACGTTTTCACAGGCATACTATAGACACCCAGCAGGTACAATATTTAAAGGAATTTTTTTATTTTTATTTAAGCATCATTAAAATCACTGCTCCTGAATCTTTAGGTGCAAACTACAGAGCACACGGCCAGTACACACCAAATAGCTTTAGATGCAAACTACAGAGGACACAGGCAATAAACCACGTAAGAATACTTCAGCTAGCACAATCACCTGCCTGCCAGTAAATTAGGAAGAACTGATCTAGCTAAACTATACAGTGTATAAATATATGTACAACACCTGGGATGTATATATATCCTCTACACACTGTAACATTAACTGACTAGCCTGCCTGCCTGCTCTATCTACCTGCAAAAAATGACTCTCTCTCTGTCCTCTCTTAACCAACGCAACACACTACACAAGGCACACCTGCAGGCGGCCTTTTATAGTGTGGGGCGTGTACTAAACCCCCTGAGCCATAATTGGCCAAAGCCACCCTGGCTTTGGCCAATTATGGCTCTCCGTTTTTTGCAAGCTGTGATTGGCCAAGCATGCGGGTCATAGTGCATGCTTGGCCAATCATCAGCCAGCGATGCCGCAGTGAATTATGGTCTGTGAAACGTGACTCGAATTTGGTGCGTACGACCCGTTTTGTTCGTATTTCGAAGAAACGATCGAACATACGATGTTCGAGTCGAACATGGGTTCGACTCGATTACGAAGCTCATCCCTACTCACCACAATCGCGTATCACCGGCAAACATTGAGTTTGTGGGACCCGCGAGCACACTCCCGAAGCACGCTAGGCAGCAAATTCAAAGGGGACGTACAGGTACGCCCATTTGCTTGCCCGTGCCATTCTGCCGGCGTATATCGGCATGCGGCGGTCAGGAAGCGGTTAAAGAAAGATTGCTCTGGCGCTAAAAGGGTTAAAAAAGCAAGAGCTGCCAAAGACAGAAGACTGCAATGAGAATGACCATAAAATGTCTCATATACCAATAATAGTACAGAAAGTACACTCCTTGCAAACTTTACTAGACCGATATTTGCTTATTGGGAACGTTTTAGGCACAATCTGCTTTCAGATCCAAAGAACCATTTTTCAAATTAAAACACAGATTGAAAAAGTATTAGCAAAATGCCCTCTGCACATGTAGAACTACGAGTGGAGATATTACTGCTGCCGTAATTGTTATTTTTGAACAGCCAGTCGTTGCGTGAGTCATTGCTTCTGTACGTGCTTCCACTGCGCGCCATACTTACAAATCATCTGTTAATATCACGACCTCTTTCCTAATAGTTGAATGTAGAAATAATTAATCGGGCACACTTCTTAACATTTGAGGATTTTCATAACAATTGTGAATTTTTATCAGCATTTTAGTTTTTGGAAATATTATTTTTAATCGCAGGGGATTCTCATATAACGTTATTCAAATAGATGAACTATTTATTTTTTGGACAGTGATATTAAAGCCAAACAGACAAATATCCAAATGCTGTTAAAATACTGGAAGTACTGTTCAAAAGTACAAAATAAAATCTCTCTGGTAATTATTTTAGCTTTAACTACTTTTTCATGTGAATGTTTATAAGTTTATCAACTGTTCTTCATATATTTTAGAAATATATTTACCTAGAAAAATGGTGACCTGTTCTATACTTATTTTACGTGCTGTATTTACTGTATATATATATATATATATATATATATATATATATATATATATATATATATAGTGGCATAATCTGTTCAAGTACTTACATATCAATGCGAGTTTCCCCGTAGAAGTCAATGGAAACGAAAATAATTTGTTCCGCATTGTCTTCAATGGCATGCAATACCACATGTGGCCAGAGATGGGGTGGTGCCGGAGAGCCTTAGAAACACTCGGAAAGGCCCAAGGACAGCTCACCTGAACTCGTAAAACCTCGGAAAGGCTCAGGAACAGAGTATTTCCGAGGTTTTCTGAGCATTTTTGAACGGCTCTGAACGGCTCCTATCAGCTCCAGCGGTCACCTACCTCAGGCCAAATGCTGTGGCTTGAATCCTGCTCGTTTTCCAAAACAACACTCGTGAACCGAGTCAGGATTTTTAAAAATACAGTGCTCGTATTGCGAAACGCTCGCTAACCGCGTTACTCGCAAAATGTGTATAATCCTTTTTTTTCAATACCATTTGAACAGGAAATGAGGGGAAATCCAAAAGATTGTAACCAGAACAAGAAGTGAGGGCGAAGCTTTCAATGGGGACCCTTATTTTTTTTGGTGAGATCTTTTATAAAGGGGATTTACCTTCACTTTAGAGAGAAATTCGATAACTTCCTGTTGCATCTCCAAGGCAGGAAATGAAAATAAATCTCCATAATAGGACAGAGACAGAAAAAAAAAAAGGCAAGATTCCGCCTATCTGTGCCCATCCGTGCCGCCTATCTGTGCCCATCCGTGCCGCCTATCATTGCCCATCCATGCCACCTATCAGCGCCACCTATCAGTGCCGCCTATCAGTGCCCCATCAGTGCTGCATATTAGTGCCCATCAGTGCCAATCAATTCCACCTCATCAATGCCACCTCATCAGTGCCACCTCATATGTGCCCATCAGTGCCACCTTATCAGTGCCCGTCAGTGCAGCCCCATCAGTGCCCATCAGTGAAGGAGAAAACGTACTTATTTACAACGTTTTTTACGGAAACAAAAAAAAAAAGCATTTGTTTTTCAAAATTTTCGGTCTTTTTAATTTTTTTTTTGCAGAAAATATAAATCCCAGAGGTGATCAAATACCACCAAAAGAAAGCTCTATTTGTGGGAACAAAATGATACAAATTTAGTTTGGGTACAGTGTAGCACGACCGCGCAATTGTCATTCAAAGTGCAACAGCGCTGAAAGCTGAAAATTGGTCTGGGCAGGAAGGTGTATAAGTGCCCTGTATGGAAGTGGTTAAAAAAACAGTTACATTCCTAGAGTGCTGGGATTGGTAAGAGTCGGTTCACACTAGGGCGACACGACTTCCAGCACGACTTTCAGAGGCGACTCCGACACGACTTGAACATGAACCACAGGGCGATCTGGGGCGATTTACAACATAACTTGAAGTCGTTTCCAGGACAGGAGACTTTCCAGTGGCCAATAAAACAACAATCAGCTCTGGGAGAGGGAGGGGGAGGGAGGGGGGCAGGAGAGGTTTGCCTGAGAAATGTATGTTATCTTCCTGGAAAGTCGCTTCAGTTAAGACAGTGATCCGACTTCTGAGGCGACTTCCATTGAAATCAATGGGTACAAATCGCCTACAAGTCGGATTGAAGTAGTACAGGAACCTTTTCTGAAGTCGGATCGCCTTGAGTCGTGTGTATTAACACCGCTCCCATTCACTTCCATTGTTTTTCTCTACAGCGCGACTTGGGACGACTTGAGGCGACATGAAGTCGGATCGCAAGTCGCCCCAGTGTGAACCGGCTCTAACTGTCACATTTGCTTGTGTACTCATCCAAAATGTCAAACCATCAAATGGCTGATGTCATAACTGATCACATCTTTTTATTTTTATTTTTATGTTTTGGTATATAGGGTAGTATGAGAGTAGGAATGAATAGGTATGGGTGTGATAAAATATGAAGGGATCTCCCCAACTAATGCTTATGTTACTAAACGAGTACAGATTTATGTACATATATGGAATGGATGGGTAAAGGTATATGTTAGGTATTGTGATCTCTTGTGTAAAATGAAAAAATGTATAAATAAAGATATTTAACAAATAACTGATCACATGTGTAGCAGCATGGAATTGGCAGATCAAACAGGAGCAGCTTCCTTGACTGTAAAGGATATAGGTGCTTAATGTTTTACATAGCTATAACTGCAAGGGGCCAGCCTGAAATGATCTAGCAGGACTTCATTTTCCGACTAAAGTTTCACTTTAAGGGTTTAAAAAATAGTGGTAGCTGCAGACTAAAATAATAATATAATTGTTTTTAATACCATACAATTGCAAAGTTCTTTTTGTAGCAGCTGGTCAGAACATTTTTTTTTAACTTAGCAAAGTGGAGTTCTTCTTTAAATAAAAATTTCCACCCCCCCCCACCTTATTTTCATAGGATGCGCACATACCGCCTAATGGAATGTCTGCCAAGGCAATGTTTCATTATACATGATACGCTTGTATAACATCATTACTCCGGTTCCTAAGCTGTGCTTTGCTCCAGAAGCTCAGTGATAATAATTTATTGTAAGTAATCCTAATCATTCCAAGAGAAAATTGTAATGCAGAGACTGTCAGTTTGGTAATGATGGTAATATCGTGACATCATTAATCTTATAGCTCATAATTATACCTACATACTGAGAGTCTTTCTTTACAGCTGACTTACTGAAAACTTTGGAATTAAGTTTTCCCATAGGCATAGCTGACAGTTTTTTTTGTCAAGGAACAATAATCTTAATTTAAATTGTTCTGATGACTTTTTTTCTTTGTCGAAACATTTAATAACACTATTAAGGGAACCTGTCAAGGTGGCTTTTATCTGTCACAGCCGAGGCTCCCATCCATTTCTGGAGGTTTCCAATATTGTATTATCAGGAGGCATGCTAGTTCCAGGGCAGGTAGGTCACTGAGCATGGTGGTAAAGAGGTCAACTCAGCAACGGAACAAGCATTGCTTCTGAGAATTAGGTAATGCCAGCCTATATATGATATGTAAGCACTATCTTTGAATGTAACTATAGAAAGTTATTGAACTACCAAAATTTTGTTGAAAATTTTGGTGAAAATTTTGCAGTTTGGCCAAATGCTTTGGAGTCAAAGGGTAATGCAAAAGTAAATTATAAATAAACCTTAAAATGAAATTTTGTTAAAATATAAAAAAAAATGTTCATGGGTCTTTATATACTTTTAGGTTATTTTATATGGGGCAACAAACATTACATGGCTCCAGAGGGTTTGGGAAGTTCCTTTTTACTATTCTAGAGTTGTAGCCTAAAACAACAACCCTAATGCCGCGTACACACGATCATTTTTCAGCATAAAAAAAAACATTGTTTTTCAGCATGTTGAAAAAACGAAGTTTTTCCAACTTCATCATTAAAACTACGTTGCCCACACACCATCGTTTTTGAAAAATGATCTAGCAAAGCGCGGTGACGTACAACAAGTACGATGGCACTATAAAGGGGAAGTTCTATTCGCCTTTGGGCTGCTTTAGCTGATACCGTGTTAGTAAAAGACGATTCGCGCTTTTTTGTCTGTTACAGCGTGATGAATGTGCTTACTCCATTATGAACGGTAGTTTTACCAGAACGAGCGCTCCCATCTCATAACTTGCTTCTGAGCATGCGCGGGTTTTTAACATCGTTTTAGCCCACACGCGATCATTTTTTACAACCCGAAAAACGACATTGTTTAAAACAACGTTAAAGCGGTAGTTCCCCCTCCAACATTTTTTTACCCTTAGTCTGATGCTCATTTTGTCTAGGGGAATCGACTAGTTGTTTTAAAATCGACGCTGTACTTACCGTTGTAGAGAGCGATCTTCTCCGCCGCTTCCGGGTATGGGTCTTCGGGAGTGGGCGTTCCTTCTTGATTGACAGGCTTCCGACGGTCGCATCCATCGCATCACGAGTAGCCGAAAGAAGCCGAACGTCGGCGCGGCTCTATACGGCGCCTGCGCACCGACGTTCGGCTACTTTCGGAAAATCGCGACGCGATGGATGCCACCGTCGGAAGCCTGTCGGAAGACTGTCAATCAAGAAGGAACGCCCATCCCCGAAGACCAAATATTTGAAAAGACCCCTTGGTTCAGTTATGTCATTCTTTCAATGTCATAAAACCATTTTCAATCCAGCTTGTGTAATGAATGACCTGCAATCTTTCTGCATCGAGTCACCACATGGCAGCTAAAAGATGAATGCCTCCACTGGGAGTGTCAAATCTGTAAATTGATAGATAGGAAAAGAAAATGATGTGGGCTAATCATAGAAAGAGAGCTAATGGTGGGCATGGTCAATGTTACGATGCTCCCACATAGTCCAAGTAGCTCAAGGAGGGAGTAAGAGGCAGAGAAGTGTGTAGACAGGGGTTCATAGGTTCCTTTGACTTAGGCTCCTCCTGGTATGGTCTCATATAAATAGTGGGTGGAGCTTAGTTGGGTGGATTTGGAGTGTAAGGAAGTAGCATCATGGAACTGTAGGATTTGTTCTTCCCTTTTGTGGGCCTTCCCTGAACCAGGTCACCTCTAAGGTTGGGTGTATTGCCAAAGTGCACCAATGACCATAGAAGAAGGCATTCTATCATGCCACTGAAATTGGTACAGACTGCTGCAATTAGTCTTGTTATGTTGCCTGTGAAAAAGATGCTGCATTCTTTAAGTGTAATCTGCAAATACTTAAAATAAAAGACATGGACTTTGCCTCTGGCTGGTGTTATATAATTGAAGAGGACGTCTGACAACTGTGCGAAAGACTATAAAGTGGGCCAGTACATAGTTAGACTGCAGGTGGCTGGATGGGTGCAATTCACAAATCATTTAATAGGTGCTCATGTACAGGATCCTGAACAGTAGGTACATGTTTTAAACCTGGTCCGTTTGGAAGTGGTGGTGGTCAGGAGATGAAGTCACCCTCCTGGCAATGAGGAGCAGACCCCTACAAAACATGCACCAAGTGACCAGCATCCCCCTGTTACATGGGCCGTAGGTGTTATGTTGAACTGTTCAAGCCCTTATCTGGAACCATGAAGAAACGTTAGGTCTTGGGACATCAGTACTCCCATCCACCTATGGGTCGGTGCTATGTTAGACCAGGGAGAATGTGTTGTGTAGGATTTTCAACCCACCATCTGTACACAAAGTGACATATGCCACCTGACATTTGCAGAATCACAACTCCAAGCAAAATCTTTGTATATTTGTGGCTCATGATGATGAAGAAAAGGAATTTATAAAAACAAGACTACTGTATACTCTTCATGTCTTTATGTCAATTTGGTCACTGTGCCAGGAAATGGGGGTTGTCCTCAGTGGTGACTCAGAGAAATAAAAATCTTATGGAGATTATACCCCTTCACCACCCTATAAATGAAAATTGTCCACACCGCTATCATGCCCCTGAATAAAGATTTCCACTCACTACCCGGTCCTGGTAACAATGTATTTGCAGGTACAGAAAGTGAAGTGAAGCTATCAAGAGCAAAAAAAAAAAGGTAATGGGGATCTGATCTCACTGCTCCCAACTCTGTCCATCACTAAAAACAAAGTTTGGCTATGGATATATTATAAACATTTTCAGAAAAATATATACCGTATTTTCCGGCGTAAAAGATGAGCCTTTACGCTTAAAAAAATGGCCAAAAAGCGGGAGTCGTCTTTGCGAGTATAGGCAAAAACTGTAGAAATACAGTAAAATTAGTGGGTCGTCTTATACGTCCGGTCACCTTATACACCGTAAAAAATAGTAAATTAAATCCCAACTCCAGAACCAGCCCCCCCCCCCCAAATTACCAACACAGTTACTTTACTCTAAGGCCTCGTACACACAATGAGACATGTCCGATGAAAACGGTCCGCGGACCATTTTCATCGGACATGTCCGCTGGAGGATTTTGGTCTGATGGCTGTACACACCATCAGACCAAATTTCCCGTGGACAGCATACGCAGTGACGTGGCCGCGCTGTTGCCGCGACGATGACGCAGCGACGTGCGCAACCCTGGAAGGTCAATGCTTCCACGCATGCGTCAAATCACTTCGACGCATGCGAGGGCTTTCGGCCGAGCGGACATGTCCGGTGAGTCGTACAGACGACCGAACATGTCCGACGGACAGGCTTCCAGCGGACATGTTTCTTAGAATGCTAAGAAACATTTGTCCGCTGGAAACCTGTCCGATCCGCCGGAAAATTGTCCGGTCGGCCGTACAGACGACCGAACATGTCCGCGGAAACTGGTCCGACGGACCAGTTTCAGCAGACATGTTCGGTCGTGTGTACGAGGCCTTAGAGATCCTCTATTCTACATGCTTTGTGTGACCAACTGGGTCCTCTTAACCTTTTCTCCAGCCCAGGGAGGGTCATTGCTGACATACAGATTGGCACTAACATGATGACTTTAGCACCATCCTCTGCTTTAATACACTATGAATGAAGAGGGTGATTAAAGTGCTCTCCCAGAGGGCAAGGCCATGATGCCCATTTATTCATTGTATGTCCTCAGTCTTTTGACACCTTGTGACTCCAAGTAGTACTGCATAGGAACAACTCCTGGTTGAAGGTATTCAAGCCTGAGCATTTTTTTTTCTTCTTTGGCTCATTTAGTTTAAAGCTGACCTTTAGCTTTTATTTATATATATAATATATATATATATATATATATATATATATATATATATATATATATTTTAGCTATGCAACACCAGAAACATATAGTGTCTCTAATTAAATGTGTACAAAGTCCTGCTGACTGCTGCATAGTGTATACATCTTCTCCCCACTGCCCGCGTGTCCTCCCCCATAGTGCTGACCTTCCAGCACTGCTGAGGTTAACAATAACTGTTGTGAGTGTGAAAGAGTTGTGCTACTCACCTGCCTCCTTTGTCCAATAACAGAACGCTTAGCGTTTGAGGGAGGGTAGAAGGGACAGGTAAGTGCAACCCTTTACACTTGGAGAGGCTGAGGATAACCCCCACAACATCAAAAGATCAGTGCTGTGGAGAGTACCCAGCAGCTGGGGGGAGATTTCTACAATATGCAACAGCCATGGTACACACTTCATAAAAGGTAAGTCTCTGGTGTTTTGTTAGCAAAGAAAAAAAAAACTGAGGTTCCACTTTAAAAAGCCGTTGCTCCTCTGTGTTTGGTATCAGGCCAGGTTTGAAGGTTTTTGCATAGCTTAACATATTGCTCAGTGATATGTGCTGCAAAGTTAATTCCTTAATTGCATCTTTATTAGAACATTCCTAAAATCCTGGCAGATCGGAAGCCAAAGGCTGGAACGCCATAGAGTCATTAGTCACCTTGCCTTGTGTTTAAATGGTTTGATTTTGTATTTATTTGGATGGTATCACATAAGTCACCTTCCTCCTTTGTCCTACCCACTATGCTCCAATTCTTTCTCTGTTGATTACAGTTTTCATCCGCAATCCTTCAGTGCTTTATATAGAAAACAGAATCATTGTTTGGGAACACATTAAACCTTCTGCTTTTCATAAGACAATTGAAGTCTGGGTTTCCATTCTCTGTTTTCTTTATTTCATGTTTTAGATTAGGAATGTATTACAGAAGTATTGCATTCAATTATTAATTTACTAGTTCTTATATTTTTAATTAGTGGAAATGTAGAAATAGGCGTTCTACTGGTACAATATTTTTTTATTTTTTATAATTAGTAGTTAAGATATTTCTGTTACTTGTTATGTGCATATACTACTCAAAAAAAAAAATATGAATAATGAAATAAAGGGGAAAAGGGAAGCACTCACATTTCCACATCCGTATAATTAGGAGAGAAAAGGGGATTACTCAAAAAAGAATAACGAATGGTCGGACTTTGAAGGCAAGACAACAACAGAAATAGCAAAAAATAATATTTTATTACAAAAAGTATAAACAAAACAACACAGTGTTCGAAGATAAAAACCATACAAGATATTTAAAGTATGAGTTGTATCCCTAGTGCGTCTACGCATTTCGCCCGCTCAATCCCCGCTTCCCCCGCTGTGTTTGAACCACTGCGCCGACGTATACCGAGCGCAGTACACTTGTGTATAGTCGGGCAGGCTCGGCTCCTCTTGCGTAAAGAACGTACAGGATGCACAGGACGTGACCGCCAGAGGAGCCGAGCCTGCCCGACTATACCCGAGTGTACTGCGCTCGGTATATGTCGGCGCAGTGGTTCAAACACAGCGCGGGAAGCGGGTATCGGCGTATATCGCGCACCCTGATTTGCCCTGATTTTCAGGGCAAAAAAGTGCGCGATTTACGCCGATAAAAACGGTATATAAATGATATTCCATCGGAAGATATGATAAGGTGAGTATATCCAAGATCTCACAGAGCAGACTAAATAGAGAGAGTATTTTAAAGCAAACCACTCCCTCTAAGGGGAGTATCCAATATAGGAAAATGCCATGTAGTAAGCATACGGTCCACAAATTTTCTTAAAGAGATCTCATTCCAGCGGGGGAGGCAGTCCAGAAAGACAATGGGGAGAACCCACAAAATCCACACACAACCTCAGATCAAGTAGACCAAACAGGTGCGCAGAGGCAGCAATGAACCGCTGGGCAGATACAGCCAGCAGGATATAACCAAAAGAAAGTAAACGTATCTGAAAAGGCCCCCGGGAGACAGTGTGGTGGTGGTGCTGATAGGCCAGATGTATGCAGGTTGTTGGGACAAAGCCTACATTACTATGACCAAAAATATTAGGTCACAAAAGAGGTTGTTTATGGGAACCAGGACCACATATTAACTGATGAGATGGTGAATAAATTAAAAGTGATGTTTTTGCAAGAAATTTCAAATTCCTATCTGGCACTAGACAATTCCAGTGGACTTTTCAGTAACTTTATAGGTCTGCGCAAATAGATTCCTGACACATCAAAAAAGGCAGCAGCAGCATAATTTGACATAAAAGTTCTATCTTTTATTATTATAATGTAGCTCTTGGGCTCCAGTTGGGTGACCCAGTAATCATACTGCAACTTTGTAGCAAGTCAAAAGGTAGGAGGTTGCAGCAGAAGCTTGTCAGAAATTTGTTAAAACACCCAAGGAATGTTCCAGGATTTGTATGACTGCGTCATCTCTGAGCTGGCATTTCAGTCCTAGAAGTAAATGGTGACCCGGAATAATGTCTAAAAAAAGCGATGTCCTTTTGGAGTGCAAAGTGGATGTCAGCTTTGGTAAGAAGAGTACTATGATCTTTAGGAGTGGTAATAAATACCTGTGTAATACCCCTGCCTTGAGCTGGCTAAATTTAGTGTATGTCTTTGCTGTAACCAACTTTTTCCTAAGCCTAGTGGTAGATTGCTTTTGCCTTCTGCTAGAAGAATATTCCAGCAATATTGTGGGAAGTTCAATTCCTAGGTTATGAATAGTTATCTGACCCTAGCCAATCCCTGGGAGGCTGACCCAAGAGGTGTGGTTTAGGAGAAGATACCGTGTTTCCCCGAAAATAAGACCTACCCCGAAAATAAGACCTACCCCGATTTTCAGAAAAACCTGCAATATAAGCCCTACCCCGAAAGTAAGACCTAGTTTAAAGTGCTGGTGAAATACTAGTGTTATACTACAGTGTTATATAGTGTAGACTGTGTGTGTGTGTGTGTGTTTATATGATCTAGTTGTGCCAAATACCTTCGGTATAGCGCTGACCTCCCTGACCTCCCGCTCCTCTCAGCTGATCTTACGCGGCTCTCCTCTTCTCCTCTCAGCTGTCAGGGGGGATCTCGGGCCCCCCTCCCTCTGTATTCTTTAGAGCTGGGAAGAGACCTCCGGCGGGCCATGGAAGCGCTGAGCGAGCGACGCTCAGCTGATGTCATGCTGATCTGCTCTCTGCTCTCTGCAAGCTGTCAGTGGGGAATTTGGGCCCCCCTCCCTCTGCATTCCTTAGAGCAGGGAAGAGACCTCCGGCGGGCCATGGAAGCGCTGAGCGAGCGACGCTCAGCTGATGTCACGCTGCTCTGCTCTCTGCTCATCTGCAAGCTGTCAGGGGGAATATGGGCCCCCCTCCCTCTGCATTCCTTAGAGTCCTCCGTGGGCCATGGAAGCGCCGAGCAGGGTTCAGCTGATGTCATGCTGCTCTGCTCTTCTGCATGCTGTCAGCAGTGCTCGAAGAGGGAAAGAGAGCTCCAGGGGGTTACAGATGCACCCAGCACTTGAAGGAGGTATGTGGAACAATTGAATTGCAGACATACACATTTTGCAATATGTGGTGCTGTGAATTTTAGGAATTTACAAGCTTTTTTACACAGTTCCACAGGGGATTTCTGACAGGCAGAAGGGAGAGAAGACAGCCCCCCGGCATGATAAGACCTACCCCGAAAATAAGCCCTAGTGTCTTTTTGGTTGCCCAAATTAATATAAGACCCGGGCTTATTTTCGGGGAAACACGGTAATATTCAGAAGGATCTGATCAGGGCCCTCTTCCCCTGGGTCTTCTGCACTGGGAGATAGCCTGTGTGTGTTTTAGAGAAACTATTGGTGGTAGGCCCTAGCAGGTGCCATGTGCTGAGGGGCCGAAGGACACTTGCTGGAGGAAGCAGGACTGGAGAGAGGGAAGCCTTCACTAAAGAGTGTTGCTGGTTGGGAGCTGCACTGGGGTATTTGTGAGTAGAACCTTTCGCTAATAGCTCCGGGAATTTAAATACTTCTTGAGGATGAGACACTAGAAGCTGTTGCAAGGTCAGTGACTTCTCTCCTTGGGTCTCAGATTTACTGGATGTTTTCTGAGGGTGCTACTTTATGGTTCAATACTGCTGGAATCAGATTTTTTTTAGTAAGGTGTCCTCCAAGATCTGTGAGTGCCTTTGGGTATCCTGTACCCACAACCCTCCTCCCTGTATGTTGCCCAGGATCTGCAATAAAAGGTAAAAAAGATCCCTAGACCGAGCCAAAATATGTCTGTGTGCTTCTGGGACTTGAAACAGGGTGGGCAGATTAGGAGGACCCAGTATATTTCCAGTGACCAACCTAGGGGTTAGCACTACACCTGGAAGTGTTAAGCTTGCCATACACAGAGCGAATTAGTAGTGGGTGGCCCTGTTAGCACCCTCCTGCCCAACATCCTTTGATCTAAAAACTGAAAGAGTCAGCCAGAAAATTGTTAGATGAACAGTGGCTGCATCCATTCAGATACAGCTGCTGTTCAGGTATTCTTACAGCTGTGGGTGCAGATTATCAGGATACAGTAGTTGGTAGGGATGACTCGATGGAGGAATTAGGTGATTTCTTAGAATGAAAATCCTACAGTACATGGCCAGATCTACACTAAGGCCGCGTACAAACGGCCGGACAAAACCGATGAGAATGGACCAAGGTTCAGTTTCATCGGTCCAAACCGACCGTGTGTATAGCCCATCGGTCTGTTGTCCTTCGGTCCAAAATGTTAAAACATGCTTCAAAATCGAACCGATGGCCCGCTGCCCGATCAGTCCAAACCGATGGTTATTACAGAAAGCATCGGTTCAAAACCCACGCATGCTTGGAAGTATTGAACTTCATTTTATTCAGCACGTCGTGTGTTTGACGTCACTGTGTTCTGACCAGATCGGTTTTTGGAACGATGGTGTGTACGCACATCAGACCATCAGGCCACTTCAGCGGGAACCGATGGAAATGGTCCGTCGGACCATTCTCATCGGTTTGGAACGTCCGTGTGTACGCGGCCTTTACATATAACCTAGCATGCATGTGCTTGCCTTGAAAAAAGTAGAAGTAGATTTTCATGGAAAGTGTCCAGTTTTAAAAATGTTTTTATCCTGGACACATAAACCAACCCACTGTGCACCCCACACATGTGCTTATCTTCCCACAGTAGCTAATTAGTTGCCATTGGAGAGCTGACTTTAAAATGATGGTAAGTGCATTCTACTGCTTGAATCCCCAAAAATCCAGCCATCTTTTCCACTCTGAATTTCTCATTCCGGTGTCTCACTAGTGTCAAGGGTCAGAAACATTGGTGCATGTGCACTGCAGTGACAGGACATTGTGCTGTTTTGGGAGAGAAAAACTTTAACAGTAAAGTTTCTGCTCTAAGGAAATGTATACGCAGTCAGATTGTTACTGCGCTTAAAACCTCCATATCCTCCGCAGTCTTACCCCCACTTTTCTGTTATGCAGGCAGTCTAAGTATGACTGTGTAGCCCATTAGGCATTAGATTTACATGCTCTTCTCTCTGTAGTCCGTAACAGATATAGTAGGACCAACTTTCTTCTGCAACACAAGTCAGTAGGTGGGTACTTGTGCTGATGGGTGTGGCTGTTACTCAGCTCTCCCAGCACAGAGCACTAAAGTGTAAGAGAACAAATCAGCATTTTCATTGAGAGAATTTAGGGCATTTCCAAGCAAAATGGGTCACAAATCATAATAACATGCAGGCGTACAAGACTATAAACAGATAATATGGTATGGCACTTCAGATGGGCTTTAACATGGCATAGGATAATTGGTTGTCTTTTCCCATTGCTGGTCTTACTTGAAGCACTTGAAGCCCCCTTTCCCACACTACTGACTGGAAGATAGCCAGAAATCTTCAACAGTGGACACATCCTTTAAGAGTTTATGAACTTCGGTTGGAGATCAATAAACACGATTAGGAAAACGACATATCCTGTCAAATGAAGCACAGTATTAAGCTGCAACACGATTACGTGGAGGTACGATGCCAGAGAGGAAAATTGCTATTTTTATTACATTTTATATTGTGTTTCAAATAACTGCAAATATAAAAAGTAGCATTACCCAAAACAATAAAAACACATTCTCTGTAATTCAAACATTTGGAAAAAACGACATACGGAAATTATATTTTAACACTACCCCGTTCGTAAAATTACACTTTCTATGTCGACCATTGTACTGGTGTCTTGGCAGCAGCCATTGTAGACAGCAACAAGAGTCTATTGCCATGGAGACCTATGTAATCTTACCCAGTACAATTCTCTGGGTAACAGGATTTTCCAGCTTCTTACTCTGCTCTTTGAACATAAACCAAATATCGGAATTATAGTTAGAGAGTAATAATAACTAAAGTGATATATAAGAGATGGGTACATAATAGCAAAAAGTTTTAGCTGATTCCATCTTGAATGATTGTTAACCCTTAAAAATCCAGAACTTAGTAGACAATTTATTTGAAAAGCTTTGCGTAGCCTGCAGATCTGGAATACAGTATTCGACATGGGAAGAAACACCAGAGGCAGTTTGCACCTGCAACAAAATAACAATGGCTACATTTTCTAAATTAGGATGAAGTGCAAGTGCCAAAAGTTTTATGGTTATAGTGAACTACAGCTCTTGAAATGTAATTTAATTTCTAACTGAATCTGTACGGCATAAATTTATTATTTATTGATTTGTAATTCAAGCCTCAGTATGGTTTACACATGTTTGTAGCACCTCACCAGAAGTGTATCAGGATATTTAGAAATGTAGATTCCGGTGGCCAGTGCAAGAGTAGTATTCTAGAAGAAAACATATGTCCTGAAGACTTCACAGCAGTCCAGAGGTATAAAATGTACAGTATGTATTGGCAGTTTTTTATTTTTAAAGTAGAAATTTTTAATTGAGCAGGGAGGGGATAAAGCCCCTATCAGGTTAGTATAGCTGTCGGTGTCCCACTCAGGTTTACTTTACCTTCCTGCTCAACACAACAGAAAAATAAAAAGGAAATCTCATCAAAGTAAAAATAACTTTCCCCAGAATATTTGTTCCTCACACCTCTCTCTGGTGAGAACTCTTTATTGTGGGAAACTTAAGACAGTTGTTATCAGAACATTGTTATCAGTTTTTTATCACCTCTCATTCTAGTGACAACTCCATTTAGTTTCTGTCTGGGTGACAATGGTACCTTGGTTCCCTGCGTATACATACCTTTATTTACTTTAGTCAGTTGTACAGCCCATAGGGAACAGCACCTGCTGCAAAATCTCCAGTTCAAGCATATTTCTCTTGTCATGGTCAAGCATATTTTTCTGGCCTCCACCTTTGGGATATCCTGGGTAGCTACAGGTAAGCCTTAATACAGTATAGGCTAAGTCCAACAGGGTGCTGTTTTCAAGCTTCTTGAAAACACCACAGCACCCTGACTCTCAAGGGCCCTCAGACCTGATGCAGCAGTGGACTGGCTCTTGAGAGGTCAAAATGATGTAATGGTTAGATGCCAGTTTAGAGCAAGAGATCCCAAACTTTTAAAACAAAGGTCAAATTTACTGCCCTTCAAACTTTAGGGGGGCTGGACTGTGGCCAGTGGGACTATAAAATGGTCTGGCATTGGTGGGAGTGCTATGGGCTTGGTGGTAAGTGGGAGTAAAAAAAATGCATCATTGGTGTCAGTGGGAGGATTAGTGGCCCAAGGGACAGATAAAGGCAAGCAAAGGGCCACATTTGGCCTGCAGGCCACAATTTGGAGACCCCTGGTTTAGAGGAGTGGGTGTTCTAAGGTAGGCTGCATTTACCTGCAGACCACTCTAGGTAATGCCTGTTGTGTAGTGGGGGCACATTTACTATTGAACACATTTCTGCCTGGCCCTTGGGTGAATCCCATGATCAGGCAGAGTATTATGAACATAGGGCCCCCAGGATTCCAGAACTGTATACATTTAGTGCAACCAAGGCTGGCCTAACTAGCACTTCCTGGAATTCTCTCATGCTTATCTTAGCATTAGTCAGCAATGAACCCCACTTTGACTCCCAACACTAGTTTCTAGGAGATGCCCATATGGAATAAAGGAAGGGACAGTCCACACAAGAACTCCCTTTAAAGGTTTACTGAATTAGTGAATGCAAGATACAGACCAGCCTCCTAAATGGGCAGTGACGCAAGGCTTACAGTTCCATACAGTTTGCACCAACATACAATAGATGGGAGGCCTCAACTTACCAGGAAGGGGGGTCCCAGAGTGCATCATCCATCTTTGAGGAATGCCAGTAGTCTTAATATCTACAAGTCCTCCAGGCTCCTCACTAAGGGGAATTACACAATATAGGTTCACTGCCCACATGCTGGTCTGTGCTACTGCCCACAGGAAAAAACAGTTATCACTCTTATTGTGGCAACTAACTCAGCCAGCTTTCCATCTCCCTAATGTAACCTTACTCATGATGTCCTTCTCCTAAAAAAGGAAGAACTGTTATATAACCCAAATGGCTCCCAAGCTAAATCTTGCTTTAAAGATAAGAAGGCATTTAGTGACCAACCAGGGGTACTACCACTGACCACATTCTGCTACACACCCACATGGGATGAAGGGGCTCATGATTAAAAAGACTGAAATCCAAAAAGAATAAAGGAACAGGCTGTAAGGCAGGAGAGGAAAGTGCTAGATCTTGTTAAGCCAAAAAATGATGTGGGCGCTGTCTAAATGGCTAAATATTCTGATGCACACTGTGAGAAGATCAGAGTAAGCAATTTCAGGACAGAAGAGGAGCCTGTAAAACTGTGCAAAACTGAGGGTAACCATTTTACTACCATGGCAAATCACAGTGATCGCAACACCCTTAGATTGAAAGCCCTCCCCTTCCTCTCACAACAAAGGTGTGGTAATTGGCATAGCATAGGGACCCCACTATAGTGATATGGGGTCATATACTCTAGCTTGGACCCGCTGGTTAAGGAAATTAACTAGTATTATAAGTTTTATAAGTACTATAGTGGTATTATAAGTTGGGTTAAAATCTTGTATTTTGTATGGAGCAGCAGTTTTGCAAAAGCATGCATAATTTTCAAGAGCAGCATAATTTGCAGAGTGCTGGTCTATTTGGAGCCACTATCTGGGGTCCTTTTTCCTGCGCAGACATTGGTACAGGGAAGCAAAACCTTGTGACTATGAGCTATAGCACTCGTGTTGATTCTTATTAATAACGAAACTGTGTCAGCCACATTGAGAGGGTCAAAACTGATGTCGGCCATCTTAAGAGTGGCAAAATGTCTACTGTACAATGATAAAATGTATACCCATCGTACTAACCACTCCCCCTCCCCCTTTTATGATTGGACTATGATAATGACTATATAATGTTTACCCCTGCAAAAGAGTAAATAGATTTAATTTTGTGCGCAAAGCTGTCTTGTCTTTTTTCTTGCGTTTGAAGAAATCTCTCAGTACTGATCCCGTGTCTTTTGGGTGTGGCAATTGGGTTATTATCCAAGCTGTAGAGGTCCTACATGTTCAATTTTCCCACAAAAGGGATGGAAGGAAAGAACATTTCATAAATTAAAGGATCCCAGGGAGGTAGGCAGCAGCAGATTCAAGGTGGGGAATTTAAATACATTTTATTGTGGGTATTTTAACCCTTCACCACCCTTATCCTGCATATTAGACCTCCCAATGTGACATGTTCCTTAACCCCTTACCACCTCCCCCCTCTGTACAGGACTTCCACCCTGTACATATTTGTCTGTAAGTAATATACCTTTACCAAGCTCCATATTCTTTCTTCATTTCTAAAAAAAAAAAATGTGACCAAAAAAATTGGATCACCTTTGGGTGTCTACTTAAAAAAAGTAGTAATTTTTAGGGTATCTGTACTGTCATTGAAACTTGTTTTATAACAAAAACGAATGAAAAAATTGCGCAAAAAATTTAACCTAATACCAGCAATATATAAAATATATAAAATTAATATAATTATAATAACATAAATAATTGAGTGGGTACGGTGCTGTATGACAGAGTAATTGTCAGTCAAACTATCACAGCAGTGAAAACTCAAAAATGGCCAGGTAAGGAATGGGTATATTACAGGAAGGTGCCCAAACTGTTAAAAGCAGCAGTACTTCTACATAAGGCTGATATATGTAAATGTGACTATTTGCTGGCATGATTAAGAATAATATAGTGAATCATTCATTTTAACGACTTGGTGGGTAATATGGATGCGGGCTCCACCTTTCAAAGAGCATTATGTAGAAGGCTGTGATAGGGTCATCAAATGTCATTTCTATTACTATTCCAATTACAGAGCATTACAGTGCATTTCTAGCTAAATCTCCAGAACCAGAGGATGTATTTGGTTTTATTAATGGAATCACTATCTAGTTTTCATGCAAGCAATTCAGACCTGTGCCTTATGGGACATGGTTATTTGTTTCAAAATTATATAAGGATTACTCCATATCTACTATTATGTCCACTGCACATAAGAATGGCTGCTGTCCCTCTACATGCTGCAAATCTGTCTTAAGAGTAATATTAATGAATGAATGAATGAATGAAAAATTTATATAGCGCAGCACATGCGAACTAAATCGCCTCTGGGCGCTCGTTGTTCCTGTCTCTCTTGATATCAAAAAAGATGAGTTTTGATCTTTCTTCTGAAGGTCAGGTGGTTTTCCTCCAACCGAATGCTGGTTGGTAAAGCATTCCATAGTCTGGGACCTTGGAGCGCAAATCTTCTTTCTCCTTTGGACTTGAATTTGGCTTTGGGTATCTGAAGCAGATTTTGGTTGGTGGATCGCAGAATGCGATTGGCGTTGTGAGCTTTTATCTTGTCGCAAAGATATTGCGGAGCCTTTAAATGGATGCACTTATGTGTCAGACAGAGTGCTTTAAAAGCAATTCTGTCCTTTACTGGCAACCAGCAAAGGGTTCTCAGCGAAGGTGAGATTGATTCCCAGGGCTTTTTCCCAGTCACAAGTCTGGCGGCCGTATTTTGTACGACTTGCAGACGAGCGATTTGGTACTTTGGCAGTAGCATAGTCCAATCTGGAGTTCACAATTGTTCCCACCACGACTGCTATGTCCTCTTTGGGGATAAATGGAATAAGTCTGCGTAGTAGGCGCAGCAGATGGTGGGATCCGCTGATTACTGACCCTATTTGTGCGTCCATTGTCATGTAGGTGTCAAAGATGATCCCGAGACTTTTGACTTTGGAGCTAGGGGTGATGATTTGGCCCAGAATGGGCGGGGGGATCCAGGTTGTTGTCCGTTGACTCTTACGGCTGGCGTGTAACAGAAGAAGTTCTGTTTTGGAACTGTTGAGTTTAAGATAACTCTTGGTCATCCAGTTTTCTATCAAAGAGAGGCATGTCTCTAGATTTGGATGATGATCCTTTTTGTTGCGGATGCGAAAATACAGTTGCGTGTCATCTGCATATGAGTGATAAAGTAGTTTTTGGCTACTGATGATTTCAAAGAGAGGGCAAAGGTATACATTGAACAGCACCGGTGACAGGGGGGATCCCTGGGGGACTCCGCATTAAACCGTGCGTTTTTCAGAAGTGAAAGGTCCCAATTTCACTGTTTGTGATCGGTTTTCCAGAAAGGAGGAGAACCATGCTAAATCACCTTCTGCGACTTTGGCTACTTCAGCTAGCCGAGTCAGTAGCAGTTTGTGGTCTACCGTGTCGAAAGCTGCGCTTAGGTCCAACAGAACCAGGAGACAGGGTTCTCCTTCGTCTGCGGCCTCGAGGGCGTCATCCCAAATTTTGAGCAATGCTGTTTCCGTCCCGTGTCCGGGACGGAAACCCGATTGAAATGGATCAAGTAGAATATGGAGTAATATGTAGCCTGTTTTTAATAACTTCCTTTTGAAAATGCTTGTTGTGTGGCTAACCATGAGAATTCCCTCTTCAATAAAGTTGTGGAAAGGCTACTGAACTTCAATCTGAGTGACTAGTGGAGCATTTTTTCGATTACTCTATGATCTCTAGTTATAATACCACCATGTTTGGTCATCATGATATTTGCAGAGAATTGTTTTCTCAAAACAAAATGTTATCTCATTTGAAGCTCTACATAGCCAATGTACTACTCCCAAAAAGTACAATTGAATAGTGTTGAATATAAATAGCGATAAAAAATAAAAAGTGAAGTGCTGCACTCAAAAATATAGGAACCTAATATTGGGCTCCAGAAGACATATAAAAGCAAAAAATACAAGTGCGCTACTATCATAGCATCAAAGCCATAGTTGACCAATGTGCATAGTGAATGGAATGCATCAAAAAAAGGGTTGGTGAAAATAAATAAAAATATGAATACAAATAAAAAAGTCTCTGTGTGACAGATAACCACAAGTGTTGTAAAAACAGTAGGTGCAATAAGTCCTATCGCAAAGCAGCTGATTTTCAAAAATCTTATACTCTTCATAAACACTTGTTCCTATGGCGATATCAGCAGGCAGGTAATTTAAATCCAAAAAGATATAGGATGGCCGCTTACCAGAACGTTGTACCCTCAAGGGGTTATTGGGCACTCAGAGGGCTGTAATTCCGTGGATCCCGGGAAGTACTCCAATGCTGTGTCTCAGCTCCCTTCTTGCAGCCTAGCATTCGACGACACTACGCTCATCAGCTGTTCGGACTGCATCGCAGCCGTCAGCTGTTACACACGCTGACATCCTATCTTTTGATTCATGAGGATCCGTGTGTGCAGGGTGAATATGTTTTACCATCTGTCAGTGTCATACTGAAGAAAATAAAATCCTTTATTAAACCTACTGCACCATGAAGTCCTTTATCCTCTCCTTCTAATCCCACTCATTGTTTGAGCACAAAGAATTAGTTTGAGCACACGGAACGGCATATCTTCCAATCCTGAAGGTCCAAGAAGGGAGCTGAGACACAGCATTGGAGTACTTCCCGGGATCCACGGAATTACAGCCCTCTGAGTGCCCAATAACCCCTTGAGGGTACAACGTTCTGGTAAGCGGCCATCGTATATCTTTTTGGATTTAATTTACCTACCTGCTGATATCGAAATAGGAACAAGTGTTTTTGAAAATCAGCTGCTTTGCAATAGGACTTATTGCACCTACTGTTTTTACAACACTTGTGGTTATCTGTCACACAGAGACTTTTTTATTTGTATTCATAATGTTATAGTTATACCTTAAAGTGGTATTATTATTATTTTTTTAAATAACAAACATGTCATACTTACCTACAGTGTGCAGCTCATTTTGCACATTGTGGATCCGAACGCCGTCTTTTGGGGTCCCCGGCGGCTCCCTCGGCTCCTCCCCGCTTCAGATAACCCTCTATGGGAAGCGCTCTCCCAAGGGGGTTACCTTGCAGGTGCGCTCCCCAGTCCTGCATTCAGCGTCCATAGTTGCTGAGTGCAGGACTCGACCCTACCCCCGGCGCCCACGTCATTGGATTTGATTGACAGCAGCGGGAACCAATGGCTGCGCTGCTATCAATCTATCCAATTAAGGGGGCCAAGAACCCCAGGGAAACATCAATCGCGTTCTCAGCGCGGGACTTTCCAGGGCTCAGGTAAATAAAACGGGGGCTGGGGGGAGGCCTTTAAGTGTCAGATGTTTTTTCATCTTAATACTAGGGATGAGTCGAACACCCCCCATTCGGTTTGCACCAGAACCTGCGAACAGACCAAAAGTTTGTGTGAACTTTAGAACCCCTTATGAAACGGTAGCATCAGAGGAGAGCGGGGTCACCCGCATGTCACTGGGAAAGCCTGGGTTTTCTCTTGCGTCAAAGGGAGACAGGGTCACGTGACAGGTGGCATCTGTCCTCAGCTACAAGTTTTTTTTGCTCAGCTACATAAGAGCTGTCACTGGCTGAAGCCGCGTCATTCCAGGGGTGTCTCCGGTGGAGACAGGATGCGCTGCGCTGCGGACATCTCATCGCTGGATCCTGGACCTGGATGAAGAGGAGATCTTCTCATCGCTGGACCCCGGAGAGAAAATCACCCATAGTAGGATACCAACACCGTTGGAGCGGAGACCGAGAGTGGATTACCACCACTGGAATCTTTTTTTTATTTTTATATTTTTAATAAAGGACTTTCCCAACGTGTCTGTGTTTTTTTTTACAATTTGTTAAACTTTCTTTGTGAAATGGTAGGGGGGCAATGGGGGGTGGGATCTGGGGGTTCCCTTTGTTAAAGGGGTTTTCCAGATTCCAATAAGCCCCCTGCCCGCTGACCCCCACAACCACCGGGCAAGGGTTGTGGGGATGAGGCCCTTGTCCCCATCAACATCCTCCAAATGTTGAGGGCATGTGGCCTGGTATGGTTCAGGAGGGGGGGGCGCTCTCTCGTCCCCCCTCTTTTCCTGCCGCCTGCCAGGTTGCGTGCTCGGATAAAGGGTCTGGTATGGATTTTTGGGGGGAACTACACGGCATTTTTAAAAAAAATTGGGGTGGAGTTCCCCTTAATATCCATACCAGACCTGAAGGGCCTGGTAATTTAATTTGGGGGGACCCCCACACATTTTTTTATCAATGACTTTTCTCTGTATTGCCGGGAGCTGACAATTCATTATAGCCGCGAGAGGTTTTAAATTACTTTTTTTCCTTCAGAAATTACACTTTGTGCAGGGACAGTTCTAAGCACAGGAAACAAGCGCTGCTTTACAGGCATACTTTACACACCCCTAGGTACAACATTTAAAGGAATATTTCACTTTTATTGTTTCACTTTAAGCATTATTAAAATCACTGCTCCCTAAAAACGGCAGTTTTTAAAACTTTTTTTGCATTGATACATGTCCCCCGGGGCAGGATCCGGGTCCCCAAACACTTTTTATGACAATAACTTGCATATAAGTCTTTAAAATTAGCACTTTAGATTTCTCCCATAGACTTTAACAGGGGGTTCCACGACTTTTCAAATTTGCCTTGAACACCCCAAATTGTTCGCTGTTCAGCGAATGGGCAAACAGACAATGTTCGAGTAGCACATAAGTTTGACTCGAAATCGAAGCTCATCACTACTTAATACATAGGATGCATTTAGGTGAAAAAACATGAGGGTTTACAATCCCTTTAACTCCCCCAATGTAAACATTTTTTGGTAGTGTAGAGGAGAGTAAAAGTACCTGTCACTTTATTTTTTGCTGATTCACTTTTTTCTTGGTAATAATAGTCAACAAGACAAACAGAGAAGGTGAATCTCTCCAAAGGGGACACAGAAAGCCATAAAAAATTGTCAAGTTTTTTAATCCTTCTTTACTCTTTCGTTCACATAACTTGTTTTCCTACATGCAAGTCAATGGGAATGCAAAAACCAAATGCAGATCAGAAAGTCATATGAAAGAACTCAGATGGCACAAAAAAATATTTCAAAATAACAGATTTAGTTCCAACTCTCACCTTCCTTACTGCATTAGTGTTTACTCATTGGATCTGACTTTTCAGATAATGCTGTACATCAGGGGACAGCAACCTTTTAACATTTTAGCCTCGCTTTGATCTGAAGTTGCCATGGTGCTGCATATGTGATCAATTATGACACCAGCCATTTGATGGCTTGACAGTTCGGTTGAGCGCTAACATAAACAAACTAGTAATTGTAACATTTATCATTCAAGGCATGCCTTCGATTTAACTGTTTTGAGAAGCTTGTGGGCTTAGCTCCGCTTTAAGTGTCAATTTAAAAGTATTAAACAGCCAACTTGCCAATGAACTTTAGCTGAGACTCAGATCAGTCTCAGTTCCTGCACCTTCATACTTCAGACCATACCAAATTCTTGCACCTTCAGATCTCAGATCAGCCCCAATTCCTACACCTTCAATCACACCTCACACCTCCAATTGCTGTACCATCATACCCCAGATCAGCCTGCACCATTAAATTCAGATCAGCATCAATTCCTCTGCCTTCAAACCTCAGATCAACCTCAATTCATAAACCTTCAGACCTCTAATAAGCTCCAATTCCTACACTTTTAGATTTCCGATCAGCCTCATTTCTAAACCTTCACAGATTCAGATTAGCCCCAATTCCCACACCATCAGAAAAGTAGGGGTTTTACATTTATACCTTCTGCGGTTAATAGTTCCACTAGGAGAAGGAAAAGGGTAGGCAGGTGGGCTTCTTCACATAACAATTTCCACAACTGCAGGCAGGCCTACTATCATACTAAAGGGAGGACCAGCACCAATGTCTGCAAGCCTAGCTTTTCCATTTATAAGACATTCATAGCATGAAATAAAAATGCTCTAACATCACACTTGATCTTAGCCAAAAGGCTGAGAAGCGGTGTTCTCTGCATTCCAATGTCATCCCATTGAAGGGATGCTCTTGGCTCCATAGACACAGCTTCTTTAGCACAACTTGGATGTGGTGTTTAAGCTCTGGGACACCATCCATAGAGATCAGCCAGACGATACACTAGCTATCACTGATGGACAGATATCACCAACCCTGCTCTCACATCCTACTATGCTGTGATGGTGTCAGTTCTATATAAAGGGTGGGAAAATTTGTTCCCCGCAACTTAGGGAGAGAACATTTTTACACTTTTTTTTTTCGGTGCAATTGCAGGCGATATCTACTAAACTATTACTAGTTTTACTTTCCCCATAGCATCATCATCTTTTTTTATCATTTTTTTATCATTTATTACTGAGAAAATATAAAAATTCAAGGAATGGAAGTGCTTTCCTGAAATATGCAAATTTACAAAAAGCAAGCGACATGATTGGCTAAGACAGACTCCTCCCCCTATACATATGCAGCTGTGTGTTTAGTGTGTGAGCGGAGGGTCATTGATATCTCAATTGCTGGGCTTTCTTTTGTCTGGAGCGGTAAAAGCCCTTTCACACTGGAAACACCTATAGCGGAGCGTTAAAATAGCGGTAAAACACTGCTATTTTACTGCGTTTTTACCACATTTTTACCGCGTTTTTACAGCGTTTTCAATTCATTTCAATGGAGAGGGGTATTTTTGGAGCGTTTCATGAGCATTTTAATAGTGATATACAATTTTCGGAATTTCGGAAATACGAAAATGTTTCGGATTTTAGAATTTTCGAAATTCTGAATTTTCGAATTTTTCAATTTTCGAATGTTTCAATTTTCGAATTTTCGAATTTTTCAGTTTTTCAATTTTAGAATTTTTCAATTTTAGAATTTTTCAATTTTTGAATTTTTCAAATTCGAATTTTCGAAATATGAACATTTTTTAATTGTCGATTTTGATTTTTTCAAAAAAAATTGAATTTTTTCAAAAATTTTTGAATTTTTTCCAAAAAAATTGAATTTTTCAAGAAAAATTTGAATTTTTCAAGAAAAATTTGAATTTTTCCAAAAAAAATTGAATTTTTCAAAATGTTTTGAATTTTTCAAAAAAAATTGAATTTTTCAAAAAAAATTGAATTTTTAATTTTTTTTTGAGTTTTTCAAAAAAAAATTAATTTTTCAAATTTTGAATTTTTCAAATTTCTCAAAATTGAAAAATTCGAAATTCGAATTTTCAAAACTCGAAAAATTTCTAAAATCGAAATTCCGAAAATTGAAAAATTCGAAAATCGAAATTTCGAAAATTGAAAAATTCGAAAATCGAAAATGTTCGAATTTTTCAATTTTCGAAATTTCGATTTTCGAAATTTCGATTTTCGAAATTTCGATTTTCGAATTTTTCAATTTTCGGAATTTCGATTTTAGAAATTTTTCGAGTTTTGAAAATTCGAATTTCGAATTTTTCAATTTTGAGAAATTTGAAAAATTCAAAATTTGAAAACATTTTGAAAAATTCAATTTTTTTTTGAAAAATTCATTTTTTTTTTGAAAAATTCAAATTTTTCTTGAAAAATTCAATTTTTTTGGAAAAAATTCAAAAATTTTTGAAAAAATTCAATTTTTTTTGAAAAAATCAAAATCGACAATTAAATTTTGAATTTTTTTTTTTTTTTTGAGTTTTTCAAAAAAAAATTAATTTTTCAAATTTTGAATTTTTCAAATTTCTCAAAATTGAAAAATTCGAAATTCGAATTTTCAAAACTCGAAAAATTTCTAAAATCGAAATTCCGAAAATTGAAAAATTCGAAAATCGAAATTTCGAAAATTGAAAAATTCGAAAATCGAAATTTCGAAAATGTTCGAATTTTTCAATTTTCGAAATTTCGATTTTCGAATTTTTCAATTTTCGAAATTTCGAATTTTTCAATTTTTCAATTTTCGAAATTTCGATTTTCGAATTTTTCAATATTGAAATTCGAATTTTCAAAACTCGAAAAATTTCTAAAATCGAAATTCCGAAAATTGAAAAATTCGAAAATCGAAATTTCGAAAATTGAAAAATTCGAAAATCGAAATTTCGAAAATGTTCGAATTTTTCAATTTTCGAAATTTCGATTTTCGAATTTTTCAATTTTCGAAATTTCGAATTTTTCAATTTTTCAATTTTCGAAATTTCGATTTTCGAATTTTTCAATATTTTCGTATTTCCGAAAATTTAAAAATTCGAAAATTGAAAAAATCGAAAATCGAAAATTAAAAAATTGAAAAATTCGAAAACTGAAAAATTCGAAAATTAAAAAATTCGAAAACTGAAAAATTCGAAATACAAAATTTCGAAAATGCGAAATTTCGAAATATCGAAAATTGAAAAATTCGAAATTCGAAAATTGAAAGATTCGAAATTCGAAATTTTGAAAAATTCGAAATTCGAAAATTCGGAATTTCGGAAATTCGTAAATTTCCGAATTTCCGAAACTTTTTTCCCCAGTTTCATTCGTTTTTTTAGTTTCATTCGTTGTTGCCGTTTTTTGCTTTTTCGGAAATCCGAAAATTTCCTGAATTTACGAAAAAAGGAAAAAAAAAGATTTTTTTTTTCGAAATTTACGAATTTCCGAAAAATATAAAAAACGAATGAAACAAAAACGGAAAAAAATAATTTTTCAAATTTCCCAAATTTACGAATCTACGAAAAATAAAGAAAAACGAAAATAACATAAAGGAAAAAACGATTTTTTTGGCAGTGCACATGTCTAGTGTCTAGCATTTTGAATTAGAATGAGACATCATGCCTTATATATTTAAAGCTCATCTACAGGAACAACTTATAGAGAACTTGTCTCTTTTTTTCATCTTGATACCGTTATTAGAAAATCTTTGAAGTCCTGGTGAACAAACACAGCTTTGGGAATATAGGTCAGCATGGGTACATCAGTTAGTTGTGCCCTGCAGAACTAGCGAGAAGAGATAGGGCTTTGAAGGTAATGGTCACCCAGCGCACATCTGGCTGGGGTGACGTCTCCTAAATAGGAAATGCTGTCACTACAAGAGATAAATTGAGCAGTTGCACAAATTAAGAAGTGTCCGAATAATATAGCTGGGCTACTTGCTTTCATTTTATTTAAGCCAAGAAAACTCCAGATGGAAGTTAATGCAGCTTTTCTTTCTCTTCGACATCCTAAAATTATTTTTTTTATCCAAAAACATTTTATTGAAAATAAAAATCTTACATAGTACAGGATCATGTCAAACAGACAATACAAAGTGCAAAGTCAAAAGCACAAAATCACGTATCTAAATTTTAAGGACAAACATTTGTAGACTGAAAGAGTGTGAAAAACCTCTATTGTGGGATTTTCAAGGCAACAAACAAAAACATATATTTTTGAAAAAAAATCATTTATTTTACAAATATTCATAGAAAAAGTTCCATTAGAAATTCAAACAAATTGCATTTGAATGTTTAAAACATTGTATATTGAAAGAGGAGATAAAGTGATAGGCCCGGATTCACAAAGCACTTATGCCGACGTATCTACAGATACGCCGCGTAAGTGTAAATATGCGCCGTCGTATCTATGCGCCGGACTTTGAAACCAAGATACGCCTGAAAGTAGGCTTCATCCGACCAACGTAACTTTCCTATTCCGGCGTATCGTGGGCGCATATTTACGCTGGACGTAGGTGGCGCTCCCATTGATTTCCTATTCACATATGCAAATGAGGGAGATACGTCGATTCACGAACGTACTTGCGAACCGGCGCATTATATACGCGGTTTGCGTAAGTCGTACGTCCGGCGTAAAGTTATTCCCCATATATGAGGCGCAACTCATGCAAATGTATGGACCAGGGAACACAGCCGTCGTATTTTACGTTGTTTACGTAGTACGTGAATAGGGCTAGGCGTAGGTTACGTTCACACGGTAGGCAGTGATCCGACGTATCTTAGGGAGTAGTTCCGACGTGATCCTGAGCATGCGCACTGGGTTGCGTCCATGGGACGGCGCATGCTCCGTTCATTATATGTATCTGTCTGAGACTCAACCCATCATTTGCATGGGGTCACGCCTCATTAGCGAGGCTCACGCCCACTTCCACTTACGACAAATTACGCCTAAGAAACCCAGCACAGATTTGGCAGCATTGACTTTGTGAATCCAGTGCTTGCCTCTCTGCGCTACGTCGGCGTAGCGTAAATAAGATACGCTATGGCGGCATAAATATGCAAATCCGGGCCATACTGTCTGCCATATAGTTCGGAAACCTCCAGATCAACTGTTGGTGACGAAAAGCGGTTGATCCTCTGATGTTTCCGAACTATATAGCGGACAGTATCACTTTATTTCCTCTTTCAATATACAATGTTTTAATCATTTAAATGCAATTTTTTGGAATTTATAATGGAACTTTTTCTTTGAATATTTGTAAAATAAATGATTTTTTTCCAAAAATATATTTTTTTGTTTGTTGCCTTGAAAATCCCACAATAGAGGTTTTTCACACTCTTTCATATTACAAGGGATGATGGCAATTACATGCCCAAACACATGAGTCATTTTGATTTTTAAACATCTGTAGACTAACGCAAAGGTGAAGTCTAAAGAACAGAAAGTATAGGTCTCTTCATGTAGCTAGAGATAACACCAAAAATATTGAAAATACATGGGGGCGAGAGTAGGTGAGAAAACAAAAAAGAAGGGAAAAAAGCACCTGGCTTTGCACTCTTTAGGCCGGGTACACATGGGCAAACATGTACGATGAAACCGGTCCATCGGACCGTTTTCACCGTACATGTCTGCCCGGGGACTTCTGTACGATGGTTGTACTAACCATCGTACAGAAGTCCGCGCGTAAACAATACGCGAGGGGCGTGTCCGCGCCGTCGCCACGACGATGACGCGCCGATGACGCGGCGACGTGGGCGGGCCTGCCTTTTAAATGCTTCCACGCATGCGTCGAAGTCATTCGACGCATGCGAGGGATGGCGGGCGCTCGGACATGTACGGTAGGTCTGTACAGACGACCATACATGTCCGAGCGGGCAGGATTCCAGCAGACGGTTTTAAAACAACATTTGCCTGCCGGGCCTTTTCCCAGCGGGCAAATGTTTGCTGGAATTCTGCCCTACACACGACCGAACATGTATGCTGAAACTGGTCCGCGGACCAGTTTCAGCATACATGTTTGGTCGTGTGTATGGGGCCTCAAAGGGAGAAGTCATGTACAATTAGAAGGGGGAAGGCCTGGGGCTAATCACTCTCGGGGTGTGGTATAAATGATTGCCAACTTGGCCACCCCAGCAAAAAGATATTCTAGGAGGTGAGCTTAGCCATTTCAAAAAGGAGGTTGTATAGGTGGAAGAAAGAAAGAAAAAAAGGGGGGGTTGTTTCAAAAGACTTTGAAAACTCGCAGTTTTCCAATTTAACAGCTTGTGCAGGACAGCAGGAGAATGGATGTTACCACTGTGGCTGCCTGCTTTGGTGGCACATTTTGTTCACCAGAACTAAAGTATTTGCCCCTCCCCACCTTATTAATAGACCAAAGCTGGCCATACACCAGCAAATTTTCAAACAAATGTGCATATGAAGACATAAGTAGGGAAGGGGGGGATTCACCAGGCTAGGCCAGGAACACTCCCAGCATTCGCACAGCGGTAGAAAGACGGGGTACAAGGTGAGAGCCCAGCGTGAACTGAGAGGCCAGTTCAGTAAAATGTATTTTTTTTAAATGCAAGTGGTGTAAACACCTTAAATTTACTTGGTATTGGCCTCTTACAGGCCCTCTTCCAGAGCTTGGACTCGACTAGAGAGAGCGAGAGATTAGCTAATTTGCTAGCTGCTTCTTTTTTCACTGTCCAGTTACAGACTAGGGGGAGGAACAATGTTAACTTCATTAAAGAAAAATCATGTCTCTTTAACTGGCAGACGGGCAGTGATTTGTGGCAGACATAAAAACAAATCCTTTGGTAGGTTCAACAGATTCCTTACATGTATTTCATCTTAATATTTAGTTGTTTTCCCAGGTAACCCTTTTTATATGGATTACTGTGCCACATTTCATATGATAATTTGCACCTAGCGTATTCCTTCCTGTTGCACAATTCTATATGTAATGAAGATAGTGTTTCACTGCAGTTCCACAGAGTGACAGAGACAGAAGAGAACAGGGTAGTATGGCATTTTCTTTTTATCAATGTTATAAAAAGTAAAACTTTTCACAGCACAGGAGATTATTATGCTATAATGTGAGGAAGCTAAAGCTTTACCACAACATTTTATTGAGTATATAACTTCAAATTACTGCAACATTAAGCATTCTGTATATTATTGATTTTTTTTTATAAAATGCAAATGGGTTTTATGGATTTTCTTATAGCTTGCCCTTCCTATGATCTAAAAAAAAAAAGAAAAAAAAAAGGGAATGTTTTGCTACTCCTTTTTTTAATTATTATTATTGCTGGTATTTATTTATTTTTATTTAAAATTACCTTAATCTTAATTTACACTTTAAAGTAGTTGTAAATCCTAACTAAATTATGTTTAGTTTGATAACACGCTGTGCATCATAAACCATTATCATTTTAAGTAAATGAATAAATACATAGAAAACTTGTTTTCATCTTTGTTTTTGTTTTTTATCCCCTAGTTGGTTCTCAGTGCTACTGGTCCCCTGCAGCTTATTTAGCCTATTTGTAAAAACTTCTTGTCTATGTGTGTTCCAGCAATGGCTGCATGGCATATTTCAAAGTGAGTTTGATGTGTTGTAGACATTTTATTATATGGATTCATGTGGACTTTTTATTCTAGGATGTGTGTTTTATAGATTGTCATCTGTCTCCTTGTGTCTGATTTAATCGAGGAGCGCTCTAGCAGAGCGCACTTGGGTTGAATCGGGACCAGCAGTAAAAACGTCAGTATGAAAACATTCTCATGGACTTGGAGATATGTTATCTGTGTGTGTTGTATCAAGCGCAATGCGCTGGGCTTCTTGCCTTCAAGTGGCTATGCACATTAGAGAAGTGAAGTCTGCATAACTAGACATATTAAATCTCTGTTGTGGCTACGCTATCCCTTTTGGATACATATCTGCTTTTATAAGAGGACATTGATATCTGCCTGTCTGTATACTTATACCATATATTGACAACAGCTGTAGCAATGTCCCTGTAGATCTTCTCAAGCCCGTAAGAACAAGAAGAATGATCTTACTAGATACTGGTTACTCTGAGCATTATTGAATGGGCTCCATGCTAACCAAGATGGTAAATGTGCATGCATGTGGCTGAGAGGGGGGCAGTGTACATGCCTCAAGTGGATGAGACATGTGCACTTCTTCCCCCCACTCCTGTGGATGCCCTCCCCTTTACTGTTGTCATTTCCTGTGTTGTCATTTCCTGTGATCTCATGTAGCATGAAGGAAGCGATTGGCTGTTGGGGCCATGACTTCCTGCTTGTCATTCCTTTTGTTATTATGAATAAAAACAAAGTTCCTGTGCTCGAGAGGGGCAGATGGTCGAGCTGTGGAGCCATAATGTCACAGTCCCGAAAAAAATCACAGATCGCCGCTTTTACTAGTAAAAAAATGATGAATAAAAAAAATGCCATAAATCTATCCCCTATTTTGGAGATGCTATAACTTTTGTGTAAACCAATCAATATACACTTATTGTAATTTCTGTAGAAGAATACATATCGGCCTAAACTGAGAAAAAAAAAAAAAAATTATTATATTTTGGGGGGATATTTATTATAGCAAAAAGTAAAAAATATTGCTTTTTTTTCAAAATCGTCGCTCATTTTTTGTTTATAGCGCAAAAAATAAAAACCGCAGAGGTGATCAAATACCACCAAAAGAAAGCTCTAATTGTTGGTAAAAAGGACGTCAATTTTCTTTGGGTACAACGTCGCACAATTGTCAGCTAAAGCGTCGCAGTACAATCGCAAAAAATTCTCTGGTCAGGAAGGGGGTAAATCCTTCTGGGGCTGAAGTGGTTATGGAGTCTGTGTATGACAATAATGCTGATTGGTCAATAGCTGTGACAAGTGAGTTACATGGTCCTCCATACCTGGAAGTACAGGGCATATTCCTAAACAGGGCTATAAGCAATAGGGGAGCAAACAAAAGTTAAGCATACGCTGGGGGTATATAGGGAAATTAGCCCTTTCACTACCAGGCCATGCACTCCACTTTTAAACTCAGGTGGCCAGGCAATTTTTGTGCAATTTTTCCTTTGCTTTTGTATTTTTCTGTGAACGATCCCCCAAACCATACATTTTTTGAAAGCATAGGACCAGCAGAATAAAAAGGAGGTTTTACTTACTTATTTTTTTAAGGTCCTGTAATATTTGGGCAAACGTTTATCAAAACAATATTTTCGCTAAAAATACACTAAAATCATTATTAGTGGATACATACATGGCAACATTTACAACATTCCTGCTAAATTCCTTCATAATATAAAAGTTAAACTGTACTGAGTTAATAAATAACATTACATTTTAAATTGCACTTTTCTGTTAAAAGGTTGAAAACTGAAGGTAAGCAAAAACGTGACCACTAACAATTTACTCAAAAAATCTGGAGGTTATAATTTTTCACTTAAAGCTTTCAGAGTTTGTAAAATACTCCCTGAATCATATATTTTCTGAAAGCACAAGACCTGTAGAATAAAAAATAGCACTACTTAAATTTTTAGACCCCGCAATGGTTGCACCAATTCTCATCAAATCACATGATTTACTGATAATACACTAAAATCATTATTAGTGCAAACAAACACAACATAACTTACTACATTTCTGCTAAATTGCTACTAAGGCTTTGCTCAATAGGGCATACTAAAGTATATTCTAATGGAGAACCGTGTTTACCAGCACAGGGATGCACAGGTGTTCTGTGCATCCCCATGCAGGCAGCCATATTTATGTAAATTGGGATGCAACAACTGCTTGGACACAACCACTTCTCCCAAACGTACATCTATGTGGATGCCAGCTCACGGACATGCGCCCAGACCCACATGGATGTCAAATTGGGAGTAACTGTTGTGTTTATGCAGTTGCTACATCCCAAATGATAATGCCTGCACAAGTAAACACGGTCTTGCAGGGGCATATGCCATATTATTCCCTGTGTGAACAAGACCTGTTTTTTTTCATTCATTGATTTTTTATATATTTGTTTTACACTTTTGGATTTTAATATGTTTTACTTGTTTTGGGGTGTGTGGGGGGAAGAGGGGCTTTGGTGAGATATCAGAGGTCTAAACAGACCCACTTTGCCTATTTTTTTTAGACAGCACTGTACATACATGAATAGGAGTCTGTATTTAGAATCCTACACTGTTTACTATGCTTCCGTGATGAATGGACACCGAAGTAATTGATACCGATCACTCACTGTTTCCATTCAAGTAAAGATAGGGTGCTAGTAAACACATGTTTACAAACCACCCTTCCACCCCCGCACTATTCTCCATTCTGAAAGCTTCCCTATGTGCCACAGCAGCAGCTGCTGCTGGCGGGAGGGGGAGGAGGAAATGAAGGTCAGCAGCACAGCTGGGCAGATGTCAGGGGATTGGTGGGGGCATTGGTGGGGGAAATGTATGTGAACATTTTTTAAGCCCCTGGCTGCCCTGCAGCATCCATATCCAGTGGGAGAGGCGGAAAGCTGGTGGCTTCAGGATAGTCACAGGGGATATGGTTTTGGGGTGATTGGTGGAGGGGGAGGGAAGTTGGTGTTTCAGGGGGGTGGTGAATCGTCAGAGAAAGGGGACAAACGAGTGGGGGGGATGCATTTAAAAGCACAAGAACAGTGCGAGAGGTGGAGAGGCTGGAGACACAGGGAAGCAACAGCATTGACAGGGGGGTCACATTTTAGGTTCGAAAGCTATGATCAGCGCCTTTTTAGTCACTAACAAAAGCTGTTTGTTCAGCAAAGTCTGCTAAACAGTTTTGCTGTTCATTGAACTGACGATAGGCTTATAGTAGGAGGAATGTCAGGTCTTGTACAGTGTATGGACCTTACCAGCTGGAAGTGGTGCTGTAGGTCTGTATTCTGTATGGACCTGACAGTGAAAGGGTCAAAGCAAATAGATCAGAAGGCAGCAATGAAGGCCCAACAAAAAATTTGAGCATTTCATCACTCAATGACTCATGACTCATGACTTTAGTTGAAGCTTCATGCCATAAAGTATAAAGAAAAGCCCATATTTCTGTAAATGTGATAAGTCATTCATTATAGTGAATCCATGTAGCCACTACCAGTACAGTAGTACAGCAAACCAGTATCCACAATGCAATGCCAAGTGTAAGGCCCCGTACACACGTCCGAGAAACTTGACGGGCAAAACGCATCGTTTTGCTCGTCGAGTTCCTTGTGAAGCTGCCGAGGATCTCGGCGAGCCAAGTTTCCCCGTTGACTAACGAGGAAATAGAGAACATGTTCTTAATTTGGCCCGACGAGATCCTCGTCGGTTTCCTCGGCCGAAAGTGTACACACGGCTGGGTTTCTTGGCAGAATACGGCTCCGATCGAGTTTCTGGCTGAATTCTGCGTGTGTACGGGGCCTCAGATGGAGCACTTTGAAACAGATGACCATCTGATCAATGTTTAGTTTTCATTTAAACGTTTTAGTAGGGTTGACTAGAGGGGCCAACCAGTAATGGGTTAATGGAAAGTAAACATATCTGCATATCATAATAGGATTGTGCCCCAGCTGATGGACATAGGTGATAATTTCACATCTGATTTGCACCCAGAAAAGCAATACAACATATAATGTATGATAATCTCTTTATCTTCTGATCTTAAATAGTCCAGAGTTTCTTGTTATGTTTATGAGAACCACTTGATAATATGATAGATTTCAAAAACAATCCAACCAAAGTGCAAATTAAGTATTTCTGATGTATTGGGCTTTCATCTCTGACTCTGAAGTCTCTAATTAGTAAATGAAACACATTATATGACACCTCTATTCATTCAGTATAAATGTGTCCACATTCAAAGTAAGTAATTACATGGAACAAGAGAATTAAAACAAATGATTAACATCTTATTTCAGTATTTACAGTATATTGGAAAAACAAGTTTTGGATAGTAGGTAGGTAGGTTTTCATTAGGGCACATATCTAATAATATACATACTGGCCCGGATTCACATACATCGGCGCATATATATGCCGCCGTAGCGTATCTTCTTTACGCTACGCCGACACAGCGCAGAGAGAAAAGCACTGGATTCACAAAGCACTTGCCACCAAATCTGCGCTGGGTTTCTTAGGCGTAAGTCGTTGTAATTGGAATTGGGCGTGAGCCATGCAAATGAGGCGTGACCCCATGCAAATGATGGGCCAAGCGCCATAAAGATACGAATAACAAACGGCGCATGCGCCGCCCCGTGGACGCATCCGGTGCGCATGCTCAGAATCACGTCGGAACTACTCCCTAAGATACGACGGATCACTGCCTATGACGTGAACGTAACCTACGCCTAGTCAAATTCACGTACAACGTAAACGACAAAAGATACGACGGCTTGTGTTCCCTGGTCCATACCTTTGCATGGGTTGCGCCTCATATATGGGGAATAACTTAACGCCAGACGTACGACTTACGCAAACCGCGTATATTATGCGCCGGGCGCAAGTACGTTCGTGAATCTGCGTATCTCCCTCATTTGCATATGTGCATAGAAAATCAATGGGAGCGGCAAATGCGCCCAGCGTAAATATGCGCCCACGATACGACGGCGTAGGCAAGTTACGTCGGTCGTAGGAAGCCTATTTTCAGGCGTATCTTAGTATGTGGGTCGGCGCATAGATATACGACGGCACACTTGTGCTTACGTCGGCGTATCTTGAGATACGTCAGCGCAAGTGCTTTGTGAATCCGGGCCACTGTGTGTATGTGTATATACTGCTCAAAAAAATTAAAGGAACACTTTGAAAACATATCAGATCTCAACAGGCAACAATCTCATGCTGGATATCTATACTGATATGGACTGGGTAATGTGTTAGGAATGAAAGGATGGCACATCGTTTGATGGAAATGAAAATTATCCACCTACAGAGGGCTGGATTCAAGGACACCCCGAAAATCAAAGTGAAAAAATTATGCAGCAAGCTAGTCCATTTTGCTTAAATTTCATTGCAACAACTCAAAATGGTCCTCTAGTTTGTATGGCCCCCCAAGTGCTTGTTTTCATGCCTGACAACATCAGGGCATGCTCCTAATGAGACAACGGATAGTGTCCTGGGGTATTTCCTCCCAGATCTAGACCAGAGCATCACTGAGCTTCTGAACAGACTGAGCTGCAACCTGGCAGCACTGGATAGACTGAAACATAATGTCCCAGAGGTGTTCTTTTGGATTTAGATCAGGTGCGCGTGGGGGCTATTCAATGGTATCAATTTCTTCATCCTCCAGGAACTGGCTGCATGCTCTCCCCACATGATGCCGGGCATTGTTATGCGCCAGAAGGAACCCAGGACCCACTGCACCAGCATAGGGTCTAACAATGGGTCCAATGATTTCATGGAAAAAATAAATGTTCCTGGGCTGCCGCACTCTGATAGGCGATTTATTGAAACAAAATGAACAAAGGATAAAATCCAAAGCTGTATAACATCCAAAAATTCATGCAACACTGCAATCAATGGTAGAATGTGGACATAGGGGACAAAAAAGCTAATATGTTTCACATCATGGATAGATGCTTAGTCATGACTAAGCATCTATCCATGATGTGAATTCGGCGATTCGGCACTGTGTCGCTTTAACTGAAAATTGCGCGGTCGTGCAACGTGGCTCCCAAACAAAATTGACGTCCTTTTTTTTCCACAAATAGAGCTTTCTTTTGGTGGTATTTGATCACCTCTGCGGTTTTTATTTTTTGCGCTATAAACAAAAATAGAGCGACAATTTTGAAAAAAAAAATATATATTTTTTACTTGTTGCTATAATAAATAGCTAAATTTTTTAAAAAAAATAAGTTTTTTATCCTCAGTCTAAAAAAGTTATTGCGCTTACAAATTAAGGGACAGAATTATTATTTTTTATTTTTTACTAGTAATGGCGGCGATCTGCGATTTTTATTGCGACTGCGACGTTATGGCGGACACATCGGACACTTTTGACACATTTTTGGCGCCATTCACATTTATACTGTGATCAGTGCTATAAATATGCACTAATTACTGTATAAATGTGACTGGCAGGGAAGGGGTTAACATTAGGGGGTGAGGGAGGGGTTAAATGTATTTTTTATATAGTGTTCTAACTGTGGGGGAAGGGGGGTGACTGGGGGAGGTGACCGATCTGTGTCTCTATTTACAAGAGACACAGATTGGTCTCCTCTCTCCCTGACAGCACCGCTGTCTGTGAGAGCCGGCAAAGAGAAATGATCTCATATGTTTACATATGAGATCATCTCTCATTGGCCGCACAGATCGCCTAGCAAACGGCCACTCCAATTCATGGCGATCTGTGATTGGCTGTGTCCAAGGGACACGGCCAGCACAGAAGTTCCCCGCTGCACGCTCGGGAGCGCGCGCGGGGAACGCGGAAAGGGGCGGGCGTGAAAACACGGCGCCCCAGAGAAGTAGAACCACCCTGTGGCCGTATATAGTCGTACGGCCGTCGGGAAGTGGTTAATAAAACAACATATTGTTGACTGTAGTGAGAAATTATGCTATCGTATAGATTATTTACTTGGACCTGAACTAATGAGACCAAGCACTATTCTGTCATAAAAACGTTTTCCCTCTGTCTCTTATAGGGGGCAGAGAGGGATAGACCACCACATGTAGATTCCAAGGCGCTACAAGTTCCCAGGGCCTTGTAGTAATACAATAAAATAAAAACACAGGGGCAGAATCTTAACCAGAATCACTCCATCTTGAAGTCCAGCATTTGTGGGTTGCAAAAAGTAAACTAGTCTTTACACACAACGCAGTTCTATCAAGCAGTAAACCATCTCCTGTCAACAAATGAAGATTTACCTTTAATGTATTTGTATCCTTTAACCTTCAATGTAATTTTGGCTACAGAAGCTTCTGTATTCAAGTTTAAGAACTCCAACCGTTCCAAGTCACAGCTGCTATATTGATTACCTTTGTTGAATTTGGAGGGGGGTCTAATTTGAGCTCAAATCACACAGTCAGCAATGGCTAGTTTTGTCCTAAACAAACACAGAAACCCCTGTGTTTCCAGCAGGCCTTCGGGGATGGACGATGTCCCACCACTGATAAATTAGAATCGGAATATTTCAAGCCAAATTAAAAGCGTTCCTTGCTCTCCGTTATGTGCTTACTTAGGGAAATAGGGATATTGAAGATGTTCTTTGCGGTCAGCCAATCAATTTGGAAAACAATAAAATTCTTCAGCTGCTATTTCACAAATGTCGGAATGATTTACAGTGATTTCACTTTTTTGTGGCCAAGAATATAATGAGAACAGGAAATAGTACAACACAGATCCATCCTGAAGTACTGAGATTTAAGAGTCTCTGAAACAGTAAATTAATTTTAGAAAAAAATGTATATATCCTTGAAGACCTTGAAACTGTTGCATGAGTTAATTTAACAGTTTGGTGTTCATTTGTTTAATTGAGTGCCTTAGCCACAAGAAAATAACATTTTTTTGATGCCGGCCTGCATTTGGTAAAGCGTCATGCCGCGTACACACGATCATTTTTCGGCATGTAAAAAAACAACGTTTTTTAAAAATGTAATTTAAAATGATCGTGTGTTTGTTTAGGACATCATTTTTCGGGTTCTGAAAAACGACAAAAAAAAAGTTCAAACATGCTGCATTTTTTAACGAGGTGTTTACATACGGTTCTCCCCGTTCTTCAGCTCCGGGGAGCGATCACGAGGGGGCGGCTATAAACGAAAAGAAACGTTTCTAGCCACGCCCTCATCCCGGATCGCTCCCCGCAGGTTTTTCCGACCGCTGCATGTAGCGGTGGGGGGGTCCCGATCGGAACCCCGACCCGCGGAAAGGCGGAGACATACATGTACGCCCATATGCCTGTACGTGCCATTCTGTGGACGTACATATACATGCAGCGGGCGTTAACAGGTTAAACAATGTCGTTTTTCGGGTTGTAAAAAATGATCGTGTGTGGGCTAAAACGACGTTAAAAACCTGCGCATGCTCAGAAGCAAGTTATAAGATGGGAGCGCTCGTTCTGGTAAAATTACCGTTCGTAATGGAGTAAGCACATTCATCACGCTGTAACAGACAGAAAAGCGCGAATCGTCTTTTACTAACACAAAATCAGCAAAAGCAGCCCAAAGGGTGGCATCATCCACATGGAACTTCCCCTTTATAGCTTACCTCCCAAAATCCAGAAAGGTATGATGTGATGACCAAGAGACAGTCCTGCATATTGTCTCCATAGAGTCCCTGGAGTAAGCTGCCCATCATGTAGGAAGCCACAGTGATCAATTATCCCAAGGTATGTCTCCTCTGTCTTTGTTCCCATTATATGGGTTTATATCATATTATACTGGCTTACCTATATCCTTTTTACAGTTTTAGATGCACCCGCCCCTGAGGAAGTGGTTTTATCCACAAAACATGTCGGGCATATCTAAATGCATCTTGTTTTATAGAGATGGTCTATTGTATTTTATCTCAGTTGGATTCATTATATTACTCTGTTTTTCAAGTTACATAGAACATGGAGAACAATGTTTTATGCCACATTTTGCAATGTACTTTTATGTTATGATCTCCTTTCATGACAACGGTCTATAATATGTATTCTGTATGTTCATTAATTTTTGTAATTAAAAACGAGATTATGTTACATTTTTAATTTTTTACAAATTTTTAAGCCATACTGAACATGCCTCATTTAAAGTTCCAACTTGCTGTATTTCTATACTAAACTATGGAAACATATAGTTTCATGTGTTTTACTTAAAGTCCCAAACGTTCCCGTCCCCTCTCTCATATATGATGCAAGTAAAATTTTAGGCATCCTCTGTAACAAAAAGTTAATTTTTGGTGAGGTATTCCCAAAGGATCAATCACTTCTAAAGGAATGCTGACACTGCAAGATTCCTCATTTAGAACTCTTGCAAGTTCATCAGCTGATTAACAATAAAAAAGTCACTCCCATTCAGATTCACTCTGAAAATAGACAAAATAAAACAAAGAGCTATTTCTTCAAAGTAGGAATCTGAAACAAAATGTGTTAAAGTGGAGGTTCACCCGGAAATGTTAATTTTTAACATTAGATTCATGCTCATTTTGTCAAGGGGAATCGCGTAGTTTTTTTAAAAAACGAAGCAGTACTTACCGTTTTAGAGAGCGATCTTCTCCGCCTCTTCCAGGTATGGGCTGCGGGACTGGGCGTTCCTATTTGATTGACAGTCTTCCAACAGGCTTCCGATGGTCGCATCTATCGCGACCGTTTTAAAAAAACTACCCGATTCCCCTTGACAAAATGAGCATGAATCTAATGTTAAAACATTTTTTTCGGGTGAACTCCCGCTTTAAAACCTTTGCAATGTACATTGATCACCCAGAGGGGATTTTATATATATATATATATATATATATATATATACAGTAAAACCTTGGATTTCAAGCATAATTTGTTCCAGAAACATGCTTGTAATCCAAAGCACTTGTATATCAAAGCAAATTTCCCCATAAGAAATAATTGAAACTCAGATGATTCGTTCCACAACCATTTATTCATAGGTCCTTCAGTTTATAGCCCATATAAAAGGATTATAGCATTGTGACCAGGTTGAGTAGCCATAAAATGTTCATCCACAAATGGCAGCCTCCACAATACTTTTATACTCAGTTATGACAAGATGCTACTTGTATATCAAGATATCGCTTGTATATCAAGTCAAAAATTATTTAAAGATGTTGCTTGTCTGGCAAAACGCTCTCAAACCAAGTTACTCTCAAACCAAGGTTTTACTGTATATATATATTTCTAAACAGAAGTAGAGTTACTCTTTCCTTTATATATATTTCTAAACAGAAGTAGAGTTACTCTTTCCTTTCCTTCCAAGGAAAACAATACTGCTGCATTGAATCCCAAGGGTCTGCTCACACACTTGGAAGATGTGGTTCTGTAGGAGGGTCTAAATCAATAGGAACTTACCGCCTAACAGCTATCTGTGAAAAACTGGTAATGATGTCACAAAAAGTAATAAAAGCAAAACCAAGGTAGGATAAAAAAGAAATGCTGAGACATGCTCTAGATAGACAGCTTTAGGCTAGGTTCACACCTATGCGAATTGAGTGCGGTTTAAACCGCATCTAATTCGCAGGACATTTCAAAATACATTGTTTTCAATGAGGCTGGTTCACATATGTGCGATGCATCCGCACTGCGTATTGCCTCCAAACCGCATGCGGTTTTTATGTCTTGCGGTGCAAATTCAGTCCCATTATCTTCTATGGGTACGCATCTAATTCGCACATGTGTTCAGTTCTCTGCAGGAGTTTCTCTCATTCAGCTCAATACAATTCTCCCCCACTCTCCTCTCACCCGGAAGTTCTCCCAGGTCTCCAAATTCGCACCTGATCTGCAGCTAAACCGCAGTTGATCTGCAGAACACCCTCTAGAGAAATCTGCAACGACAACGCAGCTCAAAAAAGCAACGCACTAGTGTGATTCCGGCCTTAGAGTTACATTTTGGTAATGCCTGTACATATACTTTAACTCTTTCTTAGATTGAATTCCTGTGGTTTACACCTCTACAAAAAGCTATTATTTAAGCCTAGGGTAAAACACAGCTAGACCAGACTGAAGTTTAAACTTGGTATCCGAAAAAGCCACCCGTGCATATATTTTCCTCTGCAAGTTTGAACTATAAAATAATCAAAACTTTCTATTTATCCTTTGTGTTTAGAATGTAGCCCTACTGCGGAGTAATGTATACACACTGAAAATAGTAACACGGGGATGATTAATCCTTCACTTTCTAGTCAAATTACTCTTTGTTAATAAGCCTCCATAGTGTAATTGAGAAAAACACAGGAAATCAGCAGATTCTTCGAGAATGGGATTGCTCTGAGATTTCCCCAGCTAGACAAAACACCTGGTCCGGCACGCATGCTGTGCGCTGGAGAAATCTGAATACTGAGGTTACTGAAAATATTTTTCAGCAATGACTGTAGTATGTATTTTTAGCCCTTGCTTAAAAAAAAAAAGAAAAAAATAATAATATTGGTACACGTACACACTTTTACTGAGGCTTATTATGCATTTTTGAAGCAAAATGAAAGAACCACTACAGAGTGATTTCAGTGGGTAGAGTTTTTGTGTTTGGTACTTTTTTTTTTTTTAGTGCCCCTAATTTGGCAAATCATTTTAAAGTACGGTAGCTTAGGCACCAATGAAATTTAAAAAGTGAAATCTTTATTTCTTAAAGTATGTTTAAAGCCAAAACTTTTTTTTTTTATTCTAAATCCTTATTACTTAATCCAAAATAGAAAAAAAAATGTGGAATACTCCTAGATTAAAAATATGAAGTTTTAAGATGAATTCATTGTTTTCAAATCCTGCATAGTCCATGGTATCATCTTTTTTAATATGCCACCACTCTGCAATCTATATCACAATAAATAAAGTTTGAAGAACATAAAAAAGTTTGGGCTTTAGATACATTTTAAGAATGAAAAGAGTCTCGAATTTCACCTGCTGGCTAATATTTAATATGTCTTATTTAGTTACTTCAGTCTTGATCATAAGGAAATTATGAGTAGAACCACACAATATTATACGGGGCAGGATGTCTTTTGTTCATTGTCCTCATCTCCCTGAATCCAATGCTGATGCATTTTCTTTTTGTGTCCTTACTTTTCTCACATAACGTTGCGTAACGTTTTTTGTTGACTGTAATTTGTTTTTCTCTCTTTTTAAAAAAAAAATGACAATGGAAAAGAAAAAAATAACCACTACATTTTTTTCTTTAATTTGCAGATGTAACCTACACTTAAATCAAATTATCACTTGATTTGAAGTATGGTTCATCTTTGATTGGGATTGTCATAGTGCACTTTGCAGCCCTTTCAGTAACACGCGGAATTGTTTGGACCTTGTAGACTCAAAGTGGACCTTTCATCCTTCACTAAAAATCACAGCGGCATACAGAACTGCATAGTGATACAAAATCATCCTACGTTTATTGGATAAACAAGAATTTTTTGTTTTTACTACAGTTACCGTTACCACTTTTTTGTTGAGTGATGTAACCCTGGCCTCACAGCTGCATCTTGAGAAATTCCTGTCACATTTTCCAAGAGACCCAGAGTTCGAAACAGAGTTCCAGGAAGTAAAGGGAGATGGATTCATCTGCCCTCGGTAAAAATGGCTGCCATAAAAAGAATATGGAGAAAAAGAAAAATAAGGCATGCAAAGAATAAAAAGCCTGTAATTTGTATTATTAAGTATCTGTTTATGGACTGCCTTTACTAAACATTTTCTAAAGGTGCCTTTCTTGTCATTTTTTATTAACTGGTTCCCGACCGGCTCCTGCACATATACGTTGGCAGAATAGCACGGCTGCGCAAAGTAACGTATATTTACGTTACTTTGAATTTCGCGCCGTGTGGGCGCACGCGCCCCTGCCTTGAGCTTCGTGACCAAGCCCGATCGGGTCACAGAGCTGCAGAACGGGGAGAGGCCAGTGTAAACAAGGCATCTCCCTGTTCTGCCTAGTGACAGGACACTGATCATCTGCTCCCTGTCATCAGGAGCAGCGATCAGTGTCATGTCACAGTAAGCCACGCCCCTGCACAGTTAGAACACATACCTAGGACACACTTAACCCCTTCCTAGCCCCCCTGTGTCCGCCATAATGTCACAGTCACGATAAAAATCGCTGCCATTTCTAATAAAAAAAATATTAATAAAAATGCCATAAAACTGTCCCTATTTTGTAGACGCTATAATCAATCAGTAAACGCTTATTATTTTTTTACCAAAAATATGTAGAAGAATACTTATCGTTTTAAACTGAATTTTTTTTTTTATATATTTTTTTGGGGGGATAATTTTTATAGCAAAAAGTAATAAATACCCGTATTTATCGGCGTATAACACGCACAGGCGTATAACACGCACCTTAACTTTAAGAGGGAAGTTTCAGAAAAAAAACTTTCCATAGCCCCCTGCGTATAACACGCAGGTACAGTTTACCCTCTATTTTCAGGGTAAAAAAGTGAGTGTTATACGCCAATAAATACAGTATTGCTTTTTTTTCAAAATTGTCGCTCTATTTTTGTTTATAGTGCAAAAAATAAAAACCGCAGAGGTAATCAAATACCACCAAAAGAAAGCTCTATTTGTGGGAAAAATGGACGTCAATTTTGTTTGGGAGCCACGTCACATGGCCGTGCAATTGTCAGTTAAAGCGACGCAGTGCAGAATCGAAAAAAGTGGATGGTAATTTGGCAGCCAAATCCTCCAGGGCTGAACTGGTTAATATGAACTAAATTGTACCAGAGCACTTTATTTATATTTAAATCTTTGATTTATTTAATATTGTGGATTAATTTTAATAATTCTGCAATTTATATCCATATTCTTTGTGGATCACATACTGTATCATCACAGAGTGAACACGTTTTTTTGTATTTATTTTTGTCACATGGTACATGCATTTGTGATGTGTGTTTTGTGATATTTATTTGTTTTGTTTGAGGTTTAGCACTGTAGATTAAATTAATTAAAAAAAAAAAAAAAAAGTTCACTTTTTTGTTCCCCCTATCATGTATGCCCAAATGCTTATTTTTTGCAATATATGAGTATAAATGAGTTGAACCAATGAAGCAAAAATGCCTACTGTTTGCAGCTGGATGTACGCTTTGTATTTTTCCATCTCATTAGATAAGGATAGAACAAAGGGCTATCTATAAAATGTATCATGCTGAATTTCAATACTGTTCGCTCCAAACTCTATCTATACGTGCTAATTAGAGTTTGTTTTATTGTAAAATCTTACTTTGAAAGTGGCAGTTTAATCAAATTTGCTTTCATAAAATAAAATAACCTGTGTAAAATGAAGCAATGCTATAGCAAGCTTATCACGGCAAATGGTACAAAGAGGAAAAAAAAAAGCAGAAAAGATGCCGTTAGCAAGAAAATTATAATAGAAATGTCAAATGCAGATAATGCCAGTAGGTAAGGGCAGGGTCACTGAGGCAGTACAGGGAAAGGGCAGAGATTGGTCCCAATAAAATCAATAAAATGAATATGAAGGAAGAAAGATAGTAGTAAGTGGGTGGTAATAAATTGGAAAGCTACAGAAAACGGGCAGAGAAAAAGTAAGGTTAAACCTGATATAAAAAGAAACATGAAGCATACAATTGAAAAATGTGAAAAGATTTTGCTCTACGACAATATACTGCAAGATAAGAAAAGAAGAGGATGAAAATAGTGGAGAGATTAATTTAAGTGCAATTCCATTTGACTATGTGATGTGGCAAAGGGCCAATCTAGCCATAATTGAAATACCGCTGTTTGAAAAAACTCACTAACTTCTAATTAGAAATAAACCAACTCCTGAAAAGTTTGATCAGTTGTGGTTCGACAAAACGTTTCCAAAACCCATGAGCCTCTGAAGCTCGGAATTTGAACCAGGTCCAAAAAAAGTGCACGTTCCAGTACTGTATGTGTTACAGGAGTTTACGTGAAGAATGCTTTGGGAAACTCCTGGCAGCCTTTTCTAATGAGATGATGATTCCAAAAAAAGTAAAACTGGGACGTAGGCTGGGGCAATCACAAAATCCAGCTGCATATCGTAGCAGCCCTGACCTATCAGTGGAGGCACAAGATACCACCAAACAGCTCCTTTTGCTCTTACACCATAAATGCTAAAGGTAGATTTCTTTTTTCTTTTTACTGATTCCTCTGTCTCTGTAATCTGCGCCAATTAATCCCTTTTAGACAAGCAAGCTTTAGACTTAAAGATAACTTTGAGGTGTGGATATTTCTACATAGTTACATGCAGGGCTTTTTTTCAGCAGGAACGCGGGGGAACGCAGTTCCGGCACCTCCTGGACTGACTGTATGTAATGTCAAGGGGTTCTGGGGTGTGCTGCAGGGTATTGATGCTCACTGCTAGCGGATCTATTCTAGCTGGAGGGGATCTATTTTTGCAGAGGGGTCTATTGTTGTTGAGGAGGTCTAGTGTTGCTGGTGGGGGACCTATTGTTGCTGGGGGGTCAGTTGTTGCTGAAGGAGATCTACTGTTGGGGGAGGGGTCTATTGTTGATAGATGCCAGAGAGTCTATTAATGCTGGCTGTGCGGAGATCTGTTGAAGCTGCCGGGAGTCTATTGTTGCTGGGGGGGTTTGTTGTGGGTGGTACATTGTTAGGGGGATCTATTGTTGCTGGCTGAAGGGGAAACCAAATTCCATACAAATTGCTTAGCACAACAAAATGATACTTGGTTCTGTATTGTCTAAAAGGGGCGGTACTGGGAGGTGGGTAGGTGATGGAACCAAGGGATGTTGCTCGGAGGTGGGTAGGGGCGGAGAAAACAAGTGACTCGGAAAAAGGGAGTTCATGCACCTATTGTCTGAGAAAAAAAGCCCTGGTTACATGTAACTATGCATATACCATACCTGTGGGATCCATACTCTACTATAGTGATCTCCACTAGCTTCAGGAAGATAACCTATTACTAGACATGTGTATTCATTTTCATCCAAATGCAGTTTCGTTCCAATTTTCTGAGATTTTCACGCAAAATCTGACGAGCGAGCAGAATCCAAAAGATCCGACATAATATATACTTTGGTTTTGTTGCAACAACAGTTCGATATAGATAGAAGATTCAACATGACGGTGACAATAGCGATCTGTGTCTATCGAACCTGCGGTTGTGCCTAACCTGACTGTATTAGTCCAAGATTATTCGACATAGAGAGAAAAAAATTAGACATTATAGAGACATGAAGATTCGACGAAGCAGCTAAAAACATGCGATTGCCGCGAGCGGACATTGATGGTCAAATTCTCCGCCTATAGGCTATAGAAGAATTCAAATGTTGGTTAACTAGTAATAATAATTATTATATATAATTATTACTAGTCATACAACATTAGAATTCTACTATAGGTTGTGGGCGGAGCATTCGACCAGAAATATATGATTGTGGCGTCGTACAGTTTAGATGCTTCGTCGAATCTTCTTAGAACATTGGACAGACACCATAAGCCTTCAATTGACAGATTCAACCTGAATTAATTTGGATTTTCGGACGAATGCATTTTTTTAACGAAGCAAAATAAATAAAAACAAATTTCGGGAGTAACTAAATAAATTAATTTTTTGGACGAAAACAAAATTCCGAAACAAAATATTTCAGTTTGCACCTGTCTACCTGTTGCATTGTAAACAACAGAGGTCACCTGCTCAGCATGGGTTTAATTTAGAGATTGCTTTTAATCTTTTTTTTTCAAATATAGTTTTTTATTAAATTTTCAAAATAGGACAAGCCCACAAAATACAGTAGTAGCCATCAACAATGGAGGTTGCAGCCTCCTAACATTATGTCACAATAAGTAATCATGTACATCAGTATAGATAACATTCATTATGGAATGTCCAATAGTGACAGATTACCGATTGCTTTTAATCTTAATTATCGCAAAGCGTTCTCTGATTGGATAAGGTGGAGGAGCGGGCAATGATGTCACTCACTCCACCTAGTCCAAACAGAGAAGACGTTACATTCATTGGGTAAATGCAAAACATTCTCTGAAGGCTAGTGGTAGCAGTGTTTACTACAGTGATTTCAAGTTTATTAAGGAATCCATCCTGTATGGTACATACTGTATATGTAGCGCTATCCCCAAGGAGCTGCTGTAATTTATCCGGTTCTTTCCAAGAGTTAGTGCAGAGGCAGCCAGACACACAGCAACATTTCTCTCATTGTGGCTCAATAATCAGCCTAGGGGTGTCTTTTAGGATTTGTGTTACTGAAGAACATGGTATAAGAGGAAGGGTAAAATGGGACACTCCATATTCCCCGATTCTTTGCAGCAGGACACTTTATTTTTACTAACGTTTTAAGTTTTCCTGTTTAGACCCTATGTAAGAGCCAGTACAGAAGGTAGAACTGAGTCTCTTTGCAAGGGCCTTCCCAGTCAAGAATACTACTGGCTTCCCCGCTCCAGGGATACAGTACATGGTTACGGGAATCCTGAGCTCAGGTCAGTACTCACAACATGTCAGGGAAGGCATGGACATGCAGCAGGAATCACACGGCAGACACGCACATTCACATTGCGTCAGCACGCGCACACGTACATCGGTCCCCAACATTGGTGCCAAAGGGGCTATTTAAAGTGAGTGCACCCAAGACTCTTTGCTGTTTGGTCTGCAGCTTCTGTGTGTCCTGAAACCTGTTATCTGTGCTAAACTCTGGGGCCCCGTACACACGACCGAGTTTCTCGGCAGAATTCAGCCAGAAACTTGATTGGAGCTGAATTCTGCCGAGAAACCCGGCCGTGTGTACACTTTCGGCCGAGGAAGCCGACGAGTTCCTTGTCGAGCCAAATAGAGAACATGTTCTCTATTTCCTCGTTGTTCAATGAGGAAAGTTGGCTCGCCGAGATCCTCAGCGGCATCACACAGAACTCGACGAGCAAAACGATGAGTTTTGACCGTCGAGTTCCTCGGACGTGTGTACGGGGCCTGATCCTTGACCCGGCTTGCTCGCACTAATCCTGTCTGCTTGATACACTGACTCTGGCTTGTTTTTGGACTTCTCTTCTGCCTGCTGCTCTGCCTGATCCATCAGAATGTTTCCAACTCGGCCTGCCTGACTCTGCATCTACTCCTCCTGTCTGCTGCAGTTCTGCTCTGCGAATCACACCTGTTCCTGTTTTTAGCTGCGACCCAGCCTGCCACAATTCTGGTCTACCCAGCCCTGCCAGTCTGCCTGCTGCATCACCAGCCACAAGCATCCAGCCATACTGAATACTGGACTGATCCTAGGCACTTCTGCATCACTGTGCTTCTGTGGCTGCTGTCTCAACCTCAGGGGCCCACAAGCTGGTGCCTGCAAGAGAGACTCTCCTCTACATGTCAGGCTCACGATCCAGGTACGTGACACAACATTACAGGATTGCCGGATGCCTCCTTCCAATATCCAGCAGACACTCATCATTGAGGGAGAGCTTAACGCTCACAATGTCACAGGAAAGCCAGACCAAGTTTAACTTCCACCAGGCACTCTTTAGTAAGCTCTCCAGACCAGGTTCCCATGTGAGAGTTTCCTTGGCTTCAAAAAGGGATCCTCAGGAGTAGGCCCCCCCAGCTATGCCACAGCTAGGACCTTAATAAATATTAGCTGGAATCAGGACAGCTGCTGTAGATGGGGATAGCCACAAAATAACCAAGATGAGTGAATTCCCTCCAATAGGAAAAAGAGCATTGCTGCGCTAAATTTCAGACTATGTACCTATATATACACCTCTCCAGTCACCTTCTGGACACACCTTCCCGGGAATTGGACAGATCACAATAAATATGGTATAGTATGGTACAGAGGCCTCCAGAAGGAATGGGAGAACAAACGGGAGAACAAAAAACCTGCATCCTGTGAGATCCCAAACAGCCAAAAGCTATCAACAACTGCTCCACTGATTACAGATGAGTCAAAAAGAGCTACATTTGCCTAAATCTTAGCAATATAACTAGGAAGGTGCTACATATAGTTACACTGGTCCAAGCTGGACTAATGCAACTATTTAAAACATCCATACCTGGAGTTCTTATTTAAAGTATAGGTCCACTTTGGATAATATGAACCCTAAAATCCAACTAAAACTTTTTTTTTACTGTAATGGAGTCAGAGTGTAAAAAACACCAATCAATATATAGATAGGGGCAGTGGGCAGTTGTTTAGCAGCTTGCCGACCTGCCGCTGCAGTTTAACCATAGGTGTACATCAGGCTCCTACACGCGTGTGCCCATTGGCCAGTGGAGGAGCCAATCAGCAAGTGTCAAAAATGTCAGTTAGATGTCCTATCTGTCCACCGCAATGTCGTAGTCCTGCTAAAAATTGATGATCACCGCCATTACTAGTAAAAGAATAAAAATAAAATAAAAATACCATAAATCTATCCCCTATTTTGTATATGTTAGAACTTTTGTGTAAACCAATTAATATACGCTTATCGTTTTTTTTTTTTTTTTTTTACCAAAAATAAGTAACAGAATACATATTGGCCTAAACTGATGAAGAAATTAGATTTTTTTTTTTTTAAACTTATTGGGTATGTTTTATAGCAGAAAATCTAAAATATATTTTTTTTTTCAACATTTTCGCTCTTTTTTTGTTTGTAGCAAAAAAAACTAAAAACCGCAGAGGTGATTAAATACCACCAAAAGAAAGCTCTATTTGTGGGAAAAAGGACATACATTTTATTTGGGTACAGCGTCGTACGACCGCGCAATTGTCAGTTAAAGTAACGCAGTGCCATATTGCAAAAAATGGGCTGATCATTAACCAATTAAGGACCACCTAACACCGATATACGTCGGCAGAATGGCAAGGCTGGGCACAGGCACGTACAGGTATGTTGCCCTTTAAGTGCCCAGCCGTGGGTCACGCGCGTGCCCCTGCCAGCATGCTCCCGACCCGGTCCAAAACTCCGTGACCATGCGCACGGGACCCGCGGACACGATTGCCGCCGGTGTCCCCGATCGGGTCACAGGAGCTGAAAAACAGGGAGAGGTGAGTGTAAACACACCTTCCCCATTCTTCTCTGTGTCTTGTCACTGATCGTCTGTTCACTGGTATAGGGAACGATGATCAGTGACATCACACGTCCAGCCACGCCCCCCTACAGTAAGAATCACTCCCTTAGGGCACACTTAACCCCTTAACCCCTAGTGGTAAACCTCTTCACTGCCATTGTCATTTTTACAGTAATCAGTGCATTTTTATAACACTTTTCGCTGTGAAAATGACAATGGTCCCAAAAATGTGTCCGATGTGTCTGCCATTATGTCGCAGTCACGAAGAAAAAACACTGATCGCCGCCATTACAAGTAAAAAAAAATATTTAAAAAAATGCCATAAAACTATTTATTTGTAAACGCTATAACTTTTGCGCAAACCAATTAATAAATGCTTATTGTGATTGTTTTTACCAAAAATAATTAGAAGAATACGTATCGGCCTAACCTGAGGAAAAAAAATGTTTTTTTATATATTTTTGGGGGATATTTATTATAGCAAAAAGTAAAAAATATAGAATTTTTTTCAAAATTGTCATTCTTTTTTTGTTTATAGCGCAAAAAATTAAACCGCAGAGGTGATCAAATAACACCAAAAGAAAGCTCTATTTGTGGGAAAAAAAGGATGCCAATTTTGTTTGGGAGCCACGTCGCACGACCGCGCAATTGTCAGTTAAAGCGACGCAGTGCCGAATCGCAAAAAAAAATGGCCCGGTCATTGGGCAGCCAAATCCTCCAGGGTTGAAGCGGTTATGGACATAATCGCCCCCTTCCATGTGCTCCTTGCTTCGAAGGCCAGTTATAGATGAGGGCAGTGGCAGTTTGCACCAATCAATGTAGCCTTTTTTTTTTGCGGTCTTTTTTTTTTTGCTGCAACTAGAGCCAAAAGGCACTGCAGGTAATCTGAACTACAGCTCAGTGGTTTGACAAGCCTTCTGCACTGGGTTCAAATCAGCACGCTACCTACTGTGCAAGGGGCGCATCAGAAATCAGGATACCCGAAGCGCATCGTTCTGTGTTGAGCGGTGATTCAAAACTCCTGCATTGTTGCCGGAACAGGTCAGCATTTTGGGCCAGATTCACAGAATAAGTACGCCGGAGTATCTGCTGATACTCCGGCGTACTTTCAAATTTGCCGCGTCGTATCTTAATTTGTAATTCACAAACAAGATACGACGGCATTTGGCTAAGATCCGACAGGCGTACGGCTTCGTACGCCTTCGGATCTTAGGATGCAATACTTCGGCCGCCGCTGGGTGGAGATCACATCGTTTTCCACGTCGGGTATGCTAATTAGCTGTTTACGGCGATCCACGAAGGTACGCGCGTTCGTTACGTCGTCACTAGTCGGCTTTTCGCGTCGCAAAGTTACGGCTGCTATTGAGGTGGTGTAACAATAGACAGCCCATGCTAAAGTATGGCCGTCGTTCCCGCGTCGAATTTCAATTATTTTTTTTTTTGCGTAAGTCGTCCGGGAATACAAAAGTACGTTACGCACATCGCCATTCAAAACATTACGCCGGGGCGACGTCATTTCGCGCAAAGCATGGCGGGAAATTTCAAAACGGAGCATGCGCAGTATGTTCGGCACGGGAACGCGCCTAATTTAAATGGTACACGCCCCATTTGAATTAGGCGGGCTTGCGCCGGACGGCTTTACGTTACACCGCCGTAAGTTTACGTGCAAGTGCTTGGTGAATCAGGCACTTGCGCTAAAAACTTGTGGCGGTGTAACGTAAAGGACATACATTACGCCGCCACAATTCTTTATGAATCTGGCCCTTTAATCCTAGATATAACATAATAGTAGTGAGAAAAAAAGAGATGCTCACATTTATTACTGTTTATACAGCCTAACCGCATTACAGTAATAAAAAATGAAGTTTCAAATGGGCTTTTGATTTTTGGAATAGGCTCTCTTTGAATAATAGGGTCCTTAATATTACATTTGCATTCATGCGTTACACACATTAGTGTCTATTTGTTATTTGACTTCAGAAGAGGACATACACAGTTAAATAAAACAAATGTTATGGGTTCCGATCTGCAGTAAAATGCTTTCAAATACTACCGTTTCTTCTGTATGTTACAATAGAAATAATGGTCTTTAAAAAAAAAAAAATACTTTATTTTTTATTTTTCTGTAGCACAAAAAAACATACTGTTGAGAGAAACTTGAAATCCCTATTTGGCATCTAAATCTACTATTATCCTAATGCTTTTGTGTTTCCTGCAAAGCAACACAATTTCTTTTTAATAAAACACTTTTATTATCTGACAATCAAAATGTTTAGAAGCAATCAGTTAAGAGGCACTGCGCAGTGCACGGCATCACCATGACAACACAAACTGCAATTTTTAAAACACCAAATTCAACGTCGTTGTTTCTGGAAGCTGAAAAAAAAAGAGTCCAATTAGCTTGATAGAAATATTTCTTTTTATCTGCAATCATAGGGTTTGAGTACTGCGTGAAATAATGTATGGCTAATGATTAATGGCCTTGGGATCCTGGAAATAGAGAGATATATGTTATATGGGTACAATGTGATATATTATTATACTTTATCCTTCAGGTTAAGTATTACTTTATTTTACCTTGTTCTTTAAAGTGCAGTTGTAAATTTTGTCTGATAGAAAATGAGATCTAATATAGATTTTTGTCATTTTGTCACTTTTTGTTTCTTTTTTTGTAAGCACACACGCTAAGACCCCTTTCACACTGAGCCGCTCATAGCGTCAGTGGTAAAACTGTGCTATTTTTTACCGTTAACTGTATGGGCGGATTTGTGGCGCATTTCAGCTGCTAGCGGGGCGGTTTTTCCCCCACTATCGGCTGAGAAAGGGTTAAGCAGCGCATTGCGAGCGGTTTAGCCGCGCTGTCCTATTGGTGTGTTTACCGCTCCAAAGATGCAGCTAGCAGAACTTTTTTTTACTCTCCTGCTAGCGAAACGCTCCAGTGTGAAAGCCCTCGGGCTTTCACACCGTAGACAATGGTGCAACTGTTTGAGGGCGAATTTCAGTGTTTCAGCGGACCAGTTTCAGCGGACATGTTCGGTCGTGTGTACGGCCTATAGGACCGTTTTCCAGCGGACATTTGTCCAGCCGACCGTTTTCCAGCGGACAAAAATTTCTTAGCATGCTAAGAAACATGTCCGCTGCAAACCTGTCCGTTGGACATGTTCGGTCGTCTGTACGACTCACCGGACATGTCCGCTCGGCCGAAAGCCCTCGCATGCGTTAAAGTGATTCGACGCATGCGTGGAAGCATTGACCTTCCAGGGTCTCGCACGTCGCCACGTCATCGTCGTAGCGATGGCACGACCACGTCACCGCGTATCCTGTCCGCGCGGACTTCTGTTTGATGGTGTGTACAACCATCAGACAGAAATTTCCGAGCGGACATGTCCGATGAAAACGGTCCAGCGGACCGTTTTCATCGGACTGTCCGCTCGTCTGTACGGGGCCTTAAGGCTTCAGCATACAGTACATTTTGCACAATTTCTTGCTCCCAACTTTGTGGGAACAGTTTGGGGATGACCCCTTCCTGTTCCAACATGACTGCGCACCAGTGCAAGAAGCAAGGTCCATAAAGACATGGCTGAGCGAGTTTGGGGTGGAGGAACTTGACTTGCCTGCACAGAGTCCGACCTCAACCAGATAGAACACCTTTGGGATGAATTAGAGCAGAGACTGAGAGCCAGACCTTCTAGTCCAACATTAGTGCCTGACCTCACTAATGCACTTCTAGAAGAATGGTCAAACATTCCCATAGACACAGTTGAAGCTGTTACAGCTGCAAAGGGTGGGCCAACTCAACATTGAACTTTGAATTTAAGACTAGAATGCCATTAAAGTTCATGTGTGTGTAAGGGCAGGTGTTTGAATACTTTTGGTAATATAGAGTATGTTTGTCCCAAGCATGTTTGAAGCCATTTACTGTCTGACTGTCTCACTACCTCTGCTGGAAGTTTATTCCAAGCATAAATTACTTATTCAGTAAAAAATACTTTCTAAAATTTGTTTTGAACTTTGCTTCGGTTACTTTGAGGTCATGTCCCAATGTTCTTGATTTTGGTTTCATATTGAAAAAACTGCCCTCCTGAACCTTATCCACCCCCTTGATGTATTTAAAGGTTTCAATCATGTCTCCCCTTTCCCTTCTTTCCTCAATATTAAGTTCCTGAAGTCGCTCCCGATATGTTTTATCCCCCAGACCTTTCATATTTTTTTTACCCGTCTCTGGACTCATTCTATCTTACTGTATCTACAGTGGGGATCGAAAGTTTGGGCACCCCAGGTAAAAATTTGTATTAATGTGCATAACGAAGCCAAGGAAAGATGGAAAAATCTCCAAAAGACATCAAATTACAGATTAGACATTCTTATAGTATGTCAAAAAAAGTTAGATTTTGATTCCATCATTTACACTTTCAAAATGACAAAAAAACAAAAAATTGCGTCTGCAAAAGTTTGGGCACCCTGCAGAGTTAATATCTTGTACTGCCCCCTTTGGCAAGTATCACAGCTTGTAAACGCTTTTTGTAGCCAGCCAAGAGTCTTTCAATTCTTGTTTGAGGTATCTTTGCCCATTCTTCTTTTCAAAAGTCTTCCAGTTCTTTGAGATTTCTGGGCTGTCTGTCACACACTGCTCTTTTAAGGTCTATCCATAGATTTTCAATTATGTTGAGGTCAGGAGATTGTGAAGGCCATGGCAAAACCTTCAGTTGGCGCCTCTTGATGTAATGCCCCATGGATTCTGAGGTGTGCTTAGGATCATTATCCAGTTGTAGAAGCCATCCTCTCTTTAACTTTAGCTTTTTCTCAGATGGCATCCAAAATTTGCTGAAATTTTATTGAATCCATTTTTCCTTCTACTCGTGAAATGTTCCCTGTGCCACTGGCTGCAATACATCCCAAAAGCATGATTGGTCTACCCCCATGCTTAACAGTTGGACAGAGGTTCTTTTCATTAAATTCTGTGCCCTTTCTTCTCCAAACGTACCTTTGCTCATTCCGGCCAAAAAGTTCTATTTTAGCCTCATCGGTCCACAGAACTTGTTTCCAAAATGCATCAGGCTTGTCTATATGTTAATTAGCAAAGTTCAAACGCTGATTTTTGTGGTGAGGACGTAGAAGAGGTTTTCTTCTGATGACTCTTCCATGAAGACCATATTTGTACAAGAATCTCTTTATAGTGGAATAGTGTACCACAACTCCAGTGTCTGCCAGATCTTTCTGGAGGGATCGTGCAGTCAAACGTGGGTTTTGAATTGCTTTTCTCACAATCCTGCAAGCTGTTTTGTCTCATATTTTTCTTGGTCTTCCAGATCTTGCTTTAACTTCCACTGTTTCTGATGACTGCCATTTCTTAATTACATTCCGAACAGAGGATATTGACATCTGAAAACGCTTTGCTATCTTCTTATAGCCTTCTCCAGCTTTGTGAGCATCAACTATTCTCAGTTTCAGTTTTCTAGACAACTGCTTAGAAGAACCCATGGTGCTGATTGTTGGGGCAAGGTTAGATGAGTCTGGGCATTTAAAACCTTTGAGATTGACATCACCTGGTCTTCCCAGACGATGATTGAGAACAATCCATGACACTGGCAGGTTTTTTTGAAAGTGTAAATGATGGAAATAAAATCTAACTTTTTTGACATATTATAAGAATGTCTAATCTGTAATTTGATGCCTTTTGGAGATTTTTCCATCTTTCCTTGGCTTCGTTATGCACATTAATACACATTTTTACCTGGGGTGCCCAAACTTTTTCGATCCCAACTGCATATCTTTGTGTGAGGTCTCCAGAACTGAACACAGAATTCTAAATGAGGTCTCACTAAAGATCTATATAGGGCAATCAGGACCTCCTTTCTCTTCTGTAGTGCTGGCTATCACTGTACCCTGTACTTTCTAAAGGGATTCTTTTTCCCTGGGTGCATTATTAATTATTATTATTTTTATTATAAAATATGGCTTCCTTATGTACATATTGTATATTTACAAACTAGACACATAAACAGGAGCATGTTTGTTAGCACACTGAGATCTACTGTATACTAAGACAAAAAAGTTAGCGAAAAAAAAATTATAACAAAAAAAAAACAAACAAACAAAAACAAAAAAGCAAAAAACAAACAAAAATAAAACAAATGCAAAAAAAAAAAACAGGCTGACTCAATGGACTACTCAGTCTTTTTTTCTGCTGTGACTTTTCTGTTTCTATGTTTCACTGATAAGAAAATGTACTATTCAAGTATTATCTAAAAAAAAAAAAAAACTTAGCTTGCCATAAATTCCCCTTTCAAATGGCTTTTACACGAACTGCATTATAGTTACAAAATGACAGAGAAATCATCCTACAGCATGAGGTAGGTCAGAGACTGATGAGACCGTCTTTCATCCTTCCCTGCATGTGGCTTCTCCACTTGGTGTGTGTGTGCGTTGGCAGTCTGGTAGTATAGTGACTCTGTGGACTGGTATGTCAAGACTTAAAGACATTCATTGTCTGTGTTGTACTTCCTGAATCCCGCTAGAGACATGTTCACATTCAGACTCACAAGTGCATCAGGAGTTATATATTTCGCAGAACTGATTACATATAAATAACACAGTTTAATAGATTTTCCAGACCATAAGCCTATAAGCCATTACGTGATTATTATGTTTTTATTATTTCAGACTCTCATTCTGTTTTAAAATAATACTGAACATTTTACTTACATTTCTAGCAAGTGGAAAGCAGGAGAATCTAACATTCTCAAACAATTTTGTATCTTTTTCACCCTTTGCTGTTTATTAACTTCTGATATGTTACACAGCACATAGAACCATTGACAGCAATCATTCACTTCAAACCTTGCCCTTGAAAAAAGCTTAGCATTGCATTTCCTCACAAAATGCATTGATATTGTTTCCCAATTTTGCTCACTGCTCAACATTGCATGGGACAACAAAGGGGCGTAAATTGGACAATGGGGGCGAGTGTTGTCATTTGATAGAAGGAACTGGCTGAACAAGCACCTGCATAACAGATATTATTTTAGTAAAAGTGGTAGATTTAAAAAATGAATAAAAATGACTTTAACCACTTAAGCCCAGCAGCTTAAAGACCTGGCTACTTTTTGCGATTCGGCACTGCGTTGCTTTAACTGACAATTGCGCGGTCATGCGACATTGCTCCCAAACAAAATTGGCATCCTTTTTTCCCACAAATAGAGCTTTCTTTTGGTCACCTTTGCGGTTTTTATTTTTTGCGCCGCTATAAACAAAAATAGAGCAACAATTTTGAAAAAAATATATATTTTTTACCTTTTGCTATTATAAATATCCCCAAAAAATATAAAAAAATTATTATTTTTCCTCAGTTTAGGCCAATACGTATTCTTCTACATATTTTTGGTAAAAAAAAATCGCAATAAGCGTTTATTGATTGGTTTGCGCATAATTTATAGCATATACCAAACAGGGGATAGTTTTATTGCATTTTTATTATAATTTTTTTTCTAGTAATGGCGGCGATCAGCGATTTTTATCATGACTGCGACATTATGGCGGGACACATCGGACACTTTTGACACTATTTTGGGACCATTATCATTTTTACAGCGAACTGTGCTATAAAAATGCACTGGTTACTGTAAAAATGACACTGGCAGTGAAGGGGTTAACCAGGAGAGGGCGCTGTTTTGTGTTTCTTACTGTGGGAGGGTGTGGCTGGGCGTGTGACAGGGAACAGACGATCAGTGTCAGTCTCACTAGGAAGCACGGGGAGAGGTTTGTTTTCACTTACCTCTCCCCGTTCTTCCTCTCTGTGACCCGATCGCGGGACACCGGCGACGATCGGGTCAGCGGTTCCCGCGGGGACGGTCATGGAGCCGAAGACCAGGTCACGAGCGTGACGCCGGCCATGCCATTCTACAGACGTATATCTGCGTGCGGCAGTCCTCAAACGGTTAAGGTGTTAAAAACTATGCAAGGTTTTAGTGATTGGGTTTACAACTTAGGGGGGTTGGTTAGTGGATGTTGAGAGAAGTCTGGTGACTCATTATAGTTTAACAACCATAGAACTATCTGTTGTTTATCTTGTTGATTGGTCTGTGCAGTTAAAAAGTAGCTCTACATATACAGCAAATTAAATGGTTCTTTGGCCAGTATGTTCTAGCATCAGATTATAATAAAATACTTACTTACATGATAGAAGTAGCAGAGCTTGTAGAGGAGGGTGTGTCTGAAGCAGTTTGATGTCTAAATATGAATCTGTCCCTACCACAGTCATACAAGCTGTAGCTTATATGGGAAGTCAGTTGGGAAACCAGATGAAAAGCACAAAAAAAACAAAAACTATTTCAACACAATTTTAAAGAAGAACTCCAGTCTTTACTATATATACGTATATACACTGCACAAAAAATTAAAGGAACACTTTCAAAACACATTAGATCTCAATGGGGAAAAATATCATGCTGGATATCTATATTAATATGAACTTGTTGGTGTGTTAGGAACGAAAGGATGTCACATTTTTTGATGAAAATTTAAATGATCAACCAACCGAAGGCTGAATTCAAAGACATCCCAAAAATCGAAGTGAAAAAATTGTGGAGTAGGCTAGTCGATTTTTCTGAAATTTCATTGCAGCGTCTCAAAACGGTACTTGTATGGCCCCCATGTGCTTGTATGCATGCCTGACAATGTCGGGCATGCTCCAAATTAGATGACGGATGGTGTCCTGGGGTATTTTCTCCCACATCTGGACCAGGGCATTACTGAGCTTCTGAACAGAATGAGGTGCAACCTGGCGGTTTTCGGATGGACGGAAACATAATGCCCGAGAGGTGTTCTATTGGATTTTGGTCAGGCAAGCGTGGGGGCCATTCAATTGTAGTTCCTTCATTCTCTAGGAACTGGATGCATACTCTCGCCACATGAGGCCTGGCATTGTCTAGCACCAGGAGGAACCCAGGACTCACTGCACCAGCTTGGGGGTCTGACAATGGGTCCAAGGATTTCATCCCGATACCTAATGGCAGTCAGGGTGCCATTGTCTAGCCTGTAGAGGTCTGTGTGTACCTCCATGGATATGCCTCCCAGACCATCACTGACCCACCACCAAACCGGTCATGCTGAACAATGTTACAGGCAGCATTACATCCTCCATGGCTTCTCCAGACACTTTCATGTCTGTCACATGTGCTCAGGGTGAACATGCTCTCAACTGTAAAAAGCACAGGGCACCAGTGGCAGACCTGCCAATTCTGGTGTTTAATGTCAAATGGCCACCCTCATGAAGGATGTTTCTGATTGTTTGGTAAGAGACATTCACTCCAATGGCCTGCTGAAGGTCATTTTGTAGGGCCCTTGCAGTGCTTATCCTTCTCCACCTTGCATAAAGAAGCAGATACCAGTCCTTCTGATGGGTTAGTGACCTTCTACGACCCTGTCAAGCTCTTCTAGATGGTTCTCAATGGTACAGGTTGAGGGACTCTAGGGTGGTGTAAGGTACCTGTGATAGGTAATGTCCGAAGTGGAACTTGTGTGCTGAGGATTCAGGCAAAAACGTAGTCAGGCAGATTGGTTGGCAACAGGTCAGGCAAAACGGTACACGATCGAAATCCAGAGAGTGGTCAGGCAGGCAAAGGTCATACACGAGCTGGCGGTGAAGTGCAAAATCAGCAGGCTAGAAAGTAGTCAGGGATTCAGGCAGAAGTTCAACACAAGATTACAAGCAGTCAGAACACCCAGGGAGCTAATCCACACAAACAGGCGCTGAGAGATAGCATCACTTCCTATTTATGGGCTGCATTGATTAAAAATTGTCCACAGCTGGCAGCAGGTGGGGCTAGTGAGTGCAAGGTAGTATTTAATACTGCAAGGACATTTCCGAAAGTCCAGATCTCCTCTGTAGCACAACAGGTAAGGCTGCAGTTGTGGGATCAGGAAGATCCTGGTTCAAACACACCCAGGTACATGACAGGTGGCTGTTCTGAGTGGAGAAAACTGGTTTCACAGTTTTCTCCAGGATTAGTAACTCCTGCATGGGGTCCTGGTTCTGGAGTCTGGAGGCTCCGAAGAGTTTTGAGAGAAATAAAGTCTCTAACCCTGTGATGGTGAGACTCTAGGAGAGGCTCTACCCTGACCTCAAGGAGAGGTTGCCAGATCTGTCCAGGCTGTGGCCTCAAAGTGATACTTATGCCGCATACACACGGTCATTTTTCGGCATGAAATAAATTACATTTTTAAAAACATCATTTAAAATCATGGTGTGTGGGCTTCACATCGTTTTCCGTCTTCTGAAAAACGACAAAAAATAATTCGAACATGCTTCAATTTTTTATGTCATTTTTAAAAATGTCGTTTTTTGTGTTGTAAAAAATGATCGTGTGTGGGCTAAAATGACATTTTAAACCCGTGCATGCCCAGAAGCAAGTTATGAGACGGGAGCGCTCGTTCAGGTAAAACTACCGTTCATAATGGAGTAAGCACATTCATCACACTGTAACAGACAAAAAAACACGAATCATCTTTTACTAACAAGTAACCAGCTAAAAGCAGCCCCAAGGTGAATAGAACTTCCCCTTTAGAGTGCCGTCGTACGTGTTGTACGTCACCGCTCTTTGTTCATCATTTTTCAAAAACTATGGTGTGTGGGCAACGTCGTTTTTTATGATGAAGTTGGAAAAACTTTGTTTTTTTTCATGATGAAAAATGTCATTTTCTTTCATGACAAAAAGTGATCGTATGTACGGGGCATAAGAGATTGTGTGTGTAACTGGGCAGGAGCTTGTGCAGTCCAAGGTGGGCTGAGTTACGACATCCAAAATGTTGAAAATTTATATTCTGTTATGGTGAAGTTGAAAACACTTGTGAGGGTAACCTTTTGAGGTTTTTTTATTTAATTTAATTTACTAGAAGTAAGCCAAAAGCCTTCAAAATATACTTTCCTGGCTGGTCTGAAACTGACGAAAAGGCTCAACATTTGAGAGAAACCCTCACAATATATAATCAGTTCCAAAAGGCACTTTTCTCTGGGCCGCTCAAGCACCTTTTAGTGCATATTACCACAACATGCAAATATATATATATATTTTTTTCTCAATACATTTTTTATTGAAATACAATGAAAGCGTTACAGTAACATAAAAAGTCTTGATGATACATTGCATGATGAAATTATATATAACAATTTGTGTGAACTTAATAGGGTAGATTCACGTAGAATGGCGTTTCTTTGTGCGGGCGTAACGTATCCTATTTACGTTACGCCTCCGCAACTTTTACAGGCAAGTGCCGTATTCTTAAAAGAAAGTTGCGGGGGCGTAGCATAAATAGGCCGGCGTAAGCCCGCCTAATTCAAATTGTGAAGAGGTGGGCGTGTGTTATGTAAATTAACCCTGACCCAACGTGATTGACGTTTTTCACGAACGGCGCATGCGCCGTCCGTGGAATTTCCCAGTGTGCATTGCTCCAAAGTACGCCGCAAGGACGTCATTGGTTTCGACGTGAACGTGAATGACGTCCAGCCCCATTCACGGACGACTTACGCAAACAACGTAAATTTTTTAAATTTCGTTGTGGGAGCGACGGCCATACTTAACATTGGTATGCCGCATATACGCCCCATATAGCAGGGGTAACTTTAGGCCGGAAAAAGCCTAACGTAAACGGCGTAACTGTACTGCGTCGGCCGGGCGTACATTCGTGAATTTGCGTATCTAGCTCATTTACATATTCTAGGCGTAAATCAGCGTACACGCCCCTAGCGGCCAGCGTAAATATGCAGTCAAGATCCGACGGCGTAAGAGACTTACGCCGGTCGGATCTAACAGAAATCTATGCGTAACTGATTCTATGAATCAGGCGCATAGATACGACCGGCCAGACTCAGAGATACTATGGCGTATCTGGAGAACCACCCAAACCACCCAAACTCTCCATAGAGTATTACATTTTTCTGTGTTTTAGAAGGCTGTGGCCCGTATTTCCTCCGTGCCATACATATCATGTATGTTAAGGAGCCATTCTTTAAAAGTGGGTGTTTTGGTGGATTTCCAATGCCTGAGTATTAGTGCTTTTGCAGCTGTAAGTTAAAATCGTGTTGGGGATCGCTTATATTTTTTCATTGGCCCTTTAGAGAAGAGTAATAGGCCACAACATGCAAAAATGAAGAGGACCTAATTACAACTGGCTAACACTTTAACCACTTAACGCCCAGACCATATTGCTGGTCAAAGACCAGAGCACTTTTTGCGATTCGGCACTGCGTCGCTTTAACTGACAATTGCGCGGTCGTGCGACGTGGCTCCCAGACAAAATTGGCGTCCTTCTTTTTTTCCCACAAATAGAGCTTTCTTTTGGTGGTATTTGATCACCTCTGCGGTTTTTAGTTTTTGCGCTATAAACAAAAATAGAGCGACAATTTTGAAAAAAAATTATATTTTTTACTTTTTACCATAATAAATATCCCCCAAAAATATATAAAAAAAAATGTTTTCCTCAGGTTAGGCGGATACATATTCTTCTACATATTTTCTGAAAAAAAATCGCAATAAACGTTTATTGATAGGTTTGCGCAAAAGTTATAGCGTTTACAAAATAGGGGGTAGTTTTATGGCATTTTTATTAATATATTTTTTTTTACTAGTAATGGCTGCGGTACTGCGACATTATGGCGGACACTTCGGACACTTTTGACACATTTTTGGGACCATTGGCATTTATACAGCGATCAGTGCTATAAAAATGCATTGGATTACTATAAAAATTACTATAAAAATGCCACTGGCAGGGAAGGGGTTAACACTAGGGGGCGGGGAAGGGGTTAAGTATGTTCCCTGGGTGTGTTCTAACTGTAGGGGGGGTGGCCTCACTAGAGGAAATGACTGATCGCTGTTCATACATTGTATGAACAGACGGTCAGGCATTTCTCCCCCTGACAGGACCGGGAGCTGTGTGTTTATACACACAGCTCCCGGTCCTCGCTCTGTAACGAACAATCGTGGGTGCATGGCGGCGATCGCGCCCTCCGCGCACCCGCACGGGAGTCAGGGATGAGCGGGGGCCGCTAAGAGAGCCAACGTTATTGTACGGGCTCTCGTGCAGGGGAGCCATCCTGCCGCCGTAGGACTGCGTCGGCAGGTCGGGAAGTAGTTAAATGGGTTCCTTTACTTTGGCCACACTAGGCAATGTAATAGGTTTTCTTTCTAGCAGGAAAAGTAAGCATCCTGTACTAACTTTTCCTGCACTGCCTTGCAAAAAAAAAGAAGAGAGTAATAGTAACAACATATTATTTTCACAGGTAGATGCAGACAGCAATAAAAACCATGTCAGAATATCGAACCTTTCCCCTTTATGTCTGCTTCCCCTTGGAGATATTTTCCATCACATCCTGTCCAAACAGAAGAGAAGACAATGGCCTGTCTTGAATAGCCCAAAGTATGTCAACATATGCCTTAAATCTCCTCAGTAGTGAAAATAAGGATTAATTTGTTCTTCATAACCAACACGTGTGAACAAGCACTAAAATTCATTCCATGGGAAGAGGTTACATGCTAAAAGGAGGAAAATTTACTTTACATAGGAACAACTACTTAGATTCCTGTAGGAATGGGTGTCAGTTTAGGTCACATAGGCACTATAAAAGTAATTTTGGATTCATAGAACAGGCTCTAGGCTTTCTGAAATTATAATAAGATCCTGCTATTAGCCCATTTTTCATTCAAATTATGTTTAGTAGAGTCATTCTTTAAGGTACGAAATTGCAAATTCTCTGCTGCAGTGATTTGATATGGTATTCCAAAGAACGCTCTTTTCATCCAAGCTGTCTGTTCTCCAATAATATTGGCTTAAAAGAGATTAATGAAGACTATTAAAGCCTCATTTAAATACTGTAATAGTTTTTACCTTTCAGATGCTAACAGTCATTACATAAATATGGAACTTGTTTCTAAGCCTATATGACATTTTGCTGCCTAAAATCACAGTCACAGAGCAGTAAATACCGGAGTTTATTTTTTTTCTGGGGTGGTCTGATATGGTTGGTTTGGATGTAATAATTCATATATCTTAATAAAAGCCAAATCTGAATCTGCAAATTTGCTGTGGTGGTTCACAGGCTCGGTCACCGTGAAAATCCTGTCTTAGTTCATTAAAAATGTATTTTTCTATTTCTTTGTTCTGCGGTTTTACTTCCCTGTGATAAAACTCATCAATCAAGTAAATCAAAGCTTTACATTTATTTAGGATATAAAGCCAGGCTACCAATAGGAGAGCCATGCTGTGCAAAATGGAACAATAAATCTTATGTACATATTATGCCGATTGTGGCAAAAATGACATTATGATTGTACAGTTTTGCTCATAAGTTTACATACCCTGGCAGAATTTATGATTTCTTGGCCATTTTTCAGAGAATATGAATGATAACACAAAAACTTTTCTTTCACTCTTGGGCAAAGCAAAAGAATTGTCAAAGAATCTGCTGGAAAGGGTAATTGAACTGTACAAAACAGTAAAGGGATATAAAAAGAAATCAAAGTAATTGAGAATGCCAAGCATTTCATAAGCGTCAACGCCTTTCATTGACAATTACATTAAAGGGGTTGTAAAGGTTTGTATTTTTTAAATAACAAACATACTCATGCTTACCTCCTCTGTACAAGGGTTTTGCACAGAGTGGCCCCGATCCTCCTCTTCTGGGGTTCCCCAGTGGTGCTCCTGGCTCCTCCACTTATATAGTTCCCCCACAGAGAACCGCTTTCCATGGGGTGCGCTCCCGAGCCCTGCTGCTGCGTCCATTGACACAGACAGCAGGACTCATGCCAGCTCCTGTGTCACTGGATTTGATTGACAGCAGCAGGAGCCAATGGCGGCTGGAGCTTCTGTGCTTGTCCCATCGATGGAACGATCAAGTTCAGGTAAGTAAAACGGGGGCTCTGGGGAGCTGCTGCACTACAGAAGGGTTAATAGAATGCATTAAGGTGAAAAAACCTTGAGGGTTTGCAACCACTTTAAGTTTATGCAAAGAGTCAGTATTTGCAGTTGACCCTTCTTTTTCAAGACCTCTGCAATTCGCCCTGATATGCTGTCAATCAACTTCTGGGCCACATCCTGACTAATGGCAGTCCATTCTTGCATAATCAATGTTTGGCGTTTTTCAGAATTTGTGTTTTTTTTTTTTTTTGAGGATTGACCAGAAGTTTTCAATGGGATTAAGGTTTAGGGAGTTTCCTTGCCATGGACCCAAAATGTTGATGTTTTGTTCCCCAAGCCACTTAGTTATCACTTTTGCCTTATGGCAAGGTTCTCCATCATGCTGGAAAAGGCATTGTTTGTCACCAAACTGTTCTTGGATGGTGGGAGAAGTTGCTTTCGGAGGATGTTTTTGTACCATTTTTTATTCATGGCTGTGTTCCTAGGCAAAATTGTGAGTGAGCCCATTCCCTTGGCTGAGAAGCAACCTCACACATAAATGGTCTCAGGATGCTTTACTGTTGGCATAACCTAGGACTGATGGTAACGCTCATCTTTTCTTCTCTGGACAAGGTTTTTTTTGGATGCCCCAAACATTCAGAAAGAGGATTCTTCAGAGAAAATGACTTTACCCCAGTCCTCAGCAGTCCAATCCCTGTACCTTTTGCAGAATATCAGTCTGTTCTTGATGTTTTTCCTGGAGAGAAGTGTCTTCTTTGCTGCCCTTCTTGACACCAGGCCATCCTCCAAAAGTCTTCATCTTACTGGGCGTGCCGATGTTCTCTCACCTGCCTGCTGCCATTCCTGAGCAAGCTCTGCACTGGTGGTGCCACGATCCCGCAGCTTAATCAACTTTAGGAGACCGTCCTGGCACTTGCTGGACTTTCTTGGGCGCCCTGAAGCCTTCTTCACAAATGCAGTGGAAATGTTTTTTTATGGGATTAAGTTAATTGTCATGGCAATGAGGGACTTTGCAATTAAATGCAATTCATCTGATCACTTGTCATAACATTCTGGAGTATATGAAAATTGCCATGATATAAATTGAGGCAGCAAACTATGTGAAAATTAATATTTGTGTCATTCTCGTTCAAGTATTTTATTGAGAATAATACAATACAAAGTATCAGTCAAGAACATTTTTAAAAGTACATTGTAAACATATATGGATAATAAAGCTGTTCAGTAGTTAAAGGGTCACTAAAGGATTTTTTTTTAGCTAAATAGCTTCCTTTACCTTACTGCAGTCCTGGTTTCATGTCCTCATTGTTCGTTTTTGCTTTGATGTTGCTGTAAATCCTCTCTGTTCTGGACACTTCCTGGTTGTCTGTTTCCTGATCACCACAGTACTGGGAGATTTCTCACGGTGGTGACTAATCAAGGAGGTGTGATTACTGTGTGTAAAACGAAACTGGATTGGTGCTGAGGAGTTTTAGACAAAGTGTCACTGCCCTCTATTGGCTCTCTGTACATCAGAGAACCAGGAAACAACAGCAAAAACAAAACTAAACTGCAGGCACATTATATGATTGGTTTTTATCTATTTTTAATAATTTTTAAAAGCAATCAGTTAACTATTATGTCTCTATACCCTGTAAACAGTCATTTCAGAAAAAAGAAAATTGGTCTATGTTATTTTCTATTTAGTTATATAATACAGAGTGTATCTTATGGAATACGTCTCCGACTTATAATAAACATATGCTACAAACAAAGAACAATCAATATTTGTGTCATTCTCAAAACTTTTGGCCAGGGCTGTAGTATGTGTAAATATATAAATTTGCATATGTAACATTTTTTCATTTGGCTATTTTTATATTTTGTACTTTATGTATTTACATTAAGTTGATGTTCATATAACGCTGCTTATAATTTCGCATTAAATTTGCATTACATTGTAAAGCACTGCATAAACTGTTAGCGCTATATAAATCGTGTATAATAATAATAATATTAATAATAATATTGTTCACAGCTGGTATCACAGTTTATTAAATGGCTGCTTGTTATATATTACTCCTTGACCTAGCACAGATTTCTCTTTAGATTTAATATTTTTTTTATATACTTACCTGGGATATGATGCTAAAACAAATGGATAAGTGAAAATATTATAATATATCTGATCTAAAGATTTTTTTTTTTACCATCCGTGATATTGCTGAGGGGCTGAACTGAGCCTCTATAACCTAGTGGCTTTTCTAATTATGCTTTTCAGTTAACCACTTAAGACCCGGACCATTATGCAGGTAAAGGACCAGGCCCCTTTTTGCGATTCGGCACTGCGTCGCTTTAACTGACAATTGCGCGATTGTGCGACGTGGCTCCCAAACAAAATTGGCGTCCTTTTTTTCCCCACAAATAGAGCTTTCTTTTGGTGGTATTTGATCACCTCTGTGGTTTTTATTTTTTGCAATAAGCATTTATTGATTGGTTTGCGCAAAAGTTATAGCATTTACAAAATAGGGGATAGTTTTATGGCATTTCTATTAATATATATTTTATTTACTAGTAATGGTGGCGATCAGCAATTTTTTTTGTGACTGTGACATTATGGCGGACACATCGGACACTTTTGACACATTTTTGGGACCATTGGCATTTTCACAGCGAAAAGTGCTATAAAAATGCACTAATTACTGTGAAAATTACAATGGCAGTGAAGGGGTTATCCACTAGGGGGCGCTAAATTGGTTAAGTGTGTTCTAAGGGAGTGTTTCTTACTGTAGGGGGCATGGCTGGACGTGTGACGTCACTGATCGTCGTTCCCTATGACAGGGAACAGACGATCAGTGACAGGTTACAGAAAAGAACGGGTAAGGTTTGTTTACACTTACCTCTCCCCGTTCTTCAGCTCCTGTGACCCGATCGCGGGACACCAGTGGCGATCGGGTCCGCGGGTCCCACGGGCACGGTCACGGAGCTTTGGACCGGGTCACGAGCGTGCCGCCGGCGGGCGCAGTAGCGACCCACTGCTGGGCACTTAAAGGGCAACATACCTGTACATGCTTGTGCCCAACCGTGCCATTCTGCTGGTGACGTATATCAGTGTCCTTAAGTGGTTAAGAGAACATACAAGTGCCTTGAAAAATTATTCATATCCCTTGAAATTTTCCACATTTTGTCATGTTACAACCAAAAATGTAAATGTATTTTATTGGGATTTTTGTAAAAACTTAACCCTGCTTTAAACCTCTCCACAACTTCTCCACAACTGTAAAAGCCACGGAACACATATCATAGAAATGACTGAATTAGAACCCAACATTTTCCTGTGATTCATTGGTTGGGAAGAGGGTTAAAACCAAACCACACAGTATGGATGGAAAGGTCGAGATTCAAGTCTTTCAATGAATGTTCACCACTGATTTTACCTAATTACAAGATGACTTCCTTCCCAAATCCCATAATAGTTCTTCCAAGTGATCACTGATAGTCATAGATACAGCGCTAGTTTATGACCCTGGCATTGTTTATTGGTTTATGGATAAAAAGAGACATAATCACAGTTAATTGCTAGGGAATCCTAATAGAGGCTAGTGAAGGTAAAGTCTAAATATAAAGCAGATGTTGTATATATTTTTACAAGTCTCCTAGAAGGTATATCTGAAGGGGTGAAAGGCTTTCCCAGGTTGAACAACTGTTATTCCTTTTTAAAGTGGACAGCAACTTTCTTGAAGAGAACCAGCCATAGTTTTTTTTTTTTAACCTGTCATGCCCCGTACACGCGATCGGATTTTCCGTCTGAAAAACCTTGGAATTCCGCTCAAGCTCGGCTTGCATACATACAGTCACACAAAAGTTCTCTAAACTTTCGCCCGTCAAGAACGAGGTGACGTACAACACTAGCATGCGTTGGAATTTTATGCGTCGGAATTGCTACAGACGATCGGAATTTCTGATTGGAATTTTTTTTTCGTCTCTCAAATTTTAGTTGGCGGATATTCCGACAGGACAAGTCCGATATAGCCTACACATGGTGGGAATTTCCGACCAAAAGCTCACATCGGACTTTTCTTGTCGGAAAATCCGATCGTGTGTATGCAGCATTATAGTTTCTATTGCACCCAATAGGGAATAAAAAAAGCTCAACCACAAAGAAACAGAAATGTGTAAAGTGAACTTTACATTTTGTCAGTTCCTGTAAAGGAAATCAATGATTACAATAGTTAAAGCGGAGGTTCAGCCAAAAAATAAGTATATAACATTACATTCAGTATACCTCAAACATGCACAGTATGCCGTTTTTTTTTTGGGGGTGTACATACGGTATTATCGGTATTTTCCTCCCAGTTTCTCACTGGGCGTTCCTGTGCAGTGCCGCAATGTCATCTGGGACTTCGCCCATATGATTGACGTGCTTGAGAAAAACTCCCCCTGGCGGATAAGGCGCGTCACGACTTTCTGAAAGTAGCCGAACCGCAAATCGGCTCTATACGGCGCCTGCGCAGTCAGCTCTACACGGCTCCTAGTCGGTGCACAGGCGCCGTATAGAGCCGACTCGTGGTTCGGCTACTTTCGGAAAGTCGTGACGCGCCTTATCCGCCGGGGGAGTTTTTCTCAGGCACGTCAATCATATGGGCGAAGTCCCAGATGCACTGCAAAGGAACGCCCACTCCCGCGGGAGCGAGTACCCGGAAGGAAAATACCGATAATACTGTATGTACACCCCCCAAAAAAAAACGGCATACTGTACATGTTTGAGGTATACTGAATGTAATGTTATAAACTTGTTTTTTGGGTGAACCTCTGCTTTAAGTCATATTGTAGGTGTGTTTGGTTAAAGCCAAACTCTAGCCAAAATTAGAAAAAAAAGGAGCCCAGGAAGTTTTGAAAAAACAAGGAGCTCTGCCTACACTTCTCAGCATTAAATAATTTCCACAACTGGATCTCCTTAGCCTTCAGGGCTAAATGACACCCAGTGCCATTCAACCCGTAAATTTCAGGAAATCCTGTGAGTACAGGACAATATGGAACCGCCCCTGAGGCACCCTGTAGGTGCATAACAAGTATTATATTGTGCTCAATGTGTTAAGCTAAAAACACTGAGAGTTTAATACTACTTTAAAGTGATTGTAAAGGATCTTTAAAAAAGAAACTGCGTAAAGCTTTTGCACAGAGCAGCCCCGGTTCTCCTCTCCTGGGGTCCCCCTGCCATCACTCCTGGCTCCTCCTTTACAAGCCATGTACTTGTGTCTTAATACCACACCAACCTCCCTCTCCCTCATGCTCCCTTGTTACTGGATTTGAATGACAGCAGCGGGAGCCAATGACCTTTATTACCAATGTGAAATGGAGAAACTATTGGCCTCAAAGAATCTATTATACCAAACATTTACCTCACTCTGGTCTGTATGGTTACACCATCCAATTTGTACAGTTAAAGGTTCATGATCTGTACATACCATATATACTCGAGTATAAGCCAAGTTTTTCAGAACCTTTTTTTAGGGCTGAAAATACCCCTCTTGGCTTATACTCAAGTCAGTGTACCTTGGGCATCCATTTTTTAAAACTTGCGGCTTCCTCCTGGTCCCATCCCATTCCGTGATAGGTGTTTGACACTGTGTTCAGTGTTCCGCCTATCACGGACCTTCTCTTGTCCGAGGATGAAAGAATGTCCGTGATAGGCGGAACACCGAACACAGTGTCAAACACCTATCATGGAACGGGATGGGACCAGGGGGAAGTCGCAAGTTTTAAAAAATGGACGCCCGCAGCTAGTGGTGCAACGGATCGTCATTGATCCACGATCCGAACCGCACACACATGATCCACGGATTGATTTCTGAAAAAAAAAAAAAGTTGTGCATATCAGTCCACACACAGCGTGGTCATGGCGAGCGGAGGAATGGAGGAGCTTAAACACCCCGCGTCATTTAAATACCCTGTATGGGAGCATTTTGGCTTCCCTGTCAAGTATAATGATGAAGGAAAGAGGTTAGTGGATAAAACCGTGACGGTGTGTAGGCACTGTGGCACAAGAAAGCCATATGACAGTGGAACCACATCAAGCATGGCCACGCATTTGAAGCGACATCACCCCGGTGAAAACGAAAGCTGCTCAACAACCACTTATCACCGCAGCATTTAAACAGCCCCTTGTTGCACAATCAGACTGGGCTAAAGCCATCACAAACGCTATTGGTGTGTTTATATGTGCAGACATGAGGCCATATTTGGTTGTGCAAAACGAGGGCTTTAAACACATGCTGAAAGTGCTTGAGCTACGTTACATTTTTTTTTTTTTTTGCTGATCCGGAAAATGATCCGATCCGTGAATCTGATCCGAGAAACGATCCGAACCATACGTTTTTTGATCCGTTGCACCCCTACCCGCGTCGCACAAAGACACGGGGGTTGGAACCAAAGATCTCAAGTTTGGACTCATCAGACCAAAGCACAGATTTCCACTGGTCTAATGTCCATTCCTTGTGTTCTTTAGCCCAAACAAGTCTCTTCTGCTTGTTGCCTTTCTTTAGCAGTGGTTTCCTAGTAGATATTCTACCATGAAGGCCTGATTCATACAGTCTCCTCTTACCAGTTCTAGAGATGTGTCTGCTGCAAAAGGTGGCTACTTTGAAGAACCTAGAATATGAAATATATTTTCAGTTGTTTCACACTTTTTTGTTATATATAATTCCACATGTGTTACTTCATATTTTTGATGCCTTCAGTGTGAATCTACAATCTTCATAGTCATGAAAATAAAGAAAACTCTTTGAATGAGAAGGTGTGTCCAAACTTTTGGTCTGTACTGTATATATATATATATATATATATATATATATATATATATATATATATATATATATATATATATATATATATATATATATATATATATATATATATATATATATATATATATGTATAAATGTATATATATATATATATATATATATATATATATATATATATATATATATGTGTATATATATATATATATATATATATATATATGTGTATATATATATATATATATATATATATATATATATATATATATACTGTGTATAGGTAGTTTATTGTCTTTTAAAATGTTGCAAGCAAGAATGAAAAGAAAAGAATACAATATACAGCTTCTATTTATTTAAGGCAGCACTGCAGACAACCAAACCTTTTGTCTGACTTCCAGCAGTCAGATTGCTTCCTCCTGTCTTCTGCCAAATATTTACAGGGGAGTTCCCAGACCCTCTTCTCTACTGAGCTCTCTGTGGGTCTCTCGTGTACTGTAAAACACTAGTCACCATTATGTCAGAAAGGCAAACAAGTGTTATAATTTGCCATCTGACAGTAGGAGAGCATTAAAAATGAGAGTATCACACAATCTAATGCAGATCTTGGATTGTAGGGCTCCGGGGAGTTCATATAAACTGTCGCTCTTTCGTTTATGCACCTTTCCTGGTTACCATCCCCAATAAAATAAAAACAACACATGCTTGCTCTTTCCTAGGATCATTAATTGTGCAAGCAGGCTGCTTACAAATATTTAGGTGTTGAATAAAACATGAAGACAATAATATGTATTAATGCAGACATTAAAGTGCACTTCTAGGAAACAAGCCTTTAAATGAGCTGCTAATTCTGTAGAGGTAATAAGGTATTATTTCAACTATGTTAAAACCAAAGAGTATACTTAGTTAACCTCTAATATAACCTCAAATTAATTCTAGTTTAGCTTCAAAAGCTTTAAAAAAAAGCTTTTCTCACATCACTTACCTGTAATGAGGAATTATCCACATCCTCATTATGGATCCTGAAGAACTCTTTACTGCAGGAATGCTCTGTCCTCTTCCTTTCTCTAAACTGTTGGTGCTGCAATAGTTAAGTGTTTTGGGTCTTCAGGCAGAAAAGCAGTACAGATAGTCCAAAAGGTAAAAATCCTCTCCTTCCTCCTCCTTCACTGAAAAAAAAGTTATGTAGCGCTACCCCCTTCAGGAGCCGCTGGTTAGATTGGGACGGCATAATTATGTTACCTCTGTGATGTGTCTAGGGGTGATGACGGTGATGAGAGCAATGACAGAATGTCCAGACAATTGGTTGACGTTTTCTGTGCTTTTATTTTGGGTCAAACATGACCAACAGTCAACTTGAGGTAAATAGGATAGGTTGGTGAAAAGGAGAGAACTTTGCAGATTCAGGCTATGGATAAAAGAAGTAGTCCTGCCTCCAATGATTAATCTTGCTTCGTCGCCACTCCAGCCGGAGTGGGTATAGTGCCCCTGGACAGGTCCCTCTCACAGACCTGGCAGCCAGGGTGTCACTCGGAACTGCTGGGAAGGAACAAGTCTCTGCCACCGACTTGGCTCTAATAAGATTTAGATTTGTAGTGAAACCTCTGGCACAGGCCCAATACTTGTGAATATGGATGATAGAGCGAATCCTCCCAGGAAACACAGTTTTGCTGAATCTTCCTCAGGTAGACTTTCTAGCTTGGGGCCACTGACTGACAGTTTGTAGCATACAACCTGTCAGTGTCCGGTCACCCAGATCCCCGATGGTTCGTCTAAGCCCTATTGGATCACCTGCCTCCGGGTTCACCTCAGACCGACTCCCCCCGCCGAACAGCACAACTCGCTTGGGATCTTCTCAATAAGAGATGGGGGACCCAGTAAGTCACTGGGGCCCCTTTGCAGCATCAGTTGCTCCGGGCCATGAGGACCCAGAGTCAGGAACTCCGCGTAGCACGTGCGTCCCGGCCTGGTAGGCCATATCGCCGGGGCCCGTGATGTGTGCACACCCTAAAGGTGGGTGCCGCACCTGGAACCAGGAACCCGCGAAGAACCCCGGAAAATGGCGTCTGCCACAGAAATACCCTCCCCCAGCATGCCCCGCATTGAAAACACTCCTCTGATTGGCTGCTGGAGAAAGGGCGCCTCTGCCTGGACCCCTCCGGCGCCACCTGCCATCCAGAGATGAAACTACATCTCTGGAGCACAGAATGACCCACAGGACAGTTCAGGGCTGGCAACAGCCAAATTTAGACAAATCAACATGGATGAGAGCAAATAACTCTCTCATCCCACTAAATTTGACATAGCACCTGTACTGAAAAGTACACAGGCGCTACAGTTATTTTATTAATGACAATGCCTGTACTATGATCTGTAGATGGAGGAGAGTCCCCTCCCTATTCACAGATTCAGCTACAAGATGTGGAATCAATGAAAGAACTTTTCTCCATGGAGAAGGAAGGGGCATGTCTCTGACAGATTTTTACTGGGGCATGTCTGTCAGATCTTTACTGCTGCTCTGCCTAAAGACCCAAAGCTGTTAACCATTGCAGTAACAGAAGTTCAGGAACAGGAAGAGGATTGGGCATCCCTGCAGTGGGGATTTCTCCAGAATCTAGATGCCAACATACTTTATTACAGATAAGGGATGTGACTAAAGCGGTAGAGATTTTAGGGTGACTGTAGTGTGACATTCTGATCACAACTGTAATGCCGCGTACACATGCTCGGAATTTTCGACAACAAATGTTCGATGGGAGCTTGTTGTCGGAAATTCTGACCGTATGTAGGTTCCATCAGACATTTGCTGTCGGAATTTCGACAACAAAAATTTGAGAGCTAGTTCTCACATTTTTCCGACAACAAAACTTGTCGGAAATTCTGAACATGTGTACACAATTCCATTGCACAAAATTGCATGCATGCTCGGAATCAAGCAGAAGAGCTGCACTGGCTATTGAAATAAATTTTTCTCGGCTTGTCGTACGTGTTGTATGTCCCTGCGTTCTTGACGTTCGCAATTACCGACAACATTTGTGTGACCGTGTGTATGCAAGACAAGTTTCAACCAACATCCGTCGGAAAAAAATCCATGGTTTTGTTGTTGGTATGTTCGATAGTGTTACACGGCAAAAGGGTTGACTTCTTTCTATAGATGGCCAATGTAAGGGGCATTTTTTATATTGACCCCCAATGAACTGGTTTTAGTACAGATACCCAGAGACCTGAAAATTATTTTAGTGGTTCTTCTGCGGTAAAAAGTTTGAGAAAGGCTGCCCTAGATGCTTTCTGCAGCTGATACAGTATTTTTCCAATTACTGACTATCCATACCTTGATCTTCTTTTTGTTGAGGAGGCATCTTGGTAGAGGAAGTGCTTTGTTTGTTTATGTCAGAGCTGACTCAACGATAACTGATGTTAACTTGTATGTTAGCAGAATATTCAAGAAGCAGCAAGAAAGATGCAAAAAACACAAAATGAGTATAAAGCAGAAGCAGAGAGATCCCTGAACAGCGGGTCTTCAAATACAGCTTCCTCTCCAGCAAGGAGAACAGTGAGTAGTACAATAGCAACAGTACAGAAATCTTATGAGACTAGCAGTCAGTGGCAGCAGTACCTTAGATCTCACCTTGCAGAAATACAGCTATGAAGCTGTAATCACAGGAGTGCCTAGGAACAATAAGTGCTTTGCTATTTTAAGGACTGCAAGAAAAAAAAAAATGTTTTAAGCAGGTTGGCCCCCCTGGGCAAATCGCCGTAGCTGTACATCGGCCGCTTTAAGAGCTCTAGGGGGCACGCATGCCCTGCGACGACGAATCCGCTGTGTGTGCCCGGCGGCCATGATGTCTGCCGGGCACCCGTGATTGCTCCTGAGAAAGACAGAACGGAGATCTGTCAATGTAAACAGACAAATCTCTGTTCTGTTAGGAGAAAGGCGATAGATCAGTTGTTCATACTGATTATGAACAGCGATCGGTCTCCTCCTCCAGGCAGTCCCTTCTCCCCACAGTTAGAAACACTCCCTAGGACACACAATTAATCCCTTGATTGCCCCCTAGTGTTAACCGCTTCCCTGCCAATGACATTTATACAGTAATCAGTGGCTATTTTGAGCTCTGATCGCTGTATAAATGTCAATAGTGCCAAAAAAGTGTCAAGTGTCCAATCTGTCCGCAGCAATGTTGCAGTCCTGCTAAAAATCGCAGATAACCCCCCTACTAGTAAAAAAAATGCCATAAATCTATCTTCTATTTTGTAGACGCTATGGGCCAGATTCAGGTAGAATCGGCTTACTCTGGCGCGGTGTAACGTATTACATTTCCGTTACACCGCCGCAAGTTTTACGGGCAAGTGCTTGATTCACAAAGCACTTGCCTGTAAAGTTGCGGCGGCGTAGCGTAAATACGCCTGGCGCAAGCCCGCCTAATTCAAATGGGGCGGGGACCATTTAAATTAGGCGCGTTCCCGCCTAACGTACTGCGCATGCTCCGTCCATAAAATTACCCGACGTGCATTGCGCTAAATGACGTTGCAAGGACGTCATTGGTTTCGACGTTAACGTAAATGGCGTCCAGCGCCATTCACGGACGACTTACGCAAACGACGTGAAATTTAAAATTTCGACGCGGGAACGACGGCCATACTTAACATGGGTTACACCACCTAGAGGGCATGCTTAGTTTTACGCGACACATCTCTACGGAAACTACGTAAATTTAGATCGACGGGCAAAGCGGACGTTCGTGAATCGGCGTAACTATTTGCATATTCTACGCCGACCGCAATGGAATGGCCACCTAGCGGCCGGCCTAGAATTGCAGCCTAAGATCCGACGGTGTAACACAGTTACACCTGTCGGATCTTAGGGCTATCTATGCGTAACTGATTCTATGAATCAGGCGCATAGATACGACAATCGTATCTCAGAGATACGACGGCGTATCAGGAGATACGCCGTCGTATCTCTTTTGTTAATCTGGCCCTATAACTTTTACGATAACCTATCAATATACGCTTATTGCATTTTTTTTACCAAAAATATGTAGAAGAATACATATCGGCCTAAACTGAGGAAGATTTTTGTTTTCAAAATCTCCAGTCTTTTTTTGTTTATAGCGAAAAAAAAAAAAAAATGCAGAGGTGATCAAATACCACCAAGAGAAAGCTCTATTTGTGGGAAAAAAAGGACATACATTTTGTTTGGGTAAAACGTTGCAGTTAAAGCAATGCAGTGCCATATCGCAAAATATGGCCTGGTCATTAAGGGGGACATTTTCTGGGGCTTAAGTGGTTAAATAAGGCTGACTCATCTGTTTTTTTTTTTGGTTTGTGATTGTAGGTTGACAGGTAAAACATTTTGTTTAGACTTTTTCAAATTTAGCCTGATGTTTTCTAATGCTTTACTAATGCCCTACTGATTCATATGGGCTGAGATATTTTTTTATGATGTTCCACTCTAAAAAGGCAATTTCGTTCCTTGATATACTGTAGGTTAATTGAAAACTGTCCAAGTAATCTCCTTTCTTTTTTTCCCTTTGCAAAATAATGCTCATAGTCATTGCAAAGGACAGTAAAAATTACTTATGTAACTGAAAAATCTAAATCCTATTTCTCCTTTACAGGAAAAATAAAAGCTCTTTTCCACCGTCTTTATTTCCACTTAACATAGTGATGCATGGGATAGCATTCAGTGTCAGCAACCATTGTAACACTTGTAGATATCCCAGCTGGATGAGCATAGAGCGACATAAAAGGGAATTTGAAGTTGTGCCTGAATTTTTGGTGGTGAGCCTTCCACAGTAGGATGTTTTTAATAACATTTCCACAGTGTACATTATTTATCCAAAACCACCTGATGTGCCTGTCAGACAGTAAATCAGGAAAATTGCACTGGAAGAAGCTTTCCATTTCCCTTGTCTTACAGCTTGCATAGAGGAAATGGCAAGAATTTAAATACATTCTGAAATAGAGCCAATGGTTTGAAGAAAATTATGATTGGTTAAAAACGTCTAACGTAATTCTTTTAACGCAGTCTGAAGTTTCTAGGAATTTAATTCAAACTGGTTTGTGAAATGTTAACATTTTAAAACAGCACATATTGAATGATTACTATATGATTTTTTTTTTTTTATTTAAATCATAATGTTGCTTTACCATGGCAACACTTCTGATATTCTGTACACAGCTTGTTTATAGAACTCTCCCAGGGATTTTCTGCTTATTTGAATACTGGTTTTCCAAGTAGTTTTTCTCTAATTGCAACATTGGGATTGAAGCAGGTAGATCTTCCCACTTAGCACTTTCACTTCCTTTAGGGCAAAAGGTTAGTGCAATTGTCTGTCTTGGCATTTCCGAACACAGGCAGGTAAGAATCTACAATAAATTATGTTAACATTTTCCAGTGCCTACACCTGGCCTGAAAAGGATTAATTCTCAACACAGAAGTCTATATTTTTCTTTTTTCTTTTTTTTTTATGCCCCAACCCCAAACCCCCTGACTTCCTCACACCTTCCTTTGTTTAAAAGAAATTGCCTCTTGAATTTTAATTTAAAAAGGTATTCCACATTTAATTTTTAAAAAAATATATAGCTTTGTTTTAGATTTGAATCAAAATGTTTTTTTGCTATTTTTACATTGTAGATATGAGAACAAACTCTCTTTTGCAAAGGAAGAGCGCTAGTGTAATATACATATTTTTCTTAAATTTTAACTTAATTTAATTGCTCCATAATACGCACCTGACCATAAGATGCATTAGACAAGGAAAACAAGAAAAAAATTTAAGGCCAAAACGATGTAAAGAGAAGTTCACAATAGTAACCACTTCTGGGTGAACAATGGTAAATAGGTACCAGTAATAATAAAGGATTTGGCTGTTCCATGTGGGCTTCTTACGATTTAAGATTTGTTGCACTTTTTTCCTCTGAAAACAGAGGGTAAACAGTGCCTGCGTGTTATACGCCGATATCATGTTTTACCAATAGGGGGCGGTGATCGGACAGTCCGCCCCAGGAACCACCCATTGGGGGGAGTGTCAGTCCGGCCATCCCGCCTCCCCTCGCCCTGGAACAATGCTCCCTGCATAGTCTGAAGTTGAGAAAAAAAAAGTCACTTGCCAGCCCCTTCTACACCGCTCCTCCTGTGTCAGTGTCATTGTAAAATGAAGCTTGTAAAAATCTTTATAGCTCCGTTTTTTTCTGGCTGCTCTCCTCCTCCTCTGAGTGTAGCTTTCATTGGAGGAGGAGAGTAGTCACATGACCTACTGTGTAACATCAGAGGAGAGCAGTCATGTGACCAGGTCAGTGAAAAAAAACGGAGCTATTGAGGTAGATGGAAGCTTCAGTTTGCAATAAGAGTGACACAGGAGGAGCAGTGTGGAAGGGGCTGACAGTAATTTTTTTGTTTACTTAACTGTAGAGAATGCTGGCAGCACTGTCCCAGGAGACTGGGGGTCTCATTGGAGTGCAGTGTGGCTGTGTACTGGATGGGGGAATGTATAATGGATGGGGGCTGTATAATGGAAGGAGGATGTATAATGGATGGGGGGATGTGTACTGAATGGGGGGATGTATAGTGGATGGGGAGGCTGTGTACTGGATGGGGGGATGTATAGTGGATGTGGGGGAATGTATAGTGGATGGGGGGCTGTGTACTGGATAGGGAGATGTGTACTGGATGAGGGGGATGTATAATGGACAGGGGTTGTATACTGGGGAGTGGGGCTGTATAATGGATGGGGGGATGTATAATGGATAGGGGGATGTGTACTGGATGGGGGGGGGGATGTATCATGGATAGGAGGGGGCTGTGTACTGGGGAGGGGGCTGTGAATTTTTTTTCCCTTAAACTCCCCTCTTAAAATTAGGGTGCGTGTTATATGCCTGTGCGTGTTATACGCCGATAAATACGGTATATGTTTAAACAAAGTGGTATTTATTAGTTATAGCTAAAGCAGCTTGGTATCACAGATATACCGTATTTTCCGGCGTATAAGACGACCCGGCGTATAAGACGACCCCCTAATTTTCCAGGAAAAATGTTGGTTTTGGGATATACTCACTGTATAAGACTACCCCCTTCTTACTGTCTTTCTGGAAGCTGAGGGGTAGCCAGAACCGCTGACAGAAACAGGCTTTTTCAAATCTCACTGTGCCATTACATTACTCACTGTGCCATTACATTACATGCCCAGACTGTGCCATTACATTACTCACTGTGCCATTACATTACATGCCCAGACTGTGCCATTACATTACATGCCCAGACTGTGCCATTGTGCCATTACATGCCCCCACATTGCCATTGTGCCATTACATGCCCCCACATTGCCATTGTGCCATTACATGCCCCCACATTGCCATCACTTGCCCCTCACATTGCCATTGTGCCATCACTTGCCCCCACTGTGCCTGAACTTGTTGCCCCCCCAGTGCAATAACACTCACTTTTTCCCCCAGCGCTGACAGTGTCCCATGCTGCGATCGCGATCGTGAAGGATTTCAAAGCCGCGCCTTCACTGCAGAGTGTTCTGTGATAGGATGAACAAAAATCTTCCCAGCAGCGCCTCTGTTATGTTTCCCGCCTATCACGGACGTCTTCTCATCTCGTCCGAGGATGAGAAGGCATCTGTGATAGGAGGAACAAAGAACAGAGGCGCTGCTGGGAAGATTTTTGTTCATCCTATCACAGAACACTCTGTAGTGAAGGCGCGGCTTTGAAATCCTTCACGATCGCGATCGCAGCATGGGACACTGTCAGCGCTGGGAAAAAAGTGAGTACTGAGACTGTACCCGGCGTATAAGACGACCCCCGACTTTGGATGCATTTTTTTGCATCCAGAAAGTCGTCTTATACGCCGGAAAATACGGTATATTAGGTTTACTAGCTAAATAGGTCAGATTTTAGATATGATATAATCCCTATATGTGTTATAGATTCACTGTCATTGTCACTTTAACCACTTGCCGACCAGCCGCAGCAGCGTTACTGTGGCAACATGGCTTGGCTGGGCGAAACAACGTTATGTTACCACTAGGGGCACACGCATGCCCGCTGCTCGCCCACAGCGCTGATGCAAGTGTCTAGCAGGCCCGTTGACCGCCGGGCACCCGCGATCGCTCGTGACAGAGCGAGAATATGGTAGCTGTGTGTGTAAACACACAGCTCCTGGTTCTTTCAGGGGAGAAATGACTGATCGTTGTTCATACGAAGTATGAACAGCGATCTGTCAATTCTCCTAGTAAGTCTCATCCCCCTTCAGTTAGAACTCAGAGAGGGAACACAATTAACCCCTTGATCTCCCCCTAGTGTTTACCCCTTCCCTGCCAGTAAAAAAATTACAGTAATCAGTGCATTTTTATAGCACTGATCGCTGTAAAATAGTCAATGGTCCCAAAAATGTGTCAAAAATGCGGCCATTTCTAGTAAAAAAAAATGATAATAATAAGAATGCCATAATTCTATCCCCTATTTTGTAGACACTATGGGCCTGATTCTCAAAAGAGATACGCAGACTTAACTGCTGTTCAGTCTGTGCCTAACTTTGGAAACGATTCTCAAAAGGCTTTTTCCAAAGTTAGGCAGAAAATCTGACATGTGTAAGACACTTACACGGTCAGATTTTAGGATGCAGTACCGCATCCGCCACTGGGGGCATTTCTCATTGAAATGCAGCTTTGCGTATGCAAATGAGGACTTAAGCAGATTTTCAAAGCATTTCATCATTGTGATTTCTGCGTAAGTTCCGAATTTGCCTGTGCAAAACTAGGGCTGGTTTTATAATGTGTAAAGTTAGTCAAACCTTGTAAAGGCCCATTCAAGCGACGGCATTTGGTATGCATTCCTGAGGGAGAACTCCACGGCAATTTTTAAAATCAAAACCGGCATGGGTTCCCCCCCAGGAGCATACCAGGCCCTTAGGTCTGGTATGGGTTGTAAGGAGACCCCCCCTCCGCCGAAAAATCGACATAGGGGGTCCCCCTACAATCCATACCAGACCCGTATCCAAAGCACGCTACCCGGCCGGTCAGGAAAGGGAGTGGGGACGAGCGAGCGCCCCCCCCCTCCTGAGCCGTGCCAGGCCGCATGCCCTCAACATGGGGGGGTTGGGTGCTCTGGGGCAGGGGGGCGCACTGCGGGCCCCCCCACCCCAGAGCACCCTGTCCCCATGTTGATGAGGACAGGACCTCTTCCCGACAACCCTTGCCGTTGGTTGTCGGGGTCTGCGGGCGGGGGCTTATCGGAATCTGGGAGTCCCCTTTAATAAGGGGGCCCCCACAAACCGGCCCTCCACCCTAAGTGAATGGATATGGGGTACATCGTACCCCTATCCATTCACCTGGAGGCAAAAAGTAAAAGTTAGTAAACACACAACACAAGGGTTTTTAAAATAATTTATTATTCTGCTCCGGAGGCCCCCCCTGTCTTCTTTATTAGCTCTATTACCAGGGGGGGCTTCTTCCACTCTCCGGGGGTCTTCCACTCTACGGGGGTCTTCTTCCACTCTCCGGGGGGGGTTTCTTCTTCCGCTCTCCGGGGGGGGGCTTCTCCGCTCTCCGGGGGTCTTCATCTCTCTTCGCCGCTCTCCACTGTTGACTCGGCGAACCCCGGTTCTTCTGCAGCTGTCCGGTGCCTTCTTCTTCAGCGCTGGCTGCCTGCTATCTTTGTGTGTTAGCTCAATTTCTAGCAGGCAGCCGGCGCGGTCTTCTGTGACGTCAGGTTCTTCTTCTCCCCTCTTCCGATGTTGCCTCGTCGCCTCTTGTCACTGTAATGATGGAAGCGCGCCTTGCATCCCATTTATATAGGCATCACCGTCCCATCATGCTCCGGCAGGTACCCACGTGGTGGGTGCCTACCCACGTGCACCCACCACGTGGGTACCTACCGGAGCATGATGGGACGGTGATGCCTATATAAATGGGATGCAAGGCGCGCTTCCATCATTACAGCGACAAGAGGCGACGAGGCAACATCGGAAGAGGGGAGAAGAACAGAAGAGAAGACCCTGACGTCACAGAAGACCGCGCCGGCTGCCTGTTACTAATTGAGCTAACACACAAAGATAGCAGGCAGCCAGCGCTGAAGAAGAAGGCACCAGACAGCTGGAGAAGAACCGGGGTTCGCCGAGTCAACAGCGGAAGAGGGGAGAAGATGGAAGAAGACCCCCGGAGAGCGGAGAAGCCCCCCCCGGAGAGCGGAAGAAGAAACCCCCCCCGGAGAGTGGAAGAAGACCCCCGGAGAGTGGAAGAAGACCCCCGGAGAGTGGAAGAAGAAGCCCCCCCTGGTAATAGAGCTAATAAAGAAGACAGGGGGGGCCTCCGGAGCAGAATAATAAATTATTTTAAAAACCCTTGTGTTGTGTGTTTACTAACTTTTACTTTTTGCCTCCAGGTGAATGGATAGGGGTACGATGTACCCCATATCCATTCACTTAGGGTGGGGGGCCGGTATCTGGGGGCCCCCTTATTAAAGGGGACTCCCAGATTCCGATAAGCCCCCTCCCGCAGACCCCGACAACCAACGGCAAGGGTTGTCGGGAAGAGGTCCTGTCCTCATCAACATGGGGACAGGGTGCTCTGGGGTCGGGGGGGCCCGCAGTGCGCCCCCCTGCCCCAGAGCACCCAACCCCCCCATGTTGAGGGCATGCGGCCTGGCACGGCTCAGGAGGGGGGGGGCGCTCGCTCGTCCCCACTCCCTTCCTGACCGGCCGGGTAGCGTGCTTTGGATACGGGTCTGGTATGGATTGTAGGGGGACCCCCTACGTCGATTTTTCGGCGTGGGGGGGTCTCCTTACAACCCATACCAGACCTAAGGGCCTGGTATGCTCCTGGGGGGGGGAACCCATGCCGGTTTTTTCTTTGAAAATTGGCATGGAGTTCTCCCTCTCAGGAATGCATGCTGAGCGACGCTGTCATTTTTTTTTATAATTATTTGTTTTCCCGGCGCGTCTTTTTTTTTTCACCCGTCGCAACTTTAGTGTCCCGTCGAAATTCTCAAAGCCGCCCGGCGTTAATTACGTTCGCGCGCTGCACGTCGGGAAAATGACGTCACACGCATGCGCAGTACGGCCGGCGCGGGAGTGCGCCTCATTTAAATTTTAAACGCCCCCAGGAGAGGAGGACCGCCTTACGACGGCGGCACTTAAGTTACACGGCCTGAAATTTCTAGGTAAGTGCTTTGAAGATCGGGCACTTAGGTAGAGATTTTAAGTCAGTGTAACTTAACTGCTGAAATTTAAGTTAGGCTACGTTTTTGGGAATTTGGCCCTATAACTTTTGCGCAAACCAATAAATATACAGTTTTTGCATTTTTTTTTTACAAAAAATATGTAGAAGAATACATATCAGCCTAAACTGAGAAAAAAATATATATATTTTTTTTTTAAAAAGGGATATTTATTATAGCAAAAAGTAAAAGATATTGGGGGTTATTTACAAAAGGCAGATCCACTTTGCACTACAAGTGCAAAGTGCACTTTAATTGCACTGAAAGTGCACTTGGAAGTGCAGTCGCTGTAAATCTGAGGGGTAGATCTAAAATGAGGGGAAGCTCTGCTGATTATATCATCCAATCATGTGCAAGCTAAATCTATGTTTTTTATTTTCCTTGCATGTACCCCTCAGATCTACAGCGACTGCACTTCCAAGTGCACTTTCAGTGCGATTTCAAGTGCACTTTGCACTTGTTGTTTGCACTTGTAGTGCAAAGTGGATTTACCTTTCGTAAATAACCCCCATTATGTTTGTTTCAAAGTTGTCGCTGTTCTTTTGTTTATAGCGCAAAATACCTCCAAAAGAAAGCTGTAATTTGTGGGAAAAAAGGACACAAATTTTGTTTGGGTACAGCATCGCATGACTGCGCAATTGTCAGTTAAAGCGACGCATTGCCGAATCGCAAAAAGTGCTCTGGTCTGGAAGGGGGTAAAATCTCCCGGGGCTGAAGTGGTTACATTGACAGCTTGGTCTGCATGTAAATGGGACCACAATATAGATAAAGTCATGTAAAATAAAACAAGGAATTTATATTCCGATGATATTCTTCTGATGCCATAATCAGAATTCAATGCTTTGTTTTGATAGTTGTCTTTTCATCATTGCTGTGCATACAGGTATAGTTTTTATGTATGCAACATGAGTTTCATTTTAAATGAGGTGACCCAGCCTCTGCTATTGCATATCGTACATTTCTGGTCAGAATCATGTAGTTATTTTATATTTTCATATTTTATGGCTGCTAACACATGTTATTGTCACAGGGTGCCTAATGTATATTTTCTAATGAACAATTTGCATGTTTGCTATTTTATGCCGTCAATGTGTATGTAGATATCCCGCCTGCATCAGTGTAAATGCCACTTCCCTATTAACTTCAGTGACATGACAAAGAATCCATGTTCGTCTATGTGCGGCACAACTGTAATTCATAGCTAATCTGTTGTCTGAAAGAATAAATTGATTTACAAGTTGCATTTTTAAAAAAGAAAACCGATCCTTTACAAGTTAAAGCTGAATACCACTGACATCCTAACTAATAATTAAAGTGACTGTACATGATATCCTTATTTTCTATAAAAAAAAATACTCCATGCACACCCACTACTTAATGGCCCTGTAATTTACTTTTCATGAATTGGTTCGTTCCTATGTTTTTCTGTCCCCCTTCCTAAACCTCTGCTGTTTCCCCTTTATTTATTTAGTTACTTCCGAAATTCATTTTTGTTTATTTTGGTAAAAAAACCTTCAGCCTTGGTTTAATGTTTGAGTAACCTTGATAAATAAAGGTTTGCATGGTAAAAACCTTCTGTGTGCTGCTACCCCCCATATTCACCTGAGCCCCCTCTCGATCCAGTGATGTGCACAGAAGCCTTGGCTGTTCCAGGTCTCTCATCTCCTCATCGGCTGAGACATCAGCAGGAGTAATTGGCTCCCATTGTTGTCAATCACAGCCAGTGATCCATTGAGGAGAGGGTGGGGGGCAGGGCACAGCTCTATGTGTGTTATGGATGCATGGAGCAGGGCTTGGGAGCAAGCACACAACAGTACCCCCCATAGCAAGCCGATTGCTATTGGGGGCACAAGTCAAGGGAGAGGAGCTAGGAGCACTGATGGGGGACCAGAGAAAAAGAGGTTCAGGGCTGCTCTGTGCAAAACCATTGCACAGAGTAGGTAAGTATGACATGTTTGTTATAAAAAAACAAAAAAAAACAAAGCTTTAATATCACTTTAAGTAAAAATAAATTGATGTCATACAAATAGGGTCCTGGTGAGGTATTCAAGTCATAATCCCGGCACATACAGTAGGTGATGTTAAAATCTTGCTACTGAGAATCCTAACCAGTTATGGACATTGGGCAATACTTTGGTCATGTATAGTATGCCCAGTCCCTACTCCTCATCCATAGCTCTCTATATGCATTTACTGACAATTTTGCATATGCATATGCAGTTGCTCCTGTGTAAACTGACACACAAAACAGCATCTTCTGTGTCAAGAAGAATTATATTGTAGCAATGTTAAAACTTCTTTATCCAGTTCCCGACCTCCTCATGTACATATACGTCAGCAGAATGGCACGGACAGGCACATGTACGTACATGTACGTCCTCTGCTAGACGTGGGTGGGGGGTCCGATCGGGACCCCCCCGGTACATGCGGAGGTCGGGTCCGCTCGGGGAGCGATCTGGGACGACGGCGCGATTGTTTTTAGCCGCTCCATCGCGATCGCTCCCCGGAGCTGAAGAACGGGGAGAGCCGTATGTAAACACGGCTTCCCCGTGCTTCACTGTGGCGGTGCATCGATCGAGTGATCCCCTTTATAGGGAAGACTCGATCGATGGTGTCAGTCCTACAGCCACACCCCCCTACACTAGTAAACACACACTAGGTGATCCCTAAATGTTACAGCGCCCCCTGTGTTTAACTCCCAAACTGCAACTGTCATTTTCACAATAAAGAATGCAATTTAAATGCATTTTTTGCTGTGAAAATGACAATGGTCCCAAAAATGTGTCAAAATTGTCCGAAGTGTCCGCCATAATGTCGCAGTCACGAAAAAAATCGCTGATCGCCGCCATTACTAGTAAAAAAAAATAAAAAAAAATAAAACTATCCCCTATTTTGTAAACGCTATAAATTTTGCGCAAACCAACCGATAAACGATTATTGCGATTTTTTTTACCAAAAATAGGTAGAAGAATACGTATCGGCCTAAACTGAGAAAAAAAAAAATTATATATGTTTTTGGGGGATATTTATTATAGCAAAAAGTTAAAAATATTGCATTTTTTTTTAAATTGTCGCTCTATTTTTGTTTATAGCGCAAAAAATAAAAACCGCAGAGGTGATCAAATACCACCAAAAGAAAGCTCTATTTGTGGGGAAAAAAGGATGCCAATTTTGTTTGGGAGCCACGTCGCACGACCGCGCAATTGTCTGTTAAAGCGACGCAGTCCTGAACTGTAAAAACCCCTTGGGTCTTTAGCCAGCATATTGGTCCGGGGCTTAAGTGGTTATTTAAGTTCTCTGGTTTATCCATAGCAGATCAAAGCAGTAACCAATCTGCACACATTGCAAGTAAAAAAAATACAAAAACAAAGAAATAGATTAAACTGTGTTCCTATTTAACCTCTTGGTAACTCCTAATTAACTCTAATCAGCCTTAATTATTTCTTTCTCTCCCTCTCCTCCCAGCTATATTATGTTTTAATTTTCTTTTAATCTATTATTTTTTATCATTAATATTTAATTTTCTTTTTTTCCACAAATTTTTTCCTTAGTTTTCTTAAGGACTCACTTCAAAAGTGCAAAATTGAAAAGATAAAACCTTTATTTGACTGTAAATAAACATTAGACTTTATAATAGAAACAGAGTTTCTCATTATTCAAATGAGAAATTATAGAATACAATTAGCACTTAATGGCAGTAAGGCAAACACTGGTACATAAGAGAAAACTTTTTTGTAAGTTTTGTCTATAGATCACATAGAAAATAAAATATTTTTTCAACACAATATTGCCAAGAGAAAGCATTGTTTGTACTGAAAAAATGCATATATTACTTTATCGTCCTTATGAAAGTGAATGCCAATCAACAGACCCATAGCTAAAATTTAAAAATGTATTTTAGTAAATCTAAACTCAGTTTCTAAAATCTAAAAAAAAACTAAGGGCCAAATCCACAAAGATCCGGCGTAACGGCGAAATTCTAATTTAAGTTAAACTGCCTTAAAATTTCTACCTAAGTGCCCGATCCACAAAGCACTTACCTAGAAATTTCTGGCTGTGTAACTTAAATTCCGCCGGCGCAAGGCGTTCCTCATTTCATGGGGGCGATTCCCATTTAAATGAGGCGCGCTCCCGCGCCGGCCGTACTGCGCATGCTCGTGACGTCATTTTCCCGACGTGCATAGCGCGAAATTACGTTACGCCGGGCTTTGTGGATTGCGACGGGTCAATAAAGTTGCGTCGGGAAAAAAAAAAGATACGGAGCGAAAAAAATAATTCAAATTAGAAAAAAAAAGCGTCGCTAGACAGAAGGGTCTGCTTTTACATGGTGTACTAACTTTACACCATGTAAAAGCAGCCCTAATTTTGCGTATGCAACTTAATACTTACGGAGAAAAAACGAAGCAGAAAAGCTTCGTGGATCTCCGTAAGTGCTAATTTGCATACTTGAGGCGGCATTTCGACACGAAATGCCCCCAGCGGCGGATGCGGTACTGCATCCTAAGATCCGGCAGTGTAAGTCCCTTACACATGCCGGATCTTCTGCCTATCTATGGAAAACTGATTCTGTGGATCAGTTCCATAGTTAGGAACAGGGATACGACGGAGTAACAGCAGTTACTCCGTCGTATCTCTTTTGAGGATTTGGCCCTAAATGTGTGAAAGCGGATCTCCACCCTAAAGTGGAGTCCCGCTGATCGGAACCCGCCCCCCCTCTGGTGTCACATTTGACACCTTTCAGGGGGGAGGGGGGTGCAGATACCTGTCTAAAGACAGGTATTTGCAGTTTTGCACCCCCTTCCGGCCACACGCTACGGGCAAAAGACGGGTTTTTATGACTTCCCGTCTGTCGCCCGTTGTGTGCTGGGAACACTCGACTCCCAGCACACAGCGTGTGAGCCAATCGGCGGGCGCAGCGCGATTCGCTCATGCGCCGTAGGGAACCGGGTAGTGAAGCTGGAGCGCTTCACTTCCTGGTTCCCTCACTGAGGATGGCGGGGGGAGCAGCAGAGAGAAGAGTGATCGCTCATCCTCTGCTGCGGACAGCGCTGGACTCCAGGACAGGTAAGTGTCCTAATATTAAAAGTCAGCAGCTGCAGTATTCGTATCTGCTGGCTTTTAATATTTTTTTTTAATGGCACATCCGCTTTAAAGTACTGTATTTCCAAAGGGTATTTAATTTATTATATATTTTTTACTTAATCTTTATTAATCTTTGGGGGTGGGAGAGGAACTCTTGTTCAGTTCTGTTCAATTGTAGGCCTAGTGCCTAAGCTATTGTGAAAAAAAAGACAAAGAAAGCCGGGTACTGCCATGGGGGACATGTACCATTTCCAAAATTGAAAAATGTAATAACTGAAAATAAAAAACATATCTTTCTCTACACCAAATTGCTAGCTCTCCCTATAGACATGGCTGCTGTGAGCCCACTCTTTTATTGGATCTAGTGACTCTGCTGATCAGGGGAAAATGCTATGCACTGCATTATAGATTGTTATTTTTTTTTCAGGCAGTGACCTGCAAAGTTGTTAAGTGTAGCTGGCTGTGTCAATCCTCTTCTCTTCTCCCCCTGCTTGGAACTGCGTAAACAGTAGGCTATGTGTGCAGCAGCTGCCTTACACCCTTAGTTTCCCTTCTGTGCAGCTTTGCGTTCATTTCCTGCTCACTCCCCATCCCTTCTGGCATGCAACAGAGGGACAATTCGTCAGGGCCTAGACTTGAACCTGGGACCTCTGCTGTGTCTGATATACATTGGCTGTTTGAAGACGGATATCTTTGTTATGGCAGCAGCTAGTTGCCATAACCCAGGTATCCTCTTCTTCAGCGGGCAGTCCAGCGGATTTGCCGTGAGATCACTTTTATCAGCGGTGGGAGAGGGCCCCTCCCGCCACTCTCCGGAGCCGTCGGCAGTGGCGGAGGTGATCGAGTCCTCTTCCATGTGTGGTATGGAGACGTGTGAGGGGAGGATGGCCCCCATTCGTCTCCATACCATTGCAGGGTGGAAGTGGCGTCAAAATATCACTTCTGCCCATAGCTCTTAAAGGACCATTATATTAAAAAATATATATATATATATTCAAATGACATTATTTCATTTTAGTGTAAATATGAGGTATAGTTGACCACAGATCCCATATTTAAAAGGTCCTGGCATGCTTTTTTTCTATTACAAAGGATGTTTTTTTTTTTTTTTTTAAAGAACAGTGTAAAAAATAAAAATAAAAGGTAAAATAAATAATAATAAAAAATAAATATTTAAACGCACCCTGTCCCGCCGAGCTTACGTGTAGATGCGAACGTATATGAAAACAGTTTTCAAACCACACATGTGAGGTATCACCACAATCGGTATAGCAAGAGCAACAATTATAGCCCTAGATCTCCTCTGTAACTCAAAACATGCAATCTGTAGAATTTTTTAACGTTGTCTTTGGAGAATATTAAGCGTGAAAGTTTGACGTTTTCCACAAGTAGGCGCACGACATGTTGGGTATCAATTTACTAGATGTAACATTATATTTCACAATATTAAAAAAAATGGGCTAATTTTACTCTTATTTTTTTAATTAAAAACGTGTATTTTTTCCAAAAAAAGTGCGCTTGTAAGACCGATGCGCAAATACGGTGTGACAAAGTATTGCAATGACCGCCATTTTATTCTCTAGGGTGTTAGGAAAATAATGTGTAATGTTTGGGAGTTCTAAGTAATTTTCTTGCAAAAAACATTTGTAAACAACAAATCTCAGAAAGCTTCTCGGTCCTTAAAGTGGATGTAAACCCACTCTCATTTCTCAATTACTTCCATAGTGCTGATCTATAAGGATATAAATGCCTCCTGCATGTATCCTTACCTGTCAAATATCTCCCCTTTAGCTGTTTGGAGCCCTGCAATACTCTGGATTGTGTGGGCGAGTCTGTTGTCCGGTGGGTGGAGTCATGATGTCAGTAGACTCCCCACCCACCTCTACACTCCCCTTGGCCAGCCATCGATATTTCTTACACTGAACTTCTGCTGGTCTCGTGGAATATGCCCAATGATCACTAACATCCAGACAAAACCCAGGAAAGTCACCACATGACTTCAGCATGCCCAATCATGCTGAGGTGTGGAGCAGCCAATCATGGGAGAGCTGGAGAAGAAAAGAGGGGGGATGTGAAGTACACAGAATGCCTCTCTCACACTCATGCATGAGATAAGGAAATCACCTGGCACTCACAGCAAGGGGGAAGAAACGGTGCACCTATTTCTCTGTGTGTCTGTTTTTATCTCACTGAAGAAAGCTAAGAGGACTGCTCAGAACTTGATTAACTCTTTGTGACAAGACTGGGCACAGATAAAACAACATCCTCTGCTGTAACAGATATGAGTCTTGATTATAATAAAATAGGGTTTACATCACTAACACACAACTCCTTTCTCTACCTGCAACGTAGAGAGCATCCTGACTCTCCTGTAGTCCAAGGGAGGGGGCGAGCACGACACTCCACACCAGGGAGAAAGCCTTGCATTACTGCGTGAAGTTACAGACAGAAGAACAGGAAGTGAGGATTTCTCAGAAGAAATAAGGACATTTAAAAGCAAAATGGAAGGATGAGGTAAGTGAAGGAGGACTGCACTAAGGTAAAGGAAACTATTTAGGAAAAAATGTTTTACCTTTATAACAAAATTGATTTAACAACTTGGTCATTGGAACGATACCTGATCGTTAAAGCGGTAGTAAACTCTGACAATGATACCCATTTAAGCAATATATCAATCAAGTTAGTTATTTTGAATGACAATGCTACTAATGATATGCTCCAAAAGTGTTTTACAAATAAAGAGACTTATGCATGCTCCCAGCCGCCTCCATCACAACTAGGGTCCTTCCGTGTTGGTGCAGTGCTTTATTTCTGCCCTCAGTAGGTTTAACAGGGCATGCACATTTTCCCGCCGAATCCACGCCTCGTTTTTGTGTCCGGTCACTATGGAAACCCTCTCCAGCGAATAGGAGCCGATCCTGTTGCTGCCTTACTTCAGAAGGGGAATAAGTCTTGCGGGATCTCGGAACCGATGCCAGCAGTAGGAAGTGACGTGCCCGTCATAGACGCAGCATTTTTCAGGCCGGGTCTGTTGCCTGCCGGAAAATTAGTTCTTACAGCGCTTGCACAGACAACGTCATTTAAAAGTAAAACAACGATTACTCGGTAAGGAAGCAGGTAAGAGAAAAATGAAAAATGGCAAATTATACTATAGCCTGCTACTATTAATTTATTAAAAGTTATCAAAATGGGTATACAACCACTTTAAGTGAGGAGTACCTGTATTAGTAAATGCAGGATCCTGGGTTTAGTAACACTCTAATGTTGATTGGGAGAATTTATTTCCACTTTGACATGTAGAACCACCTATATACAGTATTTAAGTAATAGGTACATTCAGGGCCATCTTAATGCAAGGTACATGGGGGCCCCACAATAATTTTGCATTACTTGCCAACTGTTCCCGATTTGCTGGGACAGTCATGCTTTTTACTAAACTGTGCCAATATGGTGGTGTCCCGGGAAGAATCCCAGAACCTATACTGTGCCCTCCTGATCCCAGTATTGTACCCTCCTGACCCCCCCCCCTGTACTTTTCCCTTCTGCATTCCCCCCTGTACCGTGCCCTTTGTGTTGACTAGTCTTTGATTTATGGAATGTTTTCCTTTTGTAAAATCGATTTTATTCAAAGTACTAATGAATATATGATTAATTCTATCAACTATTTATACCGTATTTATCGGCGTATCCCGCGCACTTTTTTGCCCCGAGAGGAGCCGAGCCTGCCCGGCCTATACCCGAGTGTACTGCGCTCGGTATATGCCGGCACAGTGGTTCAAACTCGGCGCGGGAAGCAGGGATCGAGCGGCGGAGGACACCACGATGGCCGCAGAAGGACGCTGGACCCGACAAGGAGGACACCACCGAAGCCACAGACGGACGCCGGACCCGACAAGGCCGCCGATGGACGCCGCGCAAGACACCAAAACTGTAAGTACTAAAATGTTTTTTTTTTACAGGAATACGTGTCCACATTAGGGGTGCGCGCTATACGCCGGAGCGCGCAATACCCCGATAAATACGGTACTTTATTTATTTTTTCAATTAGGTGTGCAAATTGGGGCAAGCTGGTAGGGGCCCCAGTGCATTACTTTGCCCAGGAGCCCATGATGCTATTAAGATGGCCCTGGGTACATTTAGCTAGATTCAGGTACCCTGTCATAACTTTGCGGCGGCGTAGCTTAGCGTGTTTAGGCTACGCCGCCATAAGTTAGCGGGGCAAGTACTTGATTCTCAAAGTACTTGCCTGCTAAGTTACGGCGGCGTAGCCTAAAGCGGGCGGGCGTAAGGGCGCCCAATTCAAATTTGTCTAAGGGCGCGTGTTTTATGTTAATGGGGCTTGACCTGACGTGTTTGACGTTTTTTTTAACTGCGCATGCGCCGGGCGCCTACATTTCACAGTGTGCATTGCGGCTAAGTACGCCGCACGGGCCTATTGATTTCGACGTGGACGTAAACTACGCAAATCCCTATTCACGGACGACTTACGCAAACAACGTAAAATTTTCGAATTTCGACGTGGGAACGGCGGCCATACTTAACATTACTATTCCATCTATTTGATGGAATAACGTTAGGCGGCCTATCTCTTACGTAAACGGCGTTAATGTACTGCGGCAGCCGGGTGTACGTTCGTGAATAGGCGTATCTACTGATTTGCATATTCTATGCCGACCGCAATGGAAGCGCCACCTAGCGGCCAGCAGAAATATTGCAACCTAAGATAGGACGGCGCAAGCCGTCGTATCTTAGATATGTTTAAGCGTATCTCTGTTTGAGAATACACTTAAACATAGGTCGGCGCAGATTCAGAGTTAGGTCGGCGTATCTACTGATACGCCGACCTAACTCTTACTGAATCTGGCTAATTGTCATTTAACACTTTTTTTTCTATCTATAACTCTTTCCGTCCCTTGTAGGTTAGCGTAGCCTACTGAGGCTCTTCGCTGCTCTTGTAGGTCACTCTTTTCTGGTTGCAACAAAGACTGCTCGCTGTAGAACAAACCTACTCTTTCTTTTCCCTCAGGCAGTGATTTTTGGTTAATACGTACTATAAAATGTATCCAAAAGATTTCAGAAAGCTTCAAATCTCATGTGGAAACACACTTCCAAACATATAACCATAGGGCCTTTTGCTTCAGCTGGCTTGATTTAAGAGCGCTCCAAACCCCATGTTATGTCTTGTGTGTGGTGTTTCTCCGAGGCGTTAACAGTAAATTGATTCTCCACACATGGAATACAGTGTATCCAGTTTCGTGAACAAATCTATTAATAAAGAAACGTTATTAAACTATTCACTAGGTTAAAACAGACAAAATAAGACTTTTTCGCTTTAAACCGGCGCTGTAATGTAATGTGGTGTCTTTGTGCCTGGGATTCAGTCAGCACATATTCTAATAGAAAATCTGTACGCTTTTGAATGCAGGATTGGCTTATCTCCTTGCCAGAGCTTTATACCGCCATGGCCTCCATTAAAACCCTGAGAAGGTATGAATACTGGATTTATGACCAATTAACTGTTTGCTCCCAAACCGTCTATAATAAGTTACAGCTTTTCTCCCCCCCGATGATGGAACTTCAATTTTCAGAAGCATAAAATCTTTTCTTTCTTAGCTCCGACATCTGCATGGAGGGGAAAGATGGAGGGTTCTAAGCATATGTGTTTTATCATGTACTCCCACGCGTCAGCTCCAGTCTTGTTTCTTAACACCTGGAATTCATATCTTGGAATTACATGGAACAAAACTTAAATTGCTTCTAGAAAGAGATGAGCATTACCATTACATTAAACTTTTAGGGCTCAGACACATTTGCAAAGGCAACATACGAGATTTGATATCTTAGGAGAATGCATATGTAAAACATACAATATGTGAAATATTTCTCTCCGTCTAATAGGCAGCGAGACATATGGCTACAGGAAAATGTGTGAAGGGAACATGCAATTGCTGCATATTTTAGCTGATACGTATCGCCGAAACCTGGAGGACTTCGATTCCGAGAAGAAAATGGAAAATGTTTCCAAGTGTAGAGGCTTTGAAGGACATTGTGAAAGTGTTGAAGAGACTGAAAATTGTAGTTTCATTTGAAAAAATTCTAGGTCATCTAACTTCTACATATTATTACAATCTGTGCAACACAACACCTGTCCATGAGCAAATATAGACAAACAATCAAGAGAAAAAAAAAAGATTTTCAAGCAGTCGTTTCAGTATGATCTCATTAAATCTGAACTCCAGGCAAACACTTAATTACACAGATGGTATACATGCATAGGAGGTTTACCTTACAAAAGATTTGTATTTCTGTTGCTACAGTTTTAGACTATAAAATAAAAAACGTGCTAGATATTAAATAGCTTAACCACTTAAGGACCACCTCACGACTATTTACATTGGCAGAATGGCACGGCTGGGCACATGGACGTACAGGTACCACTTAACCCCCGGACCATATTGCTGGTCAAAGACCAGAGCACTTTTTGCGATTCGGCACTGCGTCACTTTAAATGACAATTGCGCGGCCGTGTGAAGTGTCTCCCAAACAAAATTGGCATCCTTTTTTTCCCACAAATAGAGCTTTCTTTTGGTGGTATTTGATCACCTCTGCATTTTTTTGTTTTTGCGCTATAAACAAAAATAGAGCGACAATTTTGAAAAAAAATAGTATTTTTTACTTTTTGCTATAATAAATATCCCCCAAAAATATATAAAAAAAAATGTTTTCCTCAGTTTAGGCCGATACGTATTCTTCTACATATTTTTCGTAAAAAAAAAATCGCAATAAGCGTTTATTGATTGGTTTGCACACAAGTTATAGGGGGTATTTTTATGGCATTTTTATTAATATTTTTTTTTTACTAGTAATGGCGGCGATCAGCGTTTTTTTTCGGTACTGCGACATTATGGCGGACACTTCGGACACTTTTGACACATTTTTGGGACCATTGGCATTTTTATAACGATCAGTGCTATAAAAATGTAACGAGCGATCGCGTGTGACGGCGGCGATGGCTGCTGGGCGAGGTGACGTATAGCTAGGTGCTCTCGCCCAGCGGAGCTGACCTGCCACCGTAGAACAGTTCTACGGCGGCTGGTCGGCAAGCAGTTAAGATGCCCAGCCGTAGGTCGCGAGCGCAACACCAGCAGCACGCTCGCAACCCAGTCCTGTCCTCCGTGACTGCACCCACGGGACACGCGGACCCGATCGCCGCCGGTGTCCCGCGATCGGGTCACAGAGAGGAAGAACGGGGAGAGGTAAGTGTAAACAAACCTTCCCCGTTCTTCCTAGTGTGGCTGTCAGTGATCGTCTGTTCCCTGTGTTAGGGAACGACGATCAGTGACATCACATGCACAGCCATACCCCCCACAGTAATAACACTCCCTTAGATCACGCTTAACCCCTACAGCACCCCCTCCTGGTTAACGCCTTCACTGCCACTATAATTTTCACATTTTTATAGCACTTTTCGCTGCGAAAATGACAATGGTCCCAAAAATGTGTCATAATGTTGCAGTCACGAAAAAAATCGTCGATAAACGCTATAAATTTTGCGCAAACCAATCAATAAACGCTTATTGCTTATATTTTTGGTCACACCTGATAGAACAACTTTGGGATGAATTAGAGCGAAGACTGCAAGCCGGGCCTTCTTGTCCAACATGAGTGCCTGACCTCACAAATGAACTTCTGAAAGAATGGTCAAACATTCCCATAGACACACTCCTAAACCTTGTGGACAGCCTTCACAGAAGAGTTGAAGCTGTTATAGCTGCAAAAGGTGGGCCAACTCAATATTGAACCCCACGGACTAAGACTGGGATGCCATTAAAGTTCATGTGTGTATATATATATATATATATATATATATATATATATATATATATATATATATATATATATGTGACAATATAGTGTATATATTATAAATCAAGTCCCACTGTGATCGCTTTAAATGGTGCTTGTGCTCTTTAAATAATGATGGTGCTCTGCTAAACTCGTGCTTAAAGTGCCCCACATGGATTTACATTCACTACAATTCGTTGACCACCTATAGCTAGTGTGGTCTACTGCGCTTCGTAGGGTATTCCCTTAGTTGGTCACCGTCACTTTGCAAGACAACATCATCACTGTTCTCCTGGTGGTTGCTCAGAGGGAAGAACAACAGAGGAAGAGCTCTATACGTAAAACCATTTAAGTGATTTAATTACATATATAAGTCCCTATTGTACCAGCGGAAGTTGACACAGATTAGCCCTGATGCGTCTCACCATAAAAGGTCATCATGATGTGCACACATTATTACTGCAGCTGACACTAAACGATTCACGTACAATTTTCACATTAACCAAGGCACAGGGTAATCTTGTGCATGTGCAGTGGTGAGCCAGCTGTGATTCCTAAGGAAGTCATAGCAGGCTCCCTAATTCAAGGTGGCGGCATCGGGGATCTCCAGCAGTGAGAAGAACCAGCTTTGGTAAGACATTACTGGACTCCATGAACTGTTAAGTACCTGATTTTTAAAAGTCAGCATGCTTGAGTGCTGTCTGTGGTACTTTTTTATTTGGACTAAAATCCAAATTTTCAGGACAAGGTTTCAGGGCTTGCCCCCTTCTTTAAGGTCAGTGGTGGCCCATCCATAGGTGCGCACGGGTGTCCCCCCCCCCCAAGCTAGTCACAAAAAAGCTTTTAAATAAAAAAGGTCCTTTAAATGCACTGAGTTTGGGTGACGGACGTCTAATCACGTGATTGCAGGCGAGATGTTTCATTTGCCTAGTTTTGTCCTGCATTGTGGTGCAATGTGCCCAAACACTTCCATCTTAGTGTCATTCTTGTTGTCTTGTTTTTGATTGGCACCGCTGTAGGACATGGGCGGTGCTTTCGGTATCCGGCCAGTTAGAAACAGGAAGTGATGCCGCGGCTCCGTGGATGGAACTCTTGGCCCGAGCGGTGCCTTTTTTCAGAATACCTTAATCCCTGTCTTAGATCATATTTTTTTATATTTATATTCCTTTTGTCTGTATTTGCCTATTGTTTATACGCTGTTCTTGTTAAGGTTGCTTTACCATTTTTTATGAGGCCTTCATGCCTTGTTTTCTACTTTGTGTTTTTAAGAATCCAATAAATATTTTTACCAAAAGAAATCTGTCTGGCTGTAGCATCACCCCAGGCAAAAGCCCAAATTATCAGTGTTCCTATTGGGGGGGAGATGCATGTAGCTCTGTCCTCTGATGCTGGGGCTGTATACTCTGTCCTGTGATTCTAGGGCTGTATACTCTGTCCTGTGATGCTGGGGCTGTATACTCTGTCCTGTGTTGCTGGGGCTGTATACTCTGTTCGGTGATAGGGCTGTATGCTCTGTCCTGTGGTGCTGGGGCTGTATACTCTATTCTGTGATGATGGGGCTGTATGTTCTGTCCTGTGGGGCTGGGGCTGTATACTCTGTCCTGTAGTCCTGGGGTTGTATACTCTGTCCTGTGGGGCTGGGGCTGTATACTCTGCCCTGCGGTGCTGGGGCTGTATACTCTGTCCTGTGGGGCTGTATACTCTGTTCTGTGATGCTGGGGCTGTATACTCTGTTCTGTGATGCGGGGGCTGTATTCTCTGTCCTGTGGGGCTGTATACTTTGTTCTGTGATGCTGGGGATGTATACTCTGTTCTGAGGTGCTGGTGATGTATACTCTGTTCTGTGGTGCTGGGGATGTATACTCTGTCCTGTGATGCTGGGGCTGTATACTCTGCCCTGTGATACTGGGGCTGTATACTCTGTCCTGTGGGGCTGTATACTCTGTCCTGTGATAATGGGGCTGTATACTCTGTTCTGTGATGCTGGGGATGTATACTCTGTTCTGTGGTGCTGGGGATATATACTCTGTCCTGTGATGCTGGGGCTGTATACTCTGTTCTGTGATGCTGGGGCTGTATACTCAGTTCTGTGATGCTGGGGATGTTTACTCCTGTTCTGTGATTCTAGGGCTATATACTCTGCCATGTGATGCGGAGCTAAATCCTCCTGACACTATGGGTGGAAGCTAGGGCAATACAGGGGATGGGGGTGGGTGGATTATACAAGGGGTATGTCTTATTAGAAGTGGGAAGGGTAAAATGGAGGGGCGTGGTCTGGCTCCCCCATCCTAAAACGTCACCAGCCACCACTGTTTAAGGTCTAAGCAGTACTTTATACACAATGTTTTAGCAGAAAGACAATCCCCCAAGGGGGGAAAAACACAAACAAACATACACAGCAATGGTAATTAAACTTGTATTGTTGGTGAGATAACAAAAAAGATGATCCTGTAATATTGAAGGTACCTTTTGTGTGTGTGTGACACTTTTTAATGGATTGATTTACAGTACAGTTTTCAGCAAGTCATTTTAGTTGCAAGGCTTGGTTCCTTTATTTTCGACTTCATAATCATAATGAAGTTTTCCGCTGTTTAGTTTATGGCTAAAGTTGGATAGTTGCTTGAAAGCCAGTGTAGGCCTATTTGAGGGGGGGTGTATGATAAATTGCCATCCTCAAATAAGATATTGCACTAAACCTGTAGATAAGTAAGAGAACTAGAACCTTTACTAAGTAGAAGATTGGATTTGATAATAAAGTTAGCAGTGCCTCACCCAGGGCAGGGTCTCTGTGGACAGAGGGGATTCTCTTCCTTAATTAATAATCTAAACAAAATAATTGGAAGCAAAAAACTACTGCAGCTAGCATAAAACATTAGCAATAAGTATGTAGGTGCACACCATAATGGTAATTTTGAGTTTTAGATAACAAATTACATGTAAGCATGTTACTAGTAAGCTAGTATCCCCAACAAGTATTGGCATTCAAAGCACCCAGTAGCCAAGGAGTAATGAGTGATATAAACCAGTATTCACAAATGCAAATTGAACCAATGAAGGTTTACAGAATAGTTTTAAGGTTCATCATCAATAATGCCGCGTACACACCATCACTTTATGTCAGGGGTGTCCAAACTTTTTTTAAAGAGGGCCACATTTGATGAAGTGAACATGCTCGAGGGCCGACCGTTTTTGCCTGACATTCTTTGAACATTTAAAATTTGATCTAAGTGTGTTCGTCCGATCACTAATACACTGCCCAACAAGAATTCTCCTGCCTTTGTGGCTGTGTGTGGTGAAGAGATGAGCTCAGACGCAATTTTTTGTGTCGTTTTTCAAAACGTTGTTTTTTGTGTCAATTAAAATGATCGTGTGTAGGCTAAAACGACATTTAAAACAAAGTTTTTAAACCCGTGCATGCTCAGAAGCAAGTTATGACGCGAGTTTGAATGGAACAGAGTGCCGTCGTACGTGCTGAACGTAACCGCGCTTTGCTAGAGCTTTTGGGAAAAAACGATGGTGTGCATGCTACATGAATTTTGAAAAAAGTTTGAAAAACGATGGTGTGCATGCTACATGAATTTTGAAAAAAGTTTGAAAAACTTCGTTTTTTTTCATCACATAAAACATCGTTTTTTTCATCATATAAAACATCGTTTTTTTCTATCACAAAAAACGACCGTCTGTAGACTGGACACCTGTGAATATATGGGCAGCACCATGTCAATAGCAAAGTCTCTAATGGGCTAAGAATGAGATTATTTGTCCAAAAAGGTATCTATGAGGCTTATTTACTAAAGACAAATATGTTCACTTTGCAAGTGAAGTTGAACTGTTCAAGGGAAATTGTCACAGAATTGAGTGAATGTGGCGATATTTTCCTTTGCAAAGAAAACCCAATCACGTGCAAAGAAGATAAAAAAAAAACACATTTATGAATGTGCATCATTAGATAATGGATGTCAACAGAGCTTCACCACATTCACTAAGCTCTGGAGAAAATTCTCTTGCAAAGTACAACTTTACTTTCAAAGTGATCCACCTATATGTATGACCCTAATAGAGGTTGAAGAGAGCAAAATGGATGTTCATATGATAGATGAAATCCAGTGTAACAATCTGAGTCCTCAATAAATGCACTCTGTTAAATGGAAACCAACGTAAACACTCATTCTTGTGAATGTAAGGCCAAGTCTGACTGGGTGCTGTAAAGGTGTATGAAAGCATAGAAGAACACAGGGGGTGCATAGGCCTAGCACATTATCCTCAATACCTGTTTTTATTTAATAAAATGGAGGTAAATATACTCACAAACTAGTTCTTGTGTTATAGCATTATCATAAAAACATCTGCTTAAAACTCCACATGCGAAAATCCACAACACTTGTAGTTACATCTGCTTAAAAAAGACCAATTAGCATTAGGTGAACTATATCTTGTGGGGGGGGGGCACCACCCCCTGCGTTGGCAATATTGGGCATATTCTTATTCTCTAGTGGTATGGCGTTTCTGTTCCTATCATAATTTTCCCCCCTTGAGAATGTATCTATACCAGGCAACTTTCCCATTCTTATGGCCCCTTTTGTCTCCCTCCCAGGAGATCGCCCATGGGCTCTTTTTTTTTCTTCCCATTTGGTGGTCCTCTTCCCTGTCTTCCCCTTGCAGGGTGATTACCTCCTCTATTACATTCCTTGTGATACAGGGATGCTCCATTGTAGCTTTGTTTCTGGCCTTTACCTGGTATCTCATGTGGTTTGTGTGGTTTATGTGGGGGTCTCCTATATTAATTTCCCTTAAATGAACCTCCTTCCATATTCTGTGTTTCAAGTTTACTCCTTTCTTGGTTATTCAGAAATTCTGATGTATCCAAATCTCCAAATGAAATAGTAATGAATAGTAACAAATTTCATTTGTTTATTCGTTTTTTTTTTATGAATTCAAAATTTTCAGAACAATTCAGATTGTTTCGAAAAATGAGTGTGGAAGGGTTGGACCCCTTTAACCTCTTCCCATCCCGCGTATAGTAATCTGATGGCTGAAAGGTGGCATCCCGGTCCTGAAGTAAACAATGCCTCGGGCCATGAATAAGCTCTAAAGGGCAGAGTGAAACATTTTGGGCCATGACTTGGCTGGAGTCTGGGCTGAAGCTGTCAATTATAATAGAGACCTCCATTCCCAGTTGATGCCTTCTATGTGGAAACGAGTTGGGTGGAGCATTAGCCTTTGACGCCATCGCGCTGAACAGCCATCTGGCTTGAGCAACGGCTGTTTTAAATTAGTTTCTAACTGTTCTGTTTTTTTGGATGTAACCTTTGCTGTGTTTTTTTATGAATAAACCTATACTACACCATGAAGCCTTCCTTCTTTGTCACTTACTTAGTGAGATCATCCAGGACCATATGGGATTCAGGATGATTCCTGTTTGTGGAAACCTCCTTTTCTCTTGAAATCAAGTTTCCCGCTGGAAGAATCTTGCCGCAACCAAAGGAGTTTTTTCTTCCTGGATTGAACTACAGGTGGATTGTATTCCTCCCGGAAAGGCTGATGCACAGGCGCCCGTGATCTCTATAATTTGAGATCCTACATATCCGGTAAGCATTCATATTATTCTTCTGGCTTTAGAACATCAGAATACCAAAGTATTGGAAGATTTTTGAGGTTCCACATCGTGGCCACTTCAGGCTGTGTATTTTTATGGACTTTTGTTTGGTTCATGCACAGTAAATATAATTTTTTTTATATATGTTCACATCGTTTGTTGAATCTCTTTTACACTTTTATCAGTATAATTTTGTATTTGTTTTAAGGACTTTATAAGATTCACTATTTCATTTCTTTACACATATTAATCAAAATTAGGGATGGGCTATCTGTTCGAGTCGAACATGAGTTCGACTCGAACATTGCCTGTTCGCCTGTTCGCCGAACAGTGAACAATTTGGGGTGTTTGCGGCAAATTCTAACACTCTTTAAAAGTCTATGGGACAAATCAAAAGTGCTCATTTTAAAGGTTAATATGCAAGTTATTGTCATAAAAAGTGTTTGGGGACCTGGGTCCTGCCCCAGGGGACATGTATCAATGCAAAAAAACGTTTTAAAAACTGCAGTTTTTTCGGGAGCAGTGATTTTAATAATGCTTAAAGTGAAACAATAAAAGGGAAATAATTCCTTTAAATTTCGTACCTGGTGGGTGTCTATAGTATGCCTGTAAAGTAGCGCATGTTTCCTGTGCTTAGAAAAGTCCCTGCACAAAATGACATTTCTAAAGGAAAAAAGTAATTTAAAACTACTCACGGCTATAATGAATTGTCGGGTCCCTGCAATGCAGATCAAAGTCATTGAAAAAAAATCCATCACCAGGCCCTTTGGGTCTGGTGTGAATATTAAGGGGAACCCTGAAAAAAAAACTTGCATATTAACCTTTAAAATGTTCATGTTCGTGTCCCATAGCCTTTAATGGTGGCTGCAAAAAGCGCCTAGAGGCGATTCAGTTTGCATGTGTAGCGCTATACCAAGTCACTCATTCATTCACAAGTGCAAATTGCACTTGAAACTGCACTGAAAGTGAACTTGAAAAGGCAGTGACTGTAGATCTGAGGGCGACATGCAAGGGAAATAAAAAACAAAATTTTAGCTTGCACATGATTGGATAATAAAATCAGCAAAGCTTCCCTTAATTTCAGATCTACCCCTCAGATTTACAGTGACTGCACTTCCAAGTGCAATTTCAAGTGCACTTTGCACTTGTAGTGCAAAGTGGATTTGCCTTTCGTAAATAACCCCCTTTGTGTCTCTTGTATCATTAAAGCTGGGATGAGCTCAGTCCTTGCCAGCACTCCAAGTGGTGTACTACAGGAGAGGAGCTGGCTGGAGCCTTGAGCAGCACCATATTTATTGTCTGGTCACAATGCCCCAGGCTTGGATACAGAGAATATTTTACCAAGTAACGAGAGAAAGTCATACAATGAAACATCCCAAAGATATCATATCCAATAACAACTGGAATGAATCATTCCTTGTAAAAAAAAAGGGGGGGGGGGTTATAAAGGCTTTGTACTAAGTTAAAGTAACACAAATATTTTATTACAACAAAATTTATATTAAAATTTGATCACCTGTGTCCATATAAATGCTTAAATAATACAGAGAAACATCATAATAAAACCATAAAAGTTTCTACAAAAAAATCCAGAGCTGATGCTTGTGTATTCCCGCTGAATTGAACATTAGCCCCTGCATCAGGTTTGGTGGTAAGTAGCAGGGTCGTTTTTAAGGCAGGGAAAAAGGCTGCCCTGGGCCCTGTCATTGTTGTTGGGCCCAAAGTAGCTGCCTCATACTTGCAAACTATCCCAGTTTAAATTCCCTTGTCCCTTGAAATTTTAGTCCTTTGTGGTGTCCTGATATCTCAGTGTGAAGTGCTGCTACTAATGCTGCCCAGCTCTGCCCTTTTGTTGTGAACAGATGACTCACCTGCAGACCCTGGGCTAGATTCAGGTAGGGGCGTGCAATGTTACAGCGGCGTAGCGTATCGTATTTACGCTACGCCGCCGTAAGTTAGAGAGGCAAGTGCTGTATTCACAAAGCACTTGCCTTCTAAGTTACAGCGGCGTAGCGTAAATGGGGCCGGCGTAAGCGCATGTAATTCAAATGTGGATGAGGGGGCGTGTGTTATGTAAATTCTTGGTGACCCGACGTGATTGAAGTTTTTTACGAAAGGCGCATGCGCCGTCCGTGTACATATCCCAGTGTGCATTGCTCCAAAGTACGCCGCAAGGATGTATTGGTTTTGAAGTGAACGTAAATTACGTCCAGCCCTATTCGCGAACGACTTACGCAAACGACGTAAAAAATTAAAATTTTGATGCGGGAACGACGGCCATACTTAACATTGCGTGCGCCTCCTAATAGCATGAGTAACCTTACGCCGAAAAAGCCTAACGTAAACGACGTAAAAAAATAGCGCCGGGCGTACGTAAATTTGTGAATCGGCGTATCTAGGTCATTTGCATATTCTACGCTGAAAACGACGGAAGCGTCACCTAGTGGCCAGCGTAAATATGCACCCTAAGATACGACGGTGTAAGAGACTTACGCCAGACGGATCTTAAGCTAATGTCGGCGTATCTTGCTTTCTGAATACAGAAAAAAGATACGCCGGCGTAGCTTTGAATTTACGTGGCGTATCTATAGATACGCCGGCGTATTTCATTGCTGAATCTAGCCCCCTGTGTTTACATGTAAATAACCATCATTTATATGTAGATAACAGGAGCATTCATGTAAATAGCTGAGGTCGGCGGCATGCATATGTAAATAAAGGCGGCATTCATATGTATATCATAATCATCTGCACTGAAGAGAGCATAACCTCTAGCAACCAGTCAGTAAGTGGTAATGATATGCTGTAACCTCTGGCAACCAATCACAATCACTGCCTGATCTAAAACAGTAAACTGATTTTAAGTCTAGCTGATATTTATTTATTGTATGTCTCAGAGCAAGTGAAGAGCAAAATTGCATTTCGGGGCCCCAATAAAATTTTTGCCTGGGGTCCAATCAACATTAAAGACGGCCCTGGTAAGTAGTAGTAAAACAATTGGCCCATCATTGGTGTCAGTGGAACTGGAAGAGTGAAAGAAATGGTTCCTCATCGTTGGTAACAGTGGGAGGAATAGTGCTCCATTGTTGGTGTAAAAAAAAAACAATAGACTCAATTGTACTGAATAAAGACAAGCAAAGGGCCACATTCAGCCTGCAGGACACAATTTGCAGACCCCTGATTTAAAACAATATATTTGTTATCTAGTTCATAATTAAAAATAATTAAAATATCTTGCATGTGAACCTTCTTTAGTGGCATGAAAATAAAGATGATTTTCTTTTAAAGTTTTAATTTTCCAATCTGGGAGAATGAGAGGAGTAAACAAGTCAGTTATTACTGGAATATAAATTCTCTGCCATTAATTAGGCTGAATAAAGTAATGACTGAACATTTTTCCAAGCAATTCTCTAATTCCATCTAAAGCTGCAGACAATATCAAGATAACAAATCTTAAAGATGTGTTTGTTATATCAGCACACCAGCGAAGGAGGTATGACTGATTTTTCTGACATTCAAATATCCCTCATTATGATTAAAGTGAAAAGAAATTACATTGTGAACTTGAAAGTGATACTAAAGTGATACTAAAGTCTTGTTTCATTAGGTTTAAAAATAATACACATTATACTCAATGTTGCCAACCTACCAGATTGAAATTTACTGACACAACACCCCAAATTTACTGGCACAGCCAAGTTCTTACTGGCATTTCCAACAGTTACAAAATTACAGTTTTAAGTGCAAATTAGAGTATTTAGCCTACACAAATACAATATGCAATTAGCAATATGATTTAAGGTAGATTATAACCCAAAAACATATTTCTTATTTTATTTTCGATATAGTAAGTACGTAGCTCAGGAACAGGAGACAGGAGGGCAAGAAATTAGAATGGGCGGCACACACACATAAAATTGACTCTCATAGTGACACTGACAGCAGTGTGCAGCAGCACAGATGATGAGACCTCCCCGACACGACACGTCTCTCTCCAAGCCGAGTGGTCTCTCCAGTCCACTCCAGTCTAAACAGCACTGACGGTCCTGGTCTCAGCCTGCCTTTCTCCCATACCGCAGACCCGCATGCGAGGCTCTGGCCTCTACGGCTTAGCTCCATTGCACCGTGACATCACACAACATGCTCAGGCACCGCCTCCGCCAGAGCCGCCCGATCACACTGTAGTAAGCACTCAGATGATCTCAGTCAGCTTTGGACCAAGCCAAGTGTCACAGCCATATTTTTTACTGTCAACCTTTTACTTTTACTGGCATTTTACTGGCAGGAGAAAATTGCCAGTTTTTTACTGGCTTTCAGTAAAAATATTGACGGTTGGCAACACTGGTCATACTTACTTGCTCTGTGCAGTGGTTTTGTACAAAGCAGCCCTGGTCCTCCTCTTCTCTGATTTCTCTCCGACGCTCCTGGCACCTCCCTCCTGCCATGTGCCCCCAGAGCAAGCAGCTTGCTATGAGGGCACCCGAGCTGACCCACTGCTCTGTGTGCCCCCCCCCTCCTCATTGACTGATTGTCAGCAATAGGAGCCAATGGTGCCCACTGCTGTGTACAGTAAGACTCAGGGATATTTATTGCAGAAAAAGCCCCAGACGAAGACACGTGATCCCGTGTCGTAACGCGTAGGGATTGGATGGACGTACACCTGGAGTGACGTAAGCTGGCGCTGTGGACGCCGCTCGTTTTTTAAAGTGCTGCACCATTTTATTGTGTTTTGATGTAAGCACAGGTTTTTCTGCAATAAATATCCCTGAGTCTTACTGTACTTCACTATTGGAGTCCCTCCTTTTGTTCTCTCCCTTGTTCCATCCGGGTCTGAGCACTATCTGGATCAGCTGAGGAGACGGTTTACCTGCTTATAAGGAGGATTGGCTGAAACTATCTATAGAGGACTGCCAGTGAGGTTTATACTAGATGCCCTTTACTATCGGCCTGGAGGTAAGAGTCCTGTGAGCCCAGTAAGGGATACGTTTATGCATCTGTCAACCATCCTCATCTGATTGAGTGGAAATTCATTAATACCAGCAGTTCCATTTGGCAACACCTATTTATTTATTTATTCATTTATTATAGGACTATTTTGCACATCATCACTTTACATTTGGCATTGGTGATTTATCGATATATGTACCTTTATGGGACTTTATTGCACTTTATTGTTGGATTCACTCATTCATTGAGCTTGCGAGCTCTCCTATTATTATTCACACATTACTTTGAGTTTTTGTTTCTTTTGTTTACACTTACCATGTTTGTGTGATACGTTGCGCAGAATCCCATTTTTTATTGAGTGGAGCCTTGCAGCTTCACTGCCCATTTTCTACTGCTCATGCACGAGTCACGCAGCACTTTGTGAATGGCCAGCTGTGTTCTGGGACACACACAGGTCCCAGAAGACAGCGTGGGGGCTTGCCGCACAAAAAGGAAATGACATCCTGCGCTGCAGACCGGATGGACCGGAAGTACAGGCTGTACTTCATAAAAAGGAAATCTAGAAGAAAAAAATAATTTTTAGTATCCAAAAAAAAGGGGACAGGTGGTCTTTCATTTAAGATCACCTCTCAAAAGAGGGTGGAACTCCACTTTAAGTATCCTTGTAATGTTTACCTAAAGCATAACCTCAATGCCCTGCTCCCTGGAAGCCATTCCACCGGTTCCAATTTGTTTAGATACTTAAGGAAGAACTCTCTCCAGAATTAAGTGAGAAGTTAGCAGAGTATTTTAAGCAAAAAATAATAGACATAAGAAATAATATACCTGACTCTTGTTATACAGAAAGTTCTCCTGTATACAAAAGGGTACGTTTTACCTGCTTTTCGGCGGTAACTAGTGCAGAGATACTGACTATTCTCAAGTCGCTTAGAGCTTCGTCGTCAGCGCTTGACCCCTGCATTGCGCAGCTGGTGAAGGACTCGGCTGTTACCTTGGCACCGTTTATAGCAGACAATATTAACATGTCTTTTGCTATTGGAACAGTGCCAAGTATTTTGAAGCAGGCGGTTATAATCCCCTTGTTGAAAAAGGCTAACGTGTTACGGTCCGATCTAAGTAATAACCGACCAATTTCGACCCTGCCTTTTTTAGCTAAAATAATGGAGAGAGCTGTGGTGTGGCAACTTCAGCCGCACTTGGAGTCCAATAATATTTTTGATGAATATCATTTTGGATTCCGTCCTGGTAGAGACACAGAGACTACCCTGATTAAAGTTAAAGATGACTGCCTATGGGCCATGGACAGCGATGAGGCTTCAGCGTTAATACTGCTGGATTTGTCGGCTGCATTTGACACTGTAGTTCATGCCAGACTTCTGGAAAGGCTGGGGTCTGTGGCCGGGCTTGAGGACATGGCACTGACATGGATGGCCTCATTCCTGCAGAATAGAACTCAGAGGGTCATGCCGCGTACACACCATCGTTTTCTGCGATGGAAAAAAACGTCATTTTCAAAAACGTCAATTTAATTGACCGTGTGTGGGCAAAAACGTCGTTTTCTGTCTTCTAAAAAACGACAGAAAAAAATTGAAGCATGCTTCAATTTTATGTGTCGTTTTTGGCCGACGTCGTTTTCTGTGTTCTAAACATTGACCGTGTGTACGTAAAAACGTCGATTTAAGCCCGCGCATGCTCAGAAGCAAGTTAGGAGACGGCAGCGCTCATTCATGTAAAACGACTGTTCAGAATGGAATCAGCACATTCGTTAAGGTGTTTTTCAGCTTATAGACAAGAAAACGAAATTTAAAGCACAGTCACTGAAAATCACGAATCGTATCTCACCAAACTTTTACTAACACGCAGCAACACGATATCAGCAAAAGAGGCCGTCTTCCGCATGGAAACGACCCTTTATAGTGACGTCGTGCGTGATTGACGGAACTGCGCTGTGCTAGAGCGTTGTGAAAAAGCGATGGTGTGTATGCTACGTCGTTGTTCAAATTGAAGTTTGAAAAATGACGTTTTTTTTAAAGCACATAAAGCGTCGCATTTTTCCATCGCAGAAAACGATGGTGTGTACGCGGCATAAGACTAGGGACGTATTATTCATCCAATAGCCCCTTGTCCTGCGGGGTTCCTCAGGGTTCGGCGCTATCGCCGATATTATTTAATATCTACATAAGGCCGCTACTATACAGTATATTATTCGGCGCCATAATCTTAGCTTTCACGTTTATGCAGACGATACGCAGATTTATTTTAAGCTGCCTAAAAATGAGGAAGTCCAGGTAGATTTGGCATCCTGCCTGGAGGAAATACAGTCCTGGATGGGAGCCAATTATTTAAAACTTAATGGCTCAAAAACAGAATGTATTATTATTAGTAATCAGCGCAAAACCAGTTTGACTGATTTTCCTTCTTGGCCAGTTTCGTTTATGCCATCCCCAACCCCGGCTGCCCAGGTTCGGGACTTGGGAATCATTGTGGATTCCAAATTGTCATTGAAGGCACAGGTAAATCAGGTGGTAAGCGCATGTTACTACCAACTGAAACTCCTGCGTTCTACATTGCATTTCATTGACGAGGTGGACAAAGTCCACGTGATTAATGCTTTTATTGGTAGTCGGCTGGACTATTGTAACGCGCTATACATGGGGTGTTCAAAAACCCTTCTGCATAAGCTTCAACTGATCCAAAACGCTGCAGCTAGGTTATTAACTGGTGTGGGTCGTAGGGACCATATTACACCTTCTCTGAAAGCCCTGCATTGGCTACCGGTTGCTGAACGGGTTTTGTTCAAAGTGGGTTGTATCGTCCACAAAGCTATCCATAAGATAGGCCCAGGGTATTTGCAAGAAAAATTTACCTGTTACGTTCCCAACAGATCACTGAGATCTGCTGATCAGGCAAATCTGACTGTCCCTAAATTTAGAAGAACTAAATGTGGAGGGAGGACGCTGGATGCGCAGGGTTCAATATTCTGGAACTCTCTACCTCTATACATAAGACGTGAGAAGGATTTATTAAAATTCAGGAAGTTTTTAAAAACTTTTTTATTTCTTCAAGTGTATGGCCCTAATTAGGGTAAGATAGTAGTATTTTTTAGTTCTTTTAAATGTTATTATGTGGTTTTATATTGTTATCTTACAGTAATGAGAGATGTGTTTTGCACATGTATATGTTGGTTCTATGAGCGCATCGAGGCCTTCTGGTAATGACTGCGCTCCCAATAAGCATTTTAATAAATAAATAAATAAAAAACCCTACATACCTTAAGCCTTGTAAACACCATCAGAAAATCATACAAAATATAATGCTTTCAAAGCGATCGTACGATAACCTGATCACCAGTACACAGCTTTAGTCTGAAATTATCCGAAAGGACAAACACAAAAACTTTTCTCATACAATACCAGATCGCACAATTTTCACCTCCACTTTAAGCAAGCAGACAAGGTACCAAAACAGCAGGCAGAGTCAGATCACTAGCTGGAGTCAGCAATGGGTTATCAGGAACAAGCAAGAATAAGTCCAAAACAGGCAGGACAAACACAGAAGCAAGCACAGGATCAGGTCACAGACATAGAAGCTGACAACCACTCAGCAACCCTCTGATCTTTGGAGAGACTTTTAATTGGCAGTGGGCTCCAAATATTTCCACTTGCTCATGCTAAATGCACATGCGCACATGTGCAAGTTAGGGCATGTCTAGGTGTCACTCGAGACATTTTATACACATGCACATATCTTAATGCCCGACTGTGCATACGATTTCCCTGACAATAATGTTCTAAATTTAAATAGTGTCATGGTATGGCGACAAGTTTAGAGACCAGTAGCTATAGCAGTAAGGAAACTCCCACCATCCAGGTAGGTTTATAATAGGTCACCATGGTGGATGATGTGGTCTCACCTATGGTGCAGAGTCTAAGTACTACCTAGTATTCACCAGAGCTCCTGATAGTGGAGAAGGGTTTTGCTGTGTGTTAGTACCAGATCACAGTCCTCAGGATCAGCCCACCAGGAAGTGAGCAAGCAGGGGTCCAGATGCAAATATAACAGGTAGGGATCAAGCAGAATTCTAGTCAGTAAGCAAGCCAAAGGTCAGTAACAAGTGGTAGCAGTTTGGGAGCAAAAACACTTTCACACTTTAAATAAAGTCACCATGCAGACAAGGGGCCCCAGTAAGTTGAAACAAGCAGACCAGTATTGTATTGTATTGTGAATGCTGCAACTGTAGGCCATTGTCTGTCCCCACCGAAGCCTCATTAAAATATGTGCTAATAAAAAGTGGCGCTAAATATAGAATGTGCAAAACTTCCCAATTAGATTGTCCAAATAATAAATCATAACATTACAAGCTGTGCAAAATCAGGGTATATAGCATAAAATATATAATCTAAACATCATACGAACAATCATATACATAGTGAAGGAATAAAGACAATTAGCCGGATTCACGTAGGACTTACGCCGACGTATCTTCTGATACGCCGCGTAAGTCTACGGATGCGCCGTCGTATCTATGCGCCTTATTCAGCAAACAAGATACGCCTGAATCTTGTCTTCATACGACCGATGTAAGTCTCCTACGCCGTCGTATCTTGGGCGCATATTTACGCTGGCCGCAAGGGGCGCTTCCATTGATTTACGCGTCGAATATGCAAATGACCGAGATACGCCGATTCACGAACATACTTGCCATTCATGCCATTTACGTAAGGCGTACGTGAATGGGGCTGGGCGTAGGTTACGTTCACGTCGAAGAATCTCATAACCAGAAAAATAAAACTTAATTGAATGATCCGGAAGGCTCCATGATCCATCCTCGCCTCCTCAGGAAGGACAATAGCCCAAGGACAAGAAGCCACACTTAGGACACCTTTAGAGGGGACAGAGAAGCAGCACCTGCTGCATAATCCCAAGTAAGGAAAATATGTCAAAATATATAAGAAATAGGGTCAAATTCCAAACCCTTCACGGACTCAAACAGTGCCAGACAGATTGTAAACGTTTTTCAATGTTTATATTAATTAGAAAAAAATCCATCCTATTATATATGAACAAAACTACCTTAAATAATATTATCACTGCGTTAAAATATCAAACAGTCGGTATATATTATTATTAATGATTTTTTGTGGAAAAATATCCAAAAAAGGATAATGTGATGAAATGTGCTTCAAATATGCCCATAAAAGTGCAATGAAAATTATAATAATGTGCTAAGTGAAAAATGAATTGTGAATTATAGCAGGAATTGTAAAAAAGCAAAAACAATAAATCATTGATAATAATATATATCATGCAGCCTGCTCTGGAGAGAGGCAGCAGCCCCGTCTCCACCTGGACCCCTCTATCTAGAACAAGACTCCAAGCCCATGCGCTCTTCAGATATAAATACAGTAACCCAACATGCCTTGGGGCACTTCCCCTTCTAATTGGCCAGGGCCTTTCTACATTCATGACATGAAACACCCAAAATACCCCTTTTAGCAAGAGACACACAACCGGTTTTTCCGTCGGACTAAACTCCGAAGGTTTTTCTGACAGAGTTCCGACAGAATTCCGCTCAAGTTGTCTTGCATACACACGGTCATACTAAATTCCCGACCGTCAAGAACGCGGTGACGTACATCACTACGACGAGCCGAAAAAAATTAAGTTCAATGCTTCCGAGCATGCGTCCACTTGATTCTGAGCATACATGTTTTTTTTAGTCTGTTGGAATTGCATCCAGCGAACGGAAATTCAGAAAATTCGGAAAAATTGAGAACATGTTCTCTATCTAATTCCATCTGAATTTCTGATGGAAAAAGTCCAATGGGGCATACACACAGACGGAATATCTGATGAAAAGCTTCCGTCTGACTTTTTCCATGTGTGTGCAAGGCATAAGGGGTTGATTTATTAAAACTGGAGAGTGCAAAATCTACTACAGCTCCCAGCAGATACCACTTAGCTGCCATTTTTTTTTTTTTTTAAGTTAGAAGCTGATTGACTACCCTGCACAGTTATACCGCATTTTGCATGCTCCAGTTTTAGTAAATCAACCCCTAAGTTGTCTAGGTGCACTCAGTGAGGAAGCTGGAGATTGGGAGTTCTGTATTCATGACAAGCAAGAGTTGTTGTTTTTTTTGGGGGGGGGCTTAAAATATTTATGTGATTTGGTAATAATAATATGTGCCTTATTGATTAATGTGAGGTTTGAATTTTAATGATAGATCCCCTTATACAGCGTATAACTATTGTGTTGCATTTATTTGCATCTATTTATATTCATAGGAATAGGTGGTGATGGAGTGAGCAGAAAAAAAATCACTACCCACTAATCCATTTATCATACTCTCATGCCCTCCAGTTATAGTGAACATTTAAAGCCTTGATTGATTTTTATGGTTGGTTATTGATGGGGACCTTGCAGACTAGGATGAATGGCAAATTGTACTACCTAAAGCATAATCAAGAGTAGAGTGGAATATAAACATATCCATGCCTTTAAGATATATTTAAAGGAAACATTAGAAATACCACAAATAGTTTCCATGTTTTCTAGACCTTTTGCATGTATTATTGCATATATAATAACAACATAAATTCAATACATTATAATAAAATAAATAAAAAATATAAAAGGCACACATCATAAACACTTACATTCCATTTTTTTTGTTTTACTTTATTATTCCCCAAGGATTACTATTGTTTTGGGTCTCCTATTAATATAATAAATCTTGTGTAGGATCTCGGAACAGTGTATATCTAATATCTGTTTAATTTTCCTTATTAAAAAACACATCAACTAAAATGTATTTTACTCAACTTTTATAAAGAAATAAAATTGCACATAGTTAGATGTAACAATTCTCTGGCTAGCACTGAAAGCATGTTACAATTTAAGTAAGAACTGAATAACATCATACTGTACATTACAAAGTGAGCTTATTTTTGCTATGCTTTTCAGACTTGTGATTTATTAACATAATAGTTCATGAAAGTTTTTAATTTCTCTTTTACTATGTGGTATGGAACGCCATTTGTTTTATTTAATAGTGCTTTAAATTTTATTAGCACTTTGTTTGTTATTTCTGATTTTTAAGTGTATTATTTATATTTTACTATGTTATCTAAAAAAACTAATGGTTTTCTTAGTGTTAGATTTCTAAGCACTTACTAGCTATGTTGCTTTTTATTTTTCTGTGTTCATTATGCCAGTTATGTTTATGTTTTTGTTGTAACCTGTTATTTAAATGTGTACTTAGTTTATAATATCTATAGTCACATATATATATATATATGTTATAAATTTAGTATTTTACATATTATATTAAGACAAATCTATATGAAATACCAATCTTTAAAGTTGTGTTAAAGTGTATTCATTATATAAAATGGTTTAATTTTACATTATCATTATTGTTTTCATTATTACTATTTATATTAATATTATCCTTATTTGAATAATAATAATAGTTAAAATTATGATTATTATTATTTTGTTTTCAATAGCCTGATTGATGTCGACATATAAATGTATATAGTTATAAGAAAAATAAAGAACTATTGATATTAAAAGCTTTTGTGGTGTTGTAATGTTTTTAGGCTTTATTCATATCCTCTGTGTTTGATGTATTTTGACATTTGATTTTATCACAATTCTACGTCTTGTGGATTAATTTATCTAATATTAATGTTCTTGTCTGAGAATTCACATCCGTCTCATATTATGGAAAGGCTTAATCAACTTGTGATAGGAGGAAAGGCTGTAAATTAATTACTGTATTGCCTGGGGAATTCATCAAGGTGTTAAGAAACTTTGACAGCTTATAGTGTACAGGAAATATTTAAGATCACAGAAGTGATAACAGTCTATTTTGTAAAGATCCCACACCATCTCTGAAGCATTAAGCTATAGGTTTGTACTGTAGAGCCACAGATTTGTTACTTATGGCACTTAATGCTTTGCTGTTAAATAAATAAATAAATAAATCAAGATTTTTTATTTATTTTTTCCTTGTCAAAAGTTTTTATTGATTACACAACAAATTGAAAGTACATTAATTACTTATACAAAAGGGTTCAATTGATAAAGCTCTTTGCTGTACAATATTACATTTATAAATGAGTAACATAAAGTATCTTATCAGTATTAATCAGATAAACACAACCTAAATAAACAATGGTAATTAACATACCCATGCTTTCGTTGATATAGTAAATATCAAAACCACCAGTAGTTATAACAGAAGGATTATAAGTGTACAGGTCAGGTGCGCTTTGGAGAAGAGCTGGGAAATTTAAAAAGGAAAGATGGGAAAGTAAAGAGAAGAAAAAAAGTTGAAAGACAAAGAAAAAGTTCACAAGGTCGATTCAGGTACCAGTACAATGCAAAATCAAGATTTTAAGACATTTATATTTCATATGTATGTCAACACATACAATCCACATGCATATTCGCACTAGTGACATGGCATGTTTTAATGCTTCAACCTTACTGGCCAAGGACACATTATTGAATTTTATCCCTCTGAGGTTAATAATACCTTTACTGTAAAAGCCAAGTGTAAGCTCCTCACACTGACAATCTTACAAAAAAAGCTATGTGAGTTGGACATACTGGGGCAGATCCACGTACCTTTGCACCGGGTGCAGCGTATCTAAGATACACTACGCCGCTGTAACTTAATTCTTTTTTATTTTAACTGCGCATGCGCCGTCCGTGGGGGTATCCCAGTGCGCATGCTCGAAATTAACCCGGAACAAGCCAATGCTCACGATGGTGACGTCATTCTACGCAAATCTCTATTCGCGAACGACTTACGCAAACAACGTAAAACATTCTAAATTGTATGTGGGAACGACGGCCATACTTAACATTGAGTACGCCTCATAACAGCAGCTTTAACTATACGCCGTAAATAGCTAATTTGCATACTCGACGCAGAATTCGACGGAAACGCCACCTAGCGGCCGCCGGAAAATTGCAGCTTAGATCCGACGGCGTACTGTCGGATCTAGCCGAGATGCCGTCGTATCTTGTTTTGAGGATACAAAACAAAGATACGACGCGCAAAATTTGAAATTACGCAGCGTATCAAGAGATACGCCGGCGTAATATCTTTGTGGATCTGCCCCACTGTATATGTAATGGTGTAAAGCAAACCAGCTAAATTAAGACATTAATAACATAATTTGTTATATTTTTTAAATGTTTTTCTACTAATTTTATAACTGCCTCTCCAAAAACTATTTTTTTTTTCTTATATGAACTTGCTTACTAATGCTAAGTAAGGTGTTATCCACCATTGGAAGTATTAGAATAACTTATCTTCCTGGATTGTAGCAATAAGATTTCCCCTTTTATGAGCAGTTAAAAAAAATATATAAATAAAATGCCCTGATTGGTTGCAGAAGGAAACAGCACAATTTCTGCCTTTCAGGTTCACAAAGAGCATTTCGATCTGTAAAATCAGTTCCCACATTGGCATTTCTTGATATGTTTAAAAGTACCTAGGTGTGGCACATATTCTCATAGCTACTCGATTGATCATCACCAAAAACGCCTCCACAATTTCTGAAGTGGTACATAGGGTTAATACTCACTTTCACTATAAATGTATTATTGCCCTTAATTCTGATAGCCTAATGTCATTTGACTACACGTGGTCTACATGGTCTTGCATGTTTGTTTGTCAGGATCGGTTAATAGAGTGTAAACGACTCAATCTTTCCCTATGGTGCACTGAAACCTGTTTATTTTCTTCCCTACTCTTTTTTTTTTTATCCTGCTAATCCAGTTTCTTTGTTTTCTCTTCATATTAGAATTGTCACATATAGTGCTTGAGCACATAACCAATTAATAATTTCCATCTGCAGCAATGGGTTCCCGAGATTGACACATGTTGTGCAACTGATTATCACCCTAATGTGTTTTTTTCATTATCTCACTTTGTCTTGATCATTACTATGTGGAGCAAATGATGGCAATGCTGTTTGTCTTATGTTTTGTTATCTTTCAAAACTTTTCAATAAAAACTATTGGAACATAAAAGTACTTAGGTAAATCTTTTGAGAAGAAATAGTATTTTGTATCAGCTGAAAGCTACACGATATTATGATTTATTTTATTTTTTGGTATTCTAAGCATTATTTAATAACATTTATCATGTAACTGTTTAGTAATTGAAGATGAAGTAGGATAAAGGTGTGGCCTAGTCACAAAAATATATATGGAATAATGAAGGTGGGATACAATATCACTGTGGGCATGGCCAATGTGTAATAAATTGGAGAAAGAAAACATACAGTACATTGGGTTAAAGGGGTTGTAAAGGTTCATTTTTTTATTTTCTAAATAGGTTCCTTTAAGCTAGTTCATTGTTGGTGCACTTACCCTTTCCTCTGATTTCCCTTCTAAATGTTTTTTTCTTTGTCTGAATTTCTTACTTTCCTGCTCCTACCCAGTAAGCTTGCCCCCACCATCCGAGCCGTTCTGGCTGGGGGTTAGTCAGTGTGCTCGCCTCCTCTCTTGCGACTACATCCCTGTGGGGAGATGCTGTGTTTAGAAAATAAAAAAACAAACCTTTACAACCCCTTTAAGGTATGTGTATAAGTGGCACTCACTAAAATAATTACAAATAAAGAATGACTAATACAAAGTGCAAAATTGCATGTGCGATAAAAAAAAGTGTAAATTCAATAGTCAAATAGTCCACAAAAAACAGTAATAAAAATAAAGTGCAAAAAAAGTGTACAAAAAAGAGCAACGTGCAAATTGTGCAATATAATTTCAAAGTCTGATGGATATTCCAAAATAAAGTGCAATATTTTAAAGGAAATAAAGGTGAACTTCAATAAACATGTGATAACCATCTCCTCCACCAACATCTGTGATCCACCACAGGTGTGCCCCAGCCTCTTACCTCAAAGAAAGACCCCAATAAGTCTTATGGTGCTTCTGGTCACTGCAGACCATTAAGAAATCCTCTCTTTGTAATATTCCATAGAGTAGTGATATATGGAAATGACAATGAATCAAGGAAAACTGATGTTCCTTCTGGGTAGATAAACTCCTTAGACTCAAAAAACAAAAAAATACATAGTGTAGTAATTAAAAAAAACATTTATTCAATAGTAGTAACTCATATAAAAATTCACAGTAGTCAACATCGATCAATTCATGAACTTCCGGTCTCAGCTGTAGAACGTCACCTGCCTCCTTCTCAAAATATTACAAAGAGAGGATTTCTTAATAGTCTGTAGTGACCATATTGCACTTTATTTTGGAATATCCTTCATTAGACTTCGAAATTATTTTGCACAGTTTGCACATTGCTCTTTTTTGCACTTTTTTTTATTACTGTTTTTTTTTTTGACTATTGAATTTACACTTTTTCCATCACACATGTAATTTTGCATGTTATATCCATCATTCTTAATTTGTAATTATTTTACTGTGCGCCGCTTACCGTATACACTCACCTACCATAATTCAGTACTGTGGGGACACACTTGATTTTAAGTTGGCTGCAGCTCTATATATATTTGATTGATTGATTTGCACATTAGGCCAACAATTACCAAATACATTACATTTGGTCACAAGTTGTGTCCACTGGACATACACAAGAAAATATTTTCTTATTGTTTGTGTCCATTTATTACATTGTTTCCTAATTAATTTACAGTTCTTTATTCCCTCTGTGTTTAAATATTACTACGAAAAACACAAAAAAGTATAACATATTTTACTTTCTTTTGGTGGCATTTACTGTATATTTTCTTTTTTTTGTACATTTGAAAGCCAGAATCTGCATGCTCTGTATCTAATGAAACACTCTCATGTTATGAAAGAAATTTCTGTGCAAACAGTCTGGAAATTCTGATGTTTTGAATTACCATTTCATCTTCACTGAAAGGTTTTTAATTTTATTTGCAAAGCTTCAATGTTCCTGTGACGGCAAACAGCAGAGACGCTTGGTGGCTGCTAAATATCAGACTTTCACTTCTCATTAACAAAATCAAAACCAGGACAATTACATACTCTCTGTAAATGATTTTCTTCATTACCACCAGAATTCCTGAAATGACACAGTGGTGGCTCCAGTTTCGTTGGCTCTGGCAACATCAAAGACTGCGTTATATTTACAAATTCAAGACCATAGCAGTAAGCTTGAGTTCCCTTTCAGTAGACTTTGGAGCTCTGGATCATTTTATTACTTTGAAAAAACTTTAAAACATATCTAAAGTTATCTAAACTCAAAACTTTTTTTGGACAGAGGAAGGAACAGTTCGAACCCTTACTTTCTGTTTTTGACTACACCCTGTTGTCAAATTTTCCCTTTATTTCCTGTTTAATAGATACAACAGGAAGTAATAGGAAATCACTCTAAAGTGATAGAATCCATTCTTAGATAGTTGTTTTCTAAACAGGTAACAGGTGTGCCTACTACAAGGATTTCTGTTCTCTATTCCTGTCCTGGTAACAACTGTAAAATGTTGGATTTACAGTCAATATCTCTTCTGATGACAATAGTAATTGGGACAAATATAGTAAACAAACCCAGCACTCTGCAAACTAATCAAGTAATCTAGTTTCATCCTAACTATCCCATTAAAGTATATGTAACTAGACATGTGCATTCGTTCTCGTTCGAATGCATTTTCATCCAAATTTCGGGTATTTTCTTTTTAACAAACTAAAACGAACACGCAGAATCCAAAATCTGAAAGATCCAACATAAAAAAATGCTTGTTTTTGTTACTACAACAGTTCGATATAGATAGGAGATTCGACATGACGCTGACAATAGCGATCTGTGTCTATCGAATCTACGGTTGAATGTGCCTAACCCTAACTCTATTAGTCCATGATTATTCTACATAGAGAGGAAATATTCAACATTAAAGAGACAGTGTTGGGGTAGGCCATTCGAAATGAATGATGAAGATTCGACGAAGCAGCGAAAAACATACAAATGTTGAATCTGTCATTGAAGGCTTATGGTGTCTGTCAAAAGTTCTAAGACGATTCGACAAGCAGCTAAACTGTACAACGCCGCAATCGTACATTTCCGGTCAAATGCTCCGCCCGTGCCCCAGATGACGTCATTGTATGACGAAATGTACGTCGGGAAAGGAGACGTATTGACGTGTGGCGTTACAGTGCTGTGTGGACGGGCGTTCGTGAGAGCCGGCCGGCTTTACCTTTTTATCCCATGCTTTTATGAAGAAACCATGTTGTAAGTGCAATTTTTCTATTAAATTTATGTTTATCTTACGGTACATCACTATTGTGAGTATTATTTCTTTCTGGGTTCACACTGCTACCCACGCATACCTGGAGGATCCCACATACCGGTGTTTGTTGCAGTTCCATAACAAGGCCCGGCTGGGGTTTACAGCCGCAAGCTGGTTATGCTTGCCATCTGGTAAGCTTGCATCCCTTACGGTGATCTTTATTGGTGGTGGTTTATCAGCATACGATTCACTTTGGAATTATTCATTGCACCTTTAATAGGACTTCCTTATCAATGAACGTTTTTACTGTCTTCCATTTTTGATTCACTTCATTGGATTTTGTAATTTTTTCACATGTTATTTAATTTCTATAGCGCAACTACATTTTTTCTTCTAGAAGAATAAGAATGTTGGTTGACTAGTAATAATTTATAAATATATTTATTACTAGTGTCATACAACATTAGAATTCTTCTATAGCTTGTAGGTGGAATATTCGGCCTTAAATGTACAATTGCGGCGTCGTACAGTTTAGCTGCTCCGTCGAATCTTCTTAGAACATTCGACAGACACCATAAGCCTTCAATGACAGATTCGACCTTAATTAATTCGATTTTCGGACGAATGCATTTTTTAACAAAACTAAATAAATAAAAACAAATTTCGGGAGTAATTAAAACAAAACATTTTTTGGATGAAAACGAAATTCCTAAACAAAAAATGTTAGTGTGCACATGTCTATATGTAACCTGTAACCCATAACATGTTAAATATACCACTGAAGGCATTTTGTTACACAAGTTTGATACGGGGAAACAATACCTATTGTTCTGGTCAGAAATGCAGGGCTGTCCTGTGTCCACTGTACTTTTCCTGTGTAATTTCAAGGAGTGGAATTATCTCTCCTAATTTTTATTTTGAACTTCAAAACAATTAGTCCCTGTGTCGTGGAGATGATAACAGTGGGAGGGTTTTCGTGGTTTACCAAAAGACAACTGGGCAGCGCTGACATCATTCAGTTCATAAAAATGCTGTGCGTTGTCTGTACATATCAAGGAATTAACAGCTGAGTGTATTTTTGAGTAGTGCAGTCACATTTCTGCACTTGCAGGGTCTTGGCTAAAGCCTACCGCCCTTTTACTGCGGCAGGTCAGCTCTATTGCGCGAAACAACATACCTGTAGGTAATTTTGTGCAATAGACACTGGGGGGCGCACACGTGCCGCCAGAGGCTTGTTCGCACTGATTGGACACGGGGATGCCAATCAGCGGGTCCGGCCACGATTGTTCCCCAGAGAGGCAAAACGTTCTGATAAGGGAGAATATAGAAAGCTTGTGTTTCTGCTAAGCAGGAACACCAATCTATGTCTTCATCCAGACAGACCACCCCCCACAGAGTTAGCAATCACCCCCCACACAGTTAACCCTTTGATCGCCCCTGATGTTAACTCCTTCCCTGCCAGTGTCATTAGTACAGTAACAGTGCATATTTTTAGCACTGATCACTGTAATGTTACTGGTTTCCAGAAAAGTGTCAGGAGAGAGTTAGGTGTCCGTTTTGTCTGCTGCAATGTCGCAGTCCCACTAAAAATCGAGATTGCCACCATTACTAGTAAGAAAAATGAAGAAAGAAAAATGACAAAAAAAATACCATAGTTTGTAGACGCAATAACTTTTGCGCAAACCAATCAATATACACTTTTTGGGATTTTTTTTTACCGAAAATATTAATACATACTGGCCTAAATTGATGAAGAAATTTGATTTTTTACATTTTTGTATTGGATGTGTTTTATAGCAGAAAGTAAAAAATATTGTATTATTTTTTAAATTGATGTTCTTTTTTTGTTTATAGAGCAAAAAATGAAAACCGCAGAGGTAATCAAATACCACCAAAACCTATTTGTGGGAAAAAAAGGACATCAATTTTATTTGGGTACAGTGTCGCACGACCGTGCAATTGTCAGTTAAAGCAACGCAGTGCCGTACCGCAAAAAATGGCCTGATCAGGAAAGGGGTAAAACCTTCCATGGCTGAAGTGGTTAAACTCTAAAATAAAAGTTAAAATAAAGTTTAATAGAACACGCATTCCACTGCAGCCTTACTTCCCCCAAACTGACAGCAGCCCACAAACTAAAACTGTGCATTTTAGCATGCTGTGCTGTGAATAAGCCCTTAATCAATAGCTTTAAAGTGATTGTAAAGACTTGTTTAAAGATAAATAACAAACACATTATACTTACCTCCTCTGTGCAGTAAGGCCCTCTTTAGCTCTCCTGGCCCCTCCTCTGGTGAGTGCCCCCTCAGCCAGCAGCTTGCTACTGGGTCACCCAAGCCGAGTCAAAGCTCTGTGTATCCATTCAGACACGGAGACCTGACCCAACTCTGCCCCCTCTATCCCCTGATTGGCTGACTGATTTTGATTAACAGCTGTGGGAGCCAATGGTGCCACTTCTGTGTCTCAGCCAATCAGGAGGAGTGTCTGGGACAGCTAAGACACTCGTGGACATCACTGCAGAGTGAATGGGGCTTAGGTAAGTATTAGGGGGTGCTGGGAGGGCTGCTACACACAGAAGGTTTTTTATCTTAATTCATAGAATGCATTAAGATGAAAAACCTTCTGTCTTTACAACTCCTTTAATAGCTCAATGTTTGCTTCATCTGATGCCTTTAACTGCTTTTCAACAATAAACACATAAGCTATCAATGTACAAAGTTCAGTCAACTGAAAACAGTTCCCACTGGTAGCCATGGTTACGGTTGTGAGACAGTAGAGGAAATATGTGCAGTAAATATATCTTTATAATGTTTAGAACCACCAATTGAGACCTTGTGTTCAAACAGAACTTTACAATGTTAAAACAGAAGCTGTCTGTTGTATAAAAAAGGAGTTGCCCATACTGTGTACACAGGAGGAGAACACACTTACATTAATTGGCTGTGAGAAAGTTCTCTTGTCTATTCCATAACTTACAAAGGCTTTTCTATTGTTAAGAGATAGGGTTAGATCAGGTTTCAATTGACTGAGACAAAATACAAATCAATGCCTAGTAACCAAGGTTAGAGCTGGCTCAAGTCCTGAATGTTACCTCAACTTTCAGAGGCGAACTTAGTTGAAGTAATAAAAGCTTTAAGGGAGAATTATATGTGTGTAACAAATATAAAATGGACACTCTAAAGCAGGAGTGTCAAGCTAGTGGCCCTCCAGCTGTTACGGAGCTCATGTCAGCTGATCCTGAACCTGACGACCCACCTTATCCTGCCAACCCTCTGCCTGCTGTCCAGTCTGAAATCCTGGTACCTGCTGCCCAGCTTAAAGTTCCAGTACCTGCTATCCAGTCCGATGCACCTGCTGTTCTTCCTGTTGTGCCAGCACCTGCCATTCTGTCTGATGTGCCAGTGCCTGTGCCCGTTGCCAGTCTACAGTTCCAGTACCTGCTGCCCAGCTCAAAGTTCCAGTACCTGCTATCCAATCCGATGCACCTGCTGTTCTGTCTGATGTGCCAGTGCCTGTGCCCTTTGTCCAGTCTAAAGTTCCAGTACCTGCTGCCCGGTTTGAAATTCCAGTACCTGTTATCCAGTCCTATACACCTGCTGTTCCTCCGGTTGGGTCACCGTCTGCTGCCTGGCTTGATGAGCCGCCATCCACTGCCCAGCCTGATCTGCCACTGTCTGCTGCCCAGCCTGATCTGCCACCGTCTGCTGCCCAGCCTGATCTGCCACCGTCTGCTGCCCAGCTTGATCGGCCACCGTCTGCTGCCCAGCCTGATCTGCCATCGTCTGCTGCCCAGCCAGGCGGCCCGGTTCCTGCCTTCCAGCCTGAGGTACCTGCTTTCCAGCCTGGTGTCCTGGTTCCCGTGTTCCAGCATGGTGTCCTGGTTCCCGTGTTCCAGCCTGGTGTCCTGGTTCCCGCTTTCCAGCCTGGTGTCCTGGTTCCCGCTTTCCAGCCTGGTGTCCTGGTTCCCGCCTTCCAGCCTGATGTGCCCACCTTCCAGCCTGGTGTCCTGGTTTCTGCTTTCCAGCCTGGTGTCCTGGTTCCTGCTTTCCAGCCTGGTGTCCTGGTTCCTGCTTTCCAGCCTGGTGTCCTGGTTCCCGCCTTCCAGCCTGATGTGCCCACCTTCCAGCCTGGTGTCCTGGTTCCTGCTTTCCAGCCTGGTGTCCTGGTTCCTGCCTTCCAGCCTGATGTGCCCACCTTCCAGCCTGGTGTCCTGGTGCCTAGCTTCAAGTCTGACATGCCTATCTTCCAGTCTGACGTGCCTGGCTTCCAGTCTGACGTGCCTGGCTTCCAGTCTGACGTGCCCGGCTTCCAGTCTGACGTGCCCGGCTTCCAGTCTGATGTGCCCGGCTTCCAGTTTGACATGCCCGGCTTCCAGTCTGATGTCCCGGTGCCTGCCTTCCAGTTCGATGTGTCACCTTCCCAGCCTGATGACTTGGAGTTTGCTACCCAGCCTTATGATCCGGTGCCTTCCGCCCAGCCTGATGTCTTGGTACCTGTTAAACCAGTTCCGGATGCTCAGCTTGCCGCTGATTTTTCCCTGTCTTATCTTCAGCCTGACTATGATGCTCTCGTTTTGTCGGCCCCCGAGAGGTTTATACATGTTGCCCTGCCTGTTTTCACCTCTAGATCCAAACTTCCAGACCCTGGTGGTGGTAGGATGCATGCTCCGTTTTCGGACTCGGGGGGCTTGTCTCCCAATGGGTTAAGAGACTTTGACCGGAAGACTTGCTGCTGTTCTGTCTGATGTGCCAGTTCCTGTGCCCGTTGTCCAGTCTAAAGTTCCAGTACCTGCTGCCCGGTTTGAAATTCCAGTACCTGTTATCCAGTTCTATACACCTGCTGTTCTTCCGGTTGGGTCACCGTCTGCCCAGCCTGATCTGCCACTGTCTGCTGCCCAGCCTGATCTGCCACCGTCTGCTGCCCAGCCTGATCTGCCACCGTCTGTTGCCTAGCTGGATCGGCCACCGTCTGCTGCCCAGCTTGATGGGCCACAGTCTGCTGCCCAGCCCGATCTTCCATCGTCTGCTGCCCAGCCTGGCGGCCCGGTTCCTGCCTTCCAGCCTGAGGTACCTGCTTTCCAGCCTGGTGTCCTGGTTCCCGTGTTCTAGCCTGGTGTCCTGGTTCCCGTGTTCCAGCCTGGTGTCCTGGTTCCCGCTTTCCAGCCTGGTGTCCTGGTTCCCGCTTTCCAGCCTCGTGTCCTGGTTCCCACCTTCCAGCCTGATGTGCCCACCTTCCAGCCTCGTGTCCTGGTTCCTGCTTTCCAGCCTGGTGTCCTGGTTCCTGCTTTCTAGCCTGGTGTCCTGGTTCCTGCTTTCCAGCCTGGTGTCCTGGTTCCCGCCTTCCAGCCTGATGTGCCCACCTTCCAGCCTGGTGTCCTGGTTCCTGCTTTCCAGCCTGGTGTCCTGGTTCCTGCCTTCCAGCCTGATGTGCCCACCTTCCAGCCTGGTGTCCTGGTGCCTAGCTTCCAGTCTGACGTGCCTAGCTTCCAGTCTGACGTGCCTAGCTTCCAGTCTGACGTGCCTGGCTTCCAGTCTGACGTGCCTGGCTTCCAGTCTGACGTGGCCGGCTTCCAGTCTGACGTGGCCGGCTTCCAGTCTGACGTGCCCGGCTTCCAGTCTGACATGCCCGGCTTCCAGTTTGACGTGCCCGGCTTCCAGTCTGACGTGCCCGGCTTCCAGTCTGATGTCCCGGTGCCTGCCTTCCAGTTCGATGTGTCACCTTCCCAGCCTGATGACTCGGAGTTCGCTACCCAGCCTTATGATCCGGTGCCTTCTGCCCAGCCTGATGTCTTGGTACCTGTTAAACCAGTTCCGGATGCTCAGCTTGCCGCTGATTTTTCCCTGTCTTATCTTCAGCCTGACTATGATGCTCTCGTGTTTTGTCGGCCCCCGATAGATTTATGCATGTTGCCCTGCCTGTTTTCACCTCTAGATCCAAACTTCCAGACCCTGGTGGTGGTAGGATGCATGCTCCGTTTTCAGACTCGGAGGGGCTTGTCTCCCAATGGGTTAAGAGACTTTGACAAAAAGACTTTTTGGGACCTTTCCGCATTCCACATGCACTACCAGGGCAAGAGAAGAATGGAGTGTCCGGAGGCCACTCCTTGGGGGGGGAACTGTCATGATCTGTGTCATGGCTTTTGTCACCTGCTGGTGACACTGTTTCTCCCAGTAACAGGAGTGCAGTTCTGGTGTCCACCAGCGGGTGTCTCCCATGGGATGGACTCCTCTCTAATTAAGGTTCACTTAAGGTGAACTGCTACAGGTATATAAGCCCGCCCTTCACTGCGGTTCAGGGTTTCAGTATTTTCCTGTCAGCCTTGTTCCTACCTGACCAGATACCTGTAGCCAGTTTGTTTCTGATATGCTCCCCGCCCTGTCCTGGACTCTGTTTCCCCCTGTCTCACATCCCTGCCTGACTTTCTATATATTCTCTTATTTCTTGTATATATTTGTTAATTAGTTTAGGTGGCTTTGAAGTTTGCTGTGTTTATAGTATGCTTGCTTGCCTTGTGGGTTTTCTGTTTTACACGGGTGCCTTAATCTTAAATAAATACATATTTTCCCACTTATCTCGGTGCCTATTTTACTTGGTGCAGCCCTCTGATCTCTTAACCAGTATTGGATGCCTGTGTAGACATCCTGACACCACAGCAAGTTGGCATTCTTTTGCTCCATGAGAGGTTGAAAACTCTGAAGGACAAGGAAAGTCACCCGCATCTCCATAACATTGGAAGATGAACATAGCACAAATCACCTTCCCTGTGTCCTCATGATACATGCCATCCCCCAACAAAACTGGAAGGCAATGTAAGATCTTCACTCACTCCAGATTAACTGAGAGAGGCATTCCTTTGGTGATGAAGCACCAACTAAAATCTTGCTCAATGCCACTTTGCATAAGGAACTACTGGGATCATAGCCAAAAGGACCCCCAGAAGATTAAGATATTGCTGAGATTACAGGGAAGCATGATTCTCGAGCCTCTCTATCTTCTGATGAATCTTACTTTATCCTGAGGGATGATAGATTATCGCCATAATAGTGTGGAACTACAACCCAAAGGTGCACCAAGTTCTGAGTTGGTCTTTTTTTTGGTATTTATCAGCCATCCAAACTTTGCTAGATAATAAAGCATTCAATCCTGACTGATTATTAGTTCATCCCTCATTGACCCAATAATGAGGTGATCATCCAAATAATGATGCAGCTGGCCTCCTGACTCCTGGATAATGGCCTCCTGACTCCTGGATCATGGCCTCCTGACTCCTGGATCATGGCTACCAGACTAATAGAACTAATAGAACTAACTAGAATATAACTAATAGAACTTTTGTAAAAGTTCATGGAGTGGTAGTGATACCAAATACCAGAATTGAAAGGTATGATATGCATCTTGAATATTTCTAGGAAGAAGCCAGTAATTTCTGTTGATAACTTTGATTATCCTTTTGAACAGATCTTATAAAATCTTACTTGCAATAACTGATTGAGCACCTTCAGATTCAACACTAGCTTGTAGCCCTTCTGCACCTTTGGAACTAGAATAGAATGGAGTAAAATCCTTGTTTCCTCCTGGTACACATCAGGAAGAATTGCTTCCCCAACTTCCAAGAAGTCTACATACTCCAAAATGTACACTCTGTTCGCTGAAGAACTGGAAAATTCTGGTTACTGTAAACACATTTTCTGAAAGTAATGCTGGCCATACACTATACGAAAAATTGGGCGAAAATCGGTCCTTCAGACAGTTCGTTAGTTTTTTGACCAGTTAATGGGCACAAAATCTATAATCGTTGGGATTTTTTTGAGCCGAAAAAATGAAGGACGAGTTTGGAAATTTTCTGCCGAACGAACGATAAATCGGAAGGTTAATGTGTTTCCCGTCCGAACTTTCTGCACTAGGTATATGTAAAAAAAACGAACCAATTTTTTTTTATTTATGTCCACTGAACGATTTATCGGTCACTACATGATGGCACTATCGTTTGCGCTCACGACCAAACGTTCGTTTTTGGAAAGTTAGTACGGATGATTTTTCGTGGAGTGTATGGCCAGCATAAGGCCTCTAAATCCAGTGTTTAGCCTCTTTTAATAGTGGTCAAAAATAACTAGTCTCTCACCTTGTCTGCCCAAACTTCTCTAAATTTTTTGGCCCTTACTGGGAAAGCCTGAATGAGTCTCATTTAAAAATGATTTTCCCAATTGACAGGTAGTAGCAGTTGACTTAGCCTTGTTGAATTTAGGAAAGGTATTCTGTGTTCCTCCCTGGTATATTTTTCCCCTGCACTGATCTTTTGTCCAGAAACGACAACTGCTGCCTCTTGTACCTATTCTGTGGGATTGGGGCTAAATTGTTTTTTAAGTAAAGAATCCACAGCCACATTCCAAAATTGAAATCATAGAAAAAAAAAAAACAAAGGGAAAAAACTGACCCCTTATTAACACTTTGAGGATTTTAAAGGCTGTGTAATTAGGAATGAAGTAACACAATACTTCATAAACTTTATCACATATGCATAATAAAAGAGCTCGGAGGTCAAATGAGGCTGTACAAATTATCCACCATAAAACAATAATCAAATGTTGGACAGCCAAAAGTAGTTGTTCATAATACTAAGTGGTTTGTTCCAATGTATTTCGCAGGCCATAGCTACTTCATCAGGGAAACAACATAAATATCATCCACAATTATTGCCAAACTTGCATATCCAAATCCAAAGGGATGACTTATGAACAGCGTACCAGCCAACCCCCAGCTGAAACAACAAGGGGTGGCAATACAGGCATTGTGGGTATCGGTTGGCCTACTGAGGAAGCCCAATAGGTGGGAGGAGCCGAGCCCATGACGTTATACCATCGATATTGAAGAATCAGCGGTGAGCTGAGGATTTTTAATGCTTGTTTTTAAAGTGGAGGTACACTGAACACAGTTTTGGAAGATTGTTTCAATTGTCACGTGTTGAATCTTTTAGGTGGAGGGAAATAAAAATAAAAATAAATAATAAGTTGGTTGCATAAGTGTGCACACCCTTAAACTAATACTTTGTTGAAGCACCTTTTGATTTTATTACAGCCCTCAGTCTTTTTGGGTATGAGTCTATCAGCATGGCACATCTTGACTTGGCAATATTTGCCCACTCTTCTTTGCAAAAAAACTCCAAATCTGTCAGATTGTGATGACATCTCCTGTGCACAGCCCTCTTCAGATCGCCCCACAGACTTTCAATGTGATTCAGGTCTAGGCTCTGGCTGGACCATTCCAAAACTATAATCTTCTTCTGGTGAAGCCATTCCTTTGTTGATTTGGATGTATGATTTGGGTCGTTATCATGCTGAATGATGAAGTTCCTCTTCATGTTCAACTTTCTAGCAGAAGCCTGAAGGTTTTGTGCCAATATTGACTGTTATTTGGAACTGTTCACAATTCCCTTCACCTTGACTTAGACCCCTGTTCCAGCTGAAGAAAAACAGCCCCAAAGCATGATGCTGCCACCACCATGCTTCACTGTGGTTATAGTGTTCTTTTGGTAATGTGCAGCGTTGTTTTTTGTGCCAAACATATCTTTTGGAATTATGGCCAAAAAAATCAGCCTTGGTTTTGTCAGACCATAACACATTTTCCCACATGCTTTTGGTAGACTTCAGGTGTGTTTTTGCAAAATTTAGCTGGGCTTGGATGTTTTTCTTGGTAAGAAAAGTCTTCCATCTTGCCACTCTACCCCATAGACCAGACATATGAAGAATACGGGAAATTGTTGTCATATGTACCACACAGCCAGTACTTGCCAGATACTCCTGCAGCTCCTTTAATGTTGCTGTAGGCCTCTTGGCTGCCTCCCTGACCAGTTTTCTTCTCGTCTTTTTATAAATTTTGGACGTTCAGTTCTTGGTAATGTCACTGTTGTGCCATATTTTCTCCACTTGATGAAGACTGTCTTCACTGTGTTCCCTGATATATCTAATGCCTTGGTAAAAAAATTGTACCCTTCTCCTGACTGATACCTTGTAACAATGAGATCCTCTCTGTGGACCATGACTTTTGCTGTAGGATGCGACTAAGAAAACGTCAGGAAAGACCTACTAGAGCAGCTGAACTTTATTTGGGGTTAATCAGAGGCACTTTAAATGATGGCAGGTATGTACTCACTCCTATGTAACATGAGTTTGAATGTGATTGCTTAATTCTGAACACAGCAACATCCCCAGTTATAAGAGGATGTGCACTCTTATGCAATCACATTATTTTAGTTTTGAATTTTTACTTTCCTCCCCTAAAAGATTTCAGTTTGTTTGAATTGTACAGTTTATAGGTCACATTAAAGTTGGGAAAAGTTCTGAAATGATTTATCTTTGTCTCATTTTTTTACCTCACAGAAACCTGACATTTGAGGGTGTGTAGACTTTGTATATCCACTGTATAGTCAAGAGAGTCTTTTATATTATATTTCAAAAGTTATATGAATGAATTCTGCTGCACTGTAATATATAGAATACAGGCATTGGCCACTCAGAGGGGAAACAGGGGCCCTGACCGGGCACACCACAGCAACAGATATTCAACAATACAGGCATCCACCAGCAGCCGCTACAGTCGTTGACGTGGGGCTAAATTATTGCCTGTTACCTCTTTTTATAGCTTTTTGAATCCAAGGTATTCCCAGAGAGCTTCTTTCTATTATATGTGATATATGCCTATATCATAAATTCATGTGTATATATATATATATATATATATATATATATATATATATATATATATATATACTGCATATGTGTACACACACAAACACAATTTTATGTTTCTTGCAAACAGTATGATAAAAGACAAGTAAGGTTCTACAGGGAAATGCACTGAATAATTAATTTAGTTTACAAAATTGTACTCTCTTTATCAAAGCACAGGGCAATAAGCATATTTATGTAAACAGATTTATGGGTGGTTAAATGCCGTTTTACGCAAAATGTATTTGATTGTTATCAGACAGTATTATGCACACAACACAGATGTTGCAGCCCGAAACGGAAAACACACTCTGTTTATATGTAGCAACTTCAGAAGAGAAATCATTTTGTCCATCCCGATCCAACGTTGAACAGCTTAGCATTCTCAAATGCATATATACACAATTTTTTTTTTTATGTAATGAAACATCTGTGTTGGAGGAGCTCGGTTTGTGATTACACTAGCAATAAAGTCATGGGTGAAGAAATGCATTACAGTGGATGTTCTAGGAAGAAGAGTGGAGCAGTCTTATTTAATAAGGAAAGTGAAAAGCAATAATGATGTGCAAGGTTCAATCTCAGCAATGGCAGCCAAGGGCTGTGACAAAGGAGCTATGGAGTGATGCTCACATAAATGAACTGTAATAATGCAATTTATTTATGTGTCTGTGGCTGCAGCTGGCCAGTGTGTTGAAAGACTAGTTTGGATGGCCCATTGCTTCCATACACAAGTCTGTTTGGGACCCAAGGCCAGACTAGTAGGCCTTGAAATGTATGCAAATTAAATTTTTCTTTTTTATCTTTTAGTTTTGGATAGAGTAGGGAAGTTAGACACTTTGTCAAATATACATTGCTGCCTGAGTATCTGCTGAGTAAGATCGCTCTCTCTCTCTCTATTTGTGGTGCATTCTCTGCATAAAGGTAAAAAACACCCCATTACCTATCCCAGGCAGCCCCATCCCTAAACACTTACCTTGCTTATGTCACCACTCCAGTGCTGTTTCAGCTGCAGCACTTCTCCTCTCTTTTCCTGGTCTAATAGGAGACACTGAGGCCTCGTACACACGACTGAGTTTCTCGGCAAAAAACAGCAAGAAACTTGCTGGGAGATATTTTTTTGCCGAGGAAACCGGTCGTGTGTACATTTTCATCGAGGAAACTGTCGAGAAACTCGACGAGCCAAAAAGAGAGCAAGTTCTCTATTTCCTCGACGGGAGTCTCAAATTGGTCGAGTTCCTGGTCGGGCTGGTTTCCGACGAGAAACTCGAGCGTGTTTATGCTAAGAAACCTGCGCTTGCTCAGAGTAAAGTATGAGATGGGAGTAAAAGTAGTATTTGAAATGGAGATAACCCTTTTTTTAAGCTGTAACAGACTGAAAAGTGCAAATTGTCTCTTAACAAAGATTAGCAAAACCAGCCCCAAGAGTTTAGCCAGTGGAATCGAACTTCCCCTGCCGTTGTATGTGTTGTATGTTTGAGAACGAGGAGATTTTGTCTTGACTGTGTGTACGCAAAGCAAGCTTGTCGAGTTCCTCGACAAGCCTAACAAGGAACTCGACGAGGAAAACTATGTGTTTCACCCGTCGAGTTCCTCGGTCGTGTGTACAAGGCCTGAGTGGGACGGGAGCCATAGGCAGTCAAACTCTTCTGGGGAGGGAGCTGGGGAGTGGCTTACTGGCATATGTGTCCACAGGTAGGGGCAAGGGGAGGCAAGTGCCCCCCCCTGAAAGCAGTGATCGGCAAGGTGTCCGCTATAGGCGTGCGCACAGCTCTGCATTATACAACAGAGGAGGGGGCATGTTATCCACAGCCGCTCAATGCATACTGGCATAGCACACACCTGGAATCTGCACCATGTTCATAGCACATGCCTGGAATCTGCACCCTGTGCATAGCACACATCTGGAATATGCCCCCTGTACATAGCACACAACTGGAATCTGCACCCTGTACATAGCACACAACTGGAATCTGCACCCTGTACATAGCACACGCCTGGAATAAAGTCTGCCGTGTCCCCTTTAAAAATAAGTACTTGCGAGTCACAACTAAGCCCCTCCCCTTCATGACATTGCTAAAAGCGGGCGGAGCATGGGTGACCTTAAAATCATGCCCCCTTTCTTTTGGTAAATGATAACATATATCTCATATTTTTTTATTTATTTTTTATTAAGAAAGGAAAACTGGCCCAAAATAATACAAATACTATTTTTTCAAATTTAGGTGTATATTTCTTGCTACTACCATAACTTACCACCAAAGGACAACCCAAAATAAATTCTGCTCCTGAAGATCGCAATGAAACCACATACAGTGCCTTGAAAAAGTATTCACACCCCTCAAAATGTTATAACCAAAAACTTAAATGTGCTTAATTTGGATTTTATGTGATAAACCAACACAAAGTGGCACATCAGTGATAAGTGGAAGGAATATGATAAATGGTTTTCAAATAAAAAAATATCTGAAAAGTGTGACGTGCATTTGTATTCAGCCGCTTTACTCTGATACCCCTAACTAAAATCTAGTGAAACCAATTGCCTTCAGAAGTCATTTGATTAGTAAATAGAGTTCTGTGAAGCCCTCAGAGGTTTGTTAGATAACCTTAGTGAACAAACAACATCATGAAGGCCAAGGAACACACCAGACAGGTCAGGGATAAAGTTGTGGAGAAGTATAAAGGTTATAAAAAAAATATCCCAAGCTTTGAACATCTCACGGAGCTCTGTTCAATCCATCATCAGAAAATGGAAAGAGTATGGCACAACTGCAAACCTACCAAGACATTGCCATCCACCTAAACTGACAGGCCGGGCAAGGAGAGCATTAATCAGAGAAGCAGCCAAGAGACCCATGGTTACTCTGGAGGAGATGCAGAGATCCACAGCTCAGGTGGGAGAATCTGTCCACAGGACAACTATTAGTCATGCACTCCACAAATCTGTCTTTTATGGCAGAGTGACAAGAAGAAAGCCATTGTTGAAATAAAGAAATAAGAAGTCCCGTTTGCAGTTTGTGAGAAGCCATGTGGGGGACACAGCAAACATGTGGAAGAATGTGCTCTGGTCAGATGAGACCAAAATAAAACTTTTTGGCCTAAAAAATTTAGGTGGAAAACTAACACTGCACATCACCCTGAACACACTTTTCTTCAGCAGGGACAGGGAAGCTATTCATCATTGATGGGAAGAGGGATGGAGCCAAATACAGGGCAATCTTAGAAGAAAACCTGTTAAGCCCTGAACACACGATCGGTTTGTCCGATAAAAACAGACCGATGAACTGTTTTCATCGGACAAACCGATCGTATGTGGGCCCCATCGGTTTGTTTTCCATTGGTGAAAAAAAATAAAACATGTTTTAAATTTTTCCTATGGATAAAAAACCGATAGAAAAAAAACGATCGTCTGTGTGGAAGTCCATCGGTCAAAAATCCACGCATGTTCAGAATCAAGTCGACGCATGCTCGGAAGCATTGAACTTCATTTTCTCAGCATGTCATAGTGTTTTACGGTCGGATTTTTGACTGATGGTGTGTAGGCAAGACTGATGAAAGTCAGCTTCATCGGATATCCGACGAAAAAATTCACCGGATTAGATTCCATCAGATATCTGATCGTGTGAACGAGGCTTTAGAGTCTGCAAAAGACTTGAGACTGGGGTGGAGGTTCACCTTCCAGCAGGACAATGGCCCTAAACATACAGCCAGAGCTATAATGTAATGGTTTAGATCAAAGCATATTTATGTGTTAGAATTGCCCAGTCAAAGTCCAGACCTAAATCCAATTGAGAATCTGTGGCAAGACTTGAAAATTGCTGTTCACAGACGCTCTGCATCCAATTGACAGAGCTTAAGATATTTTGCAAAGAAGAATGGGGTAAATTGTCACTCTCTAGATGTGCAAAGCTGGTAGAGACATCCCCCAAAAGACTTGCAGCTGTAATTGTAGTGAAAGGAGGTTCTACAAAGTATTCAGGGACTGAATACAAATGCACGCCACACTTTTCAATTTTGAAAAACATTTATCATTTTCCTTCCACTTCACAATTATATGCCACTTTGTGTTTGTCTATCACATAAAATTCCCAAATACAGTTACATTTTTGGTTGTAACATGACAAAATGTAAAACATTTCAAGGGGTATGAATACATTTTCAAGGCACTGTGAGGATTCGCTCAATTCATCCGTTTAGCTCATTCAAGTAATAGGCCTGTGGCAGAGGCCCTAGAGCCAGGTCTGTGGCAGAGGTCTGTTCCTCCCAGCAATCTAAAGTGACACTTCAGCTGCCAGGCTTGTGGCAGAAGTCTGTCCGGGGGCACTCCACCCACTCTGGCTAGAGTCGCGACGAACAGTGACTGTTATTATTGTGCTTCTGAGAGCAGGATTGCGCTTTCTATATCCAGGCCTGATACCACAAGTTCTCTATCGCTTCATCAACCTTTAGACAACAATGAGGTAACTTTATACGCCGATCCCAACAACAAACCAGCGGCTCCTGCAGGGGTTAGCGCTACACGCATAATTGGTTATTCAAAATGAACATAGGTTTAAATATGTGCTAAGCTAAGAGAAAATTCACTTTGCCTTGGCTAAGTGTACAGTTTCTTCTCCTTAAGATAAAAAGTCAGAATTCTTTATCTGCATACTTGTTTTGGGTCAGTGAATCAGAAAGTATTGAAACCTAGACATGTGCATTCGTTTTCGTCTGAATGCATTTTCGTCTGAATTTCTGGGATTTTTGCGTTCATTTTAACAAACCATAACAAACGCACAGAATCCGAAATCCGAAAGATACGACAAAAAAATGCTTTATTTTCGTTGCGTCGCGACAACAGTTCGATATAGATAGAAGATTAGACATGACGGTGACAATAGCGATCTGTGTCTATCGAAACTGCGGTTGAATTTGCCTAACCTAACTCTATTATTCCAAGATTATTCGACATAGAGAGAAAAGATTCGACATGAAGATTCGACGAAGCAGTGGGCGTGGTCAAATGCTCAACCCATAGGCTATAGAAGAATTCTAGTGTTGGTTGACTAGTAATAATAATGAATCCAATATAATTATTACTAGTCATACAACATTAGAATTCTACTATAGCTTGTGGGCAGAGCATTCGACTGGAAATGTATGATTGCGGCATGGTACAGTTTAGCTGCTTTGTCAAATCTTCTTAGAACATTCGACAGACGCCATTAGCCTTAGATTCAACCTTAACTCATTTGTTTTTTTGGATGAATGCATTTTTTAACGAAACACAATAAATAAAAACTAATTTCTGGAGTAACTAAGTAAATGTATTTTTCGGACGAAAACAAAATTCTGTAACAAAATATTTCAGTGTGCACGTGTCTATTGAAACCACTGGTTCAGCATGACATTTAAGCAAATGGCAGATTGGCATTGGAAGACAATATAAGGCTCTCAGCACAGGTTTCTTTTAATTTTTTCCTAACAGAGTCAATCCAATGAGACCAATTATGTAGTCAAAGGGGCAGATCACATAGAAATAGATGGGCGCAGCGTATCAGAGATACGCTATGCCGCTGTAACTTACTTTTGGCCGGTCTAAATCCTGGAAGAATTTGCGCCGTAAGATATGGTGGCGTAGTGTATCTCTGGCGGCGGAATTCAAATCGGCAATTTGGGGGGCGTGTTTCATTTAAATGAAGCGCGTCCGCGCGCCGAATGAACTGCGCATGCTCCGCTTCTAAATTTCCCACCGTGCATTGCGCTAAATGACGTCGCAACAACGTCATTTTTTTTAACATAGACGTGAATAATGTCCATCCCGATTCACGGACGACTTACGCAAAAAAAAAAAAAATCTAATTTTGACGCGGGAACGACGGCCATACTTAACATGGCAAGTCTAACTATACGCCGCAAAATAGCAGCTTTAACTATATGCCGGAAAAAGCCGACTAGAGACGACGTAAGAGAATGCGACGGCCGCGTGTATGTTCGTGGATCGTCAGAAATAGCTAATTTGCATACCTGACGCGGAAAACAACGTGAACGCCACCCAGCGGACGCCAAAGTATTGCATTTTAGATCCGAAGGCTTACGAGGATGTACACCTGTCGGATCTAACCCAGATGCCGTCGTATCTTGGTTTGAGTATTCAAACCAAAGATACGACGCGGGTAATTTGAAAGTACGCCAGCGTATCAGTAGATACGCCGGCGTACTCTGTCTGTGGATCTGCCCCAAAGTATTTTGGGTTTAGATTTAATCCTTCTAGTGTGTTACTGTTTATGTGTTCAATCATTGACTCATTTTTATTCTTCTTTTAATGCACTTTTTAAAGTTACTTTCCTAAAAGCGTTCATACTTTCGGATACAGACCATCTAAATACCATTGCTTTGGTGACTAAATTAATCTCCAGGTTAAAAAGCATACACACACACACAATTTTTTTTATAATTACCAGGTTTGATTACATTCATTTTTGTAGAAAATATATCTCTGATGGACCCAGACTCGACCTTTCTCTTATTTTCCTTCCTCTAATTGTTACTCTCTTTTTTCTTGTGTCATTTATTTTAAGAACATTTTGCTCTCACAAGGGACATTTTGTCTGGTAGATCCCTGTTCTTCAGTCTGATGACTGAAACATGATTGATGGACCATCAGGTCAAAGATTCTTCATGTTTTTGGCAAGTTATATACTTAATTGTCTAAGTGCCCTATGGGAATATTTCATATGTCTATACCCTGCCTGTCAGAATGGTACTCCTATGTGGGTACATGTCTTTATTGTCATGTGTCAAGCACATTTGTGCAGACACTTGTCTTGGAAAGACTTACCTTGTCTTTTTTAATTGCATTGAAAGTTGTCCTTTTACATGGAAATTGGAAATTAGAATGACACAAAACTATTGCAGTTAGCTTTCCATGTTTACTCAAAAATATTGAAACAGAAAATATATCCCTGTTCTTCACTAATTTGTCCATGTTCATAGTAGGCAGCAAAATATTGCATCTAATGTTAGCGGTTTTGCAAACATCTGTATTACTAACAAGCACCTGCAGCTTCTACATTTCTATAAATATATAATTATCAAGAATACTTTTCAGAAATGACTCTGCTAGAAGAGTAAGTATAAATGTGTTAATTAAAGAGGAACTAAACTATGTTTAATCCTTATGCTGCTATCATTAACCAATAGGTAGGGAGGTATATTATATTTTCTTGTTTTAAATGTTTTTTTATATATTTTAGGGCTGTTACTGATCAAAATTTTTCTGTTCGATTAATCGTTTTTTTTTTAATCAATTAATCGACTAATTTCGATTAATTATAACGCACATACAGATCCAACTACTTTTAGCTGATCTCCTTGCAGGCTGATTCCCAGCGCAGCTACCAACCACTGGAAAAATGGATAGCAGGATACAAAAAACACACAAAGGCAGCCCTCAATGGGAATAGCATTAAAACTTTTATAGTCTTTAAGAAGGTAACCAAAAAAATATTGCACTGGAGATACAATCGATATAGCTACATAAACTGTAAAAATGGTGCGAGTAATACCAAACTGTACCAAAAGCAGTCATAAAAACATAAAGCCAAGTATGATACTGGTATAAAAATGTGTACAACGATACTACTGCTGAATCCAGATGAGGAGAGGTTATCATCAGTCCGTTGGCATGTAGATGTCCCATGAAGGGAACTATCACAACTCCCAGTGGATGGTTGTAGAATCCCAGGTTGATAGAGGTAAGTGTAACAGCCCTTGCGTGTGGCAGATAGTGAGGTCCCGCCGGCATGCAGATATAAAGGCACAGCAAAGGAGCCCTTCAGGTGGACACGGCAAGCCCCACCGGTGTCCGTGACGTTACTGGATCTCTGACGGAACTCCCTGAAGGCCCAGAAGCCGGCGGAGAGGTGAGTACTAATCAAAAGAGTTTTAATCGATCAAAAAGATTTTGATCGATCAAAAAAATTTAAGATTAATTGATTAATTAAAAGTTAATTTGCACAGCCCTAATATATTTATATATAAATATTTTTACATATTTCTTCAGTTGCTTCTGGTTTCTGGGCTAGGCCAAAATGATATCAACCATCATGGGCATTTTTTTGTATTTCATCTAGAGGAATGGGAGAGAATATTTTCTCTGTCTTATACTGTGGTAATAGGGATTTATGTAATTGAGTGTTAGGTCCCCTTTTAGACAAGTCCTCTAAGGTGAGGTGAAGTCAACAAGATAGGGAGTAATAATAAAATCAATCTTTATTCAATCCAAAGGAGTACATGAGTTCCACAATAGAGCCAACTACATGGCTCCATTTACTCATGTACCTATGTACTCCTTTGGATTGAATGGAGATTTATTTTATTAATACTCACCTTGTTGCTGACTTCACCTTGGAGGACTTTTGCGTGCGGATTTGAGACTGCTTGTCAGACACAGTGAGTGAATAGAGTTCTAGCCTATTTTATACCTGCAGTTGGGTTGTAGTGCCAGCACTTGATTGATTAATATCCTTTTTTAGACAAGACCTTCCTGTAGTGATGTAATGGGTGGCGTTATTACCCATTTATATGTCAGGTTGGGAGGAACCTAGTGCAGTTGGGGCATGAAAGCCAAAACCTGACGATGAAGTCAGCTACTGCAGGACAGAAGGTCAGAGTAAGGCAGCCTACACCCAGAAGCATTTGTCATGAAACATGGTCTAAGTCAGGGGTAAGCAACCTTCAAGAGATGGAGATCTACTTGAACAACACTGATGAAGTCAAAGATCACTGCCCCTCCACTGAAAAAAAGACAGTAAGCCTGACTTTAAAAAAACAATTATGATAAAATATTTTTACTCAGAACTAAAATAAAATAAATATTACAAGAGAGTGCAGGGTTTATGAGTGCGTTATGCAGAGAATGTAGGGTTCACCAGTGCGTTTTGCTCAGAATGCAGTAAGGAGTGTACTACGCTTAGAATGCAGGGTTAAGGAGTGCAATATGCTCAGAATACAGGGTTAAGGAGTGCATTGTGCTCAGAATGCAGGGTTAAGGAGTATGTTGCGCACAGAATGCAGGGATCAGTGGTGCCTTTTACGCTCAGAATACAGGGATCAGGAGTGCATTTTATGCTCAGAATGCAGTGATTAGAAGTGCGTTATATGCTCAGAATGCAGGGATCAGGAGGGCATTTCACTCAGAATGCAGGGATGAGGAATGCGTTGTGCTCAGAATGCAGGCATCAGGATTGCGCTGCACTCAGAATTCAGGGTTAAGGAATTAGTTTCATTCAGAATTCAGGGTTAAGAAGTATATTAGGCTCAGAATGCAGGGTTTAGGGGGGTGGGGGGTAATGTGAAAGATGGTAGAGGACACTGCTATGGGGTGACCCTGCCCATAACAATGCCCTCTGCCCCCTTAACATTGCCCCCCCCCACACACACACATACACAATGGTGTCCTCTGCCCCCCCATTCCCCATAAGCAGTAACCTCTGCCCCCATTCCCTCCCATAGCAGTGTCTTACCTTTTTCCACAGTGGAGACTGGGAAGAAACACAGTTCTGGGCAGAGGGCGGCAGGTGGCGGAGTCATTTTTCATATTAGCAAGCTGGTGATTGGTTGCTTATGACCACCCTGTGTCCTAGCAACCAATCATCAGCGGTTTAAATGTAAAAGTTAATTTGGTCGGCTCCGTCCCCCCCCCGCCCTCCATCCTGAGCTGTGCTTTCTGGATGGGACAACTGGATGGATGGGACAACGCAGCGGAGCCTGCTGGGAGGAAAGTTGAGGACCGGCACTTAGAAGGCGGGGGTCGGCAGAGCAGGAACCTGTTCACGTTCCACCTGTCACCTGCAGGCAGTCGACACGTGGACCGCATTTAAAAGTTTGCTAACCCCCCGTCTAAGTGGACTGGGATTCAAAAGACCCTTTGAGCCAGGCTAAGTGTTCTCTGGCATGAGTGCTAATCAACCTGGAATGTCTGGGAGAAGTGTGCAGAATCTAGAGGTGCAGCTGTAGCAGTCCTGTCTCTGGAAGGACATAAAGGGAATCATGAGCTGGATATATTAAGCCTAATGGGCAAGTCAGAGCCCTACCAGCAGCAGTGGGTTGTTGTCTTATCCAAAAAGAGGCTTGGGTGAATAGCGCCAACATTTGGCCAATCAGAAGCCCCTTTATACAGTTATATTGCTAGGGGGTGTTTTTCAAAGTGAGTTTGCAGGACACATTGATGTAATTTTATTTGACTAACTCTGGTCCCTATACATTAGACATGTGCAGACTGGAATATTTTGTTTAGTTTTTTAGTTTTCGTTTGGAAAATACATTTATTTAGTTACTCCCGAAAATCGTTTTGATTTATTTCGTTTTTCGTTGGGGAATAGCTTTTGTCCGAAAATCCAATAATACTTGGTTTCTGTCGAATGGTCAAAAGAATATTCGACGGAACGTCGAAACTTTACATCGAATCGTACATTTCCGTTCGAATATTCCGCCTACACAAATTCTAATGTTATATGACTAGTAATAATGTCAAATCTATTCTCTATAATGTCGAATCTATTTTCTCATGAATCAAAATCTATTCTCTGTAATGTCGAATCTAATATTTCTATAGTGTCGAATCTTTTCTCTATGATGTCGAATCTTTTCTCTATGATGTCGAATCTTTTCTCTATGATGTCAAATCTTTTCTCTATAATGTCGAATCTCTCTATATCAAATTTTTACCGCAACGAAAACGAAAATAAAGCATTTTTTATGTCGGATCTTTCAGTTTTTGTTTCTTGCACTTTCGTTATCGTTTGTTAAAACGATAACGAAAAAACTAGATTTTCGGACGAAAATGCATTCTAACGAAAACAAATGCACATGTCTACTATACATTACTTGCAGATGAGATCACAGAAGGGTCTGCCCAGACTAAGCCTCACTCTAACATGTTCCAACCAAAAGGGGATTAATCATAGACTCTTCTGTGATCTAGTCCTGAAATAAAAAAGCTTTGTGAAGGTTGATGTCATTGGAGTGTGGCCAACTTGTTTATTAATTTCATGTGGGCAGCATTGATGAGCTTCCTAGGTTAGTACCACAGACATATTTTGATTGTGGGCATTGAGTGACAGTTCTGTTCGGTACATGAGTTATTGTAGTTAGCTCCATGGACTTGCACTAGTTACTTTAGCCACTTGCTAGACTGAGTTCCTGTTTATCTATCAATAAATTATTTACAGGCTAAAAAGTTGGTGAAAGCGGAAAAGCTTAGAAAGAAAATAGTTGCTTTAATCCATACTTTTCTGTAAAGTTTTAAGCATGTCCTTGCTTAGCTGTCATTCTGAAAATGCTATTTTATGTAGTGCCACTATATTTTGATGACCCAGAGGAGAACTGAAACAGATACAATCCTTGATAATTTAACTCTGGGCCTTGCATTCAGAACAAGAATGTTTGATACGAAATGTCAAAACGACAGGAAGGGTTCATCTGTCCCATGCATTACCTTTAGATAACATTTTTTTTGTAGAATACGAATAAGTATACTTACAAATACAATAAAATCATAAACTTCTAAAGTTCATAGGGGACCAGGCCTCAATACAGAAAATCCATATACTGTAGTAGGTAGACCTGGATGACGCTTCATGGCAGATACAGAAGCTGCTGTGGATTGTCGTCCAGGTCTGCATACTGTATGGTGTTATTCTACTAGTAGTGTATCTAAAGGTTAATGAGGCTAATGTGTCCTTCTTGTAATTTTGTCATTTAGTAAAAATGATTTACCTGATGTACCTGATTACCTATTGAATCATAAAGCCAGCAAGATGGTTTACCACGTGATGGTGACTTTGGTCCACTGAACTTTAGCCCTGACACAGTGGGGTTGATTTACTAAAGGCAAATAGACTGTGAACTCTGCAAGGGCAGTTGCTCCAGAACTTAGTAAATTATGTAAACCTTTACTTTGCAAAGAATACCCAATCACATGCAAGGAAAATTTAAAACACAGCATTTTTCCTTGCACATGATTGGATGATGGAAGTCAGCAGAGTTTCTGCTCATTTACTAGGCTCTGGAGCAACTACAACTTTCCCTTAAGTAAATTAACCTCACAGCTTTTAGAATTTATGATTGGTTAACCACTTAAGGACTGCCCCATGTACATATACTGCGGAAGGGTGGCCTTTATGTGCAAAATCACGCACCTGTACATGATTTCTTCCATCCGCTCTGGGGCGCGCGCATACCACCAGAGCCGCGTTCCCGTTGTGATTGGGAGCCAATCAGCAGGATCAGCAGCCGCAATGGTCACTGGCCACCCATTATCATTCGCTGGAAAGGCAGAACAGCAGTCTTCATATGTAAACAAGGCAGACCGTTGTTCTGTCAGACAGGAAGAAAGTGATTCCTGCTAATCAGAAACACAGATGTGTCTCTTCCTTGAGTCAGTTCTTCCCCCACATAGTAAGAAAGCACTCCCAGGGAACACAGTTAATCATTTGATTGCCCCTGGTGTTAACCCCTTCCCTGCCAGCTTCTGTTCATTTATTAAGCTCTGGAGCAACAGCACTTTGCAAAATGCAGTCTATTTTTCTTTAGTAAATACACCCCAGTGTCTTTTTTCTCTTTTGGATAAGGAAGCTTGACTTAAATGAAATGTTTGATCCTGGGACCTAATGCCGCATACACACGGTCGTTTTTTGGCATGAAAAAATATGTAATTTTTCAGCATGTCCAAAAAACAATGTTTTTCCAACTTCATCATTAAAAACAACGTTGCCCACACACCATCGTTTTTGAAAAATGATGAACAAAGCGCGGTGACATACAACACGTACGACGGCACTCTAAAGGGGAAGTTATATTCTCCTTTAGGCTGCTTTTAGCTGATTCCGTGTTAGTAAAAGATGATTCGTGCATTTTTGCCTGTTACAGCGTGATGAATGTACTCCATTATGAACGGTAGTTTTACCAGAACGAGCGCTCCCGTCTCATAACTTGCTTCTGAGCATGCGCAGGTTTTTAACGTCGTTTTAGCCCACACACAATCATTTTTTACAACCCAGAAAAATGACATAGTTTAAAACATCGTTAAAAAATGCAGCATGCTCGAAAAAATTTGTTTACGTTTTTCATAAGCCGAAAAATGATGTGAAGCCCACACACGATCATTTTAAATTACGTTTTTTTTTTCATGCCGAAAAATTATCGTGTGTACGCGGCATTATGCCGCATACAGACGGTCATTTTTTGTGATGAAAAAAAAATGACGTTTGAAGTGATGAAAAAAAAACGACATTTTTGAAACTTCATTTTCAAAAACGATGCAGCATACACACCATCATTTAGAAAAATGATTAACAAAGTGACGGCACTCTAAAGGGGAAGTTCTATTCGCCTTGAGGCTGCTTTTAGCTGGTTACTTGTTAGTAAAAGATGATTCGTGCTTTTTTGTCTGTTACAGCGTGATGAATGTGCTTACTCCATTATGAATGGTAGTTTTACCTCCCGTCTCAAAACTTGCTTCTGGGCATGTGCGGGTTTAAAAACGTTGTTTTGCCCACACACTATCATTTTCATTGACACAAAAAATGACATTTTGAAAAACGACACAAAAAATTCGAGCATGTTCGAATTTTTTTTTTGTCATTTTTCAGAAGACATAAAATTACATTTTTCCCACACACGATCATTTTAATTGACATTTTTAAAAATGTCATTTTATTTCATCACAAAAAATGACCGTCTGTACGCGGCATTAGAGTTCCAAGACAGAATGAAAAACAAAATGAAAAACACCTCTGGTAATTCTATAATATTGTGGATCACACACATTTTTATATTTTATATTGCAGCTTACCAATCCTTAAATGGTGGCTGTATTATTTTATTTTTATTTTCACCTAATTATTTGATCGGTAAGTTATGTTATTTTTCAACTTCCTTTAACTGACCAATTTGTCCAGCAAAAGTTAGAAAATCAAGACAAACCATTTAACAATGACAAAATGAAAAATTAAAACTATTGCCGTAACTGCTCAAACAATTAAGGCAAGAGTTTGGCTTTAAGGGGCGGTTCACACTGCTGGGATGCGGGAACCCTGCAAATCCACTGCAGGTTCCCGCATCGAATGTCTCCTGGCAGCAGTTGACACTGCCCTATGTGAACACCTGGGAGTGTCAATTAAAAGTTAATGACACCCCCAAATCAATTTAAATATCGCAGTGAGATCTGCAAATTTGGACAGGAATCAGATTGCATGGGTATGAACACCCATGTAATCCGGTTCTGCTGCGAACTAAAAAATGGGTCCTGTGCGAGTTTGGTCCAAATGCGATGCAAATTCAGCCATACTATCTGTATGGCTGAATTTGCATTGCATGAATCACATGCGATCTCACACCACGCAGTAGTGTGAGCCGAACCTTAAGTGGAATTACACCTTCTAATAAAAACAAATTAAATAGCACATAATGTACTAGTATGTACAGCATGTTAGCACTTTATGGCAGACTTACCTGCCAAACAATCCCCTCTAAACCTGCCCTTTAACCTCCCTGGTAGTATGATTATGTCAGATTTTAGGTGCTGAAAGCGGTACCATTATTTTGCATGGAAATTTGGTGTTTTATATTTTAGGCCTGTAAATCTTAAGAATAACTCACTTAAATCTGTCCAAGCAAGAGTCTAGTAGACATCCCGGGTATGATAACATTTTAAACACAAAATCATAAATTATAATATAATAAATTATTATAAATTATTATAACAAATAATAATGTAATTATAATAAAAATATTCAATAATGTAATCAAATCAAAAACACTGAAATTTGCTCAGTTGCAGAATTGTCGCTGTCATTACTTTCAGTGTTTGATGACGAATTTCCCCACAAATCGCTATCGGTCAATTCTGCAAGTGATTCTAATTTATTATCGCTGTTCTAGCTGGTCTAAAACCACTTTTGACATAAAGGGACACTTTTTGGTTGCTATGGACAATCTCCAGTTTCCAGGCAGAAAGATCAGTTTTTATAATATAAAAGTGCATGCAGGACACTGGACAGACCACTAGGGACAAAGGGGAGGTGTAATTATTTGATAAAGTACTGTAATCTGTGTATACTGTATGTAAACTGTGTTTTTTACTTTTTGAATTTGGCGCCAAACTCCGTCCCCGTGTGTCACAATGCTCGGGAAAAGAGCTCAGCACTCGGCACTGTGAATCGAGCGAGGAGACACAGCAGGTAGACATCGCAGGATCCAGGGGACAAGGTGAGTAACTATTATGCCGCATACACACGATCATTTTTCAGCATGAATTAAAACGACGGTTTTAAAAACGTAATTTAAAATGATTGTGTGTGGGATACACATCATTTTTCGGCTTCTGAAAAACGTCAAAAAAAAATTTGAACATGCTATATTTTTTAACATCATTTTAAAAAATTTAGTTTTTCGGGTTGTAAAAAATTATCGTGTGTGGGCTAAAATGATGTTTTAAACCCGCGCATGCTCAGAAGCAAGTTATGAGACGGGAGCGCTCGTTCTGGTAAAAGTACCGTTCATAATGGAGTAAGCACATTCATCACGCTGTAACAGACAGAAAAGCGCGAATCGTCTTTTACTAACACGGAATCAGCTAAAGCAGCCCAAAGGCGAATAGAACTTCTCCTTTAGAGTGCCGTCGTATGTGTTGTACGTCACCGTGCTTTGTTCATAATTTTTTTTAAACGATGGTGTGTGGGCAACGTCGTTTTTAATGATGAAGTTGGAAAAACTTTGTTTTTTGGACATGCTGAAAAACAAAGTTTTTTTTAAAGCCAAAAAATAATCGTGTGTGCGCGGCATTAGGGATGAGCTTCAAGTTCGAGTCGAACTCATGATCGGCTCGAACACTGCCTGTTCACTGAACAGCGAACAATTTGGGGTGTTCGCGGCAAATTTGAAAAGCTGCAGAACACCCTGGAAAAATCTATGGGAGAAATCTAAAGTGCTAATTTTAAAGGCTTATATGCAAGTTATTTGGGGACCCGGGTCCTGCCCCAGGGGACATGTATCAATGCAAAAAAAGTTTTAAAAAAACTACAGTTTTTTCGGGAGCAGTGATTTTAATAATGCTTAAAGTGAAACATTAAAAGTGAAAAAAATGCAGTTTTTAAAACTTTTTTTGCATTGATACATGTCCCCAGGAGCAGGACACAGGTCCCCAAACACTTTTTAGGACAATAACTTGCATATTAGCCTTTAAAATTAGCACTTTAGATTTCAAACGTTCGAGTCCCATAGACTTTAATGGGGCTCTAAAGTTCACACAAACTTTTGGTCTGTTCGCAGGTTCTGGTGCAAACCGAACAGGGGGGGGGGTTCGGCTCATCCCTAGTAACTATGCCTGGATCCTGCTCGGGGTTACCGCTTTTGGTAGTGAAAATTCACCCCGAGCCCCACTCGGGAATACCGCTCAGCAGGTTAAGTTGTCACAAGTTCTTCTATCTACACCTAGTCTTCCTTCTGGGTTTGGACTCTCCAGCTGCTTACTTGACCAGGCTGCAATGATGCCACTTCCATGCATATGCACATGCCCATGCCATAATTGTATGCTGAACTGCACATGCGTGGCTCAATGTACAGATCATTTCCTCTACATCACTTCCCCCAGTAAGCACTTCCCACTAGAAAAGCAACACTTTCATGGGCATTTATTAAGTATTTCTGAACCTTTTTAACACTTAATAAACACAATGAAAACACGTCATAAACACATCATAAATGCTAAAAGGTGCATTAAGAAGTATAGTTTATTCTTCATAAACAACATACATGTGAACGAGCCCTAGAGGATGGATAAGTATTGACAGGTAAACTAAAGCTGTCAAGTAGACAACTTTGTGTTGGTTGAAGTTGTCGGCAAACATTTATTAGTGAATTGCATTTGTTAGATAAATATTGCAGCGCTGACCATTCACAACAAAATGTTGTTGAGTTGACTAATGATATCAAACAGAAGTGGACATCCTGACTAATGGTGTGTAGTTATGATTGGCAGAGGCTACCAGGGGAAAATATTAATTAACCACTTGAGACCTGCGCTGTAGATGAAAGACGTCCACAGCGCGGCTCTCAAGTGCCGGGTGGACGTCCCTGGACATCCTGTTGTGTACATTTCCCGTGCGCGCCGCTGGGGGCACGCAGCGGGGAAACTGTGCCCGGTGCTTCGCTGGGAAGCCGATGCGCATGCCTGAAGGGCCGCGATGTCCGCCAGGTACCCGCGATCGGCGGTGACAGCAGGGACGTGGAGCTCTGTGTGTAAACACAGAGCTCCACGTCCTGTCAGGGAGAGAGGAGACCGATGCTGTGTCCCTTGTACATAGGGACACAGCATCGGTCACCTACCCCAGTCAGTCCCCCTCCACAAACAGTTAGAACACACCCAGGGAATACATTTAACTCCTTCCTCACCCCTAGTGTTAACCCCTTCCCTGCCAGTCACATTTATACAGTAATTAGTGCATTTTTATAGCACTGATCGCTGTATAAATGTGAATGGTCCCAAAATTGTGTCAAAAGTGTCTGATATGTCCGCCGCAATATCGCAGGCCTGACAAAAAAAATCGCAGATCGCCGCCATTACTAGTAAAAAAAAATAATAAAAAAAAAAATCATAAATCTATCCCCTATTTTGAAGGGGCAATAACTTTTGCGCAAAACCAACAAATATACGCTTATTGCAATTTTTTTTAAAAAAAAATATGTAGAAGAATACGTCTTGGCCTAAACCAAGGGAAAAAAATATATAAAAAAAAAAAATTGGGATATTATTATAACAAGTAAAAAATTGTGTTTTTTTTTTTAATTTTCTGTCTTTTTTTGTATATAGCGCAAAAAATAAAAAACGCAGAGGTGATCAAATACCACCAAAATAAAGCTCTATTTGTGGGAAAAAAACGATAAAAATATAATTTGGGTACAGTGTTGTATGACCACGCAATTGTCATTCAAAATGCGTCAGGGCTGAAAGCTGAAAATTGGTCTGGGCACGAAGGGGGTTTAAGTGCCCAGTAATGAAGTGGTTAAACCACAATACAGTGCATGGATTTTGAACTATGACCAAAAGTCTTAGACGGGGCCAAGTAAGGGGATTTAGAAAATGCCAGTCCCTTTGCCATAATGACAGTGTACTGGAAACTGCTGTAGATAAAACATAGGGAAATCTAACAAACTGTACATGGAAAGATTAGGATCAGATAGGAAACTACTTTATTTCTGACTGCTAGTTCTTATTTCTTCACTTTTTTTTGTGGTTCATTTTAAGGTCAGCAGTCACATTTAGCTACTGTCCCATCCATACCAAACATATTTTTTAATGCAAGGCTTCGCTTTATAAAAAATACTTTTTTCCAGGTGTGGCAGTATTTTGACATTTTTCGAGATTTGGGACTGCAAATCTTGAACCTCCGGAATATGTCTTGAAGTCATGGCAGGGTTGAACACAAACCTCACCCCCACCTATGTTCATGTTCACTGAATTTCGAATAGGACTACATAAAACCCTTGGTAAATTGAACTTTGCTTATCTCTCCTGAGCAGATGATGACATTCTGATCAGGCTTATGGGGCTGTAAAAAGTCTCTAAAGAGACCCTGTCACCAAACCATTAATTTTTATATTTTAGGTATGTAATTTATCTGTAAAAGCTTCCCATTCGAGACTGCTGCTCGATGCTACCATCTTGGATGTGATGTCAGCTGCCCCAGTAGACTCAGGGTTGTCACTCAAGTGACATTCTATAGTATTTCCCTTCACTCTTACCCCAGCAGCTACATAAAGCATAGGGAGGTGAGTGGAGGGGTAGAGATAGCACAGAATATTATTAAACTTCCCTGAAGAGGAGAGGCTATAATGTTCAAAGAGGGAGAGAACTGTGCCATAGCTCCCAACTGTCCCTGATTTCAAGGGACTGTCCCTGATTTGGAGCAATGTCCCTCTGTCCCTCACCCCTCCTCATTTGTCCCTCATTTTGGTCTGATCTATATAGATCAAAATCTTATTTCCAGATTGCTGCATTTGTAAATTCCAAAAGCCAATATAAAGGAATAGTAGTTGTAAAGAAAAGCACTCGTGGGTTTAACCAATCTTGTTTATTTGTACAATTCTCCTTTAAGGGGGCATGGCATGCGTCCTATGCCTGCATACTTTTGCTGATAGGTGTCCCTCAATCCCATCTCAAAAAGTTTGGAGGCATGCTGTGCTAGTACAGATAGTTGTCTCCTCCTAAAATTATCAAATTTGATAGCAAATTCATTACATTATAAGTAAAGAAAAACAAATTTATGAAAGAAAAAAAATTAAAAATCATATCTGTACTTTTACCTGCAATGTTTTAAACTGATGACAGGTTCTCTTTGAGAGAATATATAGACATTGTTTCCCTTGGGTCAAATAACAACAGCCCACCTTTTCTCTGGTTTAGTTATCCTCCAATAAGAGAAAGCAATTCTGTAAAGCGTGTAAAGCATGCAGTTGGAAGCAGTTGCAGATACAAAAGGAAGATTTCTCAAATATGGAAGATAAACGAGATCAGATCCATCATGTGATCGCTAGAAGGATTCTCATTAGCCCGGGGAGCATTCTAATGCTTTCAATGTTTCCCCAGGAAAATCTGGGGTACCCTTTTCTGGAGAAAATTCAGTTTATATTCAGACCCCTATTGAGTCATACCGTGCTACAGGAATTGTTATGTTCCAAGGTCTAGGTTAGCACCAACTCCAAGGATCTTGTTCTTTTTCTAAAAGAAAGTTCAGTAAGAATTTTGAAATGTATGTGTCCATTCCCACCATTTAAGGAACTGTCAGTTAGAATATGCACTCCTAAAAGAGGTAAAAAATATGTTATATAAACTAGGGATGAGCCGAACACCCCCCCCCCTGTTCGGTTCGCACCAGAACCTTCGACCGGACCGATCGTTCGTGCAAACTTTAGAACCCCATTAAAGTCTATGGGACTCAAATGTTCTAAATCAAAAGTGCTAATTTTAATGATGCTTAAAGTGAAAATTTAAAAATTAAAAAATTCCTTTAAATATCGTACTTGCTGGGTGTCTATAATATACCTGTGAAGTAGCACGTGTTTAGAACTGTCCCTGCACAAAATGACATTACTATAGGAAAAAACTAATTTAAAACTGCTTGGGGCTTCAATGTAATGTCTGGTCTCTGCAATATGGATGAAAATCATTGAGAACAATAGTATGGGTTTCCCCCCCTCCCCCCAGGTCAATACCAGCCCCTTTGGCCATATATACTTTAAACAGCAGTATACAGGCGATGCAAACAAGACAGGGACTGTAGGTTTGTTGTTAAGTAGAATCTGTTTGTAATTTTGAACTGGTACTTCTTTAAAGTGTAGCTCCAACCAAAAAATCTATTTTTAAGCTTTTTGGAAAACATAGAGAAGGGTTATCGCCCCTGTAACATTTGTTTTGCTGTCTGTGCGCATCTGTTCAGAAGATTGAAATTCACTTTCTGTCCAGATGACAAATGTTTTTTTGAAAATGTTTTTTTTTTTGTGAAACAAGGGTTGGTGATAAAGCATCAGTGGACAGGAGGCACCTCTTACAGAAGAGAATTTCCCTTCCTAGGGGTAGATTTCCTCTCACTTTCTGTTGTCTCCTTCTGTTTGCAAGTAGGCGTCGTTTGTAAGTTGGATGTTTGAAAGTAGGGGCCTACCGTATTTAATCTGCAGAAATTTGGGCCCTAGGTGTTGGTGTTGCCACAACACTGTAAGCCCTCACAGTTAGTCTTGGTGGGCGCTGGAACTCCCTGCTGTGAACTATTATATCAAGAATTGTAATTACGGTACATGCCATTGTTGAACAGTGGTGAAAAAATAAGGCCTTTGGTGCTGGCGCTGGTGCCACAACACTGTAAGTCCTCACAGTTGGTGGGCGCAGGAATGGGCGCTGCTGTTAAATATTAGATCAAGAATTGTAATTACATGTCCCTGTTGAACAGGGGCAGAAAAATTGGGCCTTAGGCACTGGTTCCACAACACAGCAACCCCTCACAGATACTCTAGTTGGAGCGCACTAATGAGCCCTGCTGCAAAGTATTGCATCAAAAATGTTAATTACACGCCCATGTAAAACAGGGGCAGAAAATTGGGCCTTTGGCACTGGTGTTGGCGCCACAACACTGCAACCCCTCACAGATACTCTCGTTGGAGCTAATACTCTGTGGTATTAATATGAGAACACCAGCAAATGTATTCACGTAGCTTTAGGCACACACTGTGCAGAAGATACAGTACACCAAGTGAAAATATACTTGGTGATTGCAACACAACACTGCAACCCCTCACTTGGTATTAATATGAGAACAACAGCAATTGTATTCATGTAGATTTAGGTGCACAGTGTGCAGAGGACACAGCTGGGGAATCTCAGCCCCACCCACTGCATCTGTCAGCTGGGCAGAGGAGAGAGTGGTCGGTCACATGATTGCAACACAACACTGCAACCCCTCACAGATACTCTCGTTGGAGCTAATACTCTGTGGTATTAATATGAGAACACCAGCAAATGTATTCACGTAGCTTTAGGCGCACACTGTGCAGAAGATACAGTACACCAAGTGAAAATACTTGCAGATCCCTGCCTGTGGTATTAGTATGATAACACCAGCAAATGTATTCATGTAGCTTTAGGTGCACACTGTGCAGAGGACACAGTACACCAAGTAAGAATACTTGCTGATTAGCCACTGCCTGTGGTATTAATATGAGAACAACAGCAATTGTATTCATGTAGATTTAGGTGCACACTGTGCAGAGGACACAGTACACCAAGTGAGAATACTGCAGCTAGCACAATCACCTGCCTGCCTGTCAGTATATTAGGAAGAGTGGATATAGCTAAACTCAATACAGTGTACAAATATATATACAACACCTGGGATGCATATATATCCTCTACACACTGTAACTCTAACTGACTAGCCTGCCTGCCTGCTCTATCTAACTAAAAAAAAATGACACTCTCTCTCTCTGTCTCTCTTTGTAACCACCACAACACACTACACAAGGCTGACTTCCAGGTGGCCTTATATAGTGTGGGGCATGTACTTAACCCCCTGAGCCATAATTAGCCAAAGCCACCCTGGCTTTGGCGAATTATGGCTCTCCATTTTTTGCACGCTGTGATTGGCCAAGCATGCGGGTCATAGTGCATGCTTGGCCAATCATCAGCCAGCAATTCACTGCGATGCAGCAGTGAATTATGGGCCGTGACACGCCACTCGAATTTGGCACGAATGGTCCATAACTTTAGTATTTAGACAAACGGTCGAACATACGATGTTCGAGTCGAACATGAGTTCGACTCGAACACGAAGCTCATCCCTAATGGAAACCATTGATTTGCAGCAGATAAAGGGATTAGGTACCGAACCTTGAGTTTTGGTTGCACCTGAAGAGCATGAATAACGCTCTTTCCTATTAATGCTGGCATGTGAAAAACCATGATGTGAAAACTGCCCGATTCATGCTTTTGTCTCCTAATGTAGTCTCTGGGTATTTGCATGCTAGGGTAGACACACTCAGCCAACTGTGTTATGAAAACCAGAACTATTCCCGCGCCACTGATGCTGATAAAAAATGTATGAAGTGTTAAGAAAGTATTGTTGCCCCAGAAATTAATTTGTCTGCTAGTGACTACCTACAGGGGGAATGCTGACATGCTATCTGCCTGATCACACACTGCATCGCAGTTGAACGACGCATCTTGATTTAGCTTGGTTTAGAGTGGCTGTAAAGGATGAAGGTTTTTTACCTTCATGATTTCTGTGCATGAAGGTAAAACAACTTCAGTGTGCAGTCCCTCCCTCGCAGCCGCCCCATACCCGAGCCCTATCTTGATCCAACGATGTGCATGAGAAAATCAGCTCTTCTGGGTATCTCTGTCCTCATTGGCTGAGACACATAGGTGTTGTAGTGGCTTCTTTATTTTTTATAATTATTTCTGACCTAGTGCATATCTTTTGATTTTTATAATAAGTTGCATTAAGTTAAAGTGTTTGTTATCAGAAAAAAAATGTATCCTGTCTATTTAAAGCATGTTATACAGCACAGTGCTTGTCCCCCTGTATCACCTGAAATACCTGGCTGCCCTCCCCTTAAACTGTAAACTGACCACAGTATATCACTGCTGCTGATCCCTGATACCTTGGTCAGTTTAAGTCCCTCTGTCATCCACAGCCCTCCTTTTTCTCCTCTGTCCTCTCTCCCCCTTCCTCCCTGCCTGTCGTATCCTGTCACAGTGCCCAACCCTGCAACTCTTACTGCTATTAAAACTGTTACAATCTTACATAATCCTCCTTGTTCCCTAATGACAGGAGCTCCTGTCTCTGTGTTTTATAAAACAAAAGTTCTCCTTTACCGTATTTCAGAGGGGTTCCCACGATCACATGACTCTCTCTCTCTCCTCTTCACATCCCGGCTGGCGTCAGCTGGGGAATCTCAGCCCCACCCACTGCATCTGTCAGCTGGGCAGAGGAGAGAGTGGCCGGTCACATGATTGCAGCGGACCGCTCTGAAATACGGTAAATTAGGTATTTTTTTAATAAAAGACAGAGACTGGAGCACTTGTCATTAGGGAACAATTTGGATTATGTGAAGTTCGAAAAGTAGGTTAACGACCACTTTAAGAAAAAAAAATGATATGCCACTGACCTCAACCTAGACATTTTCTCTGGTACAACTGAGGTCTTCAGGGGATGAATACCCCCCTTATGCATAAGTGAATTATATGTTATGGGTCTACTATTTTACCATTTATTTGATGCACATTGTTTATTATGGTTTAATATGAACAAGTGGGTGACTAAAGCGCTAGCCAACAGTGAAAATTAAAAGTGACCAGTGAAAAACAAAATGCTGCTCAAATCTAAAATGTGCTAACAACAAATAAAGGTCTGAATAAAGGATGATGAGCGCAAACTAAAAATCTAAAAGTGAATATACAGACAGTCCATAGGGGACTGATAACAATCAATAAAGATATGCAGTGAATTCAAAATTAGTGAAATAACCCAAAACTGATAATAAATCCAAAAATAAAAGTCCAAATATATAAATCATAGTTTGGATAAATCAATCTGGTGTGCCAGTGATAAACAAAACTTCTGCACTTCGGGCATCAATGTGGACAATCTTGATAACTCTTTGCTTAGCCTGGGCTCACAGAGCGCTTACCTCCAGACACTAGGTCATGCGTATCAACGAAATCCTCCAAAAACTGGAACAGAATCCAAACAGTGGGTAACTCGTGTTGCACGGAATCTTCCCAGTGCTGAGATAGAGTCGAGGGGCGTTCTCTGTATCCAATACCAGTATCGGTCCAGGCGCAGCGAAGTCGACTCCACAGGATAGCCACAAGGTGTATCAGGAGCAAATGTAGAAATAAAAAGCTCTCATGGGGAAGTATGCAAGCACTTTAAAATTTAATAAAGGTAAAAATGTGCTTACATTGAAAAAACGAATAAAACGCCAAACAGCGGCACTTCCGGTGGACGGTCAGGGTGTCACGTCACTTCCGGTCACGTCTAACCTTATGCATTATGTCACGACACGTGACTTCATCAGAGGTTACTGAGTGACTAATGGATACTGCCTTATATTGATACAAACAGGAAATGGTCCAGCAGCCATTTTAGATTACAAAATGGCATTTGAACAAAGCTAGGCTGCGGCCATTTTAAAGAAGGGCAAAGATAAGGGAAAAAATACCATCGACGATGGGTCTGCCTGGTGGGTCAATGGTATTGACTCCCTCACAGCCAGGATGGGTCAATACCTTGACCAATATCTAAGAGACACTAAACATGTTTTGCAGCTATTAGAAGAGGTACCTGTTGTGGAGGGACAAACCTGGATCGCCACGGCAGATGTATCCTCTTTATATACAATAGTAAAACATCACCAAGCTTGTAGTGCTACGAAGTGGCTTTTGAGAAATTATACTATGCTCATTTGCAAGCAACGGAAATTTCTCATTAAATGCTTGGAATTCTGTCTGAAATCTAATTATTTCTGGTACAATCAATCGTACTATAACCAAAGAACCGGCATCGCCATGGGCGCAAAATTTGCACCCTCGGTGGCTAATGCCTTCATGGCACAGTGGGAGGAGAGTGTTATTTATTCCAATACCCCCACTCAATTAGTATTCTATAAAAGATACATCGATGATGTGCTCATGGTGTGGAAAGGTACCAAGGAAACATTTGAGAATTTCTGTGCAGAATTAAATATTAATGATCAAAACATTAATTTGGTGTTCAATATTAGTGACAAATCAGTTATTTTTTTGGATCTAGATATTACTATATCAACCAACAAATTGATTACCAAAACACACTTTAAAAGTTGTTTTTGGCGTTTTATTCGTTTTTTCAATGTAAGCACATTTTTACCTTTATTAAATTTTAAAGTGCTTGCATACTTCACCATGAGAGCTTTTTATTTCTACATTTGCTCCTGATACACCTTGTGGCTATCCTGTGGAGTCGACTTCACTGCGCCTGGACTGATACTGGTATTGGATACAGAGAACGCTCCTCGACTCTATCTCAGCACTGGGAAGATTCCGTGCAACACGAGTTACCCACTGTTTGGATTCTGTTCCAGTTTTGGGAGGATTTCGTTGATACGCATGACCTAGTGTCTGGAGGTAAGCGCTCTGTGAGCCCAGGCTAAGCAAAGAGTTATCAAGATTGTCCACATTGATGCCCGAAGTGCAGAAGTTTTGTTTATCACTGGCACACCAGATTGATTTATCCAAACTTTGATTTATATATTTGGACTTTTATTTTTGGATTTATTATCAGTTTTGGGTTATTTCACTAATTTTTAATTCACTGCATATCTTTATTGATTGTTATCAGTCCCCTATGGACTGTCTGTATATTCACTTTTAGATTTTTAGTTTGCGCTCATCATCCTTTATATATGGTTTAATATGAGTTAACCTTATTTTTTTCACACACATATTGATCACTAGAGAGATATTGGTTTTGCACACCTTTTAGAGTAATTATTTTTGTAATTCCTTTGTGTCTTGAATATAGGTTGCTGCATTTCCTCCTTTTGCACACACAGAAGCACACACTTTGTGTGTTTATAGTACAGTATGTGATTACGAGAGATGTTACCTGGCTCACTGATCTCTGGAGAAAAATTGGTTGTGCAAAATTGATCTTTGTGGTTGCTTGCTTTTGTTCCTTTGAGATAAGGGAAGGTCCAGGCCATGGAGGGTTACTCAATTATATGTCACAATCATTCTACAAAATGCTCTTACAGATTTTTCTACTTCTATCTTGTGTCTATGGGTAACCCAAAACTGAATACTACGGTAGTGATGATTCACAATATTTTTAATAATCTGAATATTTTCTTGCAGATCTGTCTGATGTTTCAGAAATCTAGGGTATTTTGATTCATGAATTGTATTATCTTATGTATAATTAAAAATATATACATGTATTTAGGCAAGTAAAAATGCAAGTTAATGATATCATAATTAGTGAAAAATTAATGAGCCTTTTGAGCGACAAGCATAATAAATTTCTATGTATATGGTTCCATGGTTATAACTTTTCCTCTAGGAATAGATGTAACAGTCTGAGATACCTTGGTTGGGAGCCTCGCAGCCATCAATAATGTTTGGAAGTTTAAGAGAAGCAGCTGAGAGCAACTAACATGTTGGATCTGGTAATAGAGAGGTCAGGGAGAGCTGACTTAAAGGGTTTGTAAAGGTAAAAGTTTTTTTACCTTAATGCATCCTATGCATTAAGGTAAAAAAACATCTGACAGCACCGCCCCCCCCCCCCCCCGAGCCCCCGTTTTACTTACCTCACCGTTCGAAAGTCCCGGGCGCGTGCTTGTCATCTTGCTCGGTTCCCAGCCTGGCCGTTGATTGGCTAGGCTGGGCGGATTGATAGCAGCGCAGCCATTGGCTGGCGCTGCTGTCAATCACAGCGGATGACGCGGCGCGCCGGGGGGCGGGGCCGAGTGATACAGTCGGCGGCTATGGCCGCTGCTGTATCACGGGAGCGCGCTCGCAAAAGCTTTCCACCATGCGAGGGAGCTCGCATGAACGTGGAAAGCTTTTGCGAGGAGGAGCCGAGACAGCCGCCGAGGGACCCCAGAAGACACAGATCCGGGTCACTCTGTGCAAAACGATCTGCACAGTGGAGGTAAGTATAACATGTATGTTATTTTTTTTTTTTTAATTGTACCTTTAGTGTTCCTTTAATAGAAAAAGGTAAATATACAACCCCAAATTTCAAAAAAGTTGGAATGTTGTGCAAAATCTACATAAGAACAAAATGCAATGACTTGAAAATCTCATGAACCCAAATGTATTCACTATAGCAAATAGAAAACATATCAAATGTTTAAACTGAGAAAATGTAGCATTTGAATAAACAAAATAAGACAATTTTGAAATTGATGGCAGCAACACGTTTCAAAAAAGTTGTTTACCACGGTGTAACATCCCCTCTTCTTTTAACAACACTCTGTAAACATTTGGGAACTGATGCCGCGTACACACGATCATTTTTCGGCATGAAAAAAACTTGTTTTAAAAAAGTGTCATTTAAAATGATCGTGTGTGGGCTTCACATCATTTTTCGGCTTCTGAAAAACGTCTAATTTTTTTCAAGCATGCTGCATTTTTTAACAACGTTTTAAACTATGTCGTTTCTCGGGTTGTAAAAAATGATTGTGTGTGGGCTAAAACGACGTTAAAAACCCACGCATGCTCAGAAGCAAGTTATGAGACGGGAGCGCTTGTTCTGGTAAAACTACCGTTCATAATGGAGTAAGCACATTCATCACGCTGTAACAGACAGAAAAGCGCAAATCGTCTTTTACTAACACAGAATCAGCTAAAGCAGCCCAAAGGGTGGCGTCATCCGCATGGAACTTCCCCTTTATAGTGCCGTCGTATGTGTTGTACGTCACCGCGCTTTGCTAGAGCATTTTTAAAAAACGATGGTTTGTGGGCAACATCGTTTTAATGATGAAGTTGGAAAAACTTTGTTTTTTTCTACATGCCGAAAAACGTTGTTTTTTTTCATGCCGAAAAATTATCGTGTGTACGCGGCATGAGAAGACCAGTTTCTGGAGTTTTGGGTGAGGAATGCTTTCCTGATATAGGATTTTTATGCCCTGTACACGCACTTGGAATTTCCAATGAAAAAAGTCTGACAGAATTTTTTCATCGGATATTCCGACCGTGTGTGAACTTTTTTTGTTGGAGTTTAGAAATAGAACATATTTTAAAAAATAGAACATGATGGATAAAAAAACGATAGAAAAATCCAATCTTCTGTGTGGAACTCCATCGGACAAAAATCCATGCATGCTCAGAATCAAGTTGACGCATGCTCTGAAGCATTGAACTTCATTTTTCTCAGCTCGTCGTAGTGTTTTATGTCACCGCGTTTTGAATGGTCAGAATTTGGTCTGACAGAGTGTAGGCAAGACAGCTTGAATGGAATTCTGATGAAAAATTCCATCGAATTTTAGGCCATCGGAAATTCTGATCGTGTGTACAGGGCATAACTGTTAACAAACCTTACATCTATACCCAACTTTTGTGGAATTGGGGTTTTTACATAATATAATGAACTGTACTTCAGTTCTTGAGTTGTGAGTATTGCAGTGGTGCCAACTTATTTCTGTCCTGTCAGCAAACTGGTGAATATTTGATTAATAGCTCTTCAGCAGTTATCCTCTTAGCTGCACCACACCCCATCCCTTGAAAAGCTCAAATGTATCTAATTGCAAAACTTTTCTTTTTCAATTTGGATTGAGTAGGGAACAGTTACATTTTGCCATTTATGTCCCATTGGGAAGATTTTTCTTCTCTTCCAGACCTGTAATACACACGATCATTTTTCGGGTTGTAAAAAACAAAGTTTTTCAGGCTCTAGAAAAAACGATGTTTTTTTCAACTTCATCATTAAAACGTCCTTGCCTACACACGAGTGTTAAAAAAAAATGCTCTAGCAAAGCTCGGTGACGTACAGCACGTACGACGGCACTATAAAGGGGAAGTTTAATTTGGATGACGCCACCCTTTGGGCTGCATTAGCTGATTTTGTGTTTGTAAAAGACAATTTGCGCTTTTCTGTCTGTTACAGCGTGATGAATGTGCTTACTCCATTACGAACACTAGTTTTACCAGAACGAGTGCTCCCGTCTCATAACTTTGTTCTGAGCATGCACGGGATTTTCACGTCGTTAAAGCCCACACACAATCATTTTTTACAACCCGAAAAACAACATTTTTTAAAACGTCGTGAAAAAATAGAGCATGTTCGAATTTTTTTCGGACCGTTTTTCAGAACCCGAAAAATGCTCTGAAGCCCACACACGATCATTTTAAATGACATTTATAAAAAACTTTGTTTTTTTACAACCCGAAAAATTATTGTGTTAACGGCATAAGTGAGGAAAATTCTAAGTTGGGACCAAATAAAGCTATCCCTAATGACTAACTCAAAATTTTGGATTTCCTATTACTTTCAGACTTGGTGAAATGGTCACCAGGACAAAAATCTTTGTATTAAGGACAAATACATAACCTTATTGTTGTCTGTGTCTTATTGCACTATTCCTGGTCGTCCTACGGCGGCACACAATGGGTTAAGCTTTCCATCTAACCCCTGGAGGAAGAAAACTTAAACAAGCAGTGAGACAAGTTTAAATTGATTAATTGAACACAGCAAGACTACCTGTCCTGCCCCTATAAATTCCCCCCAAGAACACACACAGACGTATTTTATTTTTCTTCTACCTACAGATGAAGAATTCGTGAGGCAAGTGCTCACACCCGGTGCTTCTGGGTTGCTGAGCATAGGGGCGGCCGTATACCGGATGCTATCTCCGGTCCCTCAGCCTGCACCCCGACATCCCTAGGTCCGGTATAGGAAGCCGCCATGTTTTCCCGTCGAAAAGACCGGTACGAGATGGACACCGAGGGTGTATACACGCCGCAGTACCGGAAGTCTCCGGAAAGGTCGGCGCAGTGTTATGACGCACTTCCGGGAGTGCCGGAGTTCGCGTCAGCAATGGGGACCACAAGCGGAGGAACATGGCTGCAAGGTAAATTACAATTTTGCTTCCACTGATAGTTTGATGTACGGGCAGCCGGAATTGTTTGTGTGGGATCCCAGGGCCTTCCCTCTATTCGTTTCATTTCCTGTTTTGGGGCCTTTTCTGACTGGTGGGATCTGCAATCGCTGCACTCAGCCTAGGCAGCAGATCCCTTGGCCGGTCAGAGGTAAGACACTGTCTGAGGTTTGTCTCTCTGTGTTCTTTTTCTGCAATTGTATTACAGAAGTGGGGGCCTTTCTCTGTTTGTTTTTCCAGATGTCTCCCTCTGGTAAAGCTACAAGGAAGTCTAGACATAATATGTGCAGCAAATGTGAACAACCTTTGCCAGAATCATATACTAGAGACACCTGTGAAACTTGCTTGAATCAATCAGATAGAGGGCAGACCAATGCTTTCCTAGCCTGGTTTAAAGATGAGATGTGTAATACCTTTAAAGAACTTAAAGACTCCCTGGGGCAAAGGAAAAGAAAGAGGATTCCCAGAGATGTGTCCCCTGCTGCATCCAACACTTCTGGGGAATCTTCTGCCTCTTCATCCAGTCCGGAAGTATTATTCGACGATTTGGATGATGATTTATACTTATTGCCCAGGGATAAGTTTCCCAAATTACTCTCTGCAGTAAAGGACACTATAGAATCTTCTAAAGACGTGTCAGCCAGACCAAAGAAGGATCAGTTGTACTACTTTCCACAGATCCCGGATATGAGATTGCCTTCTCACCCTATTTTAAATGACTGGTTTAAGAAGGACTGGGCCAACCCTGATAGAAGGTCTGACGTGGGGGCCCGCTTTAAAACTACATATAGGTTGGACCCCAAATGTTCATCCGAATGGGAGAATCCACCTAAGCTTGATCTGGCGGCTGCCCGGATGGTTAAAAAATCTCTATTTCCCTCAGACGAATCCTCCAAATTGTCCGACCCATTAGAGCGCAAGGCAGATGGCCTGGCTAAAAAGAACTACCTAGCCGCAGCTTCCGCTTCCAAGGTAGCGGCATCCTCAGTTCCTGTAGCTAGAGCTCTTAGGATCTGGCTGAGCCAATTATCTCTGGATATAGAAGAGGGAGTGTCCAGGGACTCTTTGCTGAAAGGGGTTGACATGATGAAGTCTGCTGCGGAATTTTTGTGTGATGCACCTGTGGATATTCTGAAGTTTTCGTCCAGATCCCTCGCTTTGTCCAACGCAACCAGGAGAGCGCTTTGGATAAAGCAGTGGACGGGTGACATGCCATCCAAGTTTAGTTTCATTAACATGCCTTTTCATCCTTCTTCTATGTTTGGTCCTCATCTAAAAGATATTCTCAAATCTTACAATGAGGAAAAAGACGCTGCTTTTCCCTTAGAGAAGAAAAAGTCTTATAAGCCATTTTTTGGGAGATCCAGATACTCCCCAAGAAGGAACTATTCCTTTCGGGGCAGAAGATCCTACTATAAAAAAAGGCAGGATCCGGCGACAGCCAAGAAGCAGCCCTTTAATAAACCCAAGGAATCTTGACGCCATCAGCACCTCTCCTCCAGTGGGGGGCAGGCTGAGGTTTTTTTCTCAGGTCTGGCGAAAGACGTCATCGGACTCCTGGGTGACGGACATCATCACAAGAGGGTACTCTCTGGAGCTGAGTTCTTTCCCACCTCAGAAGTTCATGCTCAACAAACCCTCCAATCCAGTAGTTCTAGAGTTAGTAGAAGACTTCATAAGAAAGCACGCTCTAGAAAGAGTTCCAGATCAAGAGAAATTCCAAGGTCTCTACTCCCCGATATTTCCGGTACCCAAAGCCTCGGGAGGATGGAGGCTAGTAATAGACCTGTCTTATCTAAATCAGTTTTTTGTCAAACACAAATTCAGAATAGAGTCAATTCGGTCTGCCATCGCGTATGTGGAAAGAGGAGACTTCCTAGCGTCAGTCGACCTTCAGGATGCATACTTGCATATCCCTATCCTCAGAGCACACAGGAAATATCTTCGGATCGCTCTCCTCCTCGATCACCAGATTCTCCATTTTCAATTCACATGCCTTCCATTTGGCATCACCTCGGCGCCTCGAGTTTTTACAAAAGTGGTGGTGGTCCTGACTGCGGCTCTGCGGTTACAGGGGATATGTGTTACTCCCTATCTAGACGACTGGCTAGTCAGGGCCCCCTCAGAAGCCGTCTTGAAGCAACATCTTCACAAGACTCTTCAAATGCTAGATACCCACGGGTTCTTAGTGAACCTGAAAAAGTCTTCTCTGGACCCTACTCCAGTCATTTCCTACCTCGGGTTCACGATAGACACCTTTCTAATGAAGTTGTCCCTCTCAGATCAGAGGACTACCAATCTCCAACGGGCGGTGCAAGGTCTCCTGCAAACCGATCACTGCTCAGTGAGGAAAGCGATGAGAATACTAGGAATGATGACACCATCCTTAGAAGCTGTTCCATGGGCCAGGGCTCATTTCAGGATGCTACAAAACTGCATTTTGACCCAGTGGGACAAGAGCCGAGACTCTTTGGAGAGGAATATCAACATTTCTCTTCCAGTGAAGAAAGATCTCCTGTGGTGGTTGCACCCTCAACGCTTCCTACAGGGCAGATCTCTCAAAACTCAGATTCAGACGGTCCTCACCTCGGATGCCTCAGGCTCAGCCTGGGGTGCCCATGTAGAGGATCATTGGGTACAAGAAGCCTGGTCACAGAAGGAGCTTCAAATGTCATCGAATTTGAAAGAGCTCACGGCGATCAGGAAAGCGCTCATCCATTTCAAGTCCAAGGTTCTCCACAAGGCTGTTCAGGTACAATCAGACAACTTAGCTGCAGTGTTCTACCTGAACAAACAGGGGGGCACACGAAGCTCCTCCATGCAGAAGGAATGTGCCCTCATCATGCGCTGGGCGGAGGAGAACCTCCTTTCCCTATCGGCCATCCACATCAGAGGAGTGGACAATGTGAGAGCGGATTGGCTCAGCAGGAATTCGATCTGCCCGGGAGAGTGGGAGCTGAACCCTCTGGTCTTCAGGAAGATCACGTCCATGTGGGGTCTGCCAGATTTGGATGATATGGCCAACTCTCGGAACAAGAAGCTTCTCCAGTTCTGCTCCCTATCCAGAGTGGGGAACCCGCTAGCGATAGACGCTCTGTCAATAAACTGGAAGAAGTTTTTCGTCTATATCTTTCCCCCCGATTCCGATGGACCCAAAAGTGCTGCAGAAAATTCGGGACGAGAAGGTGAGGGCAATAGCAATCCTGCCATTTTGGCCCAGGAGGGCATGGTTCCCGCTAGCCTTGAATATGGCAAAGAATCAGGTCTGGAAATTACCCATCCAGAAGGACCTTCTTCTTCAATCGGAGATGCTCCATCCAGACCTCGGGAAACTCCAGCTTGCGGCATGGAATTTGAACTCAGAGCCTTGACGGCTCAAGGCCTATCTCAGGAGGTTATAGCTACCCTTCTAGCCTCTAGGAAGCCTGCTACCCTGAAGGTCTACAATAGAGTGTGGACCCTCTACTCGGCCTGGTGCGCCAGGAATTCATCTTCTCCTGAGCAAGTGGTGTCTCTTGCAGTTCTTACAAGGGGGCTTCCAAAAGGGTCTGAAGCCGAACACTCTGAGGGTACAGCTGACCGCCATTAACTCCTGCCTGAACGGAATATTTTCAAAAACACCTCGCGTCAGCAGGTTTTTCAGAGCAATTATTAAATTACGACCATCCTTCCATAAGCCATTACCAGCTTGGAGCTTACCTTTAGTACTAAAAAGGCTAACATCACCTCCCTTCGAGCCTCTGGAGAGTTCATCCTTAAGGTTCCTCACTTTCAAATGTATCTTTCTGGTAGCAATTACATCCGCCAGAAGAATAAGTGAGCTTCAGGCCCTGTCATCCAAAGAACCCTATCTCAGGTTGCTTTCGGATGCAGTTGTTCTAAGAACTATGCCGGGTTTCCTTCCCAAGGTCTCCACGTCCACGAATGTCAATCAGGAAATTGTTTTGCCTGTGTTTGAAGATGATTCTGAGGATGACCTACACCTTTTGGATGTAAAGAGAACCATATCTACTTACTTACAGAGAACCTCGGAGTTCAGACAGTCTGAGGCCCTGTTCCTACAGTTCCAAGGGCCAAACAAGGGGAAAAAAGCGAGTAAATCTTCGCTAGCAAGATGGATAAGAGACACCATCAAACATTGTTATTTTCTGGAAGACAAAGAATCCCCTCTTCTTTTGAAAGCTCACTCTACAAGGTCTACAGCTGCGTCTTGGGCTGAGAGGTATCATGTTCCAATGGACCAGATCTGTAAGGCGGCTACGTGGGCTTCACCGAACACGTTCATAAAACACTACAGAATCTATGTAGTATCGTCCGAGGGATCGGCCTTTGGCTCGAGAGTGCTTCAGGGTGCCTTAAAACATTGATGTCCCTCCCTTTCTTTCTTGCACTGCTTTGCAAATCCCATTGTGTGCCGCCGTAGGACGACCAGGAATAGGAAAATTTATTCTTACCTGAAATTTTCTTTTCCTGTAGTCCGTAGGCGGCACAAGTTTACCCTCCCATTAAAATGACTCTATTGCTGCATAAGATACGTCTGTGTGTGTTCTTGGGGGGAATTTATAGGGGCAGGACAGGTAGTCTTGCTGTGTTCAATTAATCAATTTAAACTTGTCTCACTGCTTGTTTAAGTTTTCTTCCTCCAGGGGTTAGATGGAAAGCTTAACCCATTGTGTGCCGCCTACAGGAAAAGAAAATTTCAGGTAAGAATAAATTTTCCTATTCTATCTAAAACTAAAAAAAGTTTTGTATTAATACACAAATTTAAAAAAACAACTATATAAGCAGTGTGCACCAAAAACAATTCACACTCATACCCCATATCGCAACATCCACCTATTCCCATATTAAAAGCTAAGGGCCAGATTCAAGTACAAATACGTTACGCTGCGGCGGCGTAACGTATTCCCATTTACGTTACACCGCCGCAGGTTTACAGTGTAAGTGCCTGATTCACAAAGCTCTTACCTGTAAACTTGCGGCGGTGTAACGTAAATCCGCTCGGCGCAAGCCCGCCTAATTCAAATGGGGCGGGCACCATTTAAATTAGGCGCGTTCCCGCGCCGAACGTACTGCGCATGCTCCGTACGTCAAATTACCCGACGTGCTTTGCGCCAAATGACGTCGCAAGGACGTCATTGGTTTCGATGTTAACGTAAATGGCGTCCAGCGCCATTCACGGACGACTTACGCAAACGACGTGAATTTAAAAATTTCGACGCGGGAACGACGGCCATACTTAACATTGGCTAGGCCACCTAGAGGGCAGGCTTAGTTGTACGCGGCGTATCTCAACGGAAACAACGTAAATTTAGAGCGACGCGTAAAACGTACGTTCGTGAATCGCAGTAACTAGTCATTTGCATATTCTACGCCGACCGCAATGGAATCGCCACCTAGCGGCCGGCCTAGAATTGCATCCTAAGATCCGACGGTGTAAGTCAATTACACCTGTCGGATCTTAGGGCTATCTATGCGTAACTGATTCTATGAATCATCCGCATAGTTAGGACGGGCGAATCACAGAGATACGACGGCGTATCAGGAGATACGCCGTCATATCTCTTTTGTGAATCTGACCCTAAGTTTACCTTTTCAGGCAAAATTTCACTTTTTATTGTAAATAGAAGCATTTTATAAAGTCTTTTCTTCCCAAGCCACCCCAATGTGTGCATCTATTCCTTACCCAGTCCATGGAAGCTTTTAACCACTCCAGCTCCGGAAGGTTTACCCCCATTCCTGACCAGGCCATTTTTGCGAAACGGCACTGCATTACTTTACCTGACAATTGTGTGGTCGTGCTACGCTGTACCAAAATACAATTTATGGCCTTTTTTCCCCACAAATAGAGCTTGGTGGTATCACCTCTGCGGTTTTATTTTTTGCACTATAAACAAAATGAGACAGACAATTTAAAAAAATATATATTGTTTTTTTACTTTCTGCTATAAAACATTCTCAATAGAAAAATTTAAAAAATACATTTTCTTCATCAATTTAGGCCAATCCCAATAAGCTTAAATTGATTGGTTTGCGCAAAAGTTATAGCGTCTACAAACTTTTTTTTACTAGCAATTGTGGCGAACAGCGACTTATAGCAGGACTGCGACATTGCAGCGGACAAATCAGACACCTAACTGACACTTTGGATACTTTTTGGGGACCAGTGACACTAATTCAGTGATCAGTGCTAAAAAATATGCACTGTCACTGTACTAATGACACTGGTATGGAAGGGGTTAACATCAGAGGCAATCAAAGAGTTAAATTTGTGCCTAGGTTGTGCTTACTAACTGTGGATGAGGTGCTTTGACTAGGGGAAGGCAAATATCTGTGTCCCTGCTTAGCAGAAACACAGGATCAGTACCTTCTTCTGTGACAGAACGGCAATCTGCCTTGTTTACATGGGCAGATTGTTATTCTGCCTCTGTACTGGCTAATCGAGAGTACCCGCCGCTGGGCTCTCGCCGTGCGTGCGCCCCAGACCCAGAAGTGTCAGAATAAGTACTATTATTTGATCTGGCACAGAGCGTCCGCCCTGTCGCAGTAAATGTACGTGGGGCGGTCACTAAGCAGGTAACATGTGTGCATTAATAAGGTCAGCTGCTGAAGTACTCCTTTATTCTAATACCAGTTTTCACATCCTAAAGGACAAATACCAGAAAGTCATGAAGGAGTTTTCTATAGAAGAAACTGGAGGCTGAGGTAATCCCTGCCATAGAATATAGAGAAGGCTTTTTTTCTTCTTCCACAGAGGTACATTAAAGGATCACCAAAGGAATTTTTTTTTTTAGCTAAATAGCTTCCTTTACCTTACTGCAGTCCTGGTTTCATGTCCTTATTGTTCGTTTTTGCTTTGAAGTTGCTGTATTTCTGCTGTGATCTCCACACTTCCTGGTTGCCTGTTTCCTTATAACCACAGTACTGGGAGCTTTTCACGGTGGTCTAAGCTGTCATTACTGTGTGTCTAAAACTTAACAGAACCAATCAGATTAATTTTAAAAACAAAACACTGCCCTGGATTTGTTTGTTTTTGTTCTGTGAGTCTCTCTAGTTCACAGGAACATGAAACCAGTTTAAAAGTGAAACTAACCTGCAGGCACATTATATGATTGATTGTTATCTATTTGTAATCATTTTTAAAAGGAATCACTTAATTTTTATGTCTCTATACCCTGTAAACAGTCATTTCAGCAAAAAAATGTTTTCCCTTTAGTGACCCTTTAATGGTATACTGTATTGGTACATAGGGAAGCTGGAAATTCGAAAACAACAGGTGAGTCTTTAACCACTTCAGCCCCGGACCATTTTGCTGGTCAATGACCGGGCCACTTTTTGCGATTTGGTACTGCGTCACTTTAACTGACAATTGCGCGTGGCTCCCAGACAAAATTGGCGTCCTTTTTTTTCCCCACAAATAGAGCTTTCTTTTGATGGTATTTGATCACCTCTGCGGTTTTTATTTTTTGCTCTATAAACAAAAATAGAGCGACAATTTTGAATATCCCCCAAAAATATATAAAACAACATTTTTTTTCCTCAGTTTAGGCCGATACATATTCTTCTACATATTTTTCGTAAAAAAATTGCAATAAGCGTTTATTGATTGGTTTGCGCAAAAGTTATAGCATCTACAAAATAGGGGATAGATTTATGGCATTTTTATTAATATTTTTTTTTACTAGTAATGGCGGCGATCTGCGATTTTTATCGGTACTGCGACCTTATGGTGGACACTTCGGACACTTTTGACACATTTTTGGGACCATTGGCATTTTTATAGAGATCAGTGCTATAAAAATGCATTGATTACTGTAAAAATGCCACTGGCAGGGAAGGGGTTAACACTAGGGGGCGAGGAAGGGGTTATTTATGTTCCCTCATTGTGTTCTAACTGAAGGGGGGGTGGGACTGACTAGGGGAAATGACAGATCGCTGTTCATACATTGTATGAACAGAAGATCAGCATTTCTCCCCCTGACATGACCGGGAGCTGTGTGTTTACCAGTGTTGCTCATCTTCCTTTAAAAAAGTAATTAGTTACAGTTACAAATTACTTGTCCGAAAAAGTAATTGAGTTAGTGACTCAGCAAAGTAACTGACTTTTTTTGCCGGCGTATAAGACGACACTGTGCCATCTGTAACATGCCTCACTGCGCCATCTGTAACATGCCTCACTGTGCCATCTGTAACATGCTTCACTGTGCCATCTGTAACATGCCTCACTGTGCCATCTGTAACATGTCTCACTGTGCCATCTGTAACATGCCTCACTGTGCCATCTGTAACATGTCTCACTGTGCCATCTGTAACATGCCTCACTGTGCCTGTAAGTAACATGTCTCACTGTGCTGTAAGTAACATGCCTCACTGTGCCATCTGTAACATGCCTCACTGTGCCATCTGTAACATGCCTCACTGTGCCTGTAAGTAACATGCCTCACTGTGCCTGTAAGTAACATGCCTCACTGTGCTGTAAGTAACATGCCTCACTGTGCCTGTAAGTAACACGCCTCACTGTGCCTGTAACTTACAGGCACAGTGAGGCATGTTACAGCACAGTGAGGCATGTTACAGCACAGTGAGGCATGTTACTTACAGGCACAGTGAGGCATGTTACTTACAGGCACAGTGAGGCATGTTACAGCACAGTGAGGCATGTTACAGCACAGTGAGGCATGTTACTTACAGGCACAGTGAGGCATGTTACAGGCACAGTGAGGGATGTTACAGAACAGTGAGGCATGTTACAGCACAGCGAGGCATGTTACAGCACAATGAGGCATGTTACAGAACAGTGAGGCATGTTACAGCACAGCGAGGCATGTTACAGCACAATGAGGCATGTTACAGCACAGTGAGGCATGTTACTTACAGGCACAGTGAGGCATGTTACTTACAGGCACAGTGAGGCATGTTACAGGCACAGTGAGGGATGTTACAGCACAGTGAGGCATGTTACAGCACAGCGAGGCATGTTACAGCACAATGAGGCATGTTACAGAACAGTGAGGCATGTTACAGCACAGTGAGGCATGTTACTTACAGGCACAGTGAGGCATGTTACAGCACAGTGAGGCATGTTACTTACAGGCACAGTGAGGCATGTTACAGCACAGTGAGGCATGTTACTTACAGGCACAGTGAGGCATGTTACAGCACAGTGAGGCATGTTACAGCACAGTGAGGCATGTTACTTACAGGCACAGTGAGGCATGTTACTTACAGGCACAGTGAGGCATGTTACAGCACAGTGAGGCATGTTACTTACAGGCACAGTGAGGCATGTTACAGAGCGGCCTAGTCTAAGGCCTGGTGACATATGAACTTTGTGCTGATATTGCTTGTATTAAAAGACTCCAATTATCTGTCTGTAACAGCCTGTTATAGACAGATAATTGGAGTCTTTTAAGCTTTACAAGCAATATCAGCACAAAGTTCATATTTCATCAGGCCTTAGACTCCCCCCCTCTCAGTTCCAATCCGATGCCGCTCGCCTCGGCTCCTCACCTGAAGGGCCATGGTCGGTCGGTGCTGGTCTGCTGGCGCTCTCAGGTGATGAGGTGACTATCCCCGGAGTCCGGACCGGTGGTGGTGGAGCGGAGCCTCCGTGGGGGCCAGGGGAGATGTCGGCAGGTGAGGTGAGATGTGAGGCTAAGGACACTGCTGCAGGCGGGCGGGAGACTCCAGGCGCGTGCATGTGCCAGCGCCACCCACGAGTCACGAGTCCCGGCCGGCGGCGGCGAATCACAGGCCAGCTCCATCCCGCCCTGCCCAGTAACGTGGTGTCACAGATATAACCCCCGCCCTCAGTCACAGTCTGCCTGGAGCCCCGGACTGCCCCCCCCCCGCGCGCGCTCAATGCAATCTCGGTAACGCCGCCCAAGTAATGGGAACGGCATTGCCGAGAGGGAAAGAGTAATCTGATAGATTACTCGTTACCCTCAGGAGGCCCATCGTTACGTAACAGCGTTTATTTAAACACTGTTACTTACAACACTGGTGTTTACACACACAGCTCCCAGTTCTCGCTCTGTAACGAGTGATCGCAGGTGCCCGGAGGTGATCGCGCCTGCCGGGCACTCGCATCGGCACCAGGGGTGAGCACGGGGTGCGCACACGCGCCCCTAGTGGCTGCAATGCAAAATCACGTTATATTACGTTGAAGGCACGGCATCAGAGAGCTCATAGTTCAACGTGTTTAGTGGCTTGTAGACTTTAACCACTTAAGGACCGTCTCCTGCACATATACGTCGGCAGAATGACACGGCCCAGCAGTGACCATGACCGCGGGACCCGCGGACCTAATCGCCGCTGGAGTCCCGTGATCGGTCCCGGAGCTGAAAAACGGGAAGAGCTGTGACACCGTCATTGATCGTGTGTTCCCTTTTATAGGGAAACACAATCAATGACGTAACATCTAAGGCCACACCACCCTACAGTTAGGAACACAAATGAGGTCACACTTAACCCCTTCAGCGCCCCCTTGTGGTTAACTCCCAAACTGCAATTGTAATTTTCACAGTAAACAATGCATTTTTAATGCATTTTTTGCTGTGAAAATGACAGTGGGACCAAAAATGTGTCAAAATTGTCCAAAGTGTCGGCCATTATGTCGCAGTCATGAAAAAAAAACGCTGATCGCCGCCATTAGTAGTAAAAAAAAAAAAAATAATAAAAATGCAATAAAACTATCCCCTATTTTGTAAACGCTATAAATTTTGCGCAAACCAATCGATAAATGCTTATTGCATTTTTTTTTACCAAAAATAGGTAGAAGAATACGTATCGGCCTAAACTGAGGAAATTTTTTTTTTATATATATATTTTTGGGGGATATTTATTATAGCAAAAAGTAAAAAATATTGCATTTTTTTTTCAAAATTGTCGCTCTATTGATGAAATACCACCAAAAGAAAGCTCTATTTGTGGGAAAAAAGGACGCCAATTTTGTTTGGGAGCCACGTCGCACGACCGCGCAATTGTCAGTTAAAGCGACGCAGTGCCGAATCGCAAAAACTTGCCAGATCCTTTAGCTGCCTAAAGGTCTGGGTCTTAAGTGGTTAAAGCAGAACTAGAATCTCACAATCAACAACAACTATTTTTAATCCTTGGCATTATGGCATAATGTTGGCATTAGCGAATAGATAGAAAGGTATATACATTTTTTTTTTTTTTACTTTTTTTTTACATTTCTTCAGCTTCTTTCTTCATTTTGGCCTAGACCAAAATCATATCTTACATCCCAGGAGTCCTCATGGACATTCTTTCATTTGGAGAAGGGAAGAAAGGGATTTCTCAGCTAACTCCACCCTTCTGCCTGCATGCCTGAGCTAAGGGCAAATGGATTTCAGGAAGTAAATGCTACATGAATCATCCTCCCTTACTCAAGATGTCCATGGATAGAAAAGCTAGGGGGTGTTTTTCAAAGTGGTTTCTCAACAAAATAAAGTATGGAGACATGGATAATATTAAAAATTAAACAAATTGTGTTTTCAGTTTATGATGCTCCTATACAGTTTAGTTCCACTTTAAGAAAGCTGTTCGAAGCTTGGACAATTCTTTTCAAATGCTTGCTGAATCTTCAACTTTTTAGACCAGTGTTTCTAAACCTTTTTTTCAGCCAAGGCAACTTATAACAATTATGGACAATCTTGAGCCACTCCATTCTAAAATGTAAAAGTTATTCTAATAGTTTTACATAATGCAGCGACATCCACGAGTCCAAGTAGGACACCGAACATTAGAGATGGTTTATTGTTCCAAAGCAAATACACTTTTGCAATCAGGTACTGACTAGTATTCCAACGTTTCTCTTCTCCCTCAATTTTTCTCCATCACTCAGCTAATGACACCCCAACGCTCATGGAGAGTCCAGGGTAGGGTCAAACAAGGATGCTATGAAAGCGACTGACATCCTCCTTATCAACTGATGATGCCATTGGTTAGGACGCCAGCAGCTAGAAGGTTCTAAAGTAAAATAAGTGACTTAAGCCTCATACACACGATCAGACTTCCAGCAGACTTTTCCGTGGATATTGGTCCAAAGGGCGTTGGCCGTGAACTTGTTCTGCACAACATTTACAGCCAACAAAACCTAAATATGTGTTTTTTCTGCTCTTTACCGCCATCCTTTGGGCAACTTCTGCTAATGTTGTCTTATGGCCAGATTCAGGTAGGGCAGCATAACTTTGTGCGGGCGTAGCGTATGGTATTTACGCTACGCCGCCGCAAGTTAGAGAGGCTGTATTCACAAAGCACTTGCGTCCTAAGTTACGGCGGCATAGCGTAAATGTGCCGGCGTAAGCGCGCCTAATGACGTATCCCAGTGCGCATGCGTCAGATAGAATGCCTAAGATATGTCGAACACTGCCTACGACGTGAATGTAACTTACGTACAGCCCTATTCGCGTACGACTTACACAAACAACGTAAAAAGATAGGCTTGTTCAGACGTCCATATCTTGCATGGGCTGCGCCACCTAGGGAGCAGCTTTATCTTTACGCCGGCGAAACTAATTGCGATGGGCGCACGTACATTCGTGAATCGGCGTATCTTGCTCATTTGCATATTCGACGCGGAAAACAACAGAAGCGCCACCTAGCAGCCAGCGTAAATATGCACCCTAAGATATGACGGCATAGGAGACTTACGCCGCTCGTATCTTAGCCTAATTTAAGCGTATCTGGTTTCCGCCGTAACTCTCTCTGAATCTAGCTATTAATGTTTAACATTGGTTCTGAGCATGCGTGTTTGTACTTTGGATTTTAGTTAGACGGATTTGTGTATACACGATCGGATAAACCGACGTAACAGATTTATTGTCAGACAGTTGGTAAACATGAACAGCCAACATTTGTTGTTGTTAATTTAGCCAACAATTGTCTGGTGGAGCATACACACGGTCGGATTATCCGACACAACACGTCAATCAGACAATTATGGCCATAAAATTGGATCGTGTGTACAGGCCTTTAGTGTAACTGAAAGGCTTCATCCACACGTTGGCTTGTATACAATTTTTGGGCAATTTTTAGGCCTAAAGAAACCTCACAGCACCCCGGGGGAACCCTGGTTGAAAAATTATTTTTTAGACTAACATTTATAAACTAAGATGAAACAATTCCCTTGTTCACAAAAAAAAAAAAAAAAGATGAAACAGATGCCATGTGTTTAGGGTTTTCTACTGCTATGGTTCAACAAAAAATGCGCAAAAATACGCAAGTAAAAAATCTGAATTGTTTTAAAAAATGAAACATACTCAATGCTTTAGAAGTTTATTTCATACTGACATTCATTTAATTTGCAAAATGAAATTCTCTAGCGGTGTTCCTTATCACACTTATTCCGTAACACTTGAGAGAGAAAGGGGAATGTTTGATATATTCAGACCTTGTATTTATAATTAATAGTCTTTGTTGTGAAAGTCACGATCCTCTGCGTTCGGGGACGACATCAGTGCAGGTAGTTGGAGAGAATCATTCTGTAAATTTGTTAGACTTTGTATTGGAGCAGTTTAAATTGGTTAAGTTTTACCAGCTGTGCGTTTACACTCTATAAATAAAATTCCCTGAGAAACAAAAGCAATGACAAATTGTGTTAAGATCCCCCCACAGTGGCTCTATGATGTCTGAAATGAAAACCTCTATTTTTGGCCATCTTTAAGACGATGCAATTCATTAATATTTAAAGCAGATGATCCAGAGTAAGGAACATATTTAATTAAATCCAAAGATGTTGCGCTGGAGGAAAGAAATATTTATTACGGCTTTGAAATATAGAAAACTAATTCCGGGAGTTTTATAAATAGGCAGAATATATTATCTTAAAGTTAACTCACATTTATGAATATTGCATGCCAACATCTCTTGAATTAGATTGAAATGTTCTGGATGATACACCTTGGAGTGCACAGGTGGTCACATCTAAAGGAAAACTTCCCTTTGGTTTTAAAAATGTATAAAAGTTAGTACGCAGGTCATTTTGTAATTTATCATTGATTCATACCTTTCCATTTCTATCTGTAGCCCACTCTTATTTTCTAAAATTAAAATATAGTATCCCTGCAACCATGGCAGGAGTACCCTGCTTAAAGAGTAACTCCACTTTTGTTGAGAAAAAAACATTCCCCCCTGTGTGATATACTGTATATACATTGCCCTGATGAAGTACAGTGTCGTGACGTAACACGTAGGGCGTGGCTGGATAGAATCGCGGACTGGAAGTATCTTATTACACTTTTAATGCTATTTTGATGTCTTCAATAAATTACTCCTTGATTTTATTATACTACATTATAGAGGGTATTTTATCTATCTGATTTTCATGTAAACTATTGCTACATGGTAGAAGTTTGAAGCCTGGCGTTTGGAGCGTAGATCAGTGTTGCCAACTTACCAGATTGAAATTTACTGGCTGACACCTGAAATTTACCGGCGCAGCCAGGTTTTTACTGGCATTTCACAAAAGTTACTAAATTACATTTTTAGGTGCAAATGTCAGTATTTAGGCTACAAGCAAGTACACTAGGCAAATAGCAATGTGATTTAAGGTAGACATTAAGGTAAAAAAACATATTTTTGTTATTTTTGACATAATAAGGGCATATTATTTAGTCACATCACCCCTTGCCTCCATCCTCCTCTGCCACCAACACCCCCTGCCTTCAACCCCCTCTGCGGTGCCACAATCTCACCCTGCCTCCAATCTCCCTCTGCCTCCAATCTCCCTCTGCCTCCAATCTCCCCCTGCCTCCAATCTCCCCCAGGCCCCTTGCCTCCAATTACCCCCTGCCTCCATCATCCCCTGCCTCCATCCCCCTCTGCGGTGCCACCAACAACCCCTGTCTCTATCCCCCACCCTCTGCGATGCCACATCCCCCTTTGCGGTGCCACCAACACCCCCTTCCTCCAATCACCCCCTGCCAATAACACCCCCTGCCTCCAATCTCCCCTTGCCTCCAATCTCCCCCTGCCTCCATCCCCCTCTGCGGTGCCACCGCAGCCACCATCACCCATTGCCTCCAATCTCCATGCGCAGTTCCAAGCCAAACCGATCTTGGCTATTTTTACTGGCACATTACCGCAACCACAGACATTTACGAAGAGGGGGAAAAAGTGCAGTTTTTACGGACGGTTGACAACACTGGCTTGGATATCGGTATCACTTTGTGTGTCTTAAGAAGCTGATAATACACTATAAAGAAGAACCTGTGGCGATATATTGTATCCAGTAGCTTGGAGCCTGAAGGCTGGATATCCACATTTCTTTGAGGCTGGATATTAACTGTTTGGAGGTGAGAGTTCTGGGAGCACATAACAGTTGTGTGAAAGCACAGAATGAACATTATCTATTAGAGATAGTTTTATCACCAATAATTGTGTTGATTTCACGTTATTTTTACTTTATTTGGTGCACCACTATTGCACATATTTTATAGTTTGTGATAATTTATTACTGTGCAAGATAACTCCCTTATTTTTATTTGTATGTACATTACAAGGATTTTAACAAACTTTATTGCAGATTCCTAACATTTGTTATTCTGAAGAAATCTGTGTTTGTCTGTGTCCATGTGGTGAGAGAATCTAATGGGAGTGGTTTCATAATTATCAACTAGCTGATGCACCTGCAGGGCTCTAACGAGGAAAATGTCAGGGTCTGCATCCCTTTAGACTTTATTCCTATTAGGAGTATCTCACCAAAAATACATTTTTTGTTGCAGGGCATGACTGATATCTGACTTGTATCTTAGGCAGACTTCTGGGAAAATCAGTGGACCAATGACACAAGCAGGAAATGGAATATCTGGGGGGCGTTCTGTACACATTCTGTGGACAAAACACATCCAGGTAGCCATATTGAAATGCATTTTCAGAAAATTTTTTGCAGATTGAAAAGGAAAGGTAATTTTTCATAACATTCAATTACAATATGACTTGAGCCACAATTGTATACACTATATATATTTTTTTATGTTGGAGACCCCTGTTCTATGGCCTTAGCAATGAGTAAAAACTCTCCTGTTGGTTTTGTTATTTTTTATCTTTTTTATGTTATTAAGAATACAACAGTAAGTGATAGAATAGGCAAAGATGGATAAGTACACAAAAACCCTTGTAGGAGAAGATGGCAGGGGGATCTCGCTGTTGGAGTACCTGAGAAATATATGAAGTCAGGGGCTGATTCAGCCTACCCTAACTAACTTATAACTTTTACATGGACAACACCTTTAAAGAGACACTGCCAACTCACCTATGCAGGGTAAAGTGACGGTGTCTCTTCTAAGTGTGCCCCCTTACTCCATAAACCTACTTTACTTGTGCTCCCTCGCAACTCCTTGCTCCACCACTGTCAGAACTGTAGGGGAGATTCAGGGGAGTGATGATATCAGTCCTCCAGCCATGTGACAGTGCTTGGGCTTAGTGATTGGCTGCTAGACCCAAATGCCGCCACAGGGAGCAGATCACACGCTCCCACATAATTGAGAGGGCCAGGCATTTTCTCTTGCTGCAGAAGAACAAGGAGCTCCAAGACAGAGCATATAAAGTGAGTATACAGATTCAAAGAATGCTTTTTGTAGAGACATTTAGGTAGATTCAGGTACAATGGATTAACTTTAGGGCGGCGTAGCCTAGCCTGTTTAGGCTACACCGCCGTAAATTAACTAGGCTAGTAATGATTCTCAATATACTTACCTGCTAATTTACGGCGGTGTAGCCTAAAACGAGCGGGCGTAAGGGCACCTAATTCAAATGGGTTGGGGGGGGCATGTTTCATGTTAATGAGGCTTGACCTCACGTTTTTGACGTTTTTTGTCACTGCGCATGCGCCGGGCGACTACATTTCCCAGTGTGCATTGCGGCTATGTACGCCGTACGGGCCTATTGATTTTGACGTGGACGTAAACGACGTAAATCCCGATTCGCGGACAACTTACGCAAATTATGTAAACATTTCGAATTTCGCGGCGGGAACGGCGGCCATACTTAACATTACTATTCCACTAGAGCCTAGCACTAACTTTACGCGGCCTATCTCTTACGTAAACGGCGTAAAAGTACTGCGTCGGCCTGGCGTTCGTTCGTGAATCGGCGTATCCCCTCATTTACATAATCTACGGCGGCTGCAATGGAAGCGCCATCTAGCGGCCATCAAACATTGCAATCTAAGATAGGACGGCGCAAGCCGTCGTATCTTAGATATGTTTAAGTGTATCTCTGTTAGAGAATACACTTAAACATAGGTCGGTGCAGATTCAGAGTTAGGTCGGCTTATCTGTAGATAAGCCGGCCTAACTCTTTCTGAATCTACCTAATTGTAAGAGTGGGGTTAATTTACTAAAACTGGATAGTGCAAAATCTGGTGCAGCCGTGCATCATAGCCAATCAGCTTCTAACTTTAGTTTGTTCAATCAAGCTTTGACAAAAAAACTGGAAGCTGATTGGTTTCTGTGCAGAGCTGCACCAGATTTTCCACTCTCCAGTGTTAGTAAAGTCTTGGGGGCACTCTGCACATGCTCACTTTGGGGTGTATTTTCTTGGAGGGGTGCATGTGATTGACACAGGGCAAATCTACACTGTCCAGACAGAGGGTCAGGGATCCTTCAGCCTCAAAGGACAGTCAGAGGAGAATGAAAACTCCTCCTACAAGCTTTAATCAGACATCAATAGAAGTCACAAAACTGCTATATGAAAAAAAGGTATTTAGCAGTTTATATTTACTAAGCTAATTGAATTCCTATGTTCTGTGTACTGTGGGAGACCAGATATAGTGAATGCATGGTCCTGGGTTTAGTAGCACTGTAAATGCAAAGAAAGACCTTATATGGTGATAATGATTTCTCTATCGTACATCACGGGACACAGAGCGGCATATTCATTACTATGTGGGTTATATGGAGTATCTTCAGGTGATGGACACTGGCAATCTTAAACAGGAAGTGCCCTCCCTATATAACCCCCTCCCATAGGAGGAGTACCTCAGTTTTTTCGCCAGTGTCTTAGGTGTTGGTCATGGAAGCTTTGCCTCCACATCCTTGGGATCAAGGCAGGCTAACCGGATCTGTCCAAGGTGCCTCAGTGCCAAAGTGGACAGTACCCGGGCCCCCAAACCGAGGGGTTTTGCCTATAACGCTTCTCTTTTTAGAGAGCTGGACCCTGGGCCCAGGACTTAGAGCCTTTTTTGTTAAAGTGCCTAAAGTAACCTGTTTGCCGGGGTGCTGTATAGGTCCAGGACAGTGGGTTCCTTCCAGGACCCCAGGGCCTGAAGGTCTAGTACGCTACCCACGGAGATGGGGGAAGGTTGGACCGCTTGCGGTGCAAGGTCCTGCGGCGTGGAGCAGGTAAGAAGGGGGGCCTGCGGGACTTGGTTCGACAGCAGGCTCTCCAGGGAAAGATCTAGGGGAAGTTAGCCTGTATGTGCTCTAGCATTGGCAATAGGGGCCACTATGTCTAGGAAAGACAGGATGGTCTGTGTATTTTACTTCCCAAATATTGGATTTCCCTGGTCTGTTTGCAGGTAACCATCTGGCTGCGCGCTAGGTGAGCAAAGGAGGGGCTGTGGGCCTATACCTTTCCCAGAACTTAGGTTTTAACTACCAAAAGTTCCTACCTGGCTGGGTGTCAGTCTGCAGGATTTAGGCCGCTCTGTGTCCGGTAAGAGAGAGAGGAAGAGAAGCCTCAAAACGCTTCCTCTGGCTCAGGGCTGTACTCTGGCTCAGGGCTGTAGCAGGGCTCCTGGTGACTTCCAGCTTGGCCCCCCCCGTGTTAACGGGCGCGCGTACGCGTGCACGAGGATATGTCAAAATTTTGCGCCGTTGCGGGGGGGGGGGGGCGGGGATGTCAGGTTCATAGGAGGAAGGGGCATCCCTTCCTCTATGCTGTACAGCTCATTCAGTTCTGAGCTTGGAACAGGACGACACAGAGCGGCAGCGCTGCGGCTGAGGAACAGTGACACCCGGTGGCGCAAGCGAGTATTGCAGTTCTGGAATTCAGAACTAGCTTAATATTATCTAACCTAAAAATCCTTATGGCAGCAGGTGGATACTAGCAATTTTTGTGTGGGGGACAGTGTGCTTTGAAAAAAATAAATAAAAAAAGAATAAAAAAAAAAAAAAAAAAATATATATATATATATATATATATATATATATATATATATATATATATATATATATATATATATATATATATATATATATATATATATATATATATAATAATTGGAAAAAAAAAATTTTTGAAAAAAAAAAAAAAAAAGAAAAAGGCACTGACTGGGCTCCCCACCAGGTTTTTGGTCATCAGTAGTACTGCTGTTCCCTAAACCACATATATTATCTCCTGACCACAACAGTCAGTTGTTGTATACAGGGGTACCTCGGTATTGTACCATGGCTCCCAAAGGCTCGGGATCAAGGGGTGCAAAAGGGGTCAAAAAACCAAAGTGTTCCCCCTCGGATTCTGAGGATACGAGTCAGGCTATGCCAGTACTCTCCCCACCTGTCAACCCAGTGGTGGGTGCCTTGGGTGAGTCATTAGGGGGGTCTGGTGCTGAGGCTGGCCCAGATCCACCCAACCCTGTGTTTATCACAGAGGAGATGCTAGCCGTCTCCCTAGGAGGGCTAGAGGAAAGATTGGCAGCTATGATCACCAAATCCATGCCAGGCAAGAAGCGGACTAGATCCCCTTCGCCTAAGTGTGTATCCTCGGATAATGAGGTTCTTTCCCCGGAGGAGTTAGAAGATCAGGAGGAATTGGACCAGAACCTAGAGGGTTCAGAGAATGAGGAATCTACTGTAGAGGAACCATTTTCAGCCTCCCAAGCGGAGGGTTTATGGATACAGTCTTTGACAGACATGGTCCGCTCGGCCTTTAAGTTGCCCTTACCAGAGCCTCGGGTTCCGGCAGTTTCTTCTTTGGGCTCCTTAAAAGCGCCCTTGAGCAACGCAGTTTTTCCGGTCCATCCTCTGTTAGAGGAGTTAATCTTCCAGGATTGGGTACGGCCGGACAGAGTTTTTCTGCCGCCTAGAAGATTTTCTATTATCTACCCTATGGAGGAGAAATTTGCCAAAAAATGGGCGCTCCCAGCCGTGGACGCAGCCATCTCCTGTGTGAATAAATCATTAACTTGCCCGGTGGAAAACATACAAATGTTTAAAGACCCGGTGGATAAACGTTTAGAATCACTTTTGAAAGCTTCCTTTGCTACGGCAGGAGCAGTGGTACAGCCAGCGGTGGCTGCTGTCGGGGTCTGTCAGGCTTTAAAGGACCAGACTAAACAGATGCTTAAAGACATTCCTGCCCAGCAGGCAGAGGAGCTATCTGATATTCCCAGAGCCTTGTGCTTTGCGATGGACGCTATAAAGGACTCCATCCAACAGGCGTCTCGTTTATCACTATATTTGGTGCATATGAGAAGGCTCTTATGGTTAAAGAACTGGGCGGCCGAACCCCCATGCAAGAAGTTGCTGGCGGGGTTCCCCTTCCATGGAGGACGACTCTTCGGAGAAGATCTGGATAAATACATTCAGACTATTTCAAGTGGCAAAAGTACCCTTCTACCAGTAAAAAAGAAGTTCCGGGGGCCCGCCTTTAAAAGGCAGCTTTCCCCTATGCCGAGTAACTCAAATTCCAGGCAGTATCGACGGCCTCCTGCGCAATCCAACTTTAACAATAAGTCGCAGGGACAGGCCCCTGGGGGCAAGAAGCCATGGTATCGCAAACCAACAAAGCCAGCCCCTAAGTCTACTTTATGAAGGCGCGCCCCCACTCACTCAAGTGGGGGGAAGGCTTCGTCTCTTTGCAGAGGTTTGGGAAGCCAACATCCCCGACAAATGGGTCCAGTCATCTGTGGCCACAGGCTACAGATTAGAGTTTCAAAAGTTTCCTCCGCCTCATTTCCAGGAATCAAGGGTTCCGAACGATCCAGCAAAAAAGGCCTTGTTGCTAGCGGCATTGGATCGTCTGCTTCGCCAGGGCGTGATAGTAGAGGTACCAGCCCAAGAGAAAGGGCTAGGTTTCTACTCCAATCTGTTTGTCATACCAAAACCCAACGGCGATGTCAGACCAATCTTGGACCTAAAGAGTCTAAACGTTTACCTGAAGGTCCAGTCATTTCGGATGGAATCCGTTCGGTCAGCAGCCGCCGCACTCCAGAGGGACGACTTTCTGGTGTCTATAGACATAAAGGACGCTTACCTTCATATACCGATCTTTCAGCCACATCAAAGATTTTTACGCTTCACGGTGGCTCAGCGTCACTTCCAATTTGTGGCGCTCCCTTTCGGGCTGGCTACGGCCCCCCGGGTTTTCACGAAGGTCCTAGCTCCAATTCTAGCCAATCTAAGAATCCAAGGGGTCACGGTCCTAGCATACTTGGACGACCTCTTAATCATAGATCACTCGCCTCCTTGCTTGGAGCGAGCAGTAGCCCTCACGGTTCAGTACCTGGAGAGGTTCGGTTGGGTCCTAAACCGAGAAAAGTCAGCATTTCAACCCTCAAAACAGTTGGAATATCTCGGCATGAGGTTAGACACGGCTCAGCAGAAGGTATTTTTGCCCCTGATAAAGGTCAAAGCTATCAAGGAATTGATTCGATTGGTTCTAAGCAAAAGAAAACCAACTGTTCGCCTATGTATGCGTTTACTAGGCAAGCTAGTGGCCACGTTCGAGGCGGTACCTTACGCACAGAGCCATACTCGCGTCCTACAGGCAGCCATTCTCACAGCTTGGAGCAAGAAGGCCCAGGCCTTGGAGTTTCCTTTAACTCTATCATCAAGAGTCCGGCAAAGTCTGGGCTGGTGGTTAAACCCTCAGAATCTGCTAAAGGGAAAATCTTTCACCCCCATAGCCTGGAAGATAGTGACCACAGATGCCAGCCTGAAAGGCTGGGGAGCGGTCTTGGATGGTTGCACTCGCCAAGGTACTTGGGCAGAGGCGGACAAGCAGCTGCCCATCAATATCCTGCAAAAAAGGCCTTGTTGCTAGCGGCATTGGATCGTCTGCTTCGCCAGGGCGTGATAGTAGAGGTACCAGCCCAAGAGAAAGGGCTAGGTTTCTACTCCAATCTGTTTGTCATACCAAAACCCAACGGCGATGTCAGAGCGGCTCGGCTAGCCCTCCTGGCATGGACATCCAAATTGCAGGGGTCCCCGGTGAGGATACAATCAGACAATGCCACAGCTGTGGCATATATAAACCACCAAGGGGGAACCAGGAGTCACGCCGCTCAGAGAGAAGTGAGCTTAATTTTTCTATGGGCAGAAGCTCATGTACCCTGCATATCGGCAATATTCATTCCCGGAGTGGACAACCTGCAGGCGGACTTCCTAAGTCGCCAAACTCTGTCGCCGGGGGAATGGTCTCTACATCCCCAGGTCTTTCGGACAATCTGCCAGAAGTGGGGTGTGCCAGACGTGGATGTCATGGCATCAAGGTTCAACAAGAAACTAGACAGGTTCATGTCCCGGACAAGGGACCCGATGGCCTGCGGAACCGGTGCGTTGGTGTGCCCTTGGCATCAGTTCAAACTTCTGTATGCCTTTCCCCCACTACAGTTACTACCCCGCCTGTTGCGCAGGATCAGGGTGGAGCACAAACCAGTCATCCTCGTAGCTCCAGCATGGCCCAGGAGGGCATGGTACTCACTAATCCTAAAGATGGCAGTGGGAGACCCTTGGACGCTTCCTCTACGGCCAGACCTACTCTCGCAAGGCCCGATCCTCCACCCTGCATTACGGCGTCTAAATTTGACGGCCTGGCGGCTGAATCCCTGATTCTCAGGGGTAGAGGGCTGTCTAGGCAGGTAATCTCTACCCTGATCAGGGCTAGAAAGCCGGTCTCCAGGGTGATTTATTATAGGGTCTGGAAGGCCTACGTAGGCTGGTGTGAATCCAAGAAATGGCTTTCCCGCAAGTATACCATTGATCGAGTGTTAAGTTTTCTCCAGCTAGGAGTGGATAAAGGCCTGGCATTAAGCACAATCAAAGGACAGATTTCAGCTTTGTCAGTGTGGTTTCAGAGGCCGCTGGTCACCCACTCGCTGGTTAAGACCTTCATACAGGGGGTCTTACGTATTAATCCTCCGGTTAAGTCACCACTTTGTCCGTGGGACTTGAATCTTGTTCTGTCAACTCTGCAGAAACAACCTTTTGAGCCGTTGACTGAGATTCCTTTGGTTTTACTGACAAGGAAGTTAGTATTTCTGGTCGCAATAGTTTCCGCCAGAAGAGTGTCAGAATTGGCAGCCTTATCTTGTAAGGAGCCATATCTTATTCTGCATAAGGACAGGGTGGTTCTCCGTCCTCATCCTTCCTTCCTACCAAAGGTTATATCCAGTTTTCATCTAAACCAGGATTTGGTACTACCATCCTTCTTTCCGAACCCTACTTCCAGAAAGGAAGGGTTGCTGCATACCTTGGATATTGTCAGGGCCGTGAAGGCCTATCTTAAAGCTACAGAGAAGATTCGAAAAACAGATGTGTTGTTCATTTTGCCAGATGGGCCCAAGAGAGGGCAGGCAGCTGCAAAATCCACCATCTCGAGGTGGATTAAACAGTTAATCACTCAGGCCTACGGCTTGAAGAGGTTGCCTCCTCCTTTGTCAGTAAAGGCTCATTCTACCAGGGCCATGGGCGCCTCCTGGGCAGCACACCATCAGATCTCTATGGCTCAAGTTTGCAAGGCGGCAACCTGGTCTTCAGTCCACACGTTTACTAAATTTTACCAGGTGGACGTTAGAAGGAATACTGATACAGCCTTTGGGCAGGCAGTGCTGCAGGCTGCGATTTAAGACCCTCAGAATCGGGGGCACCCTTGAGTTAAAAATTTAAATTTAAGTTTAATTTTTCTCGACTAAGTTGGATTTATTATTATTATTTGAGTATACCTCTAAATTAAATCCTTTGTCTTGGGAAGTTGTCTCCCTCCCCTCATTAAAAGCATTGCTTTGGGACATCCCACTTAGTAATGAATATGCCGCTCTGTGTCCCGTGATGTACGATAGAGAAAAAGGGATTTTTAATACAGCTTACCTGTAAAATCCTTTTCTTGGAGTACATCACGGGACACAGAGCTCCCACCCCTCTTATGGGGACCATTTTTGGGAGGCATACTGCTTGCTACAAAACTGAGGTACTCCTCCTATGGGAGGGGGTTATATAGGGAGGGCACTTCCTGTTTAAGATTGCCAGTGTCCATCACCTGAAGGTACTCCATATAACCCACATAGTAATGAATATGCCGCTCTGTGTCCCGTGATGTACTCTAAGAAAAGGATTTTACAGGTAAGCTGTATTAAAAATCCCTTTTTTTTTTACCAAGGCTTTTGGTGTTTTATTCTATACTATTTATTCAGGTACACAAATCATTTTACGTTGCTTATGTTTTTCTACGAATCCATGGTTTACTAATGACAAAGAGCAACCGGCAATTTATATTATTAGTTCTCCCTGCCAAAACTGTAAAGTTAATTACTGTACCTAATTAAGAGTAGAACTAAATAAATATGGGAAGGAGCTGCGTGTTAGTGGGGACAGCGAACCTCTGAGCAGCATCAGTCAGAATATGTCCTCGGCAGGAAACATGAACAGCTGTAGGCCTAAATGGATTGGGATATAAAGGCCGTGTGTTGTGTGAACATGCCGCAGAACAGACGGTGTTCCATGCTTCAAATCATTTTAAAACTCCAAGAGCTGTAATATCATTAAAGAAGAACACAACTAAGCACAATTTATATCTAAACTGGCGCTATAATATAATGCAATAGAAAAGTTGCAGCCCTTTGTAAATGAAAAAAACAACAACTGTGTCTTACTCTGCAGTGTGTGATATGTATATCCTAAGTAGATGAGGGTCAATCAGCGCAAGAACCGATCCCTAACGTAAAAAGCAGCAAAGCGCTCAAGGTCAATATATCAAAAAATCATATATAATCAGTGCTGTACATTCTGTACTGCACACCACTCGCCATTGATCACTTTGCTGTACATTTTATACTGTGCCGTACAATTTATACACTTCACTTTAATTGATATGGTGTACATTCTATTCTGCCCACCACTCAACTTTTAGATTTAATTGTACATTACATACTGCACACCATTCCACTTTGCTCACTGTACTGTACTATCCATATTGCAGCCATCCTACTCCATGCACTGTGCTTTACATTCTTTACTGAATACTGTTTTTCTGTGAACACTGTACAGGAGAGAGAAAGAGAGATACATAAAGCGGAAGGGAGAGTGGGCCTTAAAGGGGTGGTTCACCCTAAAAACTACTTTTTCTTATTCCACTGCCCCCCCACATTACAATACGATTAAGGCTCTTATTATTTTTTTCATGCTGTACATACCTTAGTACAGCATATTCACCCGTGCATCCGGGTTGCGAGTCCCGCGGGAGTGGGCGTTCCTCACATGCTGGTGATTGACGTTTTCCCCAAAAACGAGCTCCCCCCGTCGCGTAAGCCGCGTCACGGTTGACGAAAGGAGCCGAAGGGCGAGTCGGCGCTATACTGCGCATGCGCATCGCCGTTCAGCTCCTTTCGCCAATCGTGACGCGGCTTACGCGATGGGGGGGAGCTCGTTTTTGGGCAAAACTTCAATCACACACATGTTAGGAACGCCCACTCCCGCGGGACTCGCAACCCGGATGCCACGGGTGAATATGCTGTACTAAGGTATGTACAGCATGAAAAAAATAAAAAGAGCCTTAATCGTATTGTAATGTGGGGGGGCAGTGGAATAAGAAAAAGTAGTTTTTAGGGTGAACCACCCCTTTAATGTCCATGTGCTGCACACATGCATCCATAGTATACTGCTGTTCTGTCACTGACACCTTCCAGTCACCAATTACAATAGAAAGCCGGTGAGAGGGGCTCACGATCATATGACCCCTGTGACAGCCAATCACAGGGATCACATGATCAGGAACTCCACTGCCTGTCATTCACAACACCTTACAGATCTGATAGGTGGGGTTCATAAGCATGGAATCACTGTGACAACCAATCACATGATCAGAAACATGCCTCCTACTCCTCCTCCTGTCATTCACAGCCCCTTAAAGGGCCAGGGGTTAGGGAATCATGCTCATATGACCACTGTGACAGTCAATCACAGGTGTCACATGTTCAGGAACTCAGTAACCACCTCCCATTATTTAATACCCCTTAAAGGGCTGGGGGAGGGAATCATGATAATGTGACCAATGTGATGGGCAATCACAGGGGTCACATGATCAGGAACTTTCCTCCTCCTCCTGTCATTCACAGCCCCTTAAAGGGCCAGGGGTTAGGTAATCATGCTCATATGACCACTGTGACAGCCAATCACAGGTGCCACATGTTCAGGAACTCAGTCTCCACCTCCCATCATCTAATATCCCTTAAAGAGCTGGGGGAAGGGACTCACGATAATGTGACCACTGTGACAGCCAATCACAGAGGTCCCATGATCAGGAACTCCACCTCCGCTTTCCATCATTCAAAATCTCTTAAAGGGACAGTGAGAGGGAATCACGGTCATGTGACCACTGTGACAGCCAATCACAGGGACAAGAATCAAAAATGCTCCATAGGATAAAACATAAAAATGTATTAGAAAGTTAAGGCTGGGTTCACACTCTTGTGTGGACGCGGCTCACAGCAGTGGTCTGATGAGTCCCTGTTCTCCATTTCAGGGACAAGTCAGACCAAAATTTTTGCCTGAATTTGGACCTGAAACTGAGCCAAAGACACACGGGATCTCTGTGCAATGCGCTCCACAGCCACCCCTAAGATGTGTGAACCTGCTCTATTGAGAGCCGGGCACACTCTCCTATCATGCAAATTGGATACGGTGGAAACTTGCATCTAAATCACACAGCCTAAAAGAACATATTGCACTCACAAATTCTTCAATGTAAATCACATATAGCAGCAGAAATGACAAAACAGTCACAGGATAGGATCCAAGATGGCACCTATGCTCTGCCTGACGTGATGACGTCACAAGACTCTGTCTTGTGTCCGTACTGGACTTTCTTAAACATGTGAAATACTGTTGGTCTGAGATTTGTGGAGCTGCAATTCCCAGAAGAGTAATTTGGGTATACTTGCAGGATACTGTATATTCTAAGCCTTGTATGACCTTCTATTATATCAGTGGGGTCCAACCGTGGAGGTGAGGGCACACCTAATAGTGGTGGTGATATTTGGGCACAGTGAGAATTTGCCATTGATGCACTGAATATTTATGTGGCATTATTGGGACTTCCTTTATGAACTGCACACATGTATTTTTGATTGTTTGATCACTTTATTGATTGCTTGCAATTGAAATATTGTATTTATGCACATTTATCTAATTATATGAGTTTCTACTGCACATGCACTTTATTGTAAACACATGCATCATTTAATTATGTTTACTAACGCATATATTTTTTTTTACTTGGTGCAGATTGGATTTTCAGGAGCACTTCACTATATTTTTATATATTTAGTGTGAGCAGTTCTTCATGGATATCTATTGTTTGTGCCATTAACCACATGCCGCCCAGCACACGACTATATATGTTGGCACAATGGTTCGGCTGGGCAGATGGACGTTTTTTTATATCTTTTTGGGGGATATTTATTATAGTAAAAAATATTGCTTTTTTTTTTTCAAAATTATTGCTTTTTCTCTGTTGATAGCGCAAACAATAAAAACTGTAGAGGTGATCAAATACCACCAAAAGAAAGCTCTATTTGTAGGGAAAAAAGGACGTAAATTTTGTTTGGGAGCCACATCGCACAACCGCGCAATTGTCAGTTAAAACAAAGCAGTGCCAAATCGCAATAAGTGGCCATGTCTTTGGCCAGCGAAATGGTCCGGGGCTTAAGTGGTTAAGGAATAATCATAGTTGTTGTTCATATATTCTGTTTTGGGTGGGATATTAGGTTGGATATGTAGCGTGGGGATCCTACTTTTTAACCAATCACAGGGGTCACATGATCAGGAACTCCACCTGCAGTCATTTGTAAATTCTTGAAGGGCCTGGGTAGCAGGGGGTTAAATGACCTTCTGTTTTAAAGTGTTACTAACCCACAACAGTAAAATCAGTCTGTATATGCAGTAAAGTATGCTTGTTATACTCACTGTGGAACCTAAAGGGTTAATTCTCTGCATTGTGTAAAAAGACTGTTTGATCCTGTCTCCTTTGATCCTCCTCTTCTTCCAATACGCCCAATATATTTCCTGATAGTACAGGGCCAGCGAACAAACTGCACATGCTCAGTTTGATGTGTATTGCTAGAGAGAGAGAATTTGCTAGAGAATTTTTGTTTTCTTGGGAGAGTGCATGTCATCAGCACAGAGCCAATTAGCACTGTCCAGACAGAGGGTCAGGGGTCCTGCATCCTGATAGGACAGTCAGTGCAGAATGAAAACTCCTCCTACAAGCTTTATCCAGACACTGATAGAAGTCACATGACTGCTGTATACTGCTGATAAGAAAAGGTATTTAGCAGTATATATTTACTAAAATAATTGCATTTCCATGTTCTGTGTACTGTGGGAGACCAGATATAGTGAATGCAGAGTCCTGGGTTTTGTAATACTTTAACTTATAAATATGTTATGACAAGAAGTAAAAAAGAAATATTGTCACCGCTTAGTTACTTATAATTCTACCTGGGCATCAATATTTTTAGGTATTTATATGATGCTCTGCATCAGCTATCTATGTGAGTGCATATATTGGCAACCTGCAAATGCTATCATAACATAAAAAAATAAAAACAATGTAGTAGTGTTATCAGGGGAACAATTTATTTAACCTAAAATATGAAGCGTATTGCTTCGTAATTGGAGTGTAAAGAATTAACATTAATCATATCACACTTGGCACACATGCATGCAAATGAACGAATGACCTACAACCTGATAACAGTCTCCAAGTTTTTTTTATCACAGCCAGAGATTCCCGTATGCCCAGAATGTTATGTAAGTGTGTATGAAATGTGCGCATTGGGGCCTGTCCATGGCTGACTCTTTTTTGGACGCCAGTGGTGACATCAGGCTGATAATGTACATTTAAAGTGGAGTTCCACCCATAAATATAACATTACATCAGTAGTTTTAAAAAAATGTCATTAGTCCTTTACGAAAATGTTTTTTTTTTTTAGATGCCTTCAAAGTGTTGTTGCTAGGCAGAATAGTTAATCTTCCCACTTCCTGCACCTAGGTGCTTAATGCTTCCTAACCTACACCGCACAGACTCCTGGGAATGTAGTGGGTGTAACTTTCCAGGAGTCTGTGCATTCCCCAGTCTCAAAGAATCATGTGACTTGGACAGCACAGGTGCTGAAACCTGATATGACACTGCTTGTGCAGCACTGAGCATGTGCGAGATTTGCAAGGCTGAAATCCAGGAAGTCATACAGTCTGGCTTCATGATGCCCACACTTAAGATGGCCCCAGTCAATTTCTATTTTATAAAGTGTCTAAATGCTGTAACAACCTAACAAAACGGACCTTAGTTTACAGACTAACTTTACTAGAATACATTAAGCTTGTGTATTACAGGGGTATTTATATTTAAAAAGTGAAATTGTGGCCGGAACTCCGCTTTAAATTTCTCCATTAAAATTAATGGCATTCATATTATCCAGTTAATAAATTATTGTTAAAGTGGTTCTAAAACCTAGATATTTTTTCTCCTTGAATGAAATGTATTCCCTGCATTAAGGTACAAATGTTTAGGTAGAAGAATGCGCCCTCACCCCCTCTTATACTCACTCCCTCTGCTGTCAGTCAAATCCTGCGATGAAGGAGTGGGATGGGGGTCCGAGCCACATTGTGTGTGTCTATGGACCAGTGCTGATCCTGACCTCCCTGGGGCCCTAAGCAAAATGACATGGCACTTTAAAAATGAGAAGCGGGGGGCGCTGACGACAGTGACATGCCACATTAAAGAAAGTTGAGATGTGGGGGAGGGGGTGTTCTGCTGCCGGAAATGACTCTCGTTTAGAAGCGGGGTGAGGGGGCGAAAATGACTTCTCACCAGGCGGGGCCTCTAGTAATTTGGGGGGCCCTTCGCAACTTTGCGGGGCCCTAAGCGGCTTGCATAGTGAGCCTATAGCGAGGATCAGCCCTGCTATGGACACAGGCAGCGCTCCTCGGCAGGTGCTCCATTTATGGCACGTGTGCCATAATAGCAAGCAGCTTCCTATGGTGGCACACTGAGAAGAGGAGGAGCCAGAAGTTCTGGCGGGGGACCAAAGAAGAGGAGGATTGGGGCCACTCTATGCAATTCCATAGCACAGGGCTGGTAAGTAGAAATCTATTTGTAATTTTAAAAAACAGTCTTTACAATCACTTTAACCACTTGAAGACCAGGCCTTTTCTGCCACTTTTTGTTTACAAATGTATTTATTTTTTGCTAGAAAATTACTTAAACTCCAAAACATTGTATACTTTTTTATTAGCAGAGACTCTAGGGAATACAATTTAAAAAAAATAATGTTACGACTTAACCACTTCCCGACCGCCGCATGTAGATATACGTCGGCAGAATGGCACGTACAGGCACATTGGCGTACCTGTACGTCCCTGCCTAGACGTGGGTCGGGGGTCCGATCGGGACCCCCCCGCTACATGCGGCGGTCGGATACCTGCGGGGAGCGATCCGGCACGACGGCGCAGCTATTTGTTTATAGCCCCCCTGTCGCGATCGCTCACCGGAGCTGAAGAACGGGGAGAGCCGTACAGTATGTAAACACGGCTTCCCCGTGCTTCACTGTGGCGGCTGCATCGATCGAGTGATCCCTTTTATAGGGAGACTCGATCGATGACGTCAGACCTACAGCCACACCCCCCTACAGTTGTAAACACACACTAGGTGAACCCTAACTCCTACAGCGCCCCCTGTGGTTAACTCCCAAACTGCAACTGTCATTTTCACAATAAAGAATGCAATTTAAATGCATTTTTTGCTGTGAAAATTACAATGGTCCCAAAAATGTGTCAAAATTGTCCGAAGTGTCCGCCATAATGTCGCAGTCACGAAAAAAATCGCTGATCGCCGCCATTAGTAGTAAAAAAAATAAATACATAAAACTATCCCCTATTTTGTAAACGCTATAAATTTTGCGCAAACCAATCGATAAACGCTTATTGCGATTTTTTTTAGGTAGAAGAATACGTATCGGCCTAAACTGAGGGAAAAAAAAATGTTATATATATTTTTGGGGGATATTTCTTGTAGCAAAAAGTAAAAAATATTGCATTTTTTTCAAAATTGTCGCTCTATTTTTGTTTATAGCGCAAAAAATAAAAACCGCAGATGTGATCAAATACCACCAAAAGAAAGATCTATTTGTGGGGAAAAAAGGAAGCCAATTTTGTTTGGGAGCCACGTCGCACGACCGCGCAATTGTCTGTTTAAGTGACACAGTGCCGAATTGTAAAAACCCCTTGGGTCATTTAGCAGCATATTGGTCCGGTCCTTAAGTGGTTAAAGAAAGACAACTTAATATATACCCCATTTTTTGTATAATATGAAAGATGAGTTTATGCTGAGTAAATAGGTACCTAACATGTCACGCTTCAAAATGGCGCACTCTTGTGGAATGGCGACAAACTATGGTATTTAAAAATCTCAGTAGGCAACACTTTAAATGCCTTTACAGGTTACATGTTTAGAGTTACAGGGGTGGGCTAGAATTATTCCAGGGGTGCCCCATAATTTAGGTATGCACATTTTAGCTGCGTTAACTAACATCATGGCTAAGGATTCATGGTAGGTATGTTGTTTGATTCGTGGCGGTGGAATAAGAATTGCGCGGGTGTGAATTCCAGGGGGTATGTAGTTATTTTTTTGATTTGATCATAGACATGTTTTTAGTAGGCTGGTATAGATGAGCAGCCCCACCAGAGATCGCCAGGTGCTTGTAGACATCTCCAGCATTTGTCTGAAATGGTTGCATCAAATCTGTGTAGAATAAAGGGGGTACGATACCATCGGGAAATAATTTTGTAATTGTTCTTGTGGATGGAGACATTTATGGAACCCTTGTGTACATGTCGGTGTATGTTTTCCCTTGTGTATATGCCGGTATATGTTTTCCCTTGTGTATATGCCGGTATATGTTTTCCCTTGTGTATATGCCGGTGTATGTTTTCCCTTGTGTATATGCCGGTGTATGTTTTCCCTTGTGTATATGCCGGTATATGTTTTCGCTTGTGTACATGCCGGTGTATGTTTTCCCTTGTGTATATGCCGGTGTACTGTATGTTTTCCCTTGTGTATATGCCGGTGTATGTTTTCCCTTGTGTATATGCCGGTGTATGTTTTCCCTTGTGTATATGCCGGTATATGTTTTCGCTTGTGTACATGCCGGTGTATGTTTTCCCTTGTGTATATGCCGGTGTACTGTATGTTTTCCCTTGTGTATATGCCGGTGTATGTTTTCCCTTGTGTATATGTCGGTGTATGTTTTCCCTTGTGTATATGCCGGTATATGTTTTCCCTTGTGTATATGCCGGTGTATGTTTTCCCTTGTGTATATGCCGGTGTATGTTTTCCCTTGTGTATATGCCGGTGTACTGTATGTTTTCCCTTGTGTATATGCCGGTGTATGTTTTCCCTTGTGTATATGCCGGTGTATGTTTTCCCTTGTGTATATGCCGGTGTATGTTTTCCCTTGTGTATATGCCGGTGTATGTTTTCCCTTGTGTATATGCCGGTGTATGTTTTCCCTTGTGTATATGCCGGTGTATGTTTTCCCTTGTGTATATGCCGGTGTATGTTTTCCCTTGTGTATATGCCGGTGTATGTTTTCCCTTGTGTATATGTCAGTGTATGTTTTCCCTTGTGTATATGCCGGTGTATGTTTTCCCTTGTGTATATGCCGGTGTATGTTTTCCCTTGTGTATATGCCGGTATATGTTTTCTCTTGTGTATATGCCGGTGTATATGTTTTCCCTTGTGTATATGCCAGTGTATGTTTTCCCTTGTGTATATGCCGGTGTATGTTTTCTCTTGTGTATATGCCGGTATATGTTTTCCCTTGTGTATATGCCGGTGTATGTTTTCCCTTGTGTACATGCCGGTGTATGTTTTCCCTTGTGTATATGCCGGTGTATGTTTTCCCTTGTGTATATGCCGGTGTATGTTTTCCCTTGTGTATATGCCGGTGTATGTTTTCCCTTGTCTATATGCCGGTGCATGTTTTCCCTTGTGTATATGCCGGTGTATGTTTTCCCTTGTGTATATGCCGGTGTATGTTTTCCCTTGTGTATATGCCGGTGTATGTTTTCCCTTGTGTATATGCCGGTGTATGTTTTCCCTTGTGTATATGCCGGTGTATGTTTTCCCTTGTGTATATGCCGGTGTATGTTTTCCCTTGTGTATATGCCGGTGTATGTTTTCCCTTGTGTATATGCCGGTGTATGTTTTCCCTTGTGTATATGTCAGTGTATGTTTTCCCTTGTGTATATGCCGGTGTATGTTTTCCCTTGTGTATATGCCGGTGTATGTTTTCCCTTGTGTATATGCCGGTATATGTTTTCTCTTGTGTATATGCCGGTGTATATGTTTTCCCTTGTGTATATGCCAGTGTATGTTTTCCCTTGTGTATATGCCGGTGTATGTTTTCTCTTGTGTATATGCCGGTATATGTTTTCCCTTGTGTATATGCCGGTGTATGTTTTCCCTTGTGTACATGCCGGTGTATGTTTTCCCTTGTGTATATGCCGGTGTATGTTTTCCCTTGTGTATATGCCGGTGTATGTTTTCCCTTGTGTATATGCCGGTGTATGTTTTCCCTTGTGTATATGCCGGTGCATGTTTTCCCTTGTGTATATGCCGGTGTATGTTTTCCCTTGTGTATATGCCGGTGTATGTTTTCCTTGTGTACATGCCGGTGTATGTTCCCTTGTGTACATGCCAGTGTATGTTTTCCCGGTGGTGTTTGTTAGATTTGTGAGTAAATCTTGGGCCCTTTAATACCTTTTTTTTTGTTATCACTTGTATTCCCATTACAAGGAATGTAAACATCCCTTGTAATAGAAATTAGGATGACAGGTCCTCTTTATAGAGAGATCTAGGGTCAAATCAAGACCCCAGATCTTGAACCAGTTGGAGATCTTGGGGGTATTCCTCCGAATGATGGCCCAGATTCACGAAGCAGATACGACGGTGTATCTCGAGATACGCGGCGTAAGTGTAGATGTGCGCCGTCGTATCGATGCGCGGTACCCACAGAAGCACATACACGTGAACTTAGGCTTCACCCGTCCAACGCAACTGTCCTCCGCCGGCGAAACTTAGGCGCATATTTAGGCTAGGCGTATTCTTCGTTCCCATTGATTAGCTATTCAATTATGCAAATGAGGGCGAAATGCCGATTCACATGCGTACGATTGTCCGTCGTAGGCTACGCGCGGTGCGTGTAAGCTGCTAGCCCGATCTAAAGTTACCCTTCATAAAAGCAGGGGTAACTTTGCAACGGACTTGCACAGGTCAGCTGGAGAGCAGCAACAGCAGCAGCGTGACAGAGGAGCTGAGCAACAACACTTGCAGGACAACACATCTGTGTGCCAACATGTCAGGGGCAGCCGTGGTCATAGTACTACGGCGTCTACGCGCACGCAGGAGGAGGAGGAGGGCACAGGAGAGGGTACCCCGAGATCGCATGGACCTCTTTGGCATGGTTGAATCGGAGGTGTTTCGCTTGTTGAGATTTGACACTGAAGCCATCATAGAAATAGTACGATCCCTGCAGGATGACCTCACCAACCCAACACATCGATCACAAGCAGTGCCGCCACTGCTCAAGGTCATGGCAACCCTGCATTTTTTTGCCAGTGGATCATTTCAAAGAACCAGTGGGAATTTGGCTGGGATGTCCCAATCCACAATGAGTAGGTGCGTGCACCAAGTTGTACCCGCTATCCTGAGACGGATGTCCCACCACATTGTGAGACCCACCCAGGAGGTCCAGCAGGCAAAGGCAAGAACCGATTTCTATAAAATAGCCAGATTTCCACGCACTGTGGGGGCCATTGATTGTTCTCATGTGGCACTCCAGCCCCCCCGTGACACTGAGCATATGTACCGTAACAGGAAGAATTGGCATTCCATTAATGTACAAGTAATAACCGATGCTCAAGGCCTCATATGGCACGTCTATGCTAAACACCCTGGGGCCACCCATGACAGCTTTATCTACCGGCAAAGCGACATCCCAAGACAATTTGAAGAGAACGTGTATGGGGACAGCTGGCTGGTTGGTGAGTGACATGGGTGTCAGGTATGACTGTCCCCCCCCCATGATGCAGACATCACGAGGGGCACATGCATGACTAACATCCTCCTGTCTTTTCCCTTACAGGTGACTCTGGATATGCCCTGGGACCCCACCTGATGACCCCATTCCGGAACCCACAAACCCCAGGAGAAAGAAGCTACAATGAGGCTCATATACGTACCCGGGGAGTGGTGGAGCGCACGTTTGGCCTCCTGAAGTCACGGTTCCGATGCCTAGATCGGTCTGGGGGTACACTGTTGTATGCCCCAGACTTTGTGTGCCAGATTATCGGTGCATGTTGCATTTTGCACAATTTCGCAATGAGAAGGGGCCTGCAGATTGAAGTCCGTCATGACCTGACCCCCGAACCAGACATTCCCCCCCCACCCGAGGGTCCCCCGTCTGCTGAGGGAAGAGCAGTCAGGAGATGCCTCGTGGTAGGCTTATTTTCACGTGCAACACGCACATGAAACATGTCACAATGCTAATGCACGCATGCACCCCACTGTGGTCCCTAACACACCCCCCCCCCCAAACACCAATAAATTGGATTAGACCGAAGTACACCGTGCGGTACTTGGGAGCAGCAACGCCACGTCAAGGCTCCAATTATGTTGCTGTATGTTTTTCAGAAAATATTTGTCAATATATATATCCCAAATAATAATAAAATAAATACAACTCCAATCGAGTTTCATAATAACAAAATATCACTCATATCATGAGTATAAATTAATAACCAAAAATCAAATAGAATATAAAAAAAATATATTCTAAATGGCACTCATCTGGCCCGACGTGTACTACGCCTAGTGCCAAGGCTCCGTGCCCTCTGTTGCCTGGGGGCAGCCGCGGGTGGGGGGGGTGGGTCATTGGGAGGAGGAACATCCCCCGGTCTCTCCCTGGCTGCCTGGATACCCTCTAAAGCCAGGGCTATGCGGGTGAGGACCGCAGTGGTCTGATTCCCCACCGCCTCAATGGCTGCTGTATTGGCCTGTATGGCCACTCCCAGACTCCTGACCTCTGCCACAAGGCCTGAATTAGTGTCATCCAGGTCCCTAACGCAGGTCACCAACGCAGTGCTGTTGGCACTGACCTCCTGCACATTTTCACTAATGGTGGCAGTGAAAGCAGCCTGGGTCTGCTGCATGGAGGCCAGGCTGGCTGCCACCCGGCGCATATCACATGCAACAGAACCCACATGTTGGGTCTGCCTGGCCAGGTCCATAGCCAAAGTGGCTTCTAAGGCATCAGGATCACCCCTCGTCTTCCTAATTGCCTTCCTGGGTGCAGGTGAGGCTTGGGGACGAATGTATGGGGAGGACCCTGAGGGAACTTCCCTTAGGGAGGATGGGCTTCCCAAAAGGTCGGAGGCCCTTAGGGGGCTTCCCAAAAGGGTGGAGGCCCTTGGGGGGGTTACAATAAAGTTTGAGTCCCTTGGGGGGGTATCCCCTATGGAGGTATGGGAGGGTCCAGCGACGGTGGTCTCATCCCCCAGATATATGCCATCATCCAGGTGCCCGTGCTCCTCCTCCACTTCCTCTAATGGAGAGGTGTGGACACTGGTATCCTGGGATGGGCTTGGTTGGCCAGCAGCCGAGGATGGGCCCGCTTCATCCTGCATATCTGTGGATGACACAAAACAGTAATATGTTGGTGGACCCACACACTTGTCACATATTCCCCCCCCCCCCCCCCCCACATGCTATACACCAGATTAAAGAAAAAACACACTCACCTGTCCTCAAGGGCTGATCAACTGACTCGAAGCCCTCCAGGCCCTCCACCTGCTCCTTCTCCAGGCACCTGGCAATGACCTCCTCATCAGGTGTCAGTCTTAGTTTCAGGGCTGGTCCACCTCCGGTGCCCCTACTGTGTTTTTTTATCTTGGCCACCTTCTCCTTCACAAGACGCCGCAGGTCGTTGATCTTCTTGGCGATCTTGTCTGGGGTCCGGTTGGCATAGCCAAGGGCACTCACCTCCGCTGCAATCTGTGCCAAGATTTGATCCTTACGGACCTTGCTGGTCGAGCCACTTTCCTTGCCGTGGAGGAACTTGTTATACTTCCTCATGGCATCAATAATCACCGCCTTCTCCTCAATAATAAAGTTTTTTTCCCTCCTATCTTTCGTGCCAGCCTCAGACATCTTTTTTGATCTGAACAAAGCAAAAGTAGCCACACCAAACGACCAAAACCAGCAGGTGTACTTTTGCACTTGACTGGCGCATGTCCGGGCGGATTTATGCCCTGGGCGGAAACGGTGGGCTGGGTTATCGTGGGGGGGAATACGATCGGCGAATTGGGGCGCATGCGCAGTGGGACGCGGGGGATGCAATCACGTGACGGCGCATGCGCCGTTCGTTCGGACCGTAATTTGCATGGGGTCACGATTCATTTAAATGGATCACGCCCACCTCCTTCCCAATTTGAATTACGTCGGGTTACGCCATCAAAATTACATTACGATGGCGCATCGCAGCGCGCATTTGCTTGCTGAATAGGCTGCTTGCCTCTCTAAGTTTCGACGGTCTAGTGTATCTGCATTGCGATACGCCCGCCTATTGATGCGCTGAGCTTCGTGAATCTGGGCCGATACCTATTATTTGGCACTATTCCTCCTAATGATACCAATGATGGGGCACTATTCCTCCTAATGATACCAACAGTGGAGCACTATTCCTCCTAATGATACCAATGATGGGGCACCATTCATCCTAATGATACCAGCAATGGGGCACTATTTCTCCCAAAGATACCAATGATGGGGCACAATTCCTCCCAATGATACCAACAATGGGGCACTATTCCTCCAAATGATACTAACAATCAGGCACAATTCCTCCACCTAATACCAAATTTACTCCCACTGATGCTAGGATAATTTTCACTCCCACTGGCCACAGTCCGGCCCCCCTAAAGTCTAAAGGACAATAAACTGACCCTTTGTTTAGAAAGTTTGGAGACCCCTATTCCAGAGGGATCTCCCAGGTATGGCACATATAGCCAGATATAGAGAGACTTAGGCTGGCGTATCAGTAGATACACCAGCCTAAGTCTGAATGTGCGCCCGCGCTAATTTAAGCGTATTCTGGTAACCAGATACGCTTAAATTAGGCTCAGATACAAGCGGCGTAAGTGTCTTACACCCTCGTATCCTAAAGTGTAATTTTTAGGCTGACCGCTAGGTGGCGCTTCCATTGCGGTCGGCGTAGAATATGTAAATCAGTAGATACGCCTATTCACGAATGTACGCCCGGCCGACGCAGTACAGATACGCCGTTTACGTAACGCATTAGCGGCCTAAAGTTATTCCATCAAATAGATGGAATAGTAATGTTAAGTATGGTCGCCGTTTCCGCTTCGAAATTCGAAAATTTTACGTCGTTTGCGTAAGTCGTCCGTGAATAGGGATTTACGTCGTTTATGTCCACGTCGAAATCAATAGGCCCGTGTGGCGGACTTAGCCGCAATGCACACTGGGAAATGTAGGGGCACGGCGCATGCGCAGTTGCAAAAAAACGCCAATCACGTTGGGTCAAGCCTAATTATCATAAAACACGCCCCCTCAGCCAACTTTGAATTAGGCGCCCTTACGCCCGCCTGCTTTAGGCTACGCCGCCGTAAATTAGCAGGCAAGTACATTGTGAATCATGTACTTGCCTCGCTAACTTACGGCGGCGTAGCCTAAATGCCTTAAGCTACTCCGCCGCAAGAATGCGTTTGCCATCCTGAATCTAGCTAATACTGTACATACTTACATTGGTCCAAGCTGGACCAATGTAACTACTATGTAAAAATGCCTAACACCTAAACTTCAGTTTTAAATACCTGATGAAAATAACCTTTTCACCATTATTAGAAACCTCTAATGTGGCATTATTAATGAAAACGTCTAGTAGAAGGTAAACTTTGTATAACCTCACTATACATTGGGTTAAATAATATCTAGAAAATAAACAGTGTCCTCATAAGGGACAAGCCTGACTTGTTAGAAATGTTGTTATAAAAACTAGAAGGTGAATCCGGTAATGAATAGCTTCCGCATGTACAGGGGAATTAGCTGAAAATGCACTGTAATGTAGTGTAATTAGAGTGGTAATGGAAAGGACAGTTGATACCCCATAACACCTAATTCTTTCTGAAATGTGGAGCCAGCTTCCACCTTACATGCCAGGTGATTATACTGAATAATTCACCACATTACTGTTAATCATACAGGCACAAAGCGGGATTTACGCAAGGCAGCAAGGCCTATTTTTAAACAGGTGTCATCTGCATCTAATGTGACGGAATAACAAAATAACATTTTAGAAAAACAAAATTATTTCTGTAAAAGCAAATACATTTTGTTAACTTGGATTTCTTGCATCCGAGGTGCACAAGGCAGAATTATTAAAACAAAATGAGCACCTGTACAGTATGTGTCACCTATTCTCATCATGTCATAGCTAGTTTTCCATTTTATTAACCACTTGCCAACCCCCTACCGCATATTTACTGTGGTAGGTCAGCTCTTTTGCGCAAAATCTTGTACCTGTACGTCAATTTGTGTAATAGCCACTGGGTGGCGTGCACGCTGCCAGAGACGCAATTGCACACTGATTGGACACAGGAGATACCAATCAGTGGGACTGGCGGACCTGATGTCTGCCAGCCACCCGCGATCATTCCCCAGAGAGGCAGAATGGCTATCTGCCTATGTAAACAAGGCAGATCGCCATTCTGACAGGGAAGAAGATGGAGATCTTGTGTTTCTGCTAAGCAGCAACACCAATCTCTGTCTTTATCCAGTCAGACCATCCTCCACACAGTTAGCAAGAACCAGCTTGGGACACACTTAACCCTTTGATCGTTCCTGATGTCAACGCCTTCCCAGCCAGTGTCATTAGTACAATGACAGTGCACATTTTAAGCACTGATTAACTGGGGGGATCCGTAGTGGAGAAGGATCTGGGGGTTTTGGTAGATCATAAGCTCAATAATGGCATGCAATGCCAAGCTGTGGTTTCCAAAGCGAGTCCCTCCCTATTAAGAGAGGTATGGACTCCAGAGAGAGAGATATAATTTTGCCCCTGTACAAATCATTAGTAAGACCTCATCTGGAATATGCAGTTCAGTTTTGGGCTCCAGTTCTCAAAAAGGATATCAGGGAACTGGAGAAAGTGCAGAGAAGGGCAACCAAACTGATAAGAGGCATGGAGGAGCTCAGCTATGAGGAAAGATTAGAGGAACTGAATTTATTCTCTCTTGAGTAGAGGAGATTAAGGGGGGATATGATCAACATGTACAAATATATAAGAGGTCCATATAGTGTACTTGGTGTTGAGTTATTCACTTTACGGTCAACACTGAGGACAAGGGGGCACTCTTTACGTCTAGAGGAAAAGAGATTTCATCTCCAAATACGGAAAGGTTTCTTCACAGTAAGAGCTGTGAAAATGTGGAACAGACTCCCTCCAGAGGTGGTTCTGGACAGCTCAGTAGATTGCTTTAAGAAAGGTCTGGATACTTTCCTAAATGTACATAATATAACTGAGTACTGACATTTATAGGTAAAGTTGATACAGGGAAAATCCGATTGCCTCTCGGGGGATCAGGAAGGAATTTTTTCCCCTGCTGTAGCAAATTGGATCGTGCTCTGATGGGGTTTTTTGCCTTTCTCTGGATCAACTGTGGGTATAGAATTGGGTATATGGGATTGTACGATTTTTTTTATTTTATTTATTTTTTATGGTTGAACTGGATGGACTTGTGTCTTTTTTTAACCTGACTAACTATGTATCTATGATCACTGTATTAGTATCACTGGTCCCCCAAAAAAGTGTCAGTTATGCCTTGTGCACGCGGTCAGACTTTCCGAGAAAAAAGTCAGATGGGATTTTTTTTTAGGAAAGTCCGGCCGTGTGTAGCCTCCATCTGACTTTTTTGGTCGGAAGTCAGACAGACCTTAGAGAACCTGTTCTATATCTTTCCGTAGGACTTCCCGGGTCGAATTTTGAATTTTTTACGTCGTTTGCGTAAGTCGTTCGTGAATACGGATGGACGTAATTTACGTTCACGTCGAAACCAATGATGTCCTAGCGACGTCATTTAGAGCAAAGCACGTTGGGAAATTTGACGGATGGCGAATGCGCAGTTCGTTCGGCGCGGGGATTTTACACGCCCCCTACCCGCGGAATTTGAATTCCGCCGGGGGATTTACGATACGCCACCGCAAATTTACAGGCAAGTGCTTTCTGAATAAAACAAAAACTTGCGGTGGCGTATCGTAAATGAAATCCCCTAACCTATCTGAATCTAGCCCTATAACTTTTGCGCAAACCAATCAATATTTTTTTACCAAAAATAAGCCACAGAATACATATTGGCCTACATTTATGAAGACATTGATTTTATTGGATATGTTTTATAGCAAAAAGTGAAAAATATTGTTTTTTTTTTTTCAAAATTGTTGGCCTTTTTTTGTTTATAGCGGAAAAAAAAACGCAGGGGCGATCAAATACCACCAAAAGAAAGCTCTATTTGTGGGAAAAAAAGTAATCTATTTTATTTGGATACAGTGCTGCACAACCGCGCAATTGTCAGTTAAAGTAACGCAGTGCTGTATCGTAAAACATGGCCTGGTCATTAAGGGGGTAAAACCTCCAGGGGCTGAAGTGGTTAAAGAGGATTTTCAAGTATAAATATTTTATACATAGTGACATTGATCCAGCTTAACCAATGTAATACCATACCTGGCCGATGTCATGAGAAGCTGAAAATTTTTAGTAGACACCGCTACTTCAGTGATCTCCACTTACTTCCAGGTACCGTGCCGAGTGGCTGGCCTGCTGCATTGTGAACACAGGAGATCAAACGGTCGGCATGAGCGCCATTCAGAGAGTAATTTTCTCAATGAACACAAGGCTTTCTCTGATTGGAAGAGGTAGAGAAACATGTCAGTGATGTCATATTGTCCACCTCTTTCAATTAGAGAATGCTTTGCATTCAATGAGTAGATACACAGGCCCAGATTCACAAAGGAGTTACGACGGCGTATCTTCAGATACGCCGTCGTAACTCTGAGTCGCGTGGTTGTATCTATGTGCCTGATTCATAGAATCAGTTACGCATAGATTTCCCTAAGATCCGACCGGCGTAAGTCTCTTACACCGTCGTATCTTAGGCTGCATATTTACGCTGGCCGCTAGGTGGCACTTCCGTAGATTTCCGCATTGAATATGAAAATTAGGTAGATACGCCGATTCACAAACGTACGTCCGCCCGGCGCATTTTTTTACGTTGTTTACGTTAGGCTTTTTAAAGTTACCCCTGGGTCTATGAGGCGTACGCAATGTTAAGTATGGACGTCGTTCCTGCGTCGAATTTTGAAAATTTTACGTCGTTTGCGTAAGTCGTTCGCGAATAGGGCTGTACGTAAGTTACGTTCACGTCTAAAGCAATGACGATTTGCGGCGTAATTTCGAGCATGCACACTGGGATTCTTTCACGAACGGCGAATGCGCCGTTCGTAAAAAACGTCAAATACGTGGGGTCACAATTAATTTAAATAAAACACGCCCACATCATCCACATTTGAATTACGCGGTCTTACGCCGGAGCACATACGTTACGCCGCCGTAACTTAGGGCGCAAGTTCTTTTTAGAATACGGAACTTGCTCCCTAAGTTACGGCGGCGTAACGTATCTGAGATACATTACGCCGGCAGAAAGAAACGCCGAGCTAAGTGAATCCGGGCCACAGTATTCTCTGAATGGCCGAACTCCTATGTTCAGAAGGCAGCAGGACAGCTGCTCCGCACGGGACCAGGAGGGAAGTGGAGATCACTGGAGTAGCAGTGTCTATTTTAGTAATTTCCAGCTTCCCAGGGGATCAACCAGGTATGGTACACTACATTGTCAAAAGTTTTGGGACACCTGCCTTTAATGGCATCCCAGTCTTAGTCCATAGGGTTCACTTTTATATTGGCCAACTCTTTTGCAGCTATAACAGCTTAAATTCTTCTGGGAAGGCTGTCCACAAAGTTTAGGAGTGTGTCTATGGGAATGTTTGACCATTCTTCCAGAAGAGCATTTGTGAGGTCAGGCAATGATGTTGAACTAGAAGACCTAGCTTGCAGTCTCTGCTCTAATTCATCCCAGAGACCACTATTATCTGAAAGCGGACCACCCGCTCTTGAAGAGCGTACCGGGGTTATGGTAGCTAGCTGCTACCATAACAATGGTATTCCTCTTTGAAGTAGCGACATATTTCTGCGGCAGGTTGTAACTATTACTATTTTTGTTACTGTTTTCACATTAGTTAATCCTATTTTTTTGCATTTCAATGTTACTGATCTTCCTCAGCCTCTTTAAGATTCTTCCTGTCCATATAAGCTAATTACAGCTTTCTGTTCTGGTCCTGCTTTCTTCATGGTGACAGCAGAAGACCATACCTGAGTACTGTATCCACATGGCCATCTGTTGTCTCCAGCAAGGTGATGTGAGCATCTGAGTAGGTGACAATGCAAAAGCATAATCAGGAGACAGTTGTCATCCTAGTTGTCATCCTATAATAGGAAGCACACCTCCCAACTTGGGATGGGCATGAGGGAAATCTATTTACAAAAGTATGTAGGCATAGGACACACCCTGTGCCACGCCTCCTTAAAGGAGAATTATACAAAATAAAAAAAATGTTAAACTCACAAGTGCGTTTACCACTACTATTTCTTTATATTGGCTTTTGGAATTTACAATTGCAGCAATGTAGAAATTGGATGAAACGTTTAGCGCTGGGAAACACTTTTTGAAAGATAACAAGTGCATTTTATATACATCTATATGGATCAGACCAACATGAGGGACACACAAGGAGAAAAGAGGGACAGAGGGACTTTGTTCTAATGCAAAAAAGTAATTTGCTAATTATAAAGGTAGCTCATCCATCTTAACCATCATCTACACAAAAGAAATGTTATATAGGACTTTACTGGTACCAGAGAGGACACACAGAACTATAAAAATATAAATGTTTATTACAAAATCTAAAAATAGTTCATAAATAGTTCATAAAGCCATACAGTGACACTCTTAATGTGATGTTAGCCATATCCTTTGCTATCAAGATAAGAAGGTCCTGAGGAAGCTGGTAGATGTGAAACGTGTTTACCTCTGGGATCATATAGCAAAGATCATTTGTTACAGTTTATTGCTATGGCTAACATCAAATTAATATTGTCGCTCTATGGTTTTATGAATTATTTTTAGATTTTGTAATAAACATTTATATTTTTATAGTTCTGTGTGGTTGCTCCTCTCTGGTACCAGTAAATTCTATATAAAAAAATAAAATACATTGTGGACTTTGTTCTAAATGAGGGACAGTCCCTCATAAATGTTTATTACAAAATCTAAAAATAGTACATAAAGCCATACAGTGACACTCTTAATGCAATGTTAGCCATATCTTATTTTGGGTAGGCTAATATCCTTTGCTATCAAGATAAGGAGGTCCTGAGGAAGCTGGTAGATGTGAAACGTGTTGACCTCTGGGATCATATAGCAAAGATAATTTGTTACAGTTTATTTATGTGGCTAACATTGCATTATGATTGTCGCTCTATGGTTTTATTAACTATTTTTAGATTTAGTAATAAACATTTATATTTTTATAGTTCTGTGTGGTTCTTCCTCTCTGGTACCAGTAAAGTTCTATATAAAAATGTTTTTTTTTGTGGACTTTGTTCTAAATGAGGGACAGTCCTTCATAAATGTTTATTACAAAATCTAAAAATAGTACATAAAACCATAGAGTGACAATCTAGACATATCTTATTTTGGGTAGGCTAATATCCTTTGCTATCAAGATAAGGAGATCCTGAGGAAGCTGGTCGATGTGAAACGTGTTGACCTCGGGGATCATATAGCAAAGATAATTTGTTACAGTTTATTTATGTGACTAACATCGCATTAAGATTGTTGCTCTATGGTTTTATAAACGATTTTTAGATTTTGTAATAAACATTTATATTTTAATAGTTCTGTGTGGTTGCTCCTCTCTGGTATAAGTAAATTCTATATAAAAAAATAAATAAATTGTGGACTTTGTTCTAAATGAGGGACAGTCCCTCATAAATGTTTATTACAAAATCTAAAAATAGTACATAAAGCCATACAGTGACAATCTTAATGCCATGTTAGCCATATCTTATTTTGGGTAGGCTAATATCCTTTGCTATCAAGATAAGGAGGTCCTGAGGAAGCTGGTAGATGTGAAACGCGTTGACCTCTGGGATCATATAGCAAAGATAATTTGTTGCCATTTATTTATGTGGCTAACATCGCATTAAGATTGTCGCTCAATGGTTTTATGAACTATTTTTAGATTTTGTAATAAACATTTATATTTTTATAGTTCTGTGTGGTTGCTCCTCTCTGGTACCAGTAAATTCTATATAAAAAAATAAATACATTGTGGACTTTGTTCTAAATGAGGGACAGTCCCTCATAAATGTTTATTACAAAATCTAAAAATAGTACATAAAGCCATACAGTGACAATCTTAATGCAATGTTAGCCATATCTTATTTTGGGTAAGCTAATATTCTTTGCTATCAAGATAAGGAGGTCCTGAGGAAGCTGGTAGATGTGAAACGTGTTGACCTCTGGGATCATATAGCAAAGATAATTTGTTACAGTTTATTTATGTGGCTAACATTGCATTATGATTGTCGCTCTATGGTTTTATGAACTATTTTTAGATTTAGTAATAATAATTTATATTTTTATAGTTCTGTGTGGTTGTTCCTCTCTGGTACCAGTAAAGTTCTATATAAAATTTTTTTTGTGGACTTTGTTCTAAATGAGGGACAGTCCTTCATAAATGTTTATTACAAAATCGAAAAATAGTACATAAAACCATAGCGTGACAATCTTAATGCAATGTTAGCCATATATTATTTTAGGTAAGCTAATATTCTTTGCTATCAAGATAAGGAGGTCCTGAGGAAGCTGGTAGATGTGAAACGCGTTGACCTCTGGGATCATATAGCAAAGATAATTTGTTACAGTTTATTTATGTGGCTAACATCGCATTAAGATTGTCGCTCTATGGTTTTATGAACTATTTTTTACATTCATATATTTATAGTTCGGTGTGGTTGTTCCTCTCTGGTACCAGTAAAGTTTTATATATAAAAATGTATTTTTTATTTTTTTGAGGACTTTGTTCTGATGGGATCAATGCAAGAAGTGCTTGAGCAAGGACTTTCATGGCAGGATCATCAGATAATTATTTTTAAAAAAAGTTGCAAAATTTAAAACAAATTTTAAAACCATAATAAAATGATGTACCTTTGTTAATAACTATACTTGGACCACAGTGGTGTGTTACTCCAATGTGTATGAAGACAATTTCTCTGCAAAAGATTTTTTTTTCATTGTTTCCATGTGAATAGAAGAAGATTGGTAAAATGATAGGAAAAAAAAAAACAACACATTCTCTCTATGCGCTTTAAGCTGAAAACTCTCCCATAAATAGCTTATTGCAATGGATTATTGGATTGTGTGAGATACCTGCACAATCAGTAAGGAAAGCGCTCTGGGGACAGACAGAGATGACACTAATTTCATTCAGCGCGATGTCTCTCATCCGCTTCATAACAAGGTGTGCTGGGTAATGCAGTATGTGAAGTGTTTGGAGACCTCCGGACCCATCTCCCCACAAACTCAATCATTCTTCTTTTCTGGGGGTAATCAGGAATCATCCAATTAAAAAGACCCAATTTGCATATAAATAATATTCATTTGCATTTAAAATATGTTTATAGGCAAACAGACTTTACATGCCTGGGAGTTTGATCCAATGTTATGGTTGTGGTATAGAATGGACGGCTCAACTCTTTCTGTTTCACGGGCTCTGATAACTTCATGCTTAATTTTAGTATTCTTCGAGTGGTTGTGAACCTCTGACATGAAAAATGAACAAAGCATATCCCTCTATACTGTGCAGTTGCCTCAATCCAAAGCATGGAGTGTGATTTCTGTCTGCTGCCTCATTCCTCTGCTGTCAGCTTAAAGGGGTTGTAAAGGTACAATTTTTTTCCTAAGTAGTTTCCTTTACCTTAGTGCAGTCCTCCTTCACTTACCTCATCCTCCGATTTTGCCTTTAAATGTCCTTATTTCTTCTGAGAAATCCTCACTTCCTGTTCTTCTGTCTGTAACTCCACACACTAATGCAAGGCTTTCTCCTGTGTATGGAGTGTCATGCTCGCCCCTCCCTTGGACTACAGAAGAGTCAGGACACCCACTAACACACAACTCCTTTCTCTATCTTGAGAGCGTCCTGACTCTCCTGTAGTCCAAGGGAGGGGGCGAGCACGACACTTCACAGCAGGGAGAAAGCCTTGCATTACTGTGTGGAGTAACAGACAGAAGAACAGCAAGTGAGGATTTCTCAGAAGAAATAAGGACATTTAAAAGCAAAATAGAAGGATGAGGTAAGGGAAGGAGGACTGCACTAAGGTAAAGGAAGCTATTTTGGGGGAAAAATTGTATCTTTACAGCCCCTTTAAGTCATTTAAGACAGGTTGTGCCTACTCCACTCTATCACGGGTGACAGAGGAGGGGGCCTTCAGCACACAGATTGATTGAGAGCCAAAAACTTGAAACACCAAGCACTGAAACCATGAATCCATAGAATCACATGGGTGGAGATGTCATGGGTGAAAAAATCATATGGATTCCCAGGCAGCTGTGCAAACACTAGGAGTAGTGGCCAAACAGATCAGGAAACAACCACACAGGGCTCAGGAACTCATTAGCAATTACCAATATCCATGTAGGATCATAGTTCTACACTAGATTTATGTTGAAAATTATGAAAGGATAAACTGCCATTGAAGTACCAAAATTAAGACTATCCCCATGTCTGAATAAATGTGAAATTTCGGTACTTCAATGGCAGTTTCTCCTTTTATCATTTTCAACATACATCTGGTGTAGAACTATAATCCTCCATGGATATTGCTAATTGCTAATCAGTTCCTGAGGACTGTACAGTTGTTTCCTGATGTAAATGAGAGCCTGAGCTGTGCATGTTTCCCCATGAGACTGTGTAGAGGGGGGGGGGGGGGGTGTGTCCATTGCCGCTACTCAGGTCTCAGATTACACTCACATATCTGAACTGTACAATATGTGACATCAGGTCCCCACTCCCTGTCTCCTGAAGCTCAGAAATGCTGTGTAAGTTCTGCAAACTGAACTGATGTACATGACCTCATCTCTGTGTATCATCTGAGGCCAGTCCCCTTATTGGGTATAAGTAAGGGTTTATAACCATTTTATCAAACCTGGTGCTATAAAGAAAAGTTAATGAGGTAAGATTTACCTGAAAACTGTAAATACTTTCCTCTTCCAATGCCAGTGTTGGTGAACCCCACTCCAATCCTGAATTTTCACGTGAAGTTCACAGGGAACCTGACATATTCCAAAGTGTCAATCTCCTGGACTCCCCCCCAGCTATCTCACAATGACACAGGAGAAAGTAGTTTGGTGAAGGTCAGCGGGAAAGAAGCAGGAGACCCAGGAAATCAACATGACAGCAGATGGCAGTGGACCTCAGTTGAAGGTTTCATCAGTGCCCAGAAAAAGGGAAGATAAATGTTTACAGGTAAGTGAGTGAGTGAGTGAATTGCTTATATAGCACTGCAAATGCGAACTGAATCGCCTCAAGGCACTTGGCATCCATTTTCCTTCAGTTTGACCCTCAGAATAGATGGGTCTTTAGTTTTTTTCTGAAGGCCAGGTGATCAATTTCCATTCGGATATTAGTTGGTAAAGCATTCCAAAATTCTCCAAAATTTGTATGACAGAGTTGCTTTGAATAGATGTGAACTATAACTGAATGGCTAGATAAGCACTGTAGGGGAGATTTACTAAAACTGGTGCACTCAGAATCTAACGCAGATGTGCATGGCAGCCAATCAGCTTCTAAATTCAGATTGTTCAATTAAGCTTTGGCAATAAAACCCAGCAGCTTATTGACTTGTATGCAGAGTTGCACCAGATTTCGCACTAAACAGTTTTAGTAAATAACCCCCTGTATGTCATATCTAATTTCCACATTCTTTTAGGTCTTTTAATACTTGCAATTGCATACTTACACACTGTCAAGATGCCTGCACATCAAACATAGGCAAGACCAGTAATCTTTTTGAAAAGAGCCACATGTGATGTGATGACAACAAAGGAGAGTAAGTGAGAGGCAGGTACAGAGGGCCAGATTCACAAAAGAGATACGACGGCGTATCTCCTGATACACCGTCGTATCTCTGTGATCCGCCCATCTTAACTATGCGGCTGATTCATAGAATCAGTTCCGCATGGATAGCCCTAAGATCCGACAGGTGTAATTGACTTACACCGTCGGATCTTAGGATGCAATTCTAGGCCGGCCGCTAGGTGGCGATTCCATTGCGGTCGGTGTAGAATATGCAAATGACTAGTTACGACGATTCACGAACGTACGCTTTACCCATCGCTCTAAATTTACGTTGTTTCCGTCGAGATACGCCGCGTAAAACTAAGGCTGCCCTCTAGGTGGTGTAACCCATGTTAAGTATGGCCGTCGTTCCCGCGTCGACATTTAAAATTTCACGTCGTTTGCATAAGTCGTCCGTGAATGGCGCTGGACGCCATTTACGTTAACGTTGAAACCAATGACGTCCTTGCGTCCTTTAGCGCAATGCACGTCTAGGAATTTGACGGACGGAGCATGCGCAGTAGGTTCGGCGCGGGAACGCGCCTAATTTAAATGGTGCCCGCCCCATTTGAATTAGGCGGGCTTGCGCCGAGCGGATTTACGTTACACCGCCGCAAGTTTACAGGTAAGAGCTTTGTGAATCAGGCACTTATGCTGTAAACTTGCGGCGGTGTAACGTAAATGGGATACGTTGCGCTGCCGCTGCGCAACGTAAATGTACCTGAATCTGGCCCAGAGTTTTCAAGGCAGGGCAGCCAGGTGTTATTTAAATGAAAGCTGCAGATTAAAAAAATATTAATAATTCACTTTGGAAAATTACATTAACATGATCTTATTTAAATCTGTACTCCAGGAAAACATCTAAATAAAATGTAAAGTATAACTAAAGGCTCATGTGTGACAGTCTAAACAAGTACCTAATCCGTTTTACATTTTATGCCTCACAAAGTAAACCAAAAACTTTACAGAATGTTGTAATGAGCAAAATCCTCCTTTATTGGTGTCTCACACATTCCCCCTTCCAGGCACTGTAGCTTACAGTGGGAGGATCTCAGCAATAATGGCAGCATGTCAACTACCAGTTCCTAATAAAGCGAGTCACTTTGTCTAATCCCAACTCGGTGGGTATTGGCAAGTGCCTGGAGACTTGTATGAAGGATAAAAATAACAGGAAATCTCATGTAGCCATCGAGCTGCTGGAATGATATATGGTAGCCCGCGCTGGAGGCTAATTGCACCACTGATCGTTCCACACCTGTAGCATGTCAGAAAATAATGTCATGAGGAAACATCAGTCCACTATATGAATCACAGCAGACATGCTGAACATTATTGAATTCATGAGGTTGCATCCGATCCGGCCAGTGTGAAGCTGGGTGCCAGCACTCCGGGTACTCCTGTATAACTGCCGATATGAACAGTCTGCAATGTGTTAAAGTACTCACTGTCCACTTCCCATTGCAAAGGCCAAATGTGTGTTGTAGTCTTTTGATGTCCCTAATCTGGATTAGTCCTCAATGAGTGTGGTCAGAGCCACGGGTTACATATACTGCAATGCCCACAGGGGTACCTGCCTGTGCCCCAAACAAATCCACCGGTTTGTTTTTTGCTTTTATATTCGTATTTAACTAGGGAATCTACTATAGTTGGGGCTCTTTTTGCAATAAGGGTCAGTCTGGGACCCAGAATTTCTTTAGGTATGTGGTCAAGGAGGAGGATGTGTCAGTATTTAGTCAATACTGTTTTCAGCTGGGTCAAATATGTTTGGTGCATGGTTACAACTCCTATTTTTTCACCTTTTGGTTCAGGTATGATGTTATCAATGTTATGTTCAAGTCAAAGGGTATGTTCCCTACTTCTATGTAGTGCTTTTTTCACCCCTTCTCTAATTATAGAATTGGGATAGCCGTGTGCCCTGAATTTATGTATGAGTTTCCTGATTGAAATCCCTAATATTTGAGCAGTTCCTGCGAGTCCTTAGGAACTGTCCTGAGGGAAAACCCTGATAAAGGGTCATGGGTGATGCCTGTTGGCGTGGAGGAGAGTGTTGCCTGCAGTAGGCTTCCTAAAAATGTTTTAGTTCTTATCCTGGTACCCTCTTTACTTATTAAGAGGTTCAAATTTTTTATTTTGGATGAATCCATCTTAAAGGTAAGGTAGATATTTTTGTTATTCTTTTTAAGATCCAGGATAAAAACTGAGATGTGCGCGCACGTGTAGGTGGGAGGTGTAGGTGGGAGGTGCCGGAGCGCTCCATGGCGTGCGGTCACGGTCACGGGAGTGGAGAGCCGACGGATCCAGCAGCGGGCCGGTGGATGTCAGAGTGAGAGGCTGACACCCCCGGCGACCGAGTCGGAGACTCACCCCCCGCCCTGCACGGCTCGACGAAAGAACCCCCCGTACGGTCGGGACCCAGAGGGATACCTGGTGACCCGGAAGAAGCCACGTGATTGGCCAGCACCACGCCGGGAGCAGCTGTGGAGCGGAGGACGCGGTGCTACGAACGGGGATGACACAGGACAGAAAACGGAGCCCCAGCAGCACTGGCAGCGGCAGCAACAGGTCGCCAAGGAGGTCCTGAGGTTGGGTGAGACGCTCAGTAGAGCCGAGCAGGGTCGGGTGCCACCCCGTGCCCCCCCCCTCCTCCTCCCTGGGGCCCCCCCCCCTGATCCCCCTGGTATTGTGTTGTTGCGCTGGGACTCTTTTCAGGTGCCGCAGCCCAGGAGACAAATGGGAAAAAAAAAAAAAAAAATCTTTTTTTTGATTAAGCGGTTATAAGTGCTTTACTATATATGCAATGAGCTAAAACTGTATACACGGGGATAAGGACTGAGCCATGGTCTTGATACAATGAGATAGTGGGACTATTTGTCATTATTATTAAGGTATTGCTTTTCATGATCACCAAGCAAGAGACTGAACGTTTATGGGCGATTTTTAAATAAGTACCAAGCTGACAAGTGTCTCTAAAGATTAAGAGATATAAGTTGCCTACCCTACAGGAAAGAGACTTGTGGTAGAAATCCTATTGGATGCTGAGCGGACTTTGACACGCGCTTCTTTTCGCCTTTTATTCTTTCCTTTTCTCACCCCCTCTTCATCAGTGTTCCTTCCCTGCCTGATCTCCTTCTGTGTATTATGGCGGTAGGGTGAGCATACCTTGCAGCCAGTATTTTGAGGGGCAGTTGGACCAGGGAAGGCATACTGGTGAGTCCTACTTTTCTCTGGTATACATATAAAAAAATCTGTATATAATACACTAACCTATGAAGGAGCAGGACTCCCCCTATATACAAAAGGACTGTATTGATCAAATAAGGATAACTAGTCCGGCAATGTAACCATAGGCTGAAGGTAATAGCGTGCCAAGGGATGCTGAATAGAGCTTAACCTCCAGGTGCCTATAGAAGATTATAACATCTCGCCAGACAACATTGAGAATTGTATACAGTGTTTAACCGGGTGAAGACAATCAAAATAGATAAAGAGTTAAAATCCTGGGGAATCTAACCTGTAGAAAGCCCCCTATGGGTTAGGAGGACAAGCCAGAGAAAACACCGCAGCTCAAAATTTAAAATCATATGGAAGACAGTTCAGACACAAGAAGATAAAAAAAAAAAAAAAAAAAAAACAGTTTGGTTTGTCCATTGCAATAATTAAGCTAGGTAGCGGACGGGGAGTAGGCGGGACTCAATAGGGAGGCGGAGAGGAGGTGCCCCTATTCCGGGCCCTTTTCATTTGCCTTCTTACTTCTTACTTCCCCGTCTGGCCCTCCCTTCTCCCGGTGCGTTATACGGGGGATTCCTCCCCTGTATTTTCTTTCCTTGCTGACGCTCTTGGCCATATCCCTCTTCTTCTTTGTCATCTGTAATCCCACTGCGCCTTATTTCTCCTCTTAAAGGGAGAGGAGAAAATAACAAGAGGAGAATAGTTACCCCCATATAGAGGAGCTAAGGCAAGGTTGGAAAAAAAAAAAAAAAGGGGGGAAAAAAATCATTAAGAGTAGATTGAAAAAATCCTCATTCAAACTGGGGAAGAGAATTAGACCCTCCAATAAAATGAATAGGTCAACGAGAGGTGTCACCATAAAACCCTCTAAGAACAACCCGGGGAATAGCTCTATACAGCAATATATGACACAAGAGGGGAGTCTTAAAAGTCCGGGACTCGCAAAAAAGACGGAAAGGAAGAAGAATGAATCAAAAAAGGGAGCGAATAGTGCGGAGAGCTCTAAAAGTGAAACTACAATAGAAAGTGAGCAAGACCACAATAACACTGAAGTGTTGGCCCCAGACTTACAGGACACACAGCCCCCTACAAAGGCAGAAATGAACGCTATGCTATTAAGGATGGAAAATGTCATAAAGACAGAGATCAATAAGGTGAGAGTGGACCTCGGAGGACTCAGAGAAAGAGTAGTAGAGACAGAAAGGAGATTAGAAGAACAGGATCAAGAAATAAAAGTCCTGAAAGGGCAGGTTAAGGCCCTGACCGAGAGTCAGAGAGTAGCGGCTTACAGGATAGAGGACCAGGAGAATCGCAACAGGCGACAGAACCTTATGCCGCGTACACACCATCGTTTTCTGCGATGGAAAAATGCGACGCTTTATGTGCTTTAAAAAAACGTCATTTTTCAAACTTCAATTTGAACAACGACGTAGCATACACACCATCGCTTTTTCACAACGCTCTAGCACAGCGCAGTTCCGTCAATCACGCACGACGTCACTATAAAGGGTCGTTTCCATGCGGAAGACGGCCTCTTTTGCTGATATCGTGTTGCTGCGTGTTAGTAAAAGTTTGGTGAGATACGATTCGTGATTTTCAGTGACTGTGCTTTAAATATCGTTTTCTTGTCTATAAGCTGAAAAACACCTTAACGAATGTGCTGATTCCATTCTGAACAGTCGTTTTACATGAATGAGCGCTGCCGTCTCCTAACTTGCTTCTGAGCATGCGCGGGCTTAAATCGACGTTTTTACGTACACACGGTCAATGTTTAGAACACAGAAAACGACGTCGGCCAAAAACGACACATAAAATTGAAGCATGCTTCAATTTTTTTCTGTCGTTTTTTAGAAGACATAAAACGACGTTTTTGCCCACACACGGTCAATTAAATTGACGTTTTTGAAAATGACGTTTTTTTCCATCGCAGAAAACGATGGTGTGTACGCGGCATTAGAGTTAGAACGATAGTTGAGGAAAAGGAGGAAGACCTCATGGAGGTCATGAATACAATTTTTTGCCCCTTACTTGACAGACCAGCAGATGCGAAGCCCCTCAAAATCGAAAGAGTGCATCGAGTGGGAAATCCTCAGATGATGGATAGATACGGGCCAAGAGATGTTGTTGTTCGGTTCAAGAATTTTGCTGATAAAGCAGAAATTTGGGGAAGACTTAGGGGGAAACCCCCCCTGAGATATAGAGAGACTGACTTACAAATATTTTCTGATCTATCTAAAGAAACACTGGCAAGGAGAAGGCATCTGAAACCACTCTTAGAGCTGATGCGGGCACAAAATATAAAGTACCAATGGGGCTTCCCGGCATGCCTTATAGGCATTAAGGGAGGTAAAACGGCTCGACTAAGATTTCCGGAAGAACTGAATGACTTTTGCTCTAAAATGCAGATAGCACCCCCCGATTTATCGGCTTGGGTGGATTAGGGATGTTCTGAATTGCCTGGAATCCCGGGATTATGGACCAGGGGGGGGGGGGAGGGGGGGAGCCAGGGGAGTGCCTGAGCACCACCACAATTAGAGGAGTTGAGGGTGAAGATGAGAAATCGCCCTTCCAAGGCTCATAGGCCAAAAATAGGCCAGGGGGGAGGAGGGAGGGAGGGGGGATGGGATGGAGGAGGGAGGGGGAGGGAATGGGAAGAGTGGGGGGGTGGGGGGAGGCAGAGAGACCATCTGACTGACTTCACAAGAAAATATTCCAAACACTTAAAAAAAAAAAAAAAAAAAGATATATGACAGATGTCAAGTTTCTCTCATATAATGTAAAGGGACTAAATTCCCATATTAAAAGACACAAAATTCTCTGTGAATTAACACAGTATAAAACAGATATTGCCTATCTTCAAGAGACCCATATTACCTTGGAATCCAATATAAAGCTCTACTCAACAGAATACCCGATATGGTATTATGGGGATACAATCTCATCGCGATCCCGGGGGGTTGCTATTGGATTCGCTCGTAGAATACGATTCACATTGGTGGATAGACAAACAGACCCGGAGGGGGGATTTCTGTTCCTGAAAATAAAACTGGGAGGAGAGATCTATACCCTAGCTAATGTATACGCCCCCAATGTAAACTCGGTTAAATATATTAGTAAAATCATGAGAAAACTAAAAGAATTTGAAGAGGGCCATGTAGTTTTGATGGGAGATTTCAATTTCTGTATGAGTCCAAGCCTCGATAGTACGTCCTGTGCACAGGGGACAAATCGTGAGCAACTAAAAATACTGATTAAACAAATGACACAAAATCAAATGGTGGATGTATGGCGGATCCTCAATCCGAGGGCCCGCGACTACACGTTTTTCTCACCTGTGCATGGGACGTACTCGAGGATCGACTATGCCCTCGTCGACCACAGACTTCTGGAGAGTGTGATAGAAGCAAGGTGTGAGATCATGACGTTATCAGACCACGCCCCTATAACTTTAAAAATAAAAACTTCTATACAAAAAGACACACCACCAGAATGGAGATTGGACGAGAGTCTGTTGGGGGACGAGGAGGTAGCGGAGAGGATACAGAAAGAGTTGGAATGTTATTTTCAGGAGAACGACAAGGAGGATATCTCAAGAGCATCCCTTTGGGAGGCCCATAAAGCGTATATAAGGGGAATCTTTATTGTAGAAGGGGCAAGGAAAAACAAAATAAGATCGAGTAAATTAAAAACACTAAGGGAGGAGATATATCGGCTAGAACAGGAACATAAGTCACAGGGGCAAAAGAGGGAAATATTTCATAAGTTGAGTATAAGAAAGGATGAATATAGAGCTCTGGCGGAACAAGAAACTAAGAAACATATAGACCGGACAGAGAGAGAAAGATACGTCTGGGGAAACAAACCTAGTAAAAATTTGGCCAGAATGGTAAGAAAAAAGAAAACTAGGAATTTTATAGAAAAAATCAGAGACAGGAATGGTGACTTAGTATATGCGACAAATAAAATAGCAGAAGTATTCCGGAGCTACTATGAAGAACTTTACGATATCCAACAAAAGATCAGGTGCCCACGCGAAAAAATGGACAAGAGTAGGGAAATACTACAGTTAGCCAATCTCCCAAAATTAGAAGAAGAGGAGGTAGAAGAGATGGAAGGTTTAATAACGGAACAGGAAATAAGGGAGGCCTTAAAAAACACTCCTAAGGGGAAAAGTCCCGGGCCAGATGGCTTTACATCTGCCTACCTACAAAAGTTCAGTACCATCTTAATCCCCAGACTCTGCCAATACTTTAATGGCCTTGGAACTGACTATGAAATGAGTAGAGAGGCTTTAACAGCAACGATTACAGTGATCAAAAAAGAGGGAAAGGATAATACGACTTGTTCGGGTTATCGACCGATCTCACTCCTAAACGCAGATACGAAACTGTATGCAAAAATTTTAGCGGAAAGAATGAAGGGAGCGATGACAGCCATCATCCACCCAGACCAGGTAGGTTTTATACCTGGGAGGGAGGGAAAGGATAATGGTGTGAGGGCGCTCCTTCTCCTGGAGCAGATCAAAGAAAGTGGGACCCCCGGTCTATTCCTGTCGGTTGATGCTGAGAAAGCTTTCGACAGGGTAGACTGGGGATTCCTGATACAAACTCTAGAATTCATAGGAATAGGTCCAGGGATGATAAGGAGAATAAAAACCCTATATTTCCACCCGTGTGCAAGGATCAAAATTAACGGATCCTTATCCGCCCCTTTTGAGATGAAAAATGGGACTAGGCAAGGATGTCCCCTATCCCCCCTCCTCTTTGTCCTAGCATTGGAACCCCTCCTGGCAATGGTCCGACAAAACCCAGAAATCTATGGGGTAGGAGTAGGCGAAGATGAGCATAAACTGTCAGCCTTTGCTGATGATTTATTATTCTACATAAGTAGCCCAAGAGTCACCCTCCCGAAGTTAATAGATACCTTAAAACAATATGGCGAGGTCTCAAACTTTAAAATGAATACAACAAAAACGGAGATTTTGAATATTAATATCCACAAAGACGAAGAACTATATTTGCGGAAGAAATTTAATTTCTCCTGGCAAAGAGAGATAAAGTATTTGGGTATAAAAATGGCAAATACTTTAAAAAAAATATATAGAATAAACTTTATCCCCCTTCTCGACGAAATTAAAAGAGAAATTAAAACTATATACAATAGACCAATATCGTGGTTTGGGAGGATAAATGTGGTAAAAATGGTACTTATCCCCAAAATTTTGTATAAATTCCAAATGGTCCCAATTTATTTGCCTCCGTCATATATTAAAATAATTAACTCCCTTCTAATGAAATACATATGGAACAATAAAAAACATAGAGTCTCTGCCCAAATTCTAAAACGAACCAAGAAAAAAGGCGGCCTGGCTGTACCTGACATTAGATTATACTACAACGCTTCGGTCCTCACACGGGTCATAGAATGGGCTAAAGAGTCACAGGATAAAAGGTGGATAAGTATTGAATGCACCTTAGCGAGGGCACAGTTAGGGAGATTAATCTGGAACCCCCCACACTATAGAACCCTACACACGTCAACACACGCAATTACACATAACGCTTTAAGGGTATGGGATCGATTACACAAACAATTAAAAACGAAATTCAACTCACCCCTTATAGATTTGAAAGAAAACGAATATTTTGCACCTGGGACTAAAGAGGTAGGTGGTAAGTGGATTAAAAATAGAACACAGTTAAAAGACATAACACTAGAGGGCAAAATTATGACCCTTCACGAAATTAGGATTGAAATGGAGGCACTCAGCGAGTGGAGATACCTTCAGTTGGTGTCATTCGTTAAGTGCCTCCCACACCCATTGAGGTCACGAGAGGAGTACACTACATTGGAACAGATGTGTAGTACCGAAAGCTCAAAAGGAAATATCTCCAAAGTATATAAATATTTACAGAAAATAGACGAGTCGGATACGCTAAACTACATACAGAAATGGGAGAGAGACCTAGGAGTTCCAAGGGGGAAGACGACCATAGGGAGAATCCTTAATTTGACACATACTTCGGCGGTTGATGTAAAAACCGCCGAGATGAACTTCAAGTGTCTGACAGGATGGTACACTACCCCAGATAAAATGGCCAAATTCGGAGTAGGGGAGTCAGAGGAATGTTGGAGAGGATGTGAGGCAAGAGGAACGATGGCCCACCTGTGGTGGGACTGTGTAAAAATCAAAACGTTCTGGGGAAAAGTTTTGGCTTTGATAAAAGAGATAACTAAAAAAGAATTGGAAAATAATCCTTGGATAGTCCTCTTTCATGGGGGAGAAACGCCAGTGAACGATTATAGGGGATCACTAATTCCGCATTTGTTGAACTCTGCGAAACGATTGATACCCCTAAAATGGAGAAACCCGGTAAGCCCGCAAATATGGGAATGGATCGACTCTGTAGAGGGTACTTATAGGAGGGAGAAAGTAAAATACGGTGGCGAAAAGAACAAGGCAGGAAACAAGGATATCTGGGAAACATGGATTGATTTTAAAAAGTCTCGGAAATACGCAGAAAACATGAGAGAGGAATAAGACTGCAGCAATATAGGAAATAAAAATACTAGGTGGAGTCGGGAGATGGTCTGGGAGGGGTGGGAAGGGTAGTAGGGGGGAGGGAGGGGAGGGAGGGGACTGGGATGGGGTGATGTGTCACGTCATTACGTAATGATAGCATGTTGGATCTCGTATATATGAGGAACGCTCTAGCCCGTTTAAATTGTTAAAGGGCTGAAAGAAGATATGCTTAAAAAAAAAAAAAAAAAAAAAAATAAAAATTTAAACAATATGCAAATAGCAGAATAACAAATATAGAATCAAGAAAAAAAAAATATATAAATAAACTACCACAAATGATGCTATACCTGAAATAGAGACGGAATTATGAATAAAATCATGAGCAGGTCTCTTGCTGTGGTTATGTCTGACGTGGAAAAAAAAAAAAAAAAAAAAAAAAAAAAAAAAAAAAAAAAGATCCAGGATAAAGTTCTCATCATCACATCATCAATATAGCGAACCCAAAGGATGACATGTTGGTCAAAAGCTGGGTGAGTATATACTTCCTCCCTCTCCCACCATCCCAAATGCAAACAAGCATAGGACAGAGCCCATGGCAACACCCCATACTTGGCGAAATTACTTTTTATTAAACACAAAAAATTGTTGTTCAAGGCCATCTCTAATAGTTCTACCAAGAACTCATTGTGTGGTGCCGTCAATGGTTGACGTGCCTCTAGCCATTGAAACACTGCATGTACTCCCGCCTCATGGGATGGAGGAGCATAGGGACTTCAACGTCAACCCCTGCTAAGACACAAACCTCTGGTATAATGAGATCTTTCAGTTTGCGTAATATGTCAGCTGAATCAAGGACAAACGATGGCAATTCCGTGACCAAGTGTTTAACACGTTTATCCATATACTTCCTTACTCTTTCTAGGGGACCTCCTATCCCTGAGACAAAATTACGTCCTGGTGGTTTATTTATATTTTTATGGACTTTTGGGGTAAAGTAGAACGTATGGATATTATATTCATTCCCTTTTAGATACTTGTATTCTTTTTTCATAACAGACCTACTTCAAATGCCTTATCAAACAGTAGTTTATCTTATCAACCAGGTCTGGAAAAGGATTTTGGGGATATTTTGTCTAACAGGCCAGGTCATTGCATTGACTATATACCGCATCTAAGTATGCTTGTTCTAGCCAGAGGACCACATTTCCCCCTTTATCACTTGGTTTTATTATACAGTTGGGCAATTCTCTTAGCTATCAGTTTATCCTGCATGGGTTTATTCCGTTTGCACAACAAACCGCAACCACAAATCATATGTAATAGCTTCCAAAGACATTTGCAAATATCTGTTATTCCCAAATATTGGGATTTGTTAGATTTGTTTGCTAGTTCAGATGGGGGTGTAGGTTCAAGTAGATCTGAATCAATCCATGTATTCTCTTCAAAATAATCCACCAATTCGGTGTCACCAAGGCATTCAAACTGGTTAGTCCCTTGGGTATTGTCCCTGTTGTTATCCTTACCATAATACATGAATTTAAAATTCACTCGTCGTAGGAATAAACAGATATTTTTGTAGGTATCAAAAAGGTTGCCTTGATTACATGTTGAAAAACCCAAGCCCTTATTGAGCAGAGATAAGTGTTCCTGCCCTAATCTATGTTCAGTTAAATTAATAACATTGTGATCTATTTTTTTTTTTTTACGTGTCGTTAATCCGTTGTCCCAGAAAGTAGAGTTGTTGTCACATATCTGGTGGAAGAGTCTGGTATGGAGAGGGAGGCCTCCCTTACACCTCTGACTCGAGGCCCCTGATAGGGAAGACAGGAGGCGCAGGACTGCAGAGTCGCACGAGAGCCTGGCAAACTTGCTGGTAGACGAGCTGGACCGGAACTGGAACAGGAGCTGGAATGGACCCAGGAACAGCTGTCAGGCTGGGAACTGGAGCTCAGGCAGGGATTCTTTCCCGTTTTTCCCTACTTTTTCGTTTCCCTTTTCTCTTGCTTCTCCGCCTGGATCTTCCCTGTCTGCTCCATTCTCTATAAAACTGACTGATTTTCCTACTTGACTAGCATTCCTATTTTGTTTTCTATATCTACTATGAGATTTACTTCATCCTCTCTTCCCTTCAAGATCAAATACCTGTACATTCTTGAAGTCTGCCACATCTCTGTGATATTTTTTCTGTTTACCCGATTTCTGTTCTTTCTGGAATTCTTCTACTTCCTTTTTCAGTCTATCATTAAATCTTACAAACTCCTCAATATCCTGATATCCGTCTACTCCATTAACTGACTCCTCTAGTTCTTGTAATTGTGTTTTCTCTTCATTTATTATCAATCTCATAAGATGCAGTCCATGTTTGATCGATTCCTCCTTCCATACATTCAGGAACCAACATTTATGTTCCCGTATTCCCCGTGGGATTAATGTTGCTTCAACATCTGCTTCTAATGAGATGATGTTCCATTTCCTCCTCAAATGCCTCATTGTTAGATTCCCATGTTTCCCAAATAACTTCTTCAACTCAATATCTCAACGAGATGTATTTTGTTCATCTCAATTAAATATCGCTCTGATTTCTTGTTCTACTCCTTCATCAATTCAGAAATCCATCTTAATAGTTTACTTATAAAGCATACACCAATGTATTAAACGGGCGATCATCCCGGTCACACACCTATACAGTCACCTGGTCCCCTACCACAGGGGAGGCTTCACAGCCCCAATAAAGTAGTATTTCACTCCGTACGCCTCCCAAATATTAGGATAGAAACAAAAAGGGGGGTGGGGGAGTGGCACTGGATGCTGACTAGCAGTGTAGTACCAGAAAGATAAGGGAAGAGGAAGGGAGGGTGGATTGGAGGCAAACAATCTGAGATTGTATCAGGAAGCAGATGATCGCTGCTAAACCCTAAGTACACAGCCCCTTGAAATGCTGTAAATTCTCAGAATCACTGAGTAGTTAGCTATCAGGCTTAAAAAGTAAACTGTGGTCTATTTACCACAGAAACAGTCATATAAAAGAAAAACAATAACAAAAAAAAAAAACGGAAGCCTGATAGATGGTAAATGAATGAGGGTGTCACTATAGGATAATGGCAGTGTGTAATCACTGTGCATAGTTGACTCAAAAAGAAAAAAATGTATACTGGATAATAGCCTGGACAATTCCTTGAACGATCTTGCCTTCAACCTTCTTTCTCTTGAACCTTACACCCTTCGCTCTTCCTATGAACTTCCTATTTTAGCCATGCCTCTGCACTTCTTATTTACTAGATTACTGTGCTCTCTCCAGTCAGTATCTCATTCTTGTTACTCCTACTGCTGCTTCTATCTTCACTACCACTCATTACAGACTTTTGGCTTGTTCCTTGATTAATTTTCTGATTGATCCCAACCTGCAACCACTTAATACTGACCTTTGGCTTGTTACTGACTATACTTCTGCTTGATCCCTACCTGTTATAACTGCTACTGGACTCTGGCTTTCTCACCTCCCATGGGGGGCAATTCTGAGGACCGCGACCTGGTACTAATACACAGCAAAATTCATCTCCACCATCAGGAACTCTGAACATCAGTTAGCGCATAGACTCCATGCCTTGGGTGAGCATGTGTCATCCGCCATGGTGACATGCTTCTGTACTTGTCCAGCTGGCTGGTGGGAGCCTCTATTACTATAGCTACTGGCCTCTGAGCCTGACCCCTGACTGTGATACAGTACTGTCAATCCATAAAGCAGTGGGAAAGACTAGGTGTGGCCAGGTGCTAAATGACAAGCTACAGGTTCATAAATAATCAGTGACCATGCTGATAGCCATACCCCCTTCAACATTTTTCCATCCCACTGCAGCACAAGAGTGGCAACTCTGCTCTGAATTCATGAGCAATGTATTATTGTTGTAAATATAAAGTGATCAGAGCAACTTCTAGAACTAAATAACACAAATAATCAAAGTTCAAATGCTTGATGACAGTGAAGTGCTGAATAGCCTAAATAATAGTGCAAAATATAAATAAAGTAAAACCAGAAAGTCCAAAAGGAATCCTTCAAAGTCCTTCCAATTATATTTCTTTAAAAAAAAGAATTCTGTGACTTCACACAAGGGCTTAGTACTCACAGAACTCTCACATTATATCATACTATATGGTGTAAAATCAGTCTTATAGGTATCCTGTGGAGGTGGCGGGCTTCCACTTCCAGACTCCCGATAACCAGGTTGCTCAGAGTGCCGCTGTATGTGGTATTGGACCAGCCTTAGAAGTATCCTATACCAATAGCAGGCCTCCACTTCCAGACTCCTGATCGTCAGGAAACTCAAAAATCCAGATGCCATATATAGATGCCTCCCATAGTGTAAAATGTTTAAACAACTAAGAATTTTTTAAAAGCCAAATGGATTCCTACATAAATAGGTTTAAAAAGCACATGTAAAGTGCAACAAAGGCGCTCCAGATACCTCTTACGTCACTTCTGGTTCGCTCTGTGTTTTTCTGGCCACGCCCTATGCATTACATCACGTGACTTCATTAGGTATCATTGTTGTCCCTTTCACAGGTAGCTGCATGTACTTTACTGGCAGGATCAACATGTATTGGTGGGACATTGGAGGGGGACAAAGCGAACTTGCTGTGCGACCTCACATTGTGATTCTACTTCTCCATGCATTCCATCTCCACTGGATGCCAGTATTGGTTACCTGTATTCTATTAGTGTACCAATTTAGCTCAACATATCTATTTATTTTGGAGATGTTATTGAAGTCTTTTGCGGTCACTCAGTATCACAATATGTTTTAATATGTGTTTGTAATAATTTTTTTACTTTATCCAATAAAAAATTCTCAATTTTACATATCTTATGTGTGCCTACAAAGTCCATCTTCTTTTGTTCTAAACTCTTTTACCCATATGGGTACAGTGTTGCATGACCGAGCAATTGTTATTCAAATTGTGACAACGCTGAAAGCTGAAAATTGACCTGGGCAGGAAGGCGGTAAAAGTGCACAGTAGGCAAGTGGTTAAATGTTCTTGAACGTGATGTGCTGATTAATTGTTGGCTCTACTACGAAGCACATCATCGCGGCTGTGACATGTGTACTCAAGATGGCTGTGGCTAGAAATGCCAGGAGGGTAGTTTTTAATGTGATTTGTCAATATAATAAAGCATGAAGTTTGCTTTGTATATTACAAATAAATAAAATAGCTTTTTTGGTTTGTGGTTCTCAGATACGGTTTATTTCCACTTTGAGTGAACATTAACTGGTTAAATCTGTGGCACGGCAATCTCACGTACTAGGTCTGGTACTTCCGCTTCTGGGGCACGCACCACTGGTGACCCACTTCCGCTGTGATTGGATGTCCGCCGGGACCCACCGATCGTTGACAAGAGAAGCAGAATGGCGGTCTGCCTATGTAAACAAGGCAGATCGCCGTTCTGCTAGTAGTGGAGACAGAGATCTTGTGTGTCTGCTAAGCAGGAACATGGATCACCTCTTATGTTAACCCCTTACCTACCAGTGTCATTAGTAAAAAAAAAATAAGCAGTGATCACTGTATTGGTGTCACTGGTCCCCAAAAAGTATCAGTTAGGCCACGTACAGACGGTCGGACAAAACCGATGAGAATGGACCGAGGTTCAGTTTCATCGGTCCAAACCGACCGTGTGTATAACCCATCGGTCTGTTTTCCTTCGGTCCAAAATTTTAAAACATGCTTCAAAATCGAACCGATGGACCGCTGCCCGATCGGTCCAAACCGATGGTTAGTACAGAAAGCATCGGTTCAAAACCTGCGCATGCTCAGAATCAAGTCGCTGCATGCTTGGAAGCATTGAACTTTGTTTTATTCAGCACGTTGTGTGTTTGACGTCACCGCGTTCTGACCCGATCGGTTTTTGGAACGATGGTGTGTACGCACATCAGACCATCAGGCCACTTCAGCGGTGAACCGATGGAAATGGCTCGTCGGACCATTCTCATCAGTTTGGAACGACCGTGTGTACGCGGCCTTAGGCGTCCGTTTTGTCCGCTGAAATGTCACAGTCCCGCTAAAAATGATTGCTGATTGCGGCCATTACAAGTAAAAATAAAAATAAATCCATAAATCTACCCCATAGTTTGCAGACGCTATGGGCCAGATCCACATACCTTTACACCTGCGCCGCGTATCAGAGATACCATACGCCGCCATAACTTTTCCGGCTTTGGTTTAAATCCTGAAAGCTTGCGTGCCGAAAGTTACGGCGGCGTAGTGTATCTCTCGGCGCATAATTCAAATCGGCGGGTAGGGGGCGTAATTTAAATGAAGCGCGTCCCCGCGCCGAATGAACTGCGCATGCATCGTTCCGAAATTACCCGCCGTGCTTTGCGCGAAATGACGTCGCAACAACGTCATTTTTTGAACTTAGACGTGAGTTATGTCCATCCCTATTCACGGACGACTTACGCAAAAAAAAAAATTTTGACGCAGGAACGACGGCCATACTTAACATGGCAAGTCTACCTATACGCCGCAAAATACCAGCTTTAACTATACGCCGGAAAAAGCCGACTACAGACGACGTTCAAAAATGCGACGTTCGTGGATCGTCATAAATCGCTAATTTGCATACCTGACACGGAAAACGCCACCCAGCAGACGCCGAAGTATTGCATCTTAGATCCGAAGGCGTACGAAGACGTACACCTGTCGGATCTAACCCAGAAGCCGTCGTATCTTGTTTTGAGGATTCAAAACAGCGATACGACGCGGGAAATTTGAAAGTACGCCGGCGTATCAGTAGATACGCCAGCGTACTTGCTCTGTGGATCTGCCCCTAAAACTTTTGCACAGACCAATCAATATATGCTTATTGGATTTATTTTTTTTACCAGAAATACGTAGCAGAACACATATTGGCCTAAATTGATGAAGAAATTTGATTTGTTATTTTTTTTAATGAGTGTGTTTTATAGCAGAACGTAAAAAATATTGTTTTTCTATCAAAATACAATTCTTGTTTTTTGATCAAAATACAATTCTATCAATATAATTGTCTGTCTTTTTTTGTTTATAGCGCAAAAAATAAAAAGAGGTGATTAAATACCACCAAAATAAAGCTTTATTTGTGGGGAAAAAAGGACATCAATTTTATTTGGGTACAGCTTCGCAGGATTGTCAGTTAGATATGCAAAAAATGGCCTGGTCATGAAACCTTCTGGAGCTGAATTGGTTAAACTTTAGTAAATGAACATTCTCTACTTCTTTAGTAAATTTACCCAGCTGTGAATTCTGAGAAACGCATGACTAACGTTCAAAGGGAAAAGTTGGCATACTTACATACATGAAGTATAACCCTTGGTTGTATTTCATGTTATTTCTGTGTCTTTGATAAATATTAATGTCAAACTCTTACATTGCTTTTTAACGTACATCCATCCAACACCTACGTAGGCTGTGGGAAGCCATACCGAGGTTTAAACCAAATTCGTGAGAATGCAGCCTATTAATTCCCTAGCGAGAAGTGACACGGTGTGTAGGCGACGCCACGCTTAATAGGCTACAAAAATACAGATTTAATTGAGCCCACGAAGGAGTATTTTATACAGCGGATGACAAGGTGTATTAATATACACACATCAAAAGTGAGAAAATATGGCACATGTGAAATTGACCTACCCTTCACTGCTAACAGGGGAAGTAATTAGGAATTCCACAAGATAGAGAGACCCCTTGATATTCTCACACTGAAGATTTATTACAGACAAGGATCCTGGGTGACAGAGGTACAATCAACATGCTTGGCCCTATCGGACCTTCATTAGAGTCTTGCGACAGCAGCAAAGTCTTGGCTTCTGCTGGAAGAGTCTATCCAATTAGGTGCAGGAGATGCGTGATATATGATGGAAGGAAGTGACAAGTTCCTTGTAACACAGGGACCTCTGAAGAACATTAAAATAGCTACAATATAAATAAGTAAGGAAAGAGCAAAGAAAGACTGGAAAGGTCACACTACTCTGTTATCTTTCCTGCTGTCTAATGAGATTACTTTAGAGATCACTGCAAAAAATCCACTGATAATTAATAAAATTCTGTATCAGATCATCTTATAATCTTGAAATTACTGCATTGTAGTCATTCCCTCTAATGTCTATTCGCCAAGTAATCATAATGTTGTGATAATGTAAAACATATTTAAATGTAAGAGTTCCTTTAAAGGAAAACTTTAAAGAAGATTTCCAGGTATGTGTCACGTACCTGGTTGGAGGCCGAAATGCCGAGAGGGCTCCCCTTGCGGCTGAGTGCAGTACACCTCTGAGGTTGGGTACAGAGGGTGTAGTGCCCAGAGAAGCACAGGGTGCCAGATGGATCCAGTAGAGAAGAGCTGATGAGTGCCTGAAGAATACTGGAGATTACAGGAAACACCGCTGGGCTGCAGTCTCTAGGAGTCCTCGGTAACACTTGGCAAGGTGTGCACAAGGAGCAACAGTGGAAGCCGGTTGGGGATCAAACACTGTGGATCCAGGCAGGAGATGCAGGTTGCAGGAACGGAGACAAGCCAAAGGTCTGGTTTTGGAAAACAGGCAGGAACAGATAACTGAAGCAAAGTCCGTGAAAGAAGCCGGGATCAGGTGTTGGAGAAAGTAACAAGTCAGTAAAGCAAGCCAGGGGGTCAAACCAGGAGAGCAGATCAGACAGGTCAGGAACAAGCCGGGTCACAACAGGAAATCCAAACAGCAGTAGCACAGAGACTCAGGAAGGCTGACAACAATCCAGCAATTTGGATCAGACAGTGGCAGCCTTTTATAGGCCAGCAGGATGATCTACCTGTCACATGATGTGCCTATGGCGCCCATTTCTTCTACTGGCAAGATTGCCAGTACTTCTTCTATGGCCATTTCCCTGACAATAGGCCAACAGGAGGATCTACCTGTCACATGATGTGCCTATGGCGCCCATTTCTTCTACTGGCAAGATTGCCAGTACTTCTTCTACGGCCATTTCCCTGACGGTATGGTTATTTTATACATAGTTAGATTGGCCCAGCTTGGACCAATCTAACTATGAATATCCCAATACCTGGCCAATGCCCCTGGAAGCTGGAAATCCTTGAAGTAAACATCTCTAATCCAGTCATCTCCACTTGCTTCAGGGTTCTGTGCTGAGGTCAGCCACTTGGCATGGGCGCCATTCAAAGAATGCTTTCTATTTTCTGACTAAATGTAATAAGTTGGATGGGGTGGAGAGTGTGGAAAAGAACGTAAGGATGGAAAGAGGAGAAAGTAAGCTTGAAGGGGTTATAAAGGTACAATTATTTTTCCTAAACAGCTTCCTTTACCTTAGTGCAGTCCTCCTTCACTTACCTCATACTTCGATTTTGCTTTTAAATGTCCTTATTTCTTCTGAAAAATCATCACTTCCTGTTCTTCTGTCTGTAACTCCACACAGTAATGCAAGGCTTTCTCCCTGGTGTGAAGTGTCGTGCTCGCCCCTCCCTTAGACTACAGGAGTCAGGAGAGTCTACATTGCAGATAGAGAAAGGAGCTGTGTGTTAGTGGGCGTCCTGACTCTCCCGTAGTCCAAGGGAGGGGGCCAGCAGGACACTCCAAGCCAGGGAGAAAACCTTGCATTACTGTGTGGAGTTCCAGACAGAAGAACAGGAAGTGAGGATTTTTCAGAAGAAATAAGGACATTTAAAAGCAAAATGGAAGGATGAGGTAAGTGAAGGAGGAATGCACTAAGGTAAAGGAAGCTATTTATGAAAAAAAAATGGTACCTTTACAACCCCTTTAACTAGACTAAAAACAGTTTGAAAGATTCAACTTGAAAACTCTGGGAAGAGGGTCTAGCTAAGGTACTTGGGGGGGCTGCTTGTAGTGCCCAGAGATGAAGTAGGACTCTAGTCGCAGACTATGGAGGTTTATTTACTAAGGCTGAAGCAGCTCGGCACTGAAACCAATCAGCTTCCAACTTCTTTTTTTTTTGTCAAAGCTCATTTAGACAAGCTGAAGTTAGATTCTGATTGGCTACCATGCACACATTTTGCACCCTCCAGATTTAGTAACTCCAATGTGTTCTCTGCTTGGGTCGGTATGGGAAGGTAGTGGAGGGGGGGGGGGGTGTTGCTGGTGTGTCCCCAAGATGGTATCTAGAAGTGTATAATCAATTCAATTTGTGAAAACCTGCCCCCCCAAAGTTAGCAGTAAGTATTGGAACCAATAAACACATTAAACATTTCATAATTCAAAGTTTCAGATGGCTGAGATGGAAAAATACCAAAGCCATGAGCCATTTTGGAGTTGGCAAAAAGCCCACTTGGTGGTAGCTATGTTATCATAGTGAGAGGTTGCTCACAATAAAGAGGGTCACAATAAAGATGTGGGATAGGATAGAGATGGAAAAGTCATGAAAAAAATAAACTGGAAAAAAATGAAATTTTCAGGAAAATTGGAAAAAAAATCTGGAGTATTACAAATTGAAAGTCATTTTGTTTTACACTGGGAACGTGATATGCAGTGTATATAAAATATTTGCTTGAAATAAAAGTAGAGCTTATTCAGTAAATAAAAAAACATTTTTGTATTTATTTTCTATTACAAATGGAATAACAAGGACTGTATATGTTAAGGTTGTTTCAACTACACAAGAACAGGTAACCATCCCCCTTATCCTCATAATAATGTAAAAGCTTCCTGCCAAAATGCATTTTGGGTTATTGACAATGCTGATCCAGAAGCATATATTGTTCTTGCAAGAGCTTGATCAATTTTTCCTGATTTTCAGGTATCATTTTGCTGTATCTATAGATGTGTATTTTTGGGAGGCCGTGGTTTGTATTACTTCCATCCTTGAAGATGCTGCTGGTGAAGAAACACTTTGTGATGATCCAGAAGCAGTAGAAAGAGTGTTTCTGGAATGAGAACTCTAGAGGGAAAAACTACTTGCACTTTCATTCTGGTCCTCGTCATTTTATTCCATGAAGTATTTGTTAAAGTGATTGTAAAGCCTGACTTTTTTTTTTAAAACAACAGACGTGTCATACTTACCTGCTCTGCAATAGTTTTGCACAGAGCAGCCCCAATACTCCACTTCTCGGGTCCCCGACAGCACTTCTGGCTCCCTCCCCTGCGAGTGTCCCCATAGGAAACTGCTTCCAATCAGGCCACTCATACTTGCTCACTCCCGAGCCGGGCTGTTTTCATCTATTGAGACACACAGTCCAGCTTGCCCCCCCGCCCCCACTCACAGATTTTGATTGACAGCAGCATGTGCCAATGGCTCCCACTGCTCTCAGTCAAGCCTGTGAGATATGAGAGAGGGGATAGGAGCTGCTGCAGATGTGCACAGAGTTGGACCAATATGGGGTTCAGGTGAGTCTTTGGGGGGGGGGGGGAACCACTAATAAAAGGTTGTTGTACCTTAATGCAGGGGAATGATAGGGGTGAGTAGTAACAGCTAGAAATCCTAGCAATAAAGCAGGACTGGGGGATGCCATCTTGGGGAGTTTTTTACCAAGGCTTCAAGAGGTACATGAATGGCCTACACCTACAACAAGGACAACTGTAGTCAAAGTTGCACAGTTTGGGCCAGATTCACGTAGATTCCGGCGTAGCGTAGCGTAAGCGATTTACACTACGCCGCCGCAACTTAATTTGCAGTGGCATGGTGTAAATGGCACGGCGTATAACCGCGTAATTCAAAGGGGGTGCCTTGTATTTAAATTAAGCGCGCCCCCGTGCCAAACGAACTGCGCATGCGCCAGCCTTAAACGTAGCCCAGTGCACATGCTCTGCAGTACGCCGCAAATACATTGGTTTCGACGTTAACGTAATTAATGCACAGCCCTATTCGCGACGAGTTACGTAAATGACGGAAAAAACAGACGCTGTCCCCACAGCCATACTTAACATGGCATACGGCGGAGCGACGTAAGGTTACCCCTTATATAGCAGGGGTAACCTTACGCTTACGAAAATGACGTAAACTACGGCGAAGCGGCGCAAAAACGTCCGGGAATCGGCATATCGGCTCATTTGCATATGCCACGCTGAAATCGACGTAAAAGCCACCTAGCGGCCAGTGTAGTATTGCATTTAGGATCCGACGGTGTAAATGACTTACACCAGTCGGATTCTAGCCTAATTCTGGCGTATCTTGTTTTGAGAATACAAAACAATGATACGCCGGTGGGATTTTCGAATTACGCCGGTGTATCTGTAGATACACCGACGTAATTCTTTTGAGAATCTGGCCCTTTGTTTTTTTATCTACAGGCACATCTTACCTGCATAGGCATTTTTTTTTTATATTGGTCAACTATCCTTTTAATAACACTGTTGCCAGAATTAAACTTGAAACAATGCAAGTAAAATCTATTAGTGGGACCACCGTATAAGAGGGGATTTACAGTACCTCACTTTGGAGAGATTTCCTCTCACTTCCTGTTATGTCTATAGGCCAGGACATTAGGGGAAATTTGTTGAATGACAGGGGTTTTATGTATTACAATACTCTATCCTAAATGGCAAACAAAAGTTTTGCCTTTGGATAGCACTTTAAATCTAAGCTTACATAAATGGAAATCTTGCTTGCCCCATATTACAAATAGCACTATACAGGTAGAAATTAAGAGAAAATATAGTTTTATACTCCTGAAAAAGTTTTTCAAGCAGCATGAGAACATAGATACCTTTCAGCTGAACAGACTCCTTCCTTGCATATGGAAATCATGTCTCTCTCCTAAGGTTTGCTTGAAAAGAAGGTGTTGCGATTGCTCACGGCAGAGCTTAGCTTCTATAATCATGGCCCCAGGTTAATATTTTATCAGAGTATGAACTAAACCAGGTACAGCTGTGCCTCTGCAGGAAAGGACCTTACTTTGAGACTTGTTAATACCATGGAAAGGTTTGCACAATATTGCCTATTGCGTAATCGCAATTTAGAGATAGAATCCTTCTGCGTTGCAGCTTTGGATGTCCTTTTCCATCAAATGATCAAAACAGCGGTGGAAATGTGTGAAATAAAAGAGAAAATATCACTCCAAACTGGGTTTTGAAAGTATAGTTACTTAAAAACTTTGTATCTCCTTTTGATACAGTATTATAACTTTTCAATATGGAGGTGCAAACAGCAATAGAATAACAACTTGATCATCAGTAAAGTTAGGCCTTGTACACACGATAGGTTAACCAGAGGACAACGGTCTGATGGACCGTTGTCATAGGTTAACCGATGAAGCTGACTGATGGTCCGTCGCACCTACACACCATCAGTAAAAAAAAAACTATTGTGTAAGAACGCGGTGACGTAAAACACAACGACATGCTGAAAAAAACAAAGTTCAATGCTTCCAAGCATGCGTCGACTTGATTCTGAGCATGCGTGGATTTTTAACCGATGGTTGTGCCTACTAACGATCATTTTTTTCCCATCGGTTAGGAAACCATAGGTTAAATTTAAAGCAAGTTTGCTTTTCTTTAACCTATGATTAAATAACCTATGGGGCCCACACACGATCGGTTTGGACCGATGTAAACGGTCCTTCAGACCGTTGTCCTCTGGTTAACCTATCGTGTGTATGAGGCCTTAAAGGGGTTGTAAAGGTAAAAAATGTTTTCCCTAAATAGCTTTCTTTACCTTAGTGCAGTCTTCCTTCACTTACCTCATCCTTCCATTTTGCTTTTAAATGTCCTTATTTCTTCTGAGAAATCCTCACTTCCTGTTCTTCTGTCTGTAACTACATACTGTAATGCGAGGCTTTCTCCCTGGTGTGGAGAAAGACTCTTGAGGGGAGAGAGGGCGAGCAGGAGTGTCAGGACGCCCACTAATACACAGCTCCTTTCTCTAGTGTCCTGACCCTCCTGCTCGCCCCCTCCCCCATCAAGAGACTTTCTCCACACCAGGGAGAAAGCCTTGCATTACTGTGTGTAGTTACAGACAGAAGAACAGGAAGTGAGGATTTCTCAGAAGAAATAAGCAAAATGGAAGGATGAGGTAAGTGAAGGAAGACTGCACTAAGGTAAAGGAAGCTATTTAGGGAAAACATGTTTTACCTTTACAACCCCTTTAAGGCCTCGTACACACGATAGGTTAACCAGAGGACAACGGTCTGAAGGACCTTTACCTTTACAACCCCTTTAAAGCGGACCTAAAGTCAAAAATCGAACTTAGTCTCGGGAATTAACAGATTCTGCTGCCCTTATGGCTCATTCACACATTCTGAAAATTGTAAGAAAAATACCGCTTTCAAAGCGATCGTATGATAATTTGATCCTTAGTACACAGCTTTCGAGAGTCGATCATAACAGTTCATCCAATATCATCTGATCAGACAAACATGAAAAATTTTCTTGTACGATACCAGATCATACAATTTTTGTTTAATCAGTACAGTTGTCGTCAAAAAATACAATACAAATACAGTTATTTACGAAAGGCAAATTCACTTTGCACTGCAAGTGCAATTTGAATTGCAGTCGATTTAGATCAGAGGGTGAGAGGGTGACATGCAAGGAAAATTAAAAACAGCATTTTAGCTTGCACATGATTGGATGATAAAATCAGCAGAGCTTCCCCTCATTTCAGATCTACCCATCAGATTTACAGTGACTGCACTTGCAGTGTAAAGTGGGTTTGCCTTTTGTAAATAACCCCCATTACTTCACTTCCCATTTTTTATTGTGTCGTACAAGAATTTTCATAGCTTTAGTAACCTATTCAATTTCTACTTGTGTCTAGAAAGAGAAAAAAGTCAGACGATCTGTCTTCTGATTTTCGGCTTGTGTGTACAGGGCTTTAGCCCATGTTCACACTGGGTACAATTTGGTACGATTTGAGATGCGATTTCACATGTCAAATCGCATCTCAAATCGGCGGCATTTGCCGGCAATTGTCGGCAATGGCACTGTCCTAATCAGTGCAACGCCGCATCTGCGGCGCTGCACCGATTTAAAAAAGTAGTTCCTGTACTACTTTTTGCGATTTCGGGCCGCGATTTACATTGAACACTGCACAGATGTCTCTTAAATCGCGGCCGAAATCGCGGCAAAATCGCAGCCGCGAAATCGCGGTAAAATCGCGATTTTACCGCGATTTTGAATTCGCAGCAGTGTGAACCTAGCCTAAAAGTGATATTAAAGTCTTGTTTGTTTTTTTGTTTAAAAATGACAAACATGTTAGAGCCGGTTCACACAGGGGCGACCTGGGATCCAACTTGAAGTTGCCCCAAGTCGTCCCAAGTCGCGTGGTTGAGAAAATCAATGGAAGTTAATGGAGCCGTCTTAATACACACTACAGAAGTCGCTCCGACTTCAGAAAAAGTTCATGTACTACTTCAATCCGACTTCTAGGCAACTTGTAGGCAACTTGTACCCATTGATTTCAATGGAAGTTGCCTCAGAAGTCTGATCACTGTCTTAAAGCGGTTGTATACCCTTTTTTTAAACTTTTACCTACAGGTAAGCAAATACTAAGGCTTACCTGTAGGTATAGAGAATATCTCCTAAACCTCTATGGTTTAGGAGATATTCCCCTCGCAATGCGCCGCTGATTGCAGCGGCACATGCGCAGGGGGGATCCTCGGCTAAAGGGCCGGCCGCCGCCGGCCCTTTCTGGAATGAAATCTCCCGCGCGCATGCGCGGGAGTGACGACATCGCCGCTCCAGCCAATCACAGCGCTGGAGTGGCGATACCCGGAAGACACGCCAGAGCAAGATGACATCTCGCTCGGCGTGGACCAGGTAAGTTCCCTACACCTCGTTTTAAGGTAAGTATTTCATAATGAGATAGTATGCGGTGCATACTACAGTCAGCTGACTTAGTAGCACCAAAACGCAAAAGTTGCATCCGGAAAAACAACTCCAGCTGGTTTAATGACCAGCTGATGTTGCTAAAGCAAGAGCGTAGAAGAGCAGAAGCTGCGTGGAAAAGGTGCTCTTCAGATAAAAACCCACACCATTTACAAGATAATAACAAAGAAATATCACAAAGAAATCTTCACGGCCAAAAAAAATCATTTCTCCAACATCATCGCAAATGCCCTTAACCGCCCCCGAGAACTCTTCAAGCTGGTCACTCAGACTATGAATCCAGCTTGTTTAGAGGCCCCCAATTCTGATTCACAAGAATTTTGCAACGAATTATCGGATTATTTCATTAATAAAATTGAAAAAACCTGTGAAAGTATTCAGCAAAACGGAACCGTCACCAACTCCCCCCCCAAATCACAAACCTAATACCCACATAAATCCGTCGCAATCACCAAAATTCACTCTAAAACCCATTTCCATCGATGCCACTAAAAACATCATCGGGACTCTGCGTAATAGCACAGCACCCAATGATATCATCCCCACTAAACTGCTGAAAGAAAGTGCCGATATACTGGCACCAGCTATCACGCAGCTCATTAACCAATCATTCAAGGAGGGCATGGTGCCCACCTTGCTAAAACAAGGTACAATAAAACCAATTCTAAAAAAAACTACCCTCGACCCCAAAGACCCAAACAACCGGAGGCCCATAACAGCTCTAAATGTCTTCTCCAAGGTAATGGAGAAAGTAGTTGTACAACAGCTGCAACTGCATTTAGACACCCATAAATTACTCGATCCGTTTCAATCAGGCTTCCGTCCGGGTCACGGAACAGAAACGGCGCTGCTCAAAATATGGGATGACGCTCTAGAGGCCGCAGACGAAGGAGAATCTTGTCTCCTGATACTGCTGGACCTAAGCGCGGCTTTTGACACTGTAGACCACGGACTACTACTGGCTAGGCTAGCTGAAGTAGCCGGAGTCGCTGAATATGTTTTACCCTGGTTCTCCTCCTTCTTGGAAAACCGATCACAAATAGTGAAGCTGGGGTCTTTCACTTCTGAAAAACGTACGGTGTCATGCGGAGTCCCTCAGGGATCTCCCTTATCGCCCGTATTGTTTAATATCTATCTTCGCCCTCTCTTTGAAATCATCAGTAACCAGAAGTTACTTTACCACTCCTATGCAGACAACACACAACTGTATTTCCGCATCTGCAACAAAAAGGATCATTCTCTTGGACTAGAGAAATGCCTCACTCTAATAGATAACTGGATAACAGTTATCTTAAACTCAATGGTTCGAAAACAGAACTTCTCCTGTTTCACGCTAACCGGAAAAATCACTCCGCGTCAACATGGACTCCCCCACCCATTCTGGGTAAAACTATCACCCCTAGCACCAAAGTCAAAAGTCTCGGAGTCATTTTCGATACCTACATGACAATGGATGCACAAATAGGGTCAGTAGTCAGTGGATCCCACCATCTGCTGCGCCTACTACGCAGACTCACGCCCTTTATCCCGAAAGAGGACATTGCAGTCGTGGTGGGAACAATCATCAATTCCAGACTCGACTGCGCAAATGCCCTCTATCTAGGACTCCCCAAATACCAAATCACTCGTCTGCAAGTCGTTCAAAATACGGCCGCTCGACTAGTGACTGGGAAAAAAACATGGGAATCAATCTCACCTTCACTGAGATCCCTTCATTGGTTGCCAGTAAAAGACAGAATCACTTTCAAGGCACTCTGCCTAATACATAAGTGTATTCAAGGCAACGCCCCCCAATATCTATGCGAAAAAATAAAAGCCCATAACCCCAATCGCATTCTGCGATCCACCAATCAAAACCTCCTCCAGATACCCAAGGCCAGTCCAAAGGAGATCGAAGATTTGCAGTCCAGGGACCTCGTCTGTGGAATGCACTACCAACCACCATCCGACTGGAGTCGGACCACTTGGCCTTCAGGAGAAAGATTAAAACCCATCTCTTCTGAGGTCAAGGGGTTCCTTACACATGAAATGGATACAGCGCCCAGAGGCGATTCAGTTCGCATGTGTTGCGCTTTACAAGTCTCTCTCTCTCTCTTTAACTGAAGCAACAATACAGGAAGAGAACATACATTTCTCAGGCAAACCCCTCTCTCCCCCTCCCTCCCACAGAGCTGATTGTTGTTTGATTGGCCACTGGAAAGCCTCCTGTCCTGGAGGCAACTTGAAGTTGCCTTGTAAGTTGCCTTATGATTCATACTCAAGTCGTGTCCAAGTTGCCTCCCAAAGTCGTGCTGGAAGTCGTGTTGCCCCTGTGTGAACCGGCTCTTATTCTTACCTGCTCTGTGAAATGGTTTTGCAAAGAGCAGCCCTGATCCTGCACTTCTCCGGGTCCCTCTCCGGGTCCCTCACTGGTGGCGATCCTTTCTAATGACACTATAGGGTGTCACTCACAGCTCTGAGTCTGCTGAGGCTGCCAACATCACATCCAAGATGGCGATACACAGCAGCAATATCAGGATTTTTTCAATGTCAGTAGAAGGGAGGCTTTTACATGTAAATACCACCCATAAAATATGTTAAATGCACAAATAATCCTGGGCCATGATTTTCATTGAAAGTATTAGTCTGGCAACAGAATCTCTTTACATTTCATACTGATTCAAGTTCTTAACAATTTTTTTTTTTTTTTAAGTTTCCTCATGCAACTATTTGAATTTTTCCCTGACTCATACCCTTAGAATATTCATATGAAATTGCCGGTATGGATAAAAGATAAGCTGCTCTTCCAGCAATGGTCAGTGGCAAAGGTTAGTACCATCTTGATTATCCTTTTTGACTAAAGCCAAATGAATATTTAAAACAATTCACTAAGGGTATGGCTTTAGAGATCTCATACTTTTTCTATAAATATTCATGGAAAAGTACATGAAAGACTTAAAAAAAAAAAGACTTGCATTGAAATGATGAAAAAAGACAACCATGGGGGATTAAAGGTAAAACTGTGCGCTGACCCACTATGAATTAGTATCACACTCATAATTAAGTTCAAGACTTTTATTTCTGTGGAAAGTCGAGACAGCTAGAGGATAGTATGGGGAATGGGATGGCGTTCAGGACCTGAATTTCTAATACTAAGCAGGACAGTTCTTATCATTTACGATTAGATCTATTTTTGTACTGTGTTGTCTTTGTCTTTTGACCTTATTATCTCTGAGTGATTTATATCCAATATTTTTTCTTGTTAATCACTTCGATACCGGGCACTTTCCCCCTTCCTTCCCAAGCCAATTTTCAGCTTTCAGCACTGTCGCTGTTTAAATGACAATTGCGCGGTCATGCTACACTGTACCCAAACAAACGTATCATTTTGTTCCCACAAATAGAGCTTCCTTTTGGTGGCATTTGATCACCTCTGCGGTTTTTATTTTTTGCTAAACAAATAAAAAAAGACTGAAAATTTAGAAAAAAGTTTTTCGCTTGATTCTGTTATAAAAATGTGTAAATAAGTAAGTTTTCTCCTTAACTGATGGGCACTGATAAGGCGGCACTGACAGCCACTGATAAGGTGACCCCAATGATGTGGCACCAATTAGGTGGCACTGACGATGGGCACTGATAGGTGGCACTGATGGGCACTGATAGGCAGCATTGATGGGTGGCACTGATATGCATCACTGATGGGCACTCATGGGAGGCACTAGTGGGCACTGATGGGCACTGATAGGTGACACTGATGGGCACTGAAAGGCTGCACTGATGGGTACTTATGGGTGGCACTGATAGGCGGCACTGATGGGCACTGATACGTGGCACTTATGGGCACTGATATGTGGCACTGGTAGATGGCACTGATAGGCACCCCTGGTGGCACTGGCAGTGGTAGGCATTGTGGGTGGACACTGATTGGAAGCTGCCTGGGCATTGAATGGCAGCTGCCCGGGCACAGATTGACATTCCATGGTGGTCAAGGGAGGCATACCTGGTGGTCCAGTGTGGTGGCCATCCTGGTGGTCCTGGGTGGCATCCTTGTGGTCCCGGGCGGGCATCCAAGGGGGGGCTGCGCTGATAAACTATCAGCACAGACCTCCCCTGTCAGGAGCGCAGCCTATCGGCTCTCCTCTATTCGCGTCTGGCAGACGTGAGTGAGGAAAAGCTGATCAACGGGTCTTCCTGTTTACATCATGATCGACCGTGATTGGACATGGCTGATCACGTGATAAAGAGTCTCTGCTGGAGACTCTTTACCTAGATCGGAGTTGCGGTGTGTCAGACTGACACACTGCACCACCGTTCGCCGCGATGCGCGCCCACAGGGGCGCGCAGTGGCTTGTTACCCTGCCGATGTAATATGACGTCCGGTCAGGATAACAGAACCACTTTGCCGATGTCATTTTGCTATATGGCTGGCGGCAAGTGGTTAAGAAAGGGTATATTTTTAAAAGATAGGTGAACAGTTAATAATAAAAAAAAGTAAATGGCTATACCAGGTACTGGACTATTTTGGATACATCAGTTGATCAATAGATGGATAGATAGATAAATAGATTAATAGAAGATAAATACAACAGGTAAAGTAAGTATTGAACACGTCACAGTTTTTCTAGATAAATATATTTCTAAAGGTGCTATAGACATGAAGGGGCAGATCCACGTACCTTTGCGCCGGGCGCAGCGTATCTAAGATACACTACGCCGCCGTAACTTTATTCTTTTTTTTCGAATCCTCAAAGAATTCGCGCCGTAAGTTACGGCGGCGTAGTGTATCTTTGGCGGCGTAATGGCGCGGAATTCAAATGGATGTAATGGGGGCGTGTTTTATGTTAATACTTTGTGACCCGACGTAAACAACATTTTTTTTAACTGCGCATGCGCCATCCATGGGGGTATCCCAGTGCGCATGCTCGAAATTAACCTGGAAAAAGCCAATGCTCACGACGGTGACGTGATTCTACGCAAATCCCTATTCGCGAACGACTTACGCAAGCGACGTAAAAAATTCAAAATTGTACGCGGGAACGCCGGCCATACTTAACATTGAGTACGCCTCATAACAGCAGCTTTAACTATACGACGTAAAAAAATGCGCCAGTCGGACGTACGTTTGTGGATCACCATAACTAGCTAATTTGCATACTCAACGCAGAACTCGACGGAAACGCCACATAGCGGCCGCCGAAAGATTGCAACCTTATCCGACGGCGTACTAAGACGTACGCCTGTCGGATCTAGCGGAGATGCCATCGTAACTTGTTTTGAGGATACAAAACAAAGATAGATACGCCGGCGTAATATCTTTGTGGATCTGCCCTGAAATGTTTACCACTTGTCGGTACCAACCCATGAAATCCATACAGAGACCAAAACAAATACATTCAGAAATTAGGTTTGTGTAAAAAAAATGGAATGACACAGGGAAAAAGTATTGAACACGCTAACTGAAATGTATTTAATGTGAAGTGAACTTTTTTACCCTTGGAATAAAATACAAACAGTCTACACTGAGATTGTGTTTTCTGTTGTTTCTTTTATATCTGATCGGATTACCTACCATTCTGCTGGATCCATCCGCATCTTCTCTCCTATGCTGAGACCAAGCTGTTTTGACCATTTGTTAACGCAAATGGTCCATCCCATCTGGTAAGGAAGCATTTCTCTTGTTGGTGGCGGTTACATCACTTTTGTTTGAAGAGTTTTCGCTGTATCATTGGGTGTCATCTTCAGTTACTTTTATATGGACTTTTATTGCGCTGCACTTACATATTTTTTTCATAGGCTCACACTTTTCACTCCTCAGAGACAATAAAGCAGTCCTTGCATTTGTTTTTATGTTTTATTGAGGGAATTTAAACTTGGATCGCTCCACTGCCCATGACACCACTATCCTCCACACTGGCTCTGCATCCATTCCAGACTGCTCCACATCAGTCCTCTCAGGGGTACCTCCCAGTCCTCCCATTGGTGTGCTCACTCACCAGCCCTCCTGGCTGCCTCTGTGGAACTCCTGGAGACTTGCCTAGCAGCGTTCTCCTGCTGTCCTTTCTTGCCCCCCCTGTGCTTCCTGTCCAGGACACCTCCACATTTTCCTAGAGCCCCCCACCCACACGCAAGACCAGGCCCAAGGTCACCCCCCAGACTGGGGAGCTCCCTCAAAGGCCCCAACAGCCTAACACTATATCTCCTTTTTTTCACCCGATACAACTCCTGCCCAGCTGGGATGACCGTGGGGATTTAGGGAGGCCTGTCCCCTGCCAATCCAAATTGGGGCTTGATCAGGGCTCCTTAGAACACCCCAGGTGGCTCCACCTCTCCTCCACACCTCTCTTTCTAGAAAGTACTGGAAGATTCTAGAAAGAAGTGAGAGGCCCTAGTGATGCCACCTGTGAGTCACCCAGCACTACTCTGAGCCACTTCCAGCCCAGATCAAACACACCCAGGCTTGGCTATCAGCCAAGCCTGAAAATATACCTACTCTAAGGGAAACAAAAACCTGCATTAATTCCCTAGCACACGCGAGGGTGCTACACACATGCAGGCTGAAAATTAGATTACAAAATATTCAGGTGAATATTTTATATTTATCAGACAAAACATTTTTTATCACTGACTGTCTGTCACTATGTATTCGCAAGTAAGAAAGTACTAACTAAATTAAGCTGATGGAATGAAGTCTGAAGATTATTAACTGCGACTGACTGACTGTCTGTGATTTTTTTAATATGCAGCATGGCGTCAGGGGGGGAGGGGGGTAAATGTCCTGCACTGACCAGTGCAGGACATTTACCCCGCTCCCCCCTGCCGCCATGCTGCATATTAAAAAAATCACAGACAGTCAGTGGTCATAGTAGTAACTCATGTATTAATCTCCTGCACTGCTGCACTGGTCATAGTAACTCATCATACTCATGTATTAATGTCCTGCACTGGTAGCAATTAATGTATTAAAGGGGTGGTTCCCCCTAAAAAAAAATTCTAACAATACATTCGGAAGACTGGTTACACTGCGGTTAGGCTTTTTTTTTTTTTTTGTACATACCTCGATCTCGCCGTTTCATCCCTCCGCTTCCGGGTATGATTCTTGCTGGACCTAGTTGATTGACGTTCCTCCGACCGGCGCATACTGCGCGTCACGACTTTCCGACAGAAGCCGAACGTCATTGCGCAGGCGCCGTATAGAGTCGGCTCTATACGGCGCCTGCGCAGCGACGTTCGGCTTCTTTCGGAAAGTCGTGACGTTAAGTATGCGTCGGTCTGAGGAACGTCAATCAACTAGGAACGCCCAGCCCCACAAGAATCACACCCGGAAGCGGAGGGATGAAACGGCGAGATCGAGGTATGTACAAAAAAAAAAAACAGCCTAACCGCAGTGTAACCAGTCTTCCGAATGTATTGTTAGAATTTTTTTTTAGGGGGAACCACCCCTTTAATGTCCTGCACTGGTCATAGTAGTAACTCGAACCGAGCATGGATGAACTTAAAATGATGCCCCCCCCTGAAAAAGTTCAGCAGACGCCCATGGCTGTATGTAAACCTTTTGGTGATATAGAAAGGGATAATATACATAATACACAGGGAAAACAGGGATTCAGCATAGGTTCATGGCTGACCCTAGATAATATGGTTGACCCTAGACAATATGATTAATTTATTGAGGCGCTAAGTTCAAAATCTAATTGATAGAGAGAGATGCAAAAAATGTAATATTTGGGGATTCTGCAAAAACACTGGACATCATTCTCATAACAGTCTGGTACAGAAACGGAGAAAAAAAATTAACAGGTAGAATGGTCTGAATGCACATAAAGAATGGATCAAAGGTTAGAAAACAAAGGTTAGTTGTAAATCGAAATCATTTAAAATGTACTACGGTTAACAGAGGGTACCACATGGATCAATACCAGGTCAAATTCCTTTAATTCTTTTTATTACTGACCTGGAGAAAGAAAATGAAAGTAGATCTGTCCTTTTGATGATAAAACAAAATGGTGTGGAATAATTTAAAGTCAGGATGGCAGTGATATATTACATAAGGATCCCGACAAAAGGACAACATGAATAGATAACAGTGAAAAAATATTGGTTATGCTTTAAGGCCATGGGAAAACCATTTTGTGATAAACAATTAATACAAAACAGCTGGTGAAAACAGAGATGGAGAAGAGATTGCATATTATTATTATTATTATTAATATTATTATACAGGATTTATATAGAACCAACAGTTTTTGCAGTAAAAAAGAGAAAAGTCTATAAGGTGATGTGATGTCCAATATAACCCTCAGTGCTTAACACTTTTACCGGAATATTTGTGAAATTTCAAGAAAAGCCTCCACCTCATAGAAATGGCCGCTTACCAGATCCTCATGACCTCCGGTTACGGAAGGTCTTGAACGCTTGTGGCTATATACCCAGTCCGGGCCTTTGATCGCCCAGGGGAATCGCGCTCTCAAGACTCCACCACCCAGAATGGGTTTGATCATAAATGAGCCCCAAAAAGAGATAAGGCCTCCATTGTTTAAAATCTTCGATGTTTCAGGCTGGCTTATTCTTTTATGCTTAATTACATTTGTTTGATGTAAGTGCAACCTCATTTTTTAACTAATAAACACCGAAGATCTATGGAAGCCTTATCTCTTTTTGGGGCTCATTTATGATCGAACCCATTCCGGGTGGCGGAGGCTTGAGAATGTTATTCCCCTGCTTAGACGATCAAAGGCCCTGACTAGGTATATAGCAACAAGCATTTAAGACCATTCATAACAAGAGGTTAGGAGCATATGGTAAGTGGCCATTTCTATGAGGTGGAGGCTCTTCTTGAAAATGTTAAGCATTGTTATATTGGACATCACATCACCTTATGGACTTTTCCTTTTTTTTTAAGTCCTTATGAATACAGACTTGTTATTCAATAACAGTATTTTTTTTTTTAATTTTAGCGCAATTTATTTTTGATCTATTTGGGGATTTATATTGAAGCATTGTATGTGTTGTTACACAGTATAACAGCAGCAACCTCAGGTATATGTTACTTGGTTCATGGTACATTTTTTTAATTTTTGGGGTCAGCTTTTTTGATATTTCATCCACAGTGAGGGCATTCTTGGAAGATCTTTTGATTTTTTTCAGAGATTGTAACATTTAAATATGGTTTATAAAATTTGCACACAAACGTATTTGAGATGTGCAATGACAAAGTATGAGTATGGAGATGGTCCAAGATGAAATGAAGGGGGTCCAAAACTACTGCCTATGCTTATCACTGCTCATAGCAGTAGGAATTATACCATTCTAAACAAAATAGTAAATGTACCGGTAATTCTAATATCTGTTGTATGTATAAGAGGATTGCATTAATATGGATGATTTATGTACCAATAAGCAGTGCTTACTGTCTTTTTATATTTTGACCTTTGATGCTTGACTCTTAAAAAAAAGATGCATTTTTTTTCGACCTACACATTGTAATTAAAAAACGTGTTTTTTTTTTTTCTAGGTATGATCTTAACTAATGTATCATAATTTAGAACATTTAGTTGAAAACTTTATAACATTGTACATACAAAAGGTGCCACGGAGAACAATTGCTTGATCTCTTCAGAGAGCCGTGGAAAGATAATTGCAACCACTTCAAACTGATTGCAACTACAAGTAATGGCGTGAGTGTCTTCAGATCATTTCATTACATGGAAATGAGAGCTTCGTTCCTCCAGTGGGGGAATCGTATAACCATATTTTTCACGGCAATTTCTAAAGACGTTCTTTTTTTTCTTCTGAGCTTGTTGGAAGCAATTAGGTTTACCAATACAACAGGGATCAGCAAAGGCAGTGGTGTAATTAAAATTCAGAGGGCCCTGATTTAGGCCTGGTTCACACCTATGTAATTTTTTGTGCATTTTCAGTTTTACAGAAATGCACTACAGGCCATTTAAAATGGTTTCTTATGGGTCACGTTCACATCTATGCATTTTATAGAAAGGGCCAGAGAACCTTTTCTGGATTTTGGTTCCATAGACTTCAATGGATCAGAAATGTGTATTGTAAAATGCTAAATGCACCCGGAAAATGCAAACTGCAAGCTGCGTAGGTGGGAACCAGGCCTTAGAATGAAATCTATGCTTCTTCATATAGTCTTCATATAGTTCATATAGTCTTCATATACATTTCTTCATTTAGTCAGACCAAAGATATCATGGCATAAACATTCTTATGAGAAAAGGGGGGGGGTAATCGCGATGGCAAGAATAGCCAGTAGCAAAAACAGTCAGACATACTGTGCAATACAACTAAAACATGCCATAAAAACTATAACATAAAAACATTGGTGATCCAATTTCACCACGTGATCCACCACCAATGTAAGATGGACTCTTACCAAAGTTAAGGGACTCTATTACAGAGTCAAATACACCTAGTATAGTGTATACACATATATCAAGCATCACATGCCATCCAGGAACATCTAATAGAATCTCAAAAAATCTGGTTATATCTCAGTAGATATGGTGAAATGGGTTATCATCGTAGATATGAAAGAAAGAATACATCCACATAGTGTAAAACCATATAGAGACTTTAGGGAATTTAAGTAGAGGAAGTAAAAATGCTCACATCATATTTGAAACAATAAACGTGATATATCAATCCAAGACAAACAAACCATGCATTGACATTTTTTTAATTGTGTACAGAGCAGGAAAAGTGTGGCAATGGCACGTATGTAAGCTCTGCCCTACATGTTTTTTTTTTTTTATAAATTATTTATTTTTTATAATTTTCACATTCACATTATAATTTTCCACACTTTTATACATCTCGTTTTACTAGTCTAAGTATTGTCATCTTATATTCTCTTATCTCATACTCGGTTCATTACTTCAATGTGAATTGTCTTTTCCTTCTCTGCCTCCAACTCTCTTCTCACTATCACCTCCCTCCTGGGAAAAAAAAAAGGAGAAGGGTGAAATCAGACTACCTCCTCCTCCCATCCCCATTTCCTCCCCCTCCCCTCCGGTCCAGCTTAATTTTCCTCTCTTATCCCCTCCCTATACCTCATGTAGGGAGCCCTTATCGTCCGGTACCTCTCATCTTGATCCTAATTTTTCATAGTAAGATTTTCCATTTGTTGAATTTCTGCGATTCTGGTGAACCACTGTGTACTAGATGGGGTGCGCTACATGTTTCATCACAACTGACGTCATCTGAGTCATTGTTAGCTCTTTTTTTCTTAAAATGCTAAGTGCCTGGCTGTCAAGATGACCCTTATTTTTCAATAATATGAGTCTTTAACCTTGAACTAGTATGAATGTTCAAATAGATGATCTGACTTTTCTATAAAATTTCTGTAAGTGACTTAAAGTTGAATACTAGGCAAATATCTAAATATACATATGGAATTACTTTTCTGGGAACTGTCTTATCTTCCAACATGAGCTGTATTTCTGTCCATGCAGTCCAGAGATGTTAACAGTTCTGTCACCCAGCACAGTCCTACCTGGCGGGGGAGGAGACCTGGTCTTTCTCTGCTGTAGTTGCACTTATAAATCTTTGCTAAACCAGCACTAGAAATGAGCTTCAGCATCAGGGATGAGCTGGGATTAGATCCAAACTCCAATCCAGTTTGCCCAAAGCTGTTACATGATAAGCTGCAACACACTTGATTGGCTCCTTGTGCTGCTTTTCCCTCCCCACTCTCTGCTGCACAGTAACTGTAAGAGGCTCCTATCAAGTCAAATTCTGGTACTTATACTGTTTGCATTAAAAACATAAAATAAAGAATATATAAACTCAAGAACAAATATGTAATATAAGCTTACCAGTCCTTAGGTAAGGATGCTGTATTCGTTTTCAAATTTTCAGTCCCGTTTTTCTTTATTTTACCTGTTAATCCTGAAAATAACACGCTTCCTACCCCTGGGGGACTTCCCTTATTTCTCCACTATTTTTATGAAGGCAGCAATGCTTGTCATCCAGGCTGGACATGTCTGCCTTTGCTTTTCTCAACTTTATAGGGGCTGATGGTATTGGTTGTTTACAGAGGAAAGATTCAGTAATTTGTGCTTTCTGTTTGGCTCACATAGAGTGACAAGGACTCTGTATCTCTGGTAAGATCAGCAGGTATTTTCTGTATTTGCTGAAAAGAAAACTAACACCACCACCACATCTAAGGATTGGTAAACTGTAACATATTACATTTTTCTTCTTGGGTTTAGACATCTTTTAATATCTGCCTGCAGTTCTGCTTCAAAGTATGTTAAAAAATTGTCATAAAAGCACACAAGCAAGGCATACCTGCCGTGAAATCCACATGTAGCCACAATTATTAGAACCAGTGATATTAGCAGCTGAATTTAAAAGAAATGCTCACCTTTACTTGCAATAGTCAATACTTAAGTCAGCCAATAACCTAAAAGTTTGGAAAAAAATATAATTCAGCTCCACAGAATTCAGTAAATACAAATGTGGTGATAAACCAACTGCAGTGTTAACGTAAGCTAAATGCTAAACTGCAATGATAGGTATGAATATACACTGCAACAGATATCTATTTAACCATCAATCAAAATTCAAGATTAAAGAAAATTAGACAAGAAAAAAAAAAGGAGAAAAAACTGTCTGTGTGTATTAGAACAGGTGCTCCACTTGTGATCAGGTCAGGGGGCCCCTCATGGATGTACGCTCTCCCTAGATGTTGACCACCTATCTGTAGTGTGGTCAATCACGCTTGTTGGGGAATCCTCCCCTGGGTGGTGTCTCGGTTGATAAACTCCTCAATGAATAGATCCTCAGATAGAATTGGGGAAAAGAATAGTGGCGGAAAACCACATAGCATAAAACTGTAATGTTTATTTGAGATGTAAAAGACAATTGTAAGAAGACTCACATTTTAAGGTGACTGTATCCTGGCACCCGGTATATGCAGCATGTGTGTATCAGGAGAAATTTCGGTCAGCGTGTAGTGTATACTGCAATCTGCGGATCATCGTGGTCCCAGATGTGACAAAGGTGGAAGTGTTGCTGCGATGACATGATCAAGTCTCAATGTGTTTCAGCCATTCAGAAGGGTCGTCATCAGGAAGCTCTAATTCTGCCATTTTGGATGTGGGATTTATAACATACAAGTGGAATGTAAACCCTTACATATAACCAGTGATGTAACTAGCGTCAGATGGTACATATAGGTGAAACAAATCCTCCTGCATACGTTGTACCTGTTTATCTGTGGCAATCTCTCCACCTGAGCCATTCAAAGTATTGGTTACACAGCATTTCTGATCCTTAAAAGGCCAGGGAGCAGGGATTAGACATCCCACACTGCACAGCACAGCACAGAGAATAGAGCTGATTGTAATCTGAGACCTGTGTGGAGTGAATGGGCACACCCCCTCTACACAGTATCGTAGGGAAACATGCACAGCTGAGGCTGTCAATCACATGTTGTGTGTTGGATGCCCCCTCCCCTATCCCCTTGGATACATTGATTTCAGCATAGAATGTCAGAAGTGACTCATGCAAATAGCAGAGGAAATAAGAGAAGAGACAGAAATAACCATTGGTGCTTTGGATTGAAGGCAAGTACACACTACAGAAGTATATATTTTGCAAATTTTTCATTTCAGAGATTTACAGCCAATTTAAAGAACCAATAGAGAGGCTCAGGATGAGGGATAGGAGAAAACTCAACTTAGTTTTGCATATATATTCAGCTGCCACCCTCTGGATCTACTGATCTGTTGTAATGTAAGATGACTTTTGCTTTTTTGTTCTCATGGCATGCTAAGGCTCTAAGCACACTGAGCTTAAAAAAATGTCTGTTCTCTTGGCAGTAAAAAAAAACGCTCATATAGAGCATTTTAGGTACAAAGTTTGGACGAGTTTAGGAGAGTTTTTATTTTTTTCTGCCAGTGAGCTACAATCAGAAACATAAACCAGAAGGTTTTTTTCCTGCCTCTAAACGTTGAGCCCAAAATATGCTTCTAATGGTCCTAATGTGCATGGACACATAGGATAACATTGAGTAGCTTCTACAAGCAGAAAAAAACCTCCTGTAGAAGCAACGTTTTTTAAGCCAGTGTACATGGAGCCTAAGGCCGCGTACACACAATCGGTTAAACCGTTGAGAACGGTCTGATGGACCGTTTTCATCGGTCCAAACCGATCGTGTGTGGGCGCCATAGGTTATTTATCCATCGGTTTAAAAAAAAAGCCAACCAACTTGTTTTAAATTGGTTAAAAATCCACGCATGTTCAGAATCAAGTCGACGCATGCTTGGAAGCATTGAACTTCGTTTTTTATAGCACGTCGTTGTGTTTTACGTCACCGCGTTCTGACACGATCGTTTTTTTTAACCGATGGTTTGTAGGCACGACTGACCATCAGTCAGCTTCATCGCTTAACCGATGAAAACGGTCCATCAGACCGTTCTCATCGGATGGACCGATCGTGTGTACAGGGCTTAAAGTGGAGTTCCACCCATTTTTTTATGTTTGTCTGTGCTGCATGCCCTAATCTCATAGTGTTCAGAATGGACAATTTTTATTTATTTTGTTGCTTGTAAATACCTTTATTTTGTAGTCCTTCATTACTTCCTCCTCCTTATTAGCCTGGGCTATTAAGTCACAAGGCTATTCGCAAGGGATTCCGGGATAGGCATCATGAATCCCAGTAGTCCTTGCAAATAGCCTATTTGCATAGAGAAGGGGCGGCAACTACCTCTGACACTCCCGTTGCTATGGAAACCTGACTGAAACCTATTACATTGCTTGTGCAGCACGGAGCATGTGCGAGATCTGCAAGACTGAAATCCAGGAAGTCATACAGTCTGACTTCATGATGTCCACACTTAAGATGGCCACGGTCTCTAGATTATAAACAAACTAAATGCTCTAACAACCTAACGGACCTTAGTTTACAGACTAACTTTACTAGACTACATTAAGCTTGTGTATTACAGGGGTATTTATATTTAAAAAGTGAAATTGTGGGCGGAACTCCCCTTTAACAGTGAATTACTAAAACAAGAGGCTGAGAAATGGGCTACTGGGTCCTATGGTGAAGTAGTGGTGGATGGATGGAAACACAGAGGGAGAACAATGCATCTGTCACACAAGGAAGACTCCTGGATGTGAAGAGACCTCTGTTCCTACAGAGAGCAAAGATTAGAGGAATGGATGATGGGACAAATAAGTATAAATCTTCTGCTGGCGATGCTCTTTTATGTTTTTGACCTTAGCGACCAATTTACTTTAAAGCTTCACTTAATGCCCAACATAAGAGAAAACATGATTACTTTATTAAAGATCATTTTAAATATTACATTTTAGAGTGAAACATGATTGCTGCCTGAACTGATTAAAATATGACAACACTGTCATTTGTCAATTAGCACGCGATACATAATAAATATGAAAGTCAAAAGCACATCCTTAAAAACGGAAAATTGAATACTTACCTTTCCGTAATTTTCCTTTCCTGATGCCTACCCATGGCAGCATACCAATGGTCATGGCTCCGCCCCCGACCGACCCACAGGACCTATTAACTCTCTAATAAAAGGAGTAATCCCCCCCCAGTTAGGCATTCTTAGTAACTAGACCTCAGACCCAAAGAGCAAGTCAACAGGGGAGGGTGTATGCTGCCATGGGTAGGCACCAGGAAAGGAAAATTACGGAAAGGTAAGTATTCAATTTTCCATTTTCCTGGTGCCTCCATGGCAGCATACCAATGGTCCAATAACTCGCTTACAGGGAGGGTACTGCTCAAAATATATTTTAATGAATTACAGAACAGATTGCTGTAGCACTTTTCTCCCAAAATCACGGGGGGTGAGAGCTGCCGGATCTAGGCTATAGTGAGCCATAAATGTGCTGAAGGATGACCAGCTTGCCGCCTTGCAGATCGTTTCCGGAGAGACCCGAGCCAAGGCTGCCCAAGATGATGCGATTCCTCTCGTCGAGTGGGCGTTCACCGCTTTTGGAATAGGGAGACCACTAGCCCGATAGGTGTTTTGAATAAGTTTCACAATCCAGTTATCTACTGTTGTCTTGGAGGCCGCTTCTCCTTTCCTTGCCCCTCTGGGGATGATAAAGAGTCGTTGGCCCTTCCGGAACCCCTGTGTGAGTTTTAGGTAATGTTTTAAGGACCTGGCCACATCTAGCTCGTGTAAGTTCAAGGAGTTTTGATGTTCTCCAAATGCTGGAAGGACCCATTCCTGATTAAGATGAAAGGCCGAGGGGACCTTGGGAATGAATTGATGAATAGGCTGCAAAACCACCCTGTCTGGGAAGAATGTGACATAGGGTTCCTGAGCACCGAGAGCTTGGATCTCCGATATTCTGCGACCCGACGTGACAGCAATTAGAAAGGCCGTCTTCCAAGTGATGTCCTCCAGCGAGCATTCCTCTGTAGGGGTGAAGGGTGGATGTGCCAACGCCTCTAAGACTACAGTAAGATCCCACTTGGGATATAGCGTTTTCCTAGGGGGGCGTAATCTTAGGACCGCCTTCAGGAAACGATCGACTAGAGGGTCATGGGCCCATCTGGTATCCGTTAAGGCTGAGATGGCAGATACCTGGACCTTTAGTGTGCTGTGGCCCAGACCCAGGTCCAGACCTGATTGAAGAAACAGCAGTACATTATGGATCCCGGGAACTAGAGGGTTGAATTGGTTGGAATCCGCCAGAGCTATAAACCTCTTCCATATCCTGTAATAAGTGGCATTTGTGGAAGACTTCCTTGCCTGTAGGAGAGTTTGAATCACCTCCTGAGAACACCCTAAGCTGCCCAGCCTCCTCCGTTCAATCTCCAGGCCCTCAAACTCAGGATTTCTGGGCGTGGGTGAAGAAAAGTTCCTTGTGACAGCAGGCCGCTCTTGTGAGGTAGAGGAAGCGGATTGCCCAGTGCCACACTGACCAAGAGTGGGAACCAGGGTCTCTTCGGCCAGTATGGAATTATCGCTAAGATGGTGACATCCTCCTTTGTCAGCCGTTGGAGAAAGCGTAGTATTAAGGGTGTTGGGGGAAAGGCGTACCCCAACCGGAAAGACCATGGCTGTATCAGGTCGTCCACCCCTGCCGAGGTCGGACAGGGGCCCCTCGAGAAGAATCGTGGGGTTTTCGCGTTGAGGGGTGAGGCAAAAAGATCTATTTGGGGAGTCCCCCACTGCCGGCATACTGCATTGAAGACTTCTTGGTCTAGCGACCACTCGTTGTTGCTCACAAACGACCTCGATAGGTGGTCGGCTAGTTGGTTTTCGGGCCCCGGAATATAGGATGCCCTCAGGTTGCATAGGTTCTTCTCTGCCCAGGAAATTATTGGGGTCACCTCGCTGAATAGTGATCTGCTGTGTGTCCCACCCTGGTTCTGGACGTAGGCCACTGCTGCTCTGTTGTCCATTTGGAGGAGGATTGATTTCCCCCTGAGTAGAGGAGCTAAATGTAGGAGCGCCATCCAAGCGGCCCTGAGCTCCAGGACGTTGGAGATCACGCCCTCCGCACTGAACGGCCACTTCCCTTGAACTAATTTGCCTTGGGAGTGAGCCCCCCAACCGAGCTGACTGGCATCTGAGGTAAGAACAGTCCAGGCAATCGGCCCTAGGGACCGAGGTACTAATAGATTGGATGGCCTTGTCCACCACCAGAGGCCGGACTTCATAGAAGAGGTAATAATTATCCTCTGCCTGAGGTGTACTTTCCCCCATTGTGCCAGGAAACCCAGTTGGAAGTCCCGTAGGTGCCATCTGGCCCACTTTATCATTGGGATGCACGACGCGAGGGAGCCTGTGAGGCTCAAGCAATCTGATGCTGACATGCTGTGGGATTCTAACGTCCTCTTCACCTTCTGGATTAATGCTGGTATTTTCTCTGGAGGAAGAGAGACTGCTCTCTCCGGGGTGCTGAATAAGGCTCCCAAGTACACCATTCTTTGTGTTGGCGCTAGCTGGCTTTTTGTGAAGTTGATCAGCCAACCGAACCTGGTTAAGGTGTTTAACACTGTTTGAGTGTGTTCTTCCAGGGTACTCTTGTGTTGCGACAGAACCAGTATATCGTCTAGATAGTGCAATACTCTTATCCCCCTTTCCCGGAGGGGGGCCAGGATGGCTCCCAAGACTTTTGAAAAGGTTCTGGGTGCTGACGAGATTCCAAAGGGGAGGCACTGGAATTGTAGATGTAGATTGCCCACTTTGAAACGTAAGAAATGTTGGAACTGGCTGTGGATGGGGATGTGGAAGTACGCATCCTGAAGATCTATGGAGGCCATCCAGTCCCCCGGCTGGACTAATAGAATCACTGTGTTTAGGGACTCCATCTTGAAGTGTTCTAAACGAATGTACTTGTTCAGTCTCTTTAGATCCAACACGGGTCTCCACCCTCCCGTCTTTTTGGGCACTAGAAAGACTGGAGAGTAAAATCCCGAGTCTATCTCTGACTCCGGAACTGGTACAACTGCCTTTTGCTGCAGGAGCATCTGAATGTACTGAAATAATATTTCCCTTTTCTCCTTGGAGGCCGGGATTTTGGTGTTTTGAAAAGAAAATGGTGGAGGACGTGTCTTGAATCTCCAAAAATGACCTTGGAGAATAGTGGACACTACCCACTGGTCTGTGCAGCCCTCCACCCAGATCTGCGCATAGGATCTTAGCCTTGCTCCCACTACGCTGGTCTGGGCGGTAGGGGAGTCAAAAAGACTTCTGGTTATCCCCAACTGAGGTAGCGGGTTTTGGCTTTCCCAGCTTGAGGAAGGAAGCTTGTGAGCCCTTCCAGCCCCTTCTGTATTCTCTACCTGGGCGGTAAAATCTTGAGTCCCTTCCCCTCTGTTGAGCCGCTGGCCTAGGAGCAAACCTCTTTCTTCTGCTTCTGTCTTGAGGGATCAGACCACTCTTTCCCCCCGTGACTCTGGTGATTGCGGAGTCCATCTTCTCTCCGAACAGCGCCTTCCCGTCGTACGGGATGCGCACCATGATTGTTTAGATGATGCGTCTGCCGCCCATGGTTTCAGCCACAGGGCCCTTCTGGCGGTAATAGAATACAGCATGGCTCTAGATGAACACCTCAGGACGTCTATGGCCGCCTCTGCCATAAAATCTGAGGCCAGTTTCAGCTCATCCAAGGCCTTTATAATTTCTTCGGAATCTATGCCAGCCCTGAGGGCTGTCTCAATGTTATCCGCCCATACTTTGGTAGCTCTAGAAATAGAAGATAAGGCTACTGCCGGTTTGCAAGCCCCTCTGGTCGCCTGGTAAATCCTCTTGAGGTCCGTGTCGATCCTTCGATCTAAGGTATCCTTGAAAGAGACTGCGTCTTCTAATGGCAAGGTCGTATTTTTTGCTAGCCTCATAACTGAAGCGTCTACAGAAGGGATAGAGTCAAAAAGTTTTGCATCCGATTCGGCTAATGGGTATAATTTCTGAAGACGGTTAAAGGCGACCGGCCTCTTGTCTACCTTTTGCCATTCTCCTACGATAACCCCCTTAATCTCTTCCATTAGGGGAAAGTAGGAAACTTTTTTAGTCAAATGCGGGAAGTACTTTTTTGTTTTGGAAGGAGGTTCCGGGTCTTCCTCCCATTCAATAGCGTCCTTGACTTACCACAAAGGGCTCAACCAGGCCAAAGTCAAAGGTTGAAGGCTCTTCTTCATTCAGGATTGACTCATCCTCTGAGATGCTTCCCCCAGGGTGAGAGGCAGATGTCCCTGCGACCTCCTGATCAGCGGGAGGGGAGGCGGGAGTGCTCTGTACTGTGGCCAATTCCCTGATAGACTCCTTGATTAGATCTTTAATGGAACTAGAGGAACCTTGTCTTTCTGCTGTGGCCTCCAGAAAGCACTGGCCACAGGCTAATTTCCCAGGAAGGGCCTTTCTGCCACACACCCAACAATCGTCCCTCTTAGGTCTGGAGGACGCGTGGTGGGAGGAACTCTGGTGACTACTGGAATTGTGGACTGAGTGTCCCGAGCTTCTATGGCTCCTTGAGCCTCTGTCTTGGGAAGATCTGCGAGAAGAGTCTCGTTGCGGGCTGGGAAGACAAAAAAATATAGGATGCTAATTTGACTCCCACCTGTTGTAGTGCTCTTTTATTTAAAAAAGCTTACCTGCTGTTGCAGCCCTTACCTAGTGGAATGTTGAGGATCTTTTTGTAGTGGCATGACTATGTCCAGGGCAGCTAGGGGTAGATTTATTTCAGAAATTACTATCTTTTTTTTTTTTAAACTAAAAATGAAGCTATACATCTTATACACAAGATCAGCGGGATAACATATACATATATATATATATATATATATATATATATATATATATATATATATATACACACCCATGCACGTATGCACCATATCTATACACATACATACATATATATACACATACACATACTTATATATACATATATATATATATACATACACATACATATACATAAGCACAGCAATCCACTTAAAAGAAAGGATGGTTCTCCCAGTGAACTAAAAACCAGCAACAGTTTATTTTCCTTATCCCTTTTTTTTTCCTCTGATAAAGAAAATTAGCCTTACCCTGACAGGGGTCCATGATCAGAGCAGGAGAGGTGGAGAGATGCTTCCCTCAAGACAGCCTGTCCTCAAATGAGGCAACAGGCTGCCTTAAGTAGATGAGAGCACCAAGATGGCCGCCCGCGACGTACTGCGCATGCGCCGCCGCGCCGACTGAGGCCCCGCCCACCAAGATGACGAGGCTGAGCTCCGTGACGCGCGCGAAGCGCCGACAGCATGTGGAGCCGCAAGCAGGGGAAACAGCTGACCCGCTCCCCCTCTCCCTGCCGTACCGAGCGACGAGCGGAGGCTGGGGTGGCGGGGGTCAGGTAAAGTACCTCAGATGAGGCTGCGCTCCTGCACCAAGATGTGACTTGCACTGGGGAAATGTAGGATGTTTAGGACAGTCAGCCTGTGCACCTAACGAGGAGAGGAGAAGCTCCTGGAGGTTACAAGTGTGTGTATTTGCCAAAAAAAGATCCACAGAAAAAAGGGCTCCTATACTTATCTGGTGCCTTTAGCAACCCAAGCGATAGGACTCCATCCTGCAGGAGAGCATGAACCTGCAACGGTACACCATAAGACGGTGAGGTAGGGCTGACGCGTGATCCTGCGGGGATGAGGACAGAAAAAAGAATGCCTAACTGGGGGGGGATTACTCCTTTTATTAGAGAGTTAATAGGTCCTGTGGGTCGGTCGGGGGCGGAGCCATGACCATTGGTATGCTGCCATGGAGGCACCAGGAAAATGTATTTTAAATTATGCATACTTAATTCCCATGCATACATCTGTGGATTAAGTTCAGAGCTCATCTGCCTCCAGAGATTTGGAACATCGATGCAGCATTCTATACCTATAAGTTGGATAGCAGGACATCAAAAATGGATGCAAAGGGCTTCTTTATTTACTACAGAACATGAAAACACAGAATTTTCAATAAATAGGGAATAGCCAGGGCTGAATTCTCTTTGCCAGCCTCTTTAGGCACATCTATAGGCAGTCTGCTAGGATAACCTCTTTTATAAAAAAAAATTTACTTGTTTTACTGGCCATAACATGTACCAAATGTAGCTTGAACTATGGGAGTCACCTAGTTTTTGGTGTGATGACACTGCGTGTGTGTGAGGGGGTACAGAATATTTAACTTTTCATGTTTTATACTCATTGGGTCATATAGAATTATACATGATTGACTTTAGAGTCTCAATGCAAGTATTTTTTTATTGTATCCCCTCTTCTTCATAAAACCTTCTCTGCCCGGTCACTCTACTAACTACTATTGACTTACACTTTCAGTAGAAAAGAAAAATTGCCTATCATTAATACCATAACAGTATTGCTGTGTAGTGGAGGACCACTTAGAAAGTAGAACTAAACTAAAAACTAACAGTAGAACTAAAGCCAAACTCAAGGTCGCAGACAGCAATCAGGTGTTCTAATCCTTCTCCACTCTATCCAAAAATAAAAATAAAGTGATGCCTTTAGTCATTAACTAAAGGTTTTTTTTTTTTTTTATATGGAACCAGATTGGAATTCAATGTTTAAAATACAGATCATTGTTTTCCTCCCATAAGCACTGTGCACTGTGTCTGAGCAGATTCACTGATAGCTATGTGTGCCCTAAACATGTGTTTGGGACAGTATAGCTGTATAATCCATTTGCCTTATCGGGTGGGTCCCTCCATTGATTTTGGAATCCAAGAGATCTTCTTATGTGTCTATGGACAAAATTCTAAAAGGATCTTCATTTTCACAACACAAAGAATTAATAATGCAAAATGCATTTCGCTCCCCATATTGCTTTTAATACTTATGAATTGTGATCACCTTTTTTTATATTTTATTATGTATATTGTTTTTTTCATTAAAAACTCTTTATGACCTACACCATTGGAGCCCCCATTTTTTTCTTCTTTTTACATGAATTTGTGGAAGATACGTTTTTTTTTAGCCCTCTTCAGTTGGTTTCCAGTACCCATGCCAGGGTTCTCACTTACCTGAACCAGATCGTGTTTGGATGCTTGGAGGATCTTTTATGATTGCCATACCCAAGGTTTACTAGGATCTTCAGTATTGGAGTAGTCGTGGCGGATGAACATCTGGTCTTCCTGCCCTTTCCTCGGTTGACGATATCTGACTACCTAGGAGGTAGACTCCATTTCCTTCGGGACTTCCGGTGACATCTCTGTGAGACATTTCAAGCTCGATCGATCCACTGTCGTACGACATTTGGGTCCAATGGTTGCGGTAAGCGCATATGCATTCCACCTCATATTTGAAGATTTCTGTTGGGAAGTTCCTCACCATCTCATGACATCTTCATCGTTTTATTGTTTATGGACACCACATTACATTTTTGTTTATTTTTTTCACTTTATTGATTTGAATTTCACATTTTGTTGTGGTGCAATCTTTGCCATTACATCCTTTGTGTCACAATATATGGTCACACCCCATTAGGTGTATACAGCCATTGCTTTTTGGCTCACACATAGCTCTACATTACCATCCACATTTGTCTGAGTTTTGTCACATTCCTGTGCAGCTGCTTCACTCCCGTTCAGGGTTCATTCTTTGTTACACTTATTTTTGTTTTTGGGTAGCGCACATATTTTTTCCCTTTACATGGTATTAATATATGCCATACTTCTACTCCTTATTACAGCTTTTGCCATCACCCAATAAGTATTGGATCATTTCTCCATTGAGAATTGTGACTCTCATAATCTGACTACCATGATTGTAAATTTACTTTAAAACTGTCTTCATCATATAAATAGGAGGGCAATCTCCATTAACACATTTTTTGGATCACTGATGAAATTATTAATTTTCCTGCTGGTAGTCATAAAGGTGCCCTTTCTTCTCTATTTATGTGTATACAGCCTTGCTGTCAATGTGAGGGCTGGAGAAAGACAACCTTGGAGGTTGCTACATATTTTCCCAGGGTCGCTTTTTTGCTGTGAAGGACAATTGTTTCCCCAAATATAAGGTATTCACTGTGAACCTTTACTTACACTTTCAAAAAATCCCTTTTCCTTCTATAGAATGCCTTACTAAGGACTCCAACCCAGGCAACAGAGCAACAGGGGAGCACAATGAAAGTGTATTAGCAACCATGGGGTGTTATAACACGAGAACCTATTTATTTGGCCTCTTTAATGCATGATGTGTGGGCCATGACTTGGCATACACTAAAATGAACCTCCTATGACTTTAAATCTATCTAATGACCAGCCTAGATGAGGAACATCTAGAAGGCCACTTACAAGTATAATCACATTTGAGTCATTGGAAATCCAAATTCTAGGATGTTTTGCTGTGAAAAAGTAAATAGGAACATTTGCATATTCTGTTAAGAAGCAAAAGTTAAGCTTGATAATATTCTATTCTGTCAGTACATATATAGAGTGCATACTCGTGAAAAACTTGGCAACAATGAAATGATTTTCCTACTGAACGTGCATCAGTGACAGTTCTCCTTAATTAGCGTGCCCTATCTAACCTTTCTTTAATTAAAATGTACTTGTAAATCTTTTAAAGGTACAGGCTCTGTTACTTAACGATTATCTGCTGTTGCTTATAGAATTTATTTATTTCTAGATACTAGCCTACACGAAGGGCATGATGTTGGGTGTATTAACTCTGACATTGTACAAATGCCTGTTCATTATGTGACAAGACTGGCTGCCACTACAGGAGGTGAGGTAATACACTATTGTATGTTTATTCTAATTTAACATTAAAAGTACATCTTTTTTTTCAGACTTACATACAGCAGTTAAATAAGATGCCTAAAAATAGCTTTGAAGCCCTGTACACATGATCAGTCCATCCGATGAGAACAGTTTGAAGGACCGTTCTCATCGGTTAACCGATAAAGCTGACTGATGGTCTGATGTGCCTACACACCATCAGTTAAAAAAATGATTGAGTCCAACGCGGTGACATAAAACAACGACGTGCAGAAAAAAATGAAGTTCAATGCTTCCAAGCATGCGTCGACTTGATTCTGAGCATGCACGGGTTTTTAACCGATGCTTTTGCGTACTAACTATCGGTTGAATTTTAAAGCAAGTTCTACATTTTTGGACTGAAGGATAACTGACCGATGGGGCCCACACACGGTCGGTTTGGACCGATGAAACGGTCCTTCAGTCCGTTTTTATCGGTTTAGACTGATCATGTGTACGCGGCCTAACAGTTTTGGTCTAGAACATGGGTCTTCAAACTACGGCCCTCCAGTTGTTCAGGAACTACAATTCCCATCATGCCTAGTCATGTCTGTGAATGTCAGTGTGTTACAATGCCTCATGGGATGTGTAGTTCTACAACAGCTGGAGGGCCGTAGTTTGAGGATCCCTGGTCTAGAAGAAGGTAAAATTACACCTACTAGTAAACTTTGAGCAATTTTACCACATGGTGGAAAATTATTTGTTATTATTGATAAGCCAAGCTGCCCTAGGTTCAATAAGAGCCAAATTGTCAAAGTAAAAATTACATTTTTCTGTGCCAATGGGCAAGTGATTGTCAAAAACATAGTGGGAGTGGGTGGGTACTGCCCTATGGAACATGTACCAAAGCAAAAAAAAATAAAAAATTTAATTTCATCTGGGTGACCTTTTTAAAGCACTGACAATTACAAAGGGAAAAGAGTATTTTAAATTGCTGGCAAATGACATGGCTTCTTTCTTAAAAAGAAAAAAATGGAACACAAAAAATGTCTCCTTATACATAGAATACCCCATATGACTGCTATACATTTTGAGGGACCTTTGGAAGGATCTATGTGCTTTTTTTTTTCTAAAAAAAAAAAGCTAGCAATGAAGTTTAATTTGATGACAATTTAAAATGTATGTTAGTTTTTATTTGAAAATATCACTTTAAGGGTGTACCTAGAACAAAAATAAATGTACAGTATCTTCAAAAGGTGAGTACACCCCTCACATTGTTGTAAATATTTTATTATATCTTTTCATGTGACAACCTAGGCTATTAAATAGATTGTCAAGACCCTGAAACTGATCTGCAGCCCGGTGGCCAAGACCATACAGTGGTTTAAAAGGACAGGTGCCACTCAGAACAGTACAGTGAATACTCCACTCAGAACAGGCCTCGCCATGGTCGACCAAAGAAGTTGAGTGCGCGTGCTCAGCATCATATCCAGAGGTTGTCTTTGGTAAATAGACATACAATATGAGTGCTTCCAGCATTACTGCAGAGGTTGAAGGGCTGGGGGGTCAGCCTGTCAGTGCTCAGACCATACACCGCACACTGCATCAAATTGGTCTGCATGACTGTTGTCCCAGAAAGAAGCCTCTTCTAAAGTTGATGCACAAGAACGCTCACAAACAGTTTGCTAAAGACAAGCAGACTAAGGACATAGATTACTGGAAGCATGTTCAGTAGTCTGATGAGACCAAGATAAAATTATTTGGTTCAGATGGTGTCAAGCATGTGTGGTGGCAACCATGTGAGGAGCACAAAGACAAGTGTGTCTTGTCTACAGTCAAGCATGGTGGTGAGACTGGGCCAAGTCCAAGACCAAGTCTCTAGACCAAAATCCTATTGAGCATCTGTGGGGCATCCTCAAACGGAAGAGGATGCCCAGTGGATGCCCAGTGGCAACCTGAGATATTCTGGTGGATTTCATGCTCAAGAGGGTTAAGGCAGAGCTGGAAAATAATGCCACACAAAATGTTGACACTCTGTTCCCAATTTGGAAATTTTCCCTTAGGGATGTACTCACTTTTGTTGCCAGCAGTTTAGACATTAATGGCTGTGTGTTGAGTTATTTAGAGGGAGCAGCAAGTTTACACTTTTGTACAAGTTGTACACTTACTACTTTACATTGTAGCTAAGTGTCATTTCTTCAGTGTTGTCACATGAAAAGATATAATAAATTATTTACAAAAATGTGAGGGTGTACTCACTTTTGTGAGATACTGTGTGTGTGAAATAAAAATAAACGTTCAATACAGTCTTGCTTTCTTTTCATTTTCACCCATGATAACTTCAATTAATCTCTCCTCCCGTAACCATGCTCACACCATCACCAGTTGTGCTCCCACCTGTAATCACTGATTTTACATATGTGTATGGTTAAAATGGGCTCATGTCCCCTTTAAAAGGACATACAATCCACTGTGGAATTCCTCTGGTGGTCTAAAGTAGATCTTGTATCTCCTTCTGCACCCAGCCACAAAGGTGGTTCCTCCAACACTCTCTCTCCTCTTCTCCTCCTTAGTCACAGGGTTACATGACTTCCTCAGGGGGAATAGGAATAAGTCATGTTACCCTGTGACAAAATGCATAGTGGTCGGTAATGAATGGTAGCGAAGATATAGCTGGCAGCAAGAGAGACAAAAAAAAGATATTGGCTGGAGAGAGTACAATAATCTGGCAAACAGGAAGTGCAGAGACATGGTTTAAATCAGGAAGTTCATGGGAGGAAAAGAGTTTCAGGTTCAAGGTAAAAAAAAGTTCAAGGTAGGATCATTCAAGGAATTGGCCAGGGAACTGTCCAGCATACCAGATGGCTCGTTGCCAGACACAGCAGAGGTCTCAGGTTCAAGTCCAGACCCGGTGTCATGATATTTAAGGATAAAGCACTATTTAGTTTCCTTTATATATGTGGCAGAGTGGAGGAGAAGAGGAGAGAGTCTTGGAGGAAACATCTTAAAGGAGACGTGTCTGCAAAAAAAAGTAGGAAGGCTCCTGTTTGTGGCTGGGTGCAGAAGGAGGTGAAGGATCTACTAAAGACCACCAGAGGAATTCTGCAGTGGATTGTATGTTCATTTAAAGGGGAGATGAGCCTATTTTTACCATACACATTTTGTATGATCAATGACTCCATGTGAAAGCACAAGTAGTGATGGTATGAGAACGGTTGATGCAGGAGAGATTTAAGTGGGTGAAAATGAAAAGAAAGCCAAACTGTTGAATTTAAAATAGACACTTTATTTCACTGTAGTGGACTTTGATTTGATTTTCATGTGAATATACATATATACAGTACAGACCAAAAGTTTGGACACACCTTCTCATTCAAAGAGTTTTTGATCATAGCAGCGCAATAGCGCTGTGGAGGAAAAGGCAGTGGTAAGTATTTATCGCGGTATAACACGCTCCCGCGTATACCGTGCACCCCTAAATTGCCCCGAAGCCTGTGGAAAAAAAATATTTTTTGTACTTACAGTTTTGGTGTCTTGCGCTGCGTCCATCGGCAGCCTCGTCGGGTCCGGCGTCCGTCTGCGGCTTCGGGTGTCCTCTTCGTCGGGTACGGGTCCTTCTGCGGCTTCCGGGGGTCCTCTTCGTCGGGTCCGGCGTCCGTCTGCGGCTTCGGGTGTCCTCTTCGTCGGGTACGGGTCCTTCTGCGGCTTCCGGGGGTCCTCTTCGTCAGGCTCGGCGTCCTTCTGCGGCGTCCTTGCGTCCTCCCCGCTCGTTTCCCGTGCCGAGTTTGAATACTGCGCCGCCATTTACCGAGCGCAGTACACTCGTGTATCGTCGGGCAGGCTCTGCAACTCTCGCGCTGACGTCCTGTACGCTCAGGACGTCAGCGCGAGAGGCGCCGAGACTGCCCAAAGATACACAAGTGTACTGCGCTTGGTATATGCCGGCGCAGTATTCAAACTCGTGGCGGGAAAGCGGGTATCGGCGTATACCGCGCACCCACGATTTTGCCCTGATTTTCAGGGCAAAATAGTGTGCGGTATACGCCGATAAATACAGTAGCTTATTTTGGAAACATTTATGTTACGACAGGGTCACTTTAGGCTTTTAACACATTATAGATTTTTTTTAAGTTTGTGTAAATATAACAAATAAAGTAAAAAAAAAAAAAAACTTTTTTTTTTAATTTATTTTTTCGAATGCATCACAAGGAATATAAAACATTATTTTCCAGGATGAAGCCAACGCATTTGTAAGATAATGCAGACAGAATGAACTTCTTGAGCTAGATGAAGTGAAGCATGCTTGTAAAACACATGTGTATTAACATATTATTTAACCAGCTATATTTTTTCTGAGTGAGACGAAATAAGGATGTGAAAGATTTCTGTAGGTAAAGATAATTAATCTCCTCCACACCTGTGACCCAGCTGTGCAGATGGCAAGAGTTTACTGATGAGAAAACAGATGTTTTTTATCAATGCTATTTCACTTGAAAATGTGCAGTGAATACTAAAAGACAACCATCTGGACTTGTCAACAGTGTTTTCACAATTAATCCAATTATTTTTCTTCTTATATTCATGGATTTTGATTATAGACCTTGAGAAAAAAGACGTAAGAAGTAGGCAGATACCTGATCTACTGTTAATGGCTAAGTTGTAGCATAGGTAAGTTAGCAAAAATACAGTATTGTTATGTTTTTCTCAAATACATTTTAAAACTGGACTCCGGGCATAAGTGAAATACATATATGGAAGCTGTCTTGCCTGCCAATTTTTATTTTTTATTTCTGTCCATCTAGTCTTAAGAATTTACACAGCTCTACTACACAACATTCCGACAGCAAATGTCCGATGGAGCCTACACATTGTCGGAATTTCCGGCAACAAGCTCCAATCAAACATTTGTTGTCGGAAATTCCGAGCGTGTGTAGGAGGAAATGGCTGCATTTGTTTTCTTTTTTCGGCCTTCTTACTTTTATTTTTATTTGGTAAGCCAGCATGCCTGTTCTTTATCACAGCACAAACTGTCCATGAGAATCCAACATCAGATTACATGGATGAGACAAAGCGTGACTGTGACCCCCTGACATGCCACATTTGGCATGTCATTTTTTTGGGGGAGGGGGGGCGCATACCCAGTTTTAATGGGTACCCAGTTCCCACTTCCTCCCCGGGGGCTCCACGGCACTAGAAGGAAGTTCACCTCTCCCTCCCTGCAATCTTCTGGGACACGTCACAGGTCCGAGAAGATTGCCCGACCATTCACAGCGCGCAGTTTGCATGTGCGCAGTGTGTGCCCAGCTTTGAAGTCACAACTGGCGCCCACAGTTAGAATGTCTGCACCGCGGAGAGGAGGGGGAGAGGTGCAGGACTTTGTGAACCTGCATCAATTGACCGTGGGACAGGTGAGTGTGTGATTATTAACAGTCAGCAGCTACACTTTTTGTAGCTGCAGACTTTTAAATGGGTGGAACTTCGCTTTAAAGTCTCGTACACACGATCGGATTTTCCACGGACAAAGCCTCGGAATTTTGTCCGAAGGGCATTGGCCATGAAATTGTATTGCATATACATGTTGGCCAACAAACACAAAACAATGTTTTTTTCAGCTCTTTAGCGCCACCCTTTGGGAAACTTCTGCTAATGTTATGGTGAACATTGCTTCTGAGCATTTCTGTTTGTGTTCCACTTTATTTACAAATGTCAAGTGTAACCACTTGCTGACTGCCGCACGACTATGTATGTCGACACAATGGCACGGACAGGCAGATTGGCGTACAGGTACGTCCCTTTAAATCTGCCGCCCAGCATGCCTCACGAGTGCGGCCGCGGGGTCCTGGGAACTCAATATTCCTGGGAGGCCTGCGATTGCGGTCGGCAAGGGCAGAACAGGGGAATGCTCTTGTAAACAAGGCATTCCCCTATTCTGCCTAGTCCATGTCACGTGTAGCCATGCCCCCTAACAGTAAGAATCACTTCCTAGGGAAAACGTAACCCCTGCAGCACCACCTAGTGGTTAACCCCTTCACTGCCAGTGTCATTTTTACAGTAATCAGTGCGTTCTTATAGCACTGATCGCTGTAAAAATGACAATAGTCCCAAAATGGTGTCAAAAGTGTCCAATCTGTCGCCATAATGTCGCAGTCACGATAAAAAACGCTGATCACCGCCATAACTAGTAAAAAAAATATATATTAATAAAAATGCCATAAAACGATTCCCTATTTTGTAGAAGCTATCATTTTTGTGCAAACCAATCAATAAATGCTTATTGTGTTTTTTTTAACTAAAAATATGTCTAAGAATACGTATCGGCCTAAACTGTGGGAAAAAAAATTATATATTTTTTGGGGATATTTATTATAGCAAAATGTAAAAAAATATATTTTTTTTCAAAATTGTTGCTCTTTTTCTGTTTATAGCGCAAACAATAAAAACCCCACCGGTGATCAAATACCACCAAAAGAAAGATCTATTTGTGGGAAAAAAAGGACGTCAATTTTGTTTGGGAGCCACGTCGCACGGGCACGCAATTGTCAGTTAAAGCGACGCAAAAAGTGGCCTGGTCCTTTAGCTGCAAAATGGTCCGGGGCTTAAGTGGTTAAACTGAAAACCAGAACCACTTCAAGCATGAGAACACATATAAAGACAGCATTATAACAACAGATTGTCAGACAGATCCTTTATTCAAAGACAATCTTCAATCATTCTTTGAATATGGAAGCAGAAGGTTGGGTGACAAGCTTTTATTTAATATGTGGTGTCACTTTATTCTGATACTGTAGACACATTATATTTAGCAATTCCACCACAATGAATTCATCTATGATTTAATCATTAAAGATTCAATTTTTCTCTGCAAGTGAAAGGAACAGAAAAATGGACATTACATCTCGTGAAGATTCATCTTCTAGCTTCGAATTGAGTAAAATTGTGTTATGTGAGGTTCCTGCTTGTGTTAATTTACAAGTACAAATGTCAATTCTAATGTTCAGAATAAATATTTGATTATTATATGATTATAAATCTATTTATCTATCCAAATGTATAGAGAATTATTCCCAACGCAATCAATAAATATTTATGTAAGGCCCAATAAAATACTTCAGCCTTAAAGGGGTTGTAAAGACAAAAATATTTTCCTCTTAAATTAAAGTCTGACAGTAGCTGATAAAGTAAAAAGTAATGTTTTGCATTATAACTAGTTTGATACCTGTTGAAATCGAGCTGTTTTATTCACCTCCGTCACTCCTGAATCATTATTCTCACTGACTTCCTAGTTTGCGGTGCTCATTCATTCTTGCTACATCACGGCCTAATGGGAACTACAGTTCCCATTAGGCTTAGCCTCCATGCCTGTGAGGGATAAGAGAGCATCTTCACGCAGGGCTGTAGTCATAGGGAGGGGGTGAGCACATTCTGCTTTCCACCATGCAAAACGGCTCAGATGCTGGTGGAAAGCAAGAAGAGGAGAGACAGGAAATGGCATTTTCAAACCTGGATTACTGTAATTTGGAGGTCAAAAGGAAAAAGGAGGTAAGTGATATTTAAATGCTCTAGCTTACAGCAATCAATTGATCTAATAAAAAACAAACCTTTAGTGTTCCTTTAAGCCGTGTACACACGATCAGTCCATCCGATGAGAACGGTCTGATGGACCAATTTCATCGGTTAACTGATGAAGCTGACTGATGGTCCGTCGCGCCTACACACCATCCGTTAAAAAACCGACCGTGTCAGACTGCGGTGACGTAAAACACAACGACGTGCTGAAAAAAGTTCAATGCTTCCAAGCATGCGCCGACTTGATTCTGAGCATGCGTGGATTTTTAACCGATGGTTGTGCCTACTAACGATCGGTTTTGACCTATCGGTTAGGAATCCATCAGTTAAATTTAAAGCAAGTTGGCTTTTTTTTAACCGATGGTTAAATAACCTATGGGGCCCACACACGATCGGTTTTGACCGATGAAAACGGTCCATCAGAGCGTTTTCCTCTGTTTAACCGATCGTGTGTACGGGGCCTTAGAGATTGGACAAAGTTATCTTCAATATTTTGAATATTTATAAGGAACTTTTAGATGAAGAACATTCCTAAAACTTTGATTTTTTTTCCCTGTGAAAATACTTGAAAAAAACTGATGAAAATAATATAAAATATATGAAATTACTTGAAAAAAGAAGGCATTTAGATTTGATAAATCTCATATTATTTTATGCATCCCTAGCCCATCTCCTGACTTTATTTAACTACGAATAAAATAAACGTAACCTTTACGTTTAAAGACGTTAAAGCAAACTTTATTTGTCTTTGATGCTTCCACAATTCATAAATATGGCAGATTATATTTTTATTGATGCTTTTGAAGATACTGTGAAAGCTGTTTATTTATTACTGCTATTTAAAATGTTTAAAACATTTTTTAAAATGCTCATGAAATTGTCAGAGGGCATTTAAAATTCTATCTATATTAGATCACCAGGGACTGTAAAAGATTTTTTTTCCCTTGATTTGACAGTTTAAACTGGCATAGTAATTTACATTTTCAGGATCACAGACAGTTTGCTGTTATTTTGCTTTGAGCTTAACTTTCTTTCATTATTTGTTGGCATAATGAAAGAAACGGTACTTCGAGTAAAGTTGCCCACCATATCTATCTTCCTTCCCTTATCATTCATTATTTGCAGTACCAGACTTCTGATGTTCATTTTTATGTGTAACGCTGTTGCCAAACAGTGTTAGTTCTGTGTTGGTGAATTGTTCCTTATTGAACATGCAAACGTTTTTTTCCACTGTCTTCCTTGTAAGATGGAAAAAAATCTTGCATATGTAAAGTATGTGCCTTAGGGAGACTGGTTACTGGCACTATGATGAGGGAGGTGGGGGGACATCTGGGGTATTTATTAAAAGTACAGTGAAACCGCAGATTGCGAGTAACATGGTTAACGAGCGTTTCGCAATATTAGCACTTTTTTTTTTTTTAAATCCTGACTCAGTTTGCGAGTGTTGTCTCGCAAAACGAGCAGGATTCAAGCCACAGTGGTGTGCAGTACCACATATGGCCTGAGGTGGGGGGGCGCTGGAGCTGATCGGACTCTTTCGGAAACACGTGGAAATACTCTGTTCCCTGTTTCCAAGGTTTTCCAAGTTCAGCTGTCCCCGAGCCTTCCGAGTATTTCCGAGGCTCTCCGGTGCCCCACCCACCTCTGGCCATATGCGGTATTGCATGCCATAAAAGTCAATGCGGAACAAATTATTTCTGTTTCCATTGACTTCTATGGGGAAACTCGCTTTGATATGCGAGTGCTTTGGATTACGAGCCTTCTCCTGGAACAGATTATGCTCGTAATCCAAGGTTCCACTGTATAGTTATCCATTAGGCAAGTTTTTTCAGGTCAGGGGTAGGCAACCAGTAGCCCTCCAGCTGTTGTGGAACTACATTTCCCATGAGGCATTGCAAGGCTTACAATTACTCGCAGAGGCATTATGGGACTTGTAGTTCTGCAACAGCTGGAGGGCCCCCAGGTTGCCTACCTCTGCATTAGGTCATATGCAGGATGAGTGCAAATGTTGGGTATGTTAACAGTGCTCATGTATATCCTGATTCCCATTCAAGAAATATCACACAACCAATTGGCTTTGGTGATGTGACCAGCACTCCGGACCTCTACACTATATACTTACACTCCTGACCCCTGAACCCTAAGCATTACCCACTCTTGACCCCTGAACTATGTGCATTACCCACTCAAGATCCCTGTACTCAGAACACTAACCACTCCTGACCGTTACAGTAAGTACATTATCTGTACTTTACATACTCCTGACAACTGCATTTTGTAAATTACATACACCTGATACCTGTGCCCTGTATGTTACATACTTTTGACCCCTTTTTGTCCTGAAGACCCAAAGCCAGTGGCGTCACTAGGGTTGGTGTCACCTGTTGCGGTAAAACATGGTGTCACAACCCCCACCCCCCCGGACTAAGAAAGCTAGTGCTTCAATGTAGCTCTCCCCCCTTAGCCTGCCACAATGGATGGAGCAAGGATGTGAATGGGGGTATGGATGAGGGTGGTGCATAGAGCCAGAATGGGATTGGGGAAATAGATGGAGTCGGGATGGGATCGAGGTGGTGGATGGAGCCCGGATGGGATCAGGGGATAGATAGAGTTGGGTTGGGATCAGGATGAAGCCCAGATGGGATGGGGGGTGGATAGAGTCGGGATGGGGTGGTGGTCAAGGCCCAGATGGGATCGCGGGGATGAATAAAGTCAGGATGGGATGGGGGATGGATAGAATCAGGATGGGATGGGGGGATAGATAGAGTCAGGATGGGATGGGGTGGTGGATGGAGCCCAGATGGGATTGGGGGAATGGATAGAGTTGGGATGGGCTCAGGGTGGTGGATAGGATCTGGGGGATGGATAGAGTCGGGATGGGATAGGGGGAAGGATAGAGTCAGGATGGGATGGGGTGGTGAATGGAGCCCAGATGGGTTCAGGGGGAATGGATATACTCGGTAAGGGGTCGGGTGGTGGGTGGAGCCCGGATGGGATTGGGGGATGGATAGAGATTAGGGATGGGATTGGGTGGTGGATGGAGGCCAGATGGGATCGCGGGGATGCATGGATTTGGAATGGAATGGGGGATGGATAGAATCGGGTTGTGATGGGGGATAGATAGAGATCCCGGAAGGGAAAGAATGAGCCATGGCGACTGTGCCAGTCAGACCAGTCTAAACCATGTGTCACCCTCTGGCGGGTGTCACCCGGGTGGGGGACTCACCCCCCTGGCAACGCCACTGCCCAAAGCTGTTGCAGTGCCAGAAGGTCAGAGTCAGGAAGAGGACAGGCTTCCCTGGAGTGAATATCTCCCCAGGATTCAGGTGCCTGCACCATGTGGGACTTACTTCATTGCAAGTAAGTGATGTGATTGTAAAGATTTTTTTTTTTAGTTCAAGCTTAAATTATATAACAGGGAATGGTTGTTTTATATTTCTGCAAAATATTTTCCACATACGATTATAACCAGACCCTTATCCAGATATGCAGACTGGGTGGCCAGAAGGGCAGTGAGCTTGCACCTACATTTCTTTCTCGCGAAAGACAAGGACACATGTCTACCGACATTGGGGGGGGGACTTTGAAAGAAAAGAGGGTGCCTAAGGCACCTTGGGCCAGATTCACAGAGCAGATATGAAGGCGTATCTCCTGATACGCCGTCGTATCTGTTGTTCTATCTATGCGACTGATTCATAGAATCAGTTACGCATAGATAGCCATAAGATCCGACAGGTGTAATTGTTTTACACTGTCGGATCTTAAGATGCAATACCGCAGCCGCCGCTGGGGGGAGTTTGCTTCGTAAACCAGCGTCGTGTATGCAAATTAGGAGTTACGGCGATTCACGACGGTTTTTCGCGTTCGCTACGTCGCTGCTAGTCTAGTTTCTAGTTACCCGTATTTTTTTTTTGCTGCCTTAACTTTACACAGCAATCATATTGCTGTATAAAGTATGGCCGTCGTTCCCGCGTCGAAATTTAAAAAATAACATCGTTTGCGTAAGCCGTCCGGGAATACGGAATTACGCTACGCGCGTCGCCGTTCGAAAAAATGACGTCACTTCGCGCAAAGCACGGCGGGAATTTGAAAACGGAGCATGCGCGGTAAGTCCAGGGCGGGAGCGCGCCTAATTTAAATGGCACACGCCCATTTGAATTGGCCCGCCTTGCGCCGGAGGCCGCCGACGTAGGTTTTCATCGCAAGTGCTTGGTGAATCAGGCACTTGCGATGAAAACTTGCGGCGGTGTAACGTATCTACGATACGTTACGCCGCCGCAATTCTACGTGAATCTGGCCCCTTGTCTTCATGTAGCCCAAAAATGCTGTAGGGATTTGGATGTGGAGTTGTCAGAATCCAGAAGCCCTCATTGTAATAAGGGGGTCCTGATATCTTTGAACACCTAGGGAAATGTGCATAGGGCATATAAGTACTCCTTATTACTATTTTCAAAAAGATGTTCTATATAAAGAAATACGGTCACTTTTCATAAGTCCTATAATTGGAAGAGAGGAAAATAATTTCCCTTATTGTAATCCAAGGACATTCATGAAGTCCAGTGATGTAAGCCAGATCATTCATGATGTTCTGCTGCATGCCAGTCTATTTCTAATACTTTAATTGAGATAATACTGGGCTTGTGGATTAGATGGTAGCTAATTTGACCAAGTGACTAATTACTTGCAATACCAATGGCAAGATCTATGAAACTGTACATTAATCACACTGTGTGTTTTACTCTGTCAACGAAAAAAAAAGTTGTAAATGTGTATGTCAAAAGTAGTAAATATGAAAACACAACACATGGCGAGACATGCAATAGATTCACCCCAATTAGCCAACATTCCTTGCAGCAAATGTATACAATCAATACATAAATCTGTCATAAGAGATTTGAAAATGTTTGTGCATAACATCATGCCACTGGCATGATTATGTTACCTTTCACATATAATTTGGACACACATTTATCTTTGGGTTGTCTTTCACCACTGAGTTACACTGTGAGCATGGACTTTTGCACCTCTGGTATACTGTTTTTTCAAAGCTCTGCTTATCCCTCAGTCAGTTCTCCAGCCTCATGGAAACTGATGTTTAAATTAGACATTTTCCATCTGTATACTCCATAGGGAGGTTCTAATCATTGACACCTAGTCTGGACTACCTGATTTTAATGTCATAGATTTGAAATAGTAGTAAATGTAGCTGCATGCTTCCTTCTGCTGGGGTCAGAGGTGTACTTAGGGTTTGCACTTTTTGCGATCTACATTTTCTTTCCCTCAGAGCAGCCTTTTTTTACTTTTAATATGTTTTTATTGAAGAAATTTGAGGTACAAAACATAGTGTAAGAAAACTTTTTTAAATTGCCAAGAAGATGTTGGACAGCAGAAACGTAGCTGTCGAGAATGTAAAAACATCCAATAGTATATAGTAGCCTTTTTTCATCCAGGGTGTTGTGGCACCCTGGGGTGCCATCTTGAATCTTTAGGAGTGCCTTGGCAAATTGCCTAAAAATTGCTAAAGATTTACAAGCCACTGAGTAGGTCAAGTCTGCCTTTTTGTTACACAAAACCACAGTTTTTTTTTGCAGCTTTACACCCTTTGGCACCGTGAGGGCCAGGCACTGGCATCCTAACAACTAATGACATCATGGGTAGATAAGGCGGATGTTGGGCACCTGAACAGCTACCTTATTTGCTTTTCTTCTGCCCCTCTGTCAGAACTGGGGTCATGTAAGCAGTGAGAGGGAGAGAAACGGTGGGAGAAGAGAAACACTAGAATTCTAGTTACTACTGTGTACAGTCTATTGCATTAGGGTGTGCACCCTAATGCTCAAACACATGCGTGTATATATATTCTGAACTTGTCAGTAGAGCAATAGACAATAGGCAATAGACAGTGTCAGTAGGGCAGAGATTGGTGTCAGTAAGGCAGTGGCTGGTGTCAGTAGTTTTTATAATTTTTTTTTATTTTTTCTATTTTTTTAGGAGCCCCATTAGGGGGCTTTGGTGAAATATCCGAGGGTCTAAACAGAGAGGAATCTGCGACCCATGAGGTGATTAGGGCATGCCCAGGCACACCTGGCACACCCTGTGTGCATGCCTATGAGTCACTACTAGTTGCTAAAAGGGAGGAATAAATCACCTTTAATGTTGGGTGGCCCACATGTGTAGATGCTGCTGTGAACTGTAAAACTTTTAGTTTTAATTTTTTAAATTTTAGAATAGGGTGCCTTGAGACTACGCATAATTGCCTACAATGCCTTGACTGAAAAAAGTCTGAGAAACACCAATTTAGAGCATTTTGTCAATTAATGTTTCATTTGTTCAGGTATATCACCTTTATTTGTAAGCATTGTTTGAGTGAAGATTGAATGTTTGCCAGTTCAAATATGTTGAAAAAGTCAGCTATTACTATAGGGTGCTCTTACTTTTTCATGTGACTGTTTAGGAGGGGCGTTACTTGTCAAAGGATATGTATTTCTTTCCATTTAGTCCTGAGATTTACACAACTCCACCACACAGCACAAGAAGCCTGATGACCTGTCCTACACTTAAGCAACGCAGCCTAGTCACCTTTCCACCCACAGCCTGTGATTGGACAGAGAAGGAGCAGCAGTAGCTAACATCAGAATGTTTCTTTCCCACACATGGAAATTCAGAACACTCGACTGGTCATATGTACAGTTCCTCCCTCCCCAGTCTAGGAGTTGCTGTACAGAGTGCTACTGTGCAGAGGATTAGAAGAGGAAAAAAAATCAAGTGAAATTCAACTATTTATATTAGTTGCAATAAAATAAATGTTTTTTGTTTTTATTACTGAAGTTTTTTCAAAGTTTTTTGAGTAAAACCATATAAAAAAGCAAATAAAAATAACAAAACAATAATAACCATTAGTTTAAAAATTTGAAGTATACATGCATTACATCTAAATACAGCATAAACATATGTTGAGATCTACGAGGCATGCTATATGTAATGCTTAACCTCCTTAGCAGTAATCCCGAGTCTGGCTCGGGGTGAATTTTTTATACCAAAAGCGGTATCCCTGAGCCAGACTCAGGATTGCAGGGGGAAGTTACTTACCTTGTCCCTGGATCCTGCGATGTGTCCCCGCTGTGTGTGCGGGCTCCTCCTCTGTGTCTCCTCGCTCGATTCACAGTGCCGCCGAGCTCCGTTCCCTGCGACGTTACGACGCACAGGGACGGAGTTCGGCGCCAAATTCAAAAAGTGAAAAACACAATACACATACAGTATACTGTAATCTTATAGGTCACAGTACTGTATGAAATAAATACACACACCCTTTGTCCCTAGTGGTCTGCCCCGTGTCCTACATGCAGTTTTATATAATAAAAACAGTTCTTTCTGCCTGGAAACTGTAGATTGTCCATAGCAACCAAAAAGTGTCCCTTTACATCAAAAGTGCTTTTAGACCAGCTAGAAAACAGCGATAATAAATTAGAATCACTTGCAGAATTGAGCGATATCGATTTTTGGGGAAATTCGTCATCAAACAATAAAAATAATGACAGCGACAATTCTGCAACTTTCAAATTTCAGTGTTTTGGATTTGATTACATTATTGAATAATTTTTATTATAATTACATTATTATTTGTTATAATTATTTATAGTTATTTATTATATTATAATTTATGATTTTGTGTTTCAAACTTTATCATACCCGGGATGTCTACTAGACTCGTGTTTGGACAGATTTAAGTGAGTTATTCCTAAGAATTGCAGGCCAACAATATAAAACGCCAAATTTCCATGCAAATAATTGTACCGCTTTTGGTACAAAATTCCAGACATAATCATACCGCCAGGGAGGTTAAATATATAAGGAAAAAAAATCAACTAATCAATCAACTAACTAGTTGTACAGCTAAAAGTCTGGGATATTTTTTTCTTTGATAAATTCATTGTGATATTCATTGGTGGTTTTTATCTGAACAAGAGCAGAGGCTCTACCGGGTCTCTGCCTCCTCATTGGTTGAAAGACAGAAGCCATTGGCACCTACAAATGCATGTTTTTTCACATGCACCAAACCACACTGTGCTGTATCACCATACGGTGTGGTGCGGTACGTTTTTGAAAAAGAGTCTTTGTTTCTTGTGCACTCACGCTTGGTCCCACCTGTAGGTATGAACCAGTCCTAAAGGAGTTAGGAGTCTTCACTCAATTAATTAAATTAATATTTTCTTCAATTACCCATGTGAAACATGAATTACTCATGTGAAAAGCAAGTTTCTGTGCATGATAAATATTAAATCATGTGCAGATAAAATAAGTAAATAGGAATTTGCTTTTCATATGACTGGATAACTCAATTGAATATTTATTCATTTTACTGAGTGAAGATTCTCAACTCATTTAGTAAATCAGTCTCTCTATGCCTGTGGGTACTTTGACAATATTATACTTGAGGTGTAATGAAAGAAAATAAGGTTATGTTCTGCAGTGAGCTTGTGTCTCTTCCCAGCAAATCTACAGACATATATTAAGTTGGATTTTTGTAATGATTTTTCCATTTTCTCCCTTTAATTAATTTCGAACAAATTTTATTTTATTGTGTTGTAAAAATCAAAGTACATTGGATACAGTAGAGTGCGTGATTCCAAACTCAAGAAAGGAAAGAGAGTCAGCATGAAATGATAGAACTCCACTTTAATGTCCAGCCATGCGGTTTCTTCATGGAAATATAATGACTTAAAGATGAAATTCTTCATTTAGTTTCCCATATCGTTTGCAGCCTTAATTAGAGACTTTTTATTTTAAAGAAAAAAAGTGAATTGCTTAATTTTCAAGCCCAATACAGTAAGCCACAAAATGCTTTACATACATATGTTTTCGGTCTCTAACCTTGTCTGAATTAAAATGCATACATAAACATACACCTACAGAATTATACGTCCCCACCGGGATTTCTTTGATCCTGCTTGAAATCAAATCCTCAACAGATTTAAAAGGTTTTATTGAAGAACAAATATTTTTGCCAATACGGCTTGGCATGCAAAATGAATTAAGTCTGTTGCAATAGCCATGGATAAACTAATAGACTTTTCTTAAAGCATTTTCAAGTATTTCCAATTTTCAAATTTGCAAAATGAGATTACGTTTTTTTTTTTTTTTTGGTGCATCAAAATGCAAAGTATTTTAATATTACAGTTAATATTTAGGTTATAGAGAAAGAAGCTTATTACAGTTTGGTTTTCCACAAGTTTGGAGAGTTCAGAAAACAAAAAGATGTTATGTTGTAAGCATTTTGTATCCAAATGCTGAGGTTTGTTCATAGTAAACTTTATAACCATTAGATTGGTGATAATTATTATTGCACTGGACATGTACCTCTGATGATAGTTATCCTCATTGTGGGGTGGTGCTCCAGAAAGTTAAGAATCAGTACCCACTGTGGAAGTTTGAGAGTCCTCCTGGGACCCAAGGCTTGCAGGGGGCCCATACCTGTCTATGCTTATGTTTCTAGACATTGAGCACACAAGAACATCCAGCGTTAAATATGATTTAACAATATTATTGTTAAAAATTTGTGTTTATGTAGAGAATTTTCATGAAAAAATATTTCATTTTACTATTTAGTAACCCCTAGCTAGCCCTAATCAGCTCTAACACATTCTTTACCTTTTTTTCCTAAACTATGTATTGCTTTTCTGCTTAACCTCCCTGGCGGTATGATTCTGTCTGGAATTACGTACCAAAAGCGGTACAATTATTTAAACAAAAAGAAAAAGCCGCGCCACAAAAACAATTAAATCACACACATTGGGGATGTGATGAATCCGTGGCAGTTCAGATGACACAAGTATTCACAATGTTCACAGGCAATAAGATACAGTCCTTGCAGTGATCGATCCTATGTTCCACAACACCCAGTGACAAATATGTATACAGTGACCCTCCACCGGAATATGGAAAGCCGCTTACCAGAAGGCAAGCGGTTTGAGGCAGGTGGCTATAGCCCAGCCCAGGCCTTTATCCCTCTGATGGGTCCCAGGAAGCTCTCCGTCCCCTGAGCGTGATGTCTCAGTACCACCGTGGAGATGAAAATAAAGAAAGACAGGCGCACATAGCGTAACTCTGTAGCATACACTTTATTTTAAAAAGGGTAAAATATACTCACAAGCGAGCGTGTTTAAAACAGCATTAAAAGGTAAATTGCCGGCCGGCATACAGGAGCCCTACTCCTAGTCGTGGTGGCGTCACTGCGTGATCCTTCCCAAATTATTATTTGCAAGGAAATTTGGCATTTAATACTGTAGGACTGTAATTCTTAGGAATAACTCACTTAAATCTGACCAAACAAGAATCTAATAGGCATCCCGGGTATGACATTTTTTTTAAAAACAAAAATATAAATTATAATATAATAAATAATTATAAATAATTATAACAAATAATAATATAATTCTAATAAAAATTATTCAATAATGTAATCAAATCAAAATCACTGAAATTTTCTCAGTTGCAAAATTGTCGCTGTCATTATTTTTTTTTTTTATGACGAATTTCCCCACAAATCGCTATCACACAATTCTGCAAGTGATTATAATTTATTATCGCTGTTTTCTAGCTGCTCTAAAACCATTTTTGACATAAAAATACACTTTTGGTTGCTATGGACAATCTACAGTTTGCAGACAGAAAGAAAAGTTTTTATTATATAAAAGTACATGTAGGACACTGGGCAGACCACTAGGGACAAGGGGTGTGTGTTTTTTTTACATACAGTACTGTAATCTATAAGATTACAGTATACTGTATGTATAGTGTTTGTTTACTTTTTTGAATTTGGCGCCGATCTCCGCTCCCGTGCGTCGTAACGTCGCAGGGAACGGAGATCGGCGGCACAGGAGGACGCTGTGTGAATCGAGCGAGGTCCCGCTCGCTCACACAGCGTGGTGACATCGCTGGATCCAGGACAAGGTAAGCCAGCGCACGCTGCAGGCTCTGCATGTCTACCCCGAGCGTGACTCGGGGTTACCGATTATAGCAAAAAAAACTCACCCCGAGTCACGCTCGGGGATACCGCCAGGGGGGTTAACCATTATGTTTTCGCTGATTTTTTTCTATTTTGTTTTAATCATTCGTATGTAAACTTTTCTCTTTTTTTCATTTTCTGTTTATAAATTTTTGTAGAATTGCAAAAAATAAATACACAAAATAACATAAACCCTTAGTTTGCTTTGTTGATTGGTTTTGTTGCATGAAATTTTTATTGCCATGATTCCTACATGCAAAATCTAAAGAGTAACTCCACTTTTGTTGAGAGAAAAACATTCCCCCGGGTGATCTCATTGCAAGAATTTTAACAAACTTTTTTGCAGATTCCTACCTTTTGCTATTCTGAAGAAATCCCTGTGTGTTTTTCTGTATCCCATACCTGTCTATGCTTATGTTTCTAGACATTGAGCACACAAGAACATCCAGCGTTTAATATGATTTAACAATATTATTGTTAAAAATAGTGTTTATGTAGAGAATTTTCATAAAAAAATATTTAATTTTACTTTTTAGTAACCCCTAGTTAGCCCTAATCAGCTCTAACACATTCTTTACCTTTTTTTCCTAAACTATGTATTGCTTTTCTGCTTAACCATTATGTTTTCGCTGATATTTTTTTCTATGTTGTTTTAATCATTCGTATGTAAACTTTTCTCTTTTTTTCATTTTCTGTTTATTAATTAATTTTGTAGAATTGCAAAAAATAAATACACATAATAAAATAAACCCTTAGTTTGCTTTGTTGATTGGTTTTGTTGCATGAAAATTGTATTGCCATGATTTGAGGATGTACCCCTCTTTCTCTTTGTTCTTCTTTCTTCCCCTATCCCTCTCTCTAGCCATCTTTCGCTCCCTTTTTCTTTGTTGCCCCTCTTTTTCTCTCCCTTCCATGTATTCTCCACTTTTATTCCTTCTCTTACTCCTTGGTGGGGGGTAAGGTTAATAGGATCAGTGGCAGCGCTGGCGGGGAGTTCTGATCAGTCAACTTAGGTGCTCTTAATCAAGGTCATGTGCTGATCTTAGAACTGATTGTGGGGAATTTTAATTGCAACTATAATCACAGGTAGTGTTACTCGCTGTGTCTCCGGATTCACGGTGTGTCACGGAACCATGAACCAGACGTACAACAAGAGATAAGTGAAAATAAGAAGGCTTTATTGAAAATCAAGCTGTAAAGCAAAAGTCCAAACGGATGGTTAAACAGAGTCTTGCGAAGCCAGAGGTCAGGAACCAGAAGGGTAGTCGGACGAAGCCAGGATCAGGAACCAGCAGGAAAGTCAGACGAAGCCAGGATCAGGAACCAGCAGGGAAGTCAGACGAAGCCAGGATCGGAACCAGAAGCAGCAGCAGTCTTAGAAGCATGTGAACACAGGAGGACCAAGCAAGGAACTGAAGCCACAGACTTCCTAATATATGAGCCAGGCATCCAGCTCCTCCCAGTGGGAAGGAGGAGCCGCAGGGTGGGAGGCTACAAGAGTCCCAGAAACCAAGATGGCCGCCAGCACATGTCAAACGAAGGAGACAGGAGAGAGGTAAGACCATGACAGTACCTCCCCCTCAAGGGCCCCTCCTCCGCGGTGCAAAAAACGGTTTCTGAGGGAAACGTGCGTGGAAGGCTCGGAGCAAGGCAGGAGCATGGACATCTGCGGAGGGAACCCAGGAACGCTCCTCTGGACCGTAACCACGCCAGTGGACCAAAAACTGCACCCGACCGCGGACCAGGCGTGAGTCCAGGATATTGCTCACCTCATACTCCTCATGATTGCCCACTTGGACCGGACGAGTCCGAGGAACCGAGGAAGTGAAGCGATTGCACACCAGTGGCTTCAACAGGGAGACATGAAACACGTTGGAGATCCGCATGCCAGGAGGAAGCGCAAGGGCATAGGCTACCGGGTTTACCCTGCGAAGCACTCGGAAGGGACCAACAAAGCGAGGAGCCAGCTTGGGAGTGGGCACTCGAAGGTTGAGGTTGCGAGTGGACAACCATACACGGTCTCCGACCTGGTAGGAAGGAGCAGGCGCTCGTCTGCGATCAGCCTGGAGTTTCTGGCGCTGCGCAGAGACCTCAAGGGACTTCTGGATCTGTACCCAAGAGGCGCGTAGGACGGAAAGGTGATCCTCCACAGCCGGAATATCCTGGGGAGAGAATGCCTCCGGTAACACGGCAGGTTGGAACCCATAATTGGCCATGAAGGGAGACGTCCCAGAGGAAGAGTTCACCGCCGTGTTCCTGGCAAACTCAGCCCAAGGCAGGAGGTCAACCCAATTGTCCTGGTGATCGGAGACATAGCAACGAAGGAATTGCTCCAAGGCCTGATTGGATCGTTCTGCGGCCCCATTGGACTGAGGGTGGTAGGCCGAGGAGAAGGAGAGATGAATCCCCAACTGGGAGCAAAAGGCGCGCCAGAACCTGGACACAAACTGACTCCCCCGATCCGACACTATCTCCTTGGGCAAACCGTGCAACCGGAAGACCTCCCAGGCAAAAATCGTGGCCAATTCTTGTGCAGAGGGTAACTTCTTGAGAGGAACACAGTGGCACATTTTGGAAAACCGATCCACAATCATGAGAATGACCGTATGGCCTCGGGATGCAGGGAGGTCCACAATGAAATCCATCCCCAGGTGTGACCATGGGCGCTCCCCGGTGGCTATGGGTTGCAGCAGGCCCAACGGAAGGTGCCGAGGGGACTTACTCTGGGCACAAACGGAGCATGCCGCTACATATGCGGCGATGTCGGAGCGTAGGGAAGGCCACCAGAACAGACGTGAAACAGCCCAGGACAGCTGATTCTTACCAGGATGCCCCGCGGTCTTGGAGTTATGGTAGGTTCGCAACAACCGAGTGCGCAACTCCTCAGGCACAAAACATCTGCCGTTGGGTCTCCCAGAGGGAGCACCAGATTGAGCCGCCAAAATCTGCTCACCAAGGGGAGAGGTCAGACTGGTGCGAATGGCGGCCAGGATCTGATTCGGAGGTATGACCGAAGTCGGTATAGATTCCTCCCTGGACAGTTCGGAGTACTGCCGTGATAAGGCATCCGCCCTGATGTTCTTGGAACCGGGTAGGTAGGAGACCACGTAATTAAAACGTGACAAGAACAGAGCCCATCTGGCCTGACGTGGTGTCAATCTCTTGGCCTCAGAAAGGTAAGTCAGATTCTTGTGGTCCGTCAGGATGAGAACCGGAACCACGGAGCCCTCGAGCAAGTGCCTCCACTCTTTGAGAGCCTGCACTATGGCCAATAACTCCCTGTCACCAATCTGATAGTTGCACTCCGCGGGTGACAGTTTCCGGGAGTAAAACCCACAAGGAAGCAGCGGACCCTCTGGTGTTCTACGCTGAGACAGAAGGGCGCCTACTCCCGTCTCAGATGCGTCCACCTCGAGGACAAAGGGCAACCCAGGGTTGGGATGAGACAGAATCGGGGCCGACACAAAGGCGGATTTTAGGGCCTCAAAAGCCCGGATGGCCTCGAGCGGCCAGACCTGGGAATTACTGCCCTTCCTGGTCAGATCCGTGAGAGGCTTGGCCAGCATGGAGAAGTCCCTGATGAACTTCCGATAATAATTGGCGAAGCCCAAAAAGCGCTGCAAGGAACGAAGACCACTGGGCTGAGGCCACTGTAAGACAGCCGAAACCTTCTCAGGGTCCATGGAGAACCCCTCAGCGGAAATGATGTAACCTAAGAAGGTTACCTGGGATCGGTGAAATTCGCATTTCTCAAGCTTACCGAACAGCTTGTTCTCTCGTAATCGTTGCAACACTCGCTTGACATCCAGAATGTGGGCCTCCATGGATTCAGAGTATACCAAGATGTCATCCAAATAGACCACCACACACTGCTGCAACAGGTCACGGAAAACATCGTTGATGAATTCCTGAAAGACTGCGGGCGCATTGCACAACCCAAAAGGCATAACCAAGGATTCATAATGACCGGTCCTGGTGTTAAACGCGGTCTTCCACTCATCGCCCGCCTTGATCCTTACCAGGTTATATGCCGCCCTCAAGTCGAGTTTGGTAAAGACCGTGGCCCCCTTAAGGCGATCGAACAGCTCGGAAATCAAGGGTATCGGGTAAGCGTTCTTGATCGTGATGCGATTAAGGCCCCTGTAATCGATGCAAGGCCTCAACTCACCGCCCTTCTTTTTCACAAAGAAAAATCCAGCCCCTGCCGGGGACGAGGATTTGCGAATGTGACCACGGGACAGCGCCTCCATCACGTACTCCTCCATAGCCTCATTCTCCGCAACCGACAGTGGATAGACCCTGCCGCGAGGAGGAACGGCACCAGGTTGTAACTCTATGGCACAATCGTATGGGCGGTGCGGAGGTAGGGCAACTGCGCGCACCTTATCGAATACATCCCGGTACTCCTCGTATTCAGGAGGCAACAGAGAGTCCGAGGAAGTACACAGCAACTTGACAGGCCCATGGATGCAACTAGCCCCACACTGTGGTGACCATGAGAGGATCTCGGCCGATCTCCAGTCAAAAGTCGGATTATGCTTCTGGAGCCAGGGGTACCCCAAGACCACCGAGTAGTGTGGAGACGAAATAACCTGGAAGCAGACCGACTCTCTGTGAACGGCACCAATGGCTATCCCCACTGGAAGGGTCTCATGGGTCACGTGTGGCGGCTGGAGGGGTCTGCCGTCTATCGCCTCTAGAGCCAGCGGGGAACCTCGAGCCTGCAGAGGAATGGAATTGGCGGCAGCGAACTCACTATCAATGAAAAAACCACCAGCACCAGAGTCCACCAACGCCTGGGTCGTCACCGAGCCCCCGACCCAGGAGAGGACAACAGTGATCAGTGGTTTATCAAAACGGGAAACCGGGGACGAGGAGACTCCACCCAAGATCTGCCCCCGCAGGATCTCAGGTGCGAGCGTTTCCCGGACGGTTCGGACATGCCAACCGAAAATGCCCACCGAGACCACAGTACGTGCATCGGCCCTCGCGTCTCCGGAGTACCCTCTCCCCCTCGGACAGGCGAGCAAACCCCAGCTGCATGGGCTCACCCCCAGACAAGTCAACCCCAGGAGGCGTGGGAGGAGAGGGAGGCACGGGTGGGACAGCAAACGTAGGCGCCAAACTGTTAGGAGGCCTCTGCAGGCTCTCCTTAAAGGAAGGTCTCTCCCTGAGTCTGGTGTCAATCAAAATCAGGAAAGAAATAAGAGCCTCGAGCTCCACTGGTAGGTCCTTAGCTGCAACCTCATCCTTCAAGGCATCCGAGAGACCATGAGAGAAAGCAGCGACCAGAGCCTCATTATTCCAGCCCACCTCTGCTGCCAGGGTACGAAACTCAATGGCGTATTCGGCTACGGATCGTGAACCCTGTCTGACGGACATAAGGAGCTTCGCAGCAGAGGCGGCGCGAGCCGGCACATCGAATACCTTCCGAAGGGAAGCAACAAAACCGGAAAACTCGGCAACCACCGGATTGTTGTTCTCCCATAAAGGGCTGGCCCAGGCCAAGGCCTTGTCCGAGAGCAGCGAGATCAAGAAGCCCACCTTTGATCTCTCAGTGGGAAAGGCATGTGGCAGCAACTCGAAATAAATGCCCACTTGGTTAAGGAAACCTCGGCACTGAGTTGGCTCTCCCCCAAATCGCTGTGGAAGGGGGGCAGAACCGGTCATACCCCGAAACACCGCAGGCGCAACAACAGGTGTCGGGGTAGACTCTGGCGCAACAACCGGAGCGGCAGTAGGAGCGGGCCCAGGAGCGACAACCGACCCATCGGCAACGGGAGCGAAATGAGCCGTGCGTTCAAGCAGGGTTTGCAACGCCACGGCGAACTGACCCAACAAGTAATCCTGCTGATCAAGTCTGGCAACCAGCGTGGGTAGCGAGGATGGCCCTGTACCGTCAAAATTCATGGCTTGGTCCTAATGTCACGGAACCATGAACCAGACGTACAACAAGAGATAAGTGAAAATAAGAAGGCTTTATTGAAAATCAAGCTGTAAAGCAAAAGTCCAAACGGATGGTTAAACAGAGTCTTGCGAAGCCAGAGGTCAGGAACCAGAAGGGTAGTCGGACGAAGCCAGGATCAGGAACCAGCAGGAAAGTCAGACGAAGCCAGGATCAGGAACCAGCAGGGAAGTCAGACGAAGCCAGGATCGGAACCAGAAGCAGCAGCAGTCTTAGAAGCATGTGAACACAGGAGGACCAAGCAAGGAACTGAAGCCACAGACTTCCTAATATATGAGCCAGGCATCCAGCTCCTCCCAGTGGGAAGGAGGAGCCGCAGGGTGGGAGGCTACAAGAGTCCCAGAAACCAAGATGGCCGCCAGCACATGTCAAACGAAGGAGACAGGAGAGAGGTAAGACCATGACACGGTGTCTTAGACTTTGTGGTGTCTGGTAGCAGTGACACCTATGCCAAAATCAGGAGATAGGGTTGTCTCCATCCTCTCCCACATTCCTCACATCAGCTGACCTCTACTCTCTGCACCCCAGCCATACCGTAAACTGAATGGGCAGATGCAAAGCAGCTGAGTGGGCGGCCGAGGGCTCCAGGAACAGCCCAGGATACAGTGACCCCTGGCAAATCATCATTTGACCCCCAAGGGGGTCCCGACCCCCAGGTTGAGAACTACTGAACTAGATGGTCTTTTTTCAACCTGGCGAACTGTGTAACTATGTAGTGTCCTTATTGGAAGATTTCCCCTCTATTACTTTTCTGGGGACAACCCAAAATCTGTGATTTTCTTCACTTTCACTTTTAATGATGACAATAAATTGGACAAATAGAGAGGGTGAATCTCCTTAACTGGGGAACAAACAGCAGTACAAGCTGACAGATGTTCAAATATCTCTCCACTCTTTCCAAAACTAAAAAAAAAAAAAAAAGTTTTGCCTTTAATTATACTTTAAAGTAAAACGCTTTTGACTTTAGATTCACTTATAAAACTGAGGTGTCTGCTCATTTTGATTCTGTAGTAGACAAGAGTGTTGCCCTGTGAATTCTACGCCATAGTTGCAGTGTGAACCTTATAACTTTATGATAGGATTAAATATAAATCTAGCAATACTCAACTAAGGCAATACTTCCCTCTGACTGCTGGTCTCAGTCAGTGATGTCATTACAATGCTGCTTAGTGTTCTCTTTGCTGGAGAGAAAGCTGTTATCGAGGAGGTGCAGTGCAAGCATCTTTCTGCTTTTGCTTCTTTCATTCTTTGGATATGCTTTCTTCACCCATTCTGCTGCAGCTGCAATATTCCCTCACGAGTCATCAGATCATAAATCAACAGTTTACAAGCCATCAGGGAGGCAGCTTTGACATTTTCAAATCCCTGCCCCTTTCAGGATAGCACCTTTCACATAGAGACACAATGTGGAACAAGATGTGGGTAGTCAGTAAAAGGGAAATGATCAGCTGCAGAGAACCCGCAAGCAAAGCTTGAGACTAATCGTTTGCCTCTGCTTACCTTCTTTAGGCATATCTTCCACAGTTCCGATTCGATTTAATATCTTAGAAACAGTCTTTAATAAGATTACATTTTAAGGTTGATTACTGGGGAATTTTGTGTCCACGAAATATCAAGCATCAGTGGGTATTCCACTCTGCCCATGAAATGAAACACCAGTCTCAAATTAACTGATCCTAGAAATTGACTTCTTTGAATATTGTGATCTTGAAGCTTGGCTACCTAGAAGTTAACTATTTAAGACAATACAATATATTTATTGTTCATACACTTTGGAATCCTAGCTATTGCTCCAATAAAAAAATATTTGTATGGGAAACACTCAATTACTCGTGGCTACTATGTTACAATTCCTCTGGGCCAATCTAAATGAAAAGAAAATTAAATATATTAGTCATCTAGACGCTATTGTTTTTATGCATTTAATTAGTATATCTTTTTGAGCACCAATAAGCTCTTGGAATGAGCACCTCAGAGATATTAGCATCCAGTGTTGTTCATTATAACCACATCTTATAAGATGCATTGGTCTCTGAAGACCTATATTATTATTTTTGGTAGCAGGCTCATTAACTAACCCAGCTATGGTGCTTTACAAACAAAATAAATTAAAACATTGAAGAAATATGACCTGGCAATAATGTGTTCTTACAGTTAGGTTTGATAGGTCACAGTGTCTCTGCTGTTCCTGTCTCCTGCATGAATGAATGACTGCTCTTACAACACACTTTATGCTACAGGTAAGCCTATATTAAGGCTTACCTGTGGCTACCCCAGATATCTCCTAACCCTGCACGGTTCCTAAACATGCACCCCCAGATATTCCCCTGTGTCTGCATGTGCCAAAGTCACCAACACATGCGCACTGAAGCAATGACACCTCGCGGGAGTGACTTCAGCCCGCGATACCCAGAAGTCACTCCAGGAGAGATGTCGCCGCCAGAGGGGGAGAATGAGGAACACTACGGGGGCTTTAATCTCAGGTAAGTAATTAATAATGAGCTAGTATGCTATTTATACTAGCTCATTATGCCTTTATCTTGCAGGGTGCTTTTTTTTCAGGAGGGTTTAGAAACACTTTAAAGAAATGTTGTTTTCTGCACCAGCTAAGGAACAGTAACGTGGTGTCAAGGGGAAGTGGTTTCACTTCAGTAGGACATGAATGAATGTTGACCAACATAACACTTTGCTTGGAGTCCCAGCAGTGGAGACGAATGGCGGTGATCACCCGCAGGGGGGGGGGCACTGTGAATGTGCCATGACAATGTTGCCTTACCTTATAGAGGCAGAGGGCACAGTGCTCTGTGCCCCGAGCCCACCCTTTTTTAAAGCCTATTAGAGCCTCAGGTTCTAATCACATGCTTAAAAAAAAAAAAAAACATTGGAATTCATGCATCCCGCGCCCTGCATGTAGAATAGGGGGCCGGATGCATGGTTCAGGGGCAGCGCTCCTGTGCCCATTATGGAGTGGCCGCCACTAATTCCAAGTTGGAAACCAGGAACTAAATTAACCACTATCCCGTATGTTTATTTTGGGGACATTAGTAAAGATATATCTGAAGTCAAGTTAATCCTCCTGCTGTGGCTGTTGGAATACGACAGCTCTTTCTCCTGGTTGGGTAAAAATGACCACAATCACCAAAGCCTTATATAACACAACCCCAAAAAAGAAAACATTTCTTGTTGCCTGTCTCTTTAGACCTGTTCTTGGAGTTATTTGGGTCATTGATTCAGAATATTGCATTGACTGGATTACATCAGCTCTATTTTCTTAAATATTCCAAAGTGTAAGTTATTAACTGTATTATGGTTATGATTGTATAGGAGGTGTGTTTATATTGCCACTCATATTGTTTCATTTTTGCAGATTGGGCAACGTAGGGGTAATGACTACTTTTTGGGGTTTTTCTTTCATGCTACAAGGATATTAAATAAAACATTACAGTTCATTAAAATATCCTGATTTTTGACAGGAGACCAAAGTGAAGAGTGGTATATGGCTATTATGCTGTAACTCTAGTAGAGCTAATATGGAACAATTGGTGCAATTTTTGTAATCAGTGGGTAAAATATACCCAGGAACCAGGTCTAACATTTGAGGCAACAAACTGTGTATTGGTCTGTGGAAGACTATTATAGTTTTTTTTAATAGTATTATAGTTTTTAGTATTATATTTTGGATATGACTGTTCCTTTTTATTTTTATCTGAGGGGATTTATACTATACTGGGATTTCCGCTCATCGTGGATGCTTTCCAGCATATGGCTCATTCTCTTTGGTGTTCTCAGGGGCCCCAGTGGATAAATGCTGTTTCATGGAATATGCTCCATCAGAGCTCACAGCAGTTGAATGATTCTTTGGCAGTCTAGACCATGCACTGCCTTTTATTTAAAGTCAGTGGGGGAGATTCAGATAGAGATACGACGGCGTATCTTCTGATACGCCGTCGTATCTCTGAGATCCGACGGTCGGATCTATGCGACTGATTCATAAGAATCAGTTACGCATAGATCTCCCTTAGATCCGACAGGTGTAAGTGACTTACACCGTCGGATCTTAGGCTGCAATCTCCCCCTGGCCGCTAGGTGGCGCTTCCATTTGTATACGCGACGAATATGCAAATGAGGAGATCCACCAAATCAAAAACGAATGCCCGCCCGTCGCTTTTTTTTTTACGTTGTTTGCGTTTGGCTTTTTCCGGCGTATACTTACCCCTGCTATGTGAGGCGTATCCTATGTTAAGTATGGCCGTCGTTCCCGCGCCGAGTTTTGAATTTTTACGTCGTTTGCGTAAGTCGATTCAGAATACGGCCGGACGCAAGTTACGCTCACGCCGAAACCACTGACGTCCTAGCGATGTCATTGGGAGCAATGCACGCCGGGAAAATTAGTGGACGGCGCGTGCGCATTTAAATCGGTGCGAGGACGCGCCTGATTTAAATACTACACTCCCCCTAGCAGCGGAATTTGAATTCCGCCGGGGGATTTACGATACGCCGGCACAAGTTTTGAGGTAAGTGCTTTCTGAATACTGCACTAGCCTCTCAAAATTGCGCCCGGCGGATCGTAAATCAGATAGATTACGCAGATCTAAAGATCCGCTAATCTATCTGAATCTACCCCAGTGTATGTTGTTTTTCACGACCTAACAACTCCAACATAAGTGTGACAGAAACAATGTAATTATTTGATGTTTCAAAAATGTGCTGTATATATTCTTAATAATATGATTTTATTGTAGAGGTGGCATACCCTTTTTTCTCCCTTGAGAAATGTCAGGATCTGTCCTGGTGATATATTTACATTGACCAAGCCATACAAGGGCAAATTATATTGGTAAACCATGGACAAAAAGGTATCCAAGACTATGTACTGTTATGTTGTATTTATGTATGTAAAAACCAGCAATACTATTTTTGCATTTTATTGATGGTTTTTAAAAAACATTTTTTTAAATAAAGATTGCCATTCATTACCTTTTATTTATTTGTTGTATAATTGCCTGTAAAATCCCACAGGGACAATGTAATTTCCTGTGGCTTATTTTACAATTGTGTATGCTGTATTAACTTTTTTATTTGCATTTTTTTCCCCACATAAGTGGAGCTACCCTTTAACATATTAATGTAAATTTGAATGTCATTTTTTAAAATGTTTAAATCAGAGCTAAAGTATTTTTTTTTAAGCCAAAGCTCTAAAATTTGAAGTTAAAAATAAAGCATGCATGCACATGAAGATCTGTGCTACTTTCCTTTATTCATATTTTATATTATGCATATGTTGCCTTGCAAAGTGTATTTCATGATCCGTCTATTTGTCATAAGTGAGATGTGGTGAAGGCAGTGCTACTTTCTAAGGGAAGTTATATAATCATTCCCTCATAGTAAGTTCTATATTGGAACTACATGTATCTTTTGCTAGGTAATGAGCATGCAACTCTTTAACCAAACCTAACACTTGAATTTTGGGCAAGTTGAATTTTGGGCATAATACTAACTACTCTTAAACCCCCCCCCCAACACCTATGCTTACAAACTGTATACTTACCTATTTTTAGCTGACCCCAGTCCAGTCCCATGATCCTGCCTCCCCCCATGTCAGCTCCCCATTCAATGTGTAACAGTGAAAATAACTTTTAGAGGAAGGTAGCTATACTCACCTCCTTTCCGGTACTGTCCCTCAGATACACGTAAAGCACCTGTGGGCACAAGAAAAAACATGTATTGGCACACACGTGCACGTACTGGCGCCAGACAGCCTATTTAAACCAAGTAATGACATGAGCACATTGCTGGGTGGTCTTTCAGCTTGTTCCTGTTAACCTGTGTCCTGATCTGTTTCCAGTTTGCTTCACGTGTATCCTCCTTTGGACTTCTGCCTGCCTACCTGCGACCCTGGCTTGAATTTGACTCTGCTCCTGTCTCATGCTCCTGTACCTTGCTTGCCTGATTGTGTACCAAACCCGGCTTGTATCCTGTCCTTGCTTCAGTTGTACCTGCTCGGCCCGGCTGTTGATGACCCCTTGGCTTAAGTTCTGGCTTTACTTCTGCCTACTGATCCAGCAACACAGAGTTCCAGTTCTCAGTGCCTGTTCGGTGATCTACGGCCATCGGGTTCCTGTCAAGCCTCAGCTTGTGCCACCTGCTATACTGGCCCTTGGGACACTCTATGTCCTACACTCCCTGTTATCTCTATCAGGGGGGTTGGACAGGAGGTGCAAGAGAAGCCATTTCTACAGCTCGATCTCCACCAAGTGCACGACAGTACCACTAAGCCAGATGTCAGAGATCGAGAGAGGGGCTTTGCCTATGGAGACTCTATGCCAGCAATTTGCCATTCTTACCCAGGCAGTCAGTGCCCTGCAAGAAAGCTACCTCCAGCTAGGGGGTCACATCCAATCCATGATCTATACATCAGTAACTTTCTCACCTGCCATAACACCTGGCCACTCCACGTCTGAACAGACTTTACCCGCATCCACAGGGTTTATGTCACCACCGGAACCCCGAGTCCCTGCACCAGAGCGAATCTCAGGTGATCAACACAAGTTCCGGGCATTTAAGAGCCCAATAATTCCTGGAGGTTTTTGATAAACAGAAAGCAGACATCCTGCCATATCATCGCTTATATGATTGCACAATTAAACTGTTGCCAGGTGCTGAAATACCTTTCAAATGCATTTTCCCTCTTTGGAAACTATAGTGCCATTTGTACTACTAAAAATGATATGAAAAACACCAGAAAAACATGTAATAATACATTTAAGTGTTTGTTCGCCAATGCCAGAAGTCTGCCAAGCAAAATAGGCGAGTTGGAAGCTCTGGTGCATGAGGAGAGCTATGATGTAAGCGGTATTGCTGAAACTTGGCTTCAATCCTCACATGACTAGGCTATTAATATTCCTGGCTATGCTCTCTTTCGGAAAGACATGGTAAAAAGGAAAGGTGGCGGGGTCTGTCTCTATGTGAGAAGTGACCTTAAAGCAAGCGTGAAAGAGGACCTGATTGATGGAGAGTGTGATTAGGCTGAAACATTATGGGTGGAACTGCATACAGATGTGCGTAGTTCAAAGTTAATCATTGGAGTCTGTTATAGACCACCCAATGTTAATGAGGAGGAGGAGACTCAGCTCCTTGCACAGATGGAAAGGGCTGCAAGGGCTGGGATGGTGATAATAATGGGGGATTTTAACTACCCAGAAATTGACTGGAATAATGGCACTGCTGGGACAGTTAAAGGGGAAAAATGTATGGTCCAGTTTAATGAAGCCCCAACTAGGAATGATGCTCTGTTGGACCTGGTAATCTCAAACCTTGCAGAGCTTATTACTAATGTTCAGATAAAGGAACACCTGGGTAGCAGTGATCATAACATTTCATTTGATGTTAGCTGTAAGCAAGAAATACATACAGGAAAGATAAAAACACTTAATTTCAAGAGAGCAAATTTTCCAAGGATGAGGGCTGCTCTCCGGGACTTAGACTGGGAGGGAATATTGACACAGAACAGAAATGTAAATTCTTCAAAAAGACTGTTTGGGACCTCACTGCAAAGTATATTCCCATGGGCAATAAGTTTAAAAGGCTAAAAATAAAACCTATGTGGCTCACGATCAAAGTTAAAAAAGCTATAAACAATAAGAAAAGAGCCTTTAAAAAATATAAACATGAAGGAACACTAGTGTATTTTAAATGTTACAAAGAAGACATATTGCAAAAGATAGTAGGACAAACCCCCAAAAATTCTTCAAATATATTAATAGTAAAAAGGTGAAGTCTGAGCATGTAGGCCCCTTACAAAATAATCTAGAGTGGGTGATTGGGGACAAAGAGAAGGCTAATTTATTAAATGCTTTCTTCTGCTCTGTGTATACAATGGAGCATGGGGGAGCTCATGTCCATAATGGGGGTGGTAGTGACACAGCACCAAATCCAAAATGGCTCAAAAGTTATATGGTCCAGAAATATTTAGACAGAATAAAGGTGGATAAAGCACCTGGACCAGATGCCATACACCCACGGATCCTATAAGAACTGAGCTCTGTAATTTAAAGCCATTGTATTTAATTTTTAGGGACTCATTAATGACTGGAATAGCACCACTGGATTGGTGCAGGGCCAATGTGGTGCCCATATTTAAAAAGGGCACAAAGTCTTTACCAAGTAACTATAGACCTGTAAGTTTAACTTCTATAGTTGGGAAGATACTGGAGAGATTAATAAACGACCACATAGATGAGTTCTTGCTGGGAAAAAAACTATTTATGCAACAGACAGAATATATTAATGAAAGACAGAAGTTGTCAGACAAACCTTGGACAGAGGCATGGCTGTGGACGTGGTATACTTGGATTTTGCAAAAGTGTTCGATACAGTTCCCCACACATGGCTCATGTGTAAGGTAAAGTCTACGGGATTGGAAATATCAGTTTGTAAATGGACAGAAAACTGTCTGAAAGACAGAATTCAGAGAGTCATGGTTAATGATTGTTACTCTGAATGTTCTAAGGTTATCAGTGGTGTACCCCAAGGTTCAGTGTTGGGACCCTTATGCCCTGTACACACGATCGGTTTATCCGATGAAAACGGTCTGATGGATTTTTTCATCAGATATCCGATGAAGTTGACTTTCATCAGTCGTGCCTACACACCATCGGTTAAAAAAATGATCGTTTCAGAACGCGGTGACGTAAAACACAACAACGTGCTGAAAAAAATGAAGTTCAATGCTTCCGAGCATGCGTCGACTTGATTCTGAGCATGCATGGATTTTTAACTGATGGACGTACCCACAGACGATCGTTTTTTCTATCGGTTAGTTAACCATCAGATCATTTTAAAACAAGTTCCTAGTTTTTTAACCGATGGATAAATAACCGATGGGGCCCACACACGATCGGTTAGTCTGATGAAAACAGTCCATCAGACCGTTTTCATCAGACAAAGCGATCGTGTGTACGCGGCATTACTTTTTAATAACTTTATAAATGATATTAGGTCTGAGATTAAAAGTAACATTTCTGTCTTTGCAGATGACACCAAGCTATGCAGTGGAATAACATCCTTACAGGATGTCTCCAATTTACAAGCCGACCTCGATGCTCTGTCTAATTGGGCGACTATGTGGCAGATGAGGTTTAATGTTGATAAATGTAAAGTTATGCACTTGGGGTCTAAGAATATGCATGCGTCATACATACTAGGAGGAGTACAACTGGGGGGATCCGTAGTGGAGAAGGATCTGGGGGTTTTGGTAGATCATAAGCTCAATAATGGCATGCAATGCCAAGCTGCGGTTTCCAAAGCGAGCAAAGTCCTTTCTTGTAATAAAAGAGGTAGGGACTCCAGAGAGAGAGAGAGATCATTTTGCCCCTGTACAAATCATTAGTAAGAACTCAACTGGAATATGCAGTTCAGTTTTGGGCTCCAGTTTTCAAGAAGAATATTGGGGAACTGGAGAAAGTGCAGAGAAGGGCAACCAAACTGATAAGAGGCATGGAGGAGCTCAGCTATGAGGAAAGATCAGAAGAACTGAATTTATTCACTCTGGAGAAGAGGAGAATAAGGGGGGATATGATCAACATGTACAAATATATAAAGGGTCCATATAGTGAACTTGGTGCTGAGTTATTCACTTTACGGTCAACACTGAGGACAAGAGGGCACTCTTTACGTCTAGAGGAAAAGAGATTTCATCTCCAAATATGGAAAGGTTTCTTCACAGTAAGGGCTCGTACAGACGGACGGACTGTCCGCTCAAAACGGTCCGCCGGACCGTTTTGAGCGGACATGTCCGCCCGGAGATTTCTGTCTGATGGTTGTACACACCATCAGACAGAAATCCCTGCGTACACGATACGCGGGGATGTGGCCGCGCCATCGCCGCGACGATGACGCGGCGACGTGCGCGGCCCTGGAAGTTCAATGCTTCCACGCATGCGTCAAAGTGATTCGACGCATGCGAGGGATGACGGCCGCTCGGACATGTACGGTGAGTCTGTACAGACGACCGAACATGTCCGACGGACAGGATTCCAGTGGACATGTTTCTTAGCATGCTAAGAAACATTTGTCTGCTCGAAAACGGTCGGGTGGACAAATGTCCGCTGGAAACCTGTCCGCTCGGCCGTACACACGACCGAACATGTCTGCTGAAACTGGTCCGCGGACTAACAATTATAGGTAAAGTTGATCCAGGGTAGATCCGATTGCCTCTCGGGGGATCAGGAAGAATTTTTTTCCCCTGCTGTAGCAAATTGGATCATGCTCTGCTGGGGTTTTTTGCCTTCCTCTGGATCAACTGTGGGTATGGAGTTGGGTGTATGGGATTGTACTATGTTTTTTATATTGTTTGTTTATTTTTTTGTGGTTGAACTGGATGGACGTGTGTCTTTTTTCAATCTGACTAACTATGTAACTATGTAAGAACAGATATCCTTTGCCCCTGGTCCCGGAACTATTTCAATGCTTCAAAAGATCCACTGTATTCACAAAGCTTGACTTACGAGGCGCAAATAATCTAGTGCGGTCCGCAAAGGGGATGAATGGAAGACGGCCTTTCGAACTAGATTCGGACATTAGGGATACCTGGTTATGCCCTTTGGGTTGTGCAATGCTCCAGCAATATTCCAGCATTGCATCAATAAAATGTTTAGAGACTTTATTGACCTATGCCTGTTTGTATATCTTGACGACATCTTTATCTTTTCTTTTTTATTTAATCTCGTTTTTATAAAAATTTTCTTTACATATAACATTTAACATGCCTTGACACTTAAAAGGTAGCTTGATACTACCTTCCTTTACTATATGGTGGTTTCCGGTCCTCCTCCAAAAAAAAAAGGGGAGGGGAGGGAGAACGTAGGAAAGCGTTTGTGACTATAAAGAATGTATTAATATATATATGTATTACCAGTGCTAAATACTTGTGATATTTATTATGTTTCCTCTGTACCTTCTTATATTTATTTATCTGTGATTCAGGTTTACCTCCCTTATTGAGGGGTAAACACTCTCAAAAAAAGGTTGGCCCAGATTCAGGTAGATTTGCCCATTAGTTGCACATGTGAAGAGCAGCTGATTTGCTCTGCGCTGGGGCAAATTGGAAAGATTGCCACCTGATTCAGGATTCCTTTTGTCTGCTAACTTGCTCCTTTGTAAGGCAAAAATCAGGGCGTAAGGCAGCGCAAGTGAAAGTGGGTGTGCCCTATGCAAATGATTTTTTTTCCACTCAGCAGTGGTTTGCGCCTATTTTCAGGGCAAATTTTGCCCACCTGCTTGCACTGAGCAAATAAATAGGGGCAGACCTGCGCAGGTCCTGTGCAAAATTACATCCTGCTTGTTCCACCCCCCCCCCCTGAGCAAGGTAATTTTGCCCTTTTCTGCGAGATGGCACCTCCCGGCCAAAAAAAAAAGAGGAAGGCTAATTTTGTGGCAGCGGAGATGGAGATCATGCTGGAGGCACTGACGCGCCATACTGCTGTTCTGTATGGCGCTGAACGCCAAAATACTACCGTAGCCCAAAGGAGGGCAATATTTGAGGCGATAACCTTAGACATCAATGCCCTGGGCTTTGAGGACCGGACTTGGATGGACATCCAGAAAAAGTTCACGGACATGCGGCGTCGCGTCCGGGACAAAATTTTCCTCATAAAAAAGCACATCAGGGGCACCGGAGGAGGACCAGCCTGTTCTGTGCGACTCAATCCGGAGGAGGAGGTCATCTCTCAGAGTCTAGCGCTGGAGCAGGTGGAGGGACTGCCAGGCTATGACTCCACTGTTGGGGACTGGTAAGTTTTTTGTTTCTCATATCTGCTGTGTATCATGGGAGGGGGTACAAGGGAACATATGAGGGGGTAGAAGGGAACATGTAACAAGTTTTTGTTTCTCATATCTGCTGTGTATCATGGGAGGGGGTAGAAGGGAACATATGAGGGGGTAGAAGGGAAGATGTAACAAGTTTTTGTTTCTCATATCTGCTGTGTATCATGGGAGGGGGTAAAAGGGAACATATGAGTGGGTAGAAGGGAACATGTAACAAGTTTTTGTTTCTCATATCTGCTGTGTATCATGGGAGGGGGTAGAAGGGAACATATGATAAGTGTGTTGCTCCAGCAACATTTTTGTTTTGTGTCATCCACAGATGTTGATGATGAGGCTGGACCGTAGTCGGCTGTAGGGCAACCCACGCCATCCCCAGAACATCATGGGGTGCAGTCAGGCCCTCTGCAGATCCTGGGCATGTTGGTGGAGGAGGATATCGGCCAGAGTCCATCTAGGGAGGAGGAAGTGGTGGAGGAGGCCGTTATCCTCAATCTGGAGGAAGCAGTGTCCCTCCAGGAGGATCCCACCATCCCTGACCGACCCACCACCCCCCCGACCATAACATCATCCCCCTCCAGGGCAAGCCCCTCCAGTGTCCCTCCCTCCAGTGTCCCTCCCTCCAGTGTCCCCCCCTCCAGTGTCCCTCCCTCCAGTGTCCCCCCCTCCAGTGTCCCTCCCTCCAGTGTCCCCCCCTCCAGTGTCCCTCCCTCCAGTGTCCCCCCTCCAGTGTCCCCCCCTCCAGTGTCCCTACCTCCAGTGTCCCCCCTCCAGTGTCCCTCCCTCCAGTGTCCCTCCCTCCAGTGTCCCCCCTCCAGTGTCCCTCCCTCCCTCCAGTGTCACTCCCTCCTGTGTGACCCCCTCCCCTTCTGCTTCTGCAGTTCGTGCCCCAGTCTCTCCTCCAAGGAAGGCTCTTTCTAAAACTAGGGGTGTACCCTCCAGCCTCCGTGAGGGTCTGGAGGAGGAGCAGGCCCGGCAGACCCACCATATAGGGGAGATGGTGGGAGACCTGAGGCAGGTGGCGGACAGCCTGGCATCCTCCTCCTCCTCTGTCCAGCAGGCCCTCACCCACCATGCTGACCGGGGGGACCGACAGAATGAGACCCTGGAGGATGTTAGTGGCAACTGCGCAGCCATTGTGACCTGTCTGGTTGAACAGCAGGATGCCACTGCATTATTAACTTCGGAGGTGAGCAGGTTGGCAGGTGCGGTGGAGGCCAACACTGCTGCTGTGCGGGAGGAGGGGAGACTTACCCGACGGCAGTTGAGGATCACCACCACATGGCAGATGAGGATGTTGGGACAGACCAACACCGTCCTCAACCGCCTGGCCAACGCCATGGAGGGCTTGCAGGCACCACCTGCCAGGAGAGATGAAGTAGGGGTTGATGCTCCCCCCCCTCCATCCCCACCCCATGCTCCACCACGGCGTCTGAGGAGCCAGAGCCAGGGCACCCTTGGGCCAAGGATGTCCAAAAGAAAAAAATAATTTATGACCATTTTTTTTCTTTTTTTGGTGGCTCAGATTATGAGCTTGTTTTTTGGTTATGCTCAGATTTTGAGTTTTTTTTTTTTTATTGATGCTCAGATTATGAGCTTTTTTTTATTTTGTAGCTGCCCCTGGCATGTTGGCACACAGATGTGAGATCCAGAAAGTGTGGGTGCTCTGCTTGTTCAGCTCGTCCGTCTTGGTGCTGCTGTAGTTGCTCTCCAGCTGACCTGTGGCCATCTGTTGCTAACTTGCCCCTGCTTTTATAAAGTGCAAATTTGCCCCGACCAAACAGCTTGCGCGCTTTGGGAGCAAAATGCGCCTCACACGCGCAAGTTTATGAATCAGTGGCAGTTCCTCATTTGCATATTTGCTGAGGGAAAACCATGAGAGCGCAAGTTGCTCCCTGAGCAAAATTGCCCCTTAATTGCGCCGGGGCAGAGAAACTGCCTCCGTGCAAAAATGGCACATTTCAGGCTTAGCTTGCTTTCTGGGTCACCCGCAAATTTGCCTGGGAGCAAATCCGTACTTGCGCGGCGCAAATCACACTTGCTCCCGCGCAAGTCGTACCTGAATCTGGGCCGTTGTGTTTAAGATGTTATATTTATATGTGTCTTCTTATTTTCTTTATCTTTTCTACTTCCATAACAGCACACCGTGAACACATTAAAAAGGTTCTCGGCCGATTAAGAGATCATGGACTATTCCAATTATCTCCCCCTCACCCACTTGTGAGTTCCATTTGTTCTATATGGTATTTTACTTAATAAATTATGCTACACTATGCCCGTTTGGCGCTTTCTTCCCTTCCTTTTCTATATTACAGATTGTGGATTTCCAGCCCACATATCAAAGAGGCCTTACTAGCACCACAGTGTCAGACATTTTCTACCAATTAAAATGTTCTATTCCTATACTGTACCTCCGGGAATAAGTATCTTTCAATACATTTTTTTACGTGGTATATAACATTTTATCACTATAGGATGGGCACAGTGTCAGTGCTGTTTTTTGACATGTGCCTAGATAATGCTTATCCTCTGGTACTGCCCTGGCCCTTTAAACTCCCCAGACCTTCTGACACTCTAGGTTATGACATATTGAACACCCCTTTAAATGATCAGCAGAAACAATTTAAATTGAACACTGCAGGTTCTGTATTAATAAAGGTAAGCAGTAGGTTCAGTTCTTGAAACAGCCTATAGTATAGTTAAAAATGGACACCAAATAAAGAGATAATATCAGATTGACAATAATAAGGCAATCCCGAAAGGGCAAATCTAATGTGTATCAAGCTATAATCACACTGAGCAGTTAGCATGGAAGCGGACAGAGATATCAAAGGAAAAGGTTAGATTATGTCAAATCTACGCTGGTTCAGATGGAAGGACCTAGCAGCAGTTCAGTTCCCTCTGTGACCAAATTCAGATTTTTAACGTAAGAAAGTGAAATCTTCTCTAGAGCAAATTCACGCGCCACTAATAATAATATATGGACAGTTCGGGCTCCTAGTTCAGGCACATTGTTTAGGGATGAAGAATGAATCCTTAGAATGCTAAAGTGATGGATAATGGATAATAATGGATAATAGGTGTAGCGAAGGTGTAGCAAAGTAAAGGCTCCATTAAGAAATCCAGTTTATGATGTCTGCATGCAGTGTCCCTATACTGTGACTAACAGAATAAGAGATTTTGGGCATCCATCCACTCACCAATCCTGGCTGAAAGTGTAACTTATGTGGAGACAATGGATGCAATACAAACTCAGCAATTCAGCAGAGTAAAAGGATACCAGGTCAGGCAGCTGAAATGTTGAAGTTATCAATCTGTGTCAAAGTCCCCAATCTTGCTCGTACCACTCTGTATATAATCCCAGGAAGAAGAGACAAGTCTGATAAAAGCAATTTCATATATAACCTCTCCCACCATCCTTTTTGCTGGCAGTGTCCTGGGGTGTGTAGTCTAAAGAGGAATCAGAAGTACTGAGATGACTACAAGTCCCAAAGTCTACTGCTCTTGTTTCAACAAGCAGAACTCTCCTTCTCTATAATCAGGAAGTGAGGTAGGAGTCTGAGTGCAGCACTAGAGGGGAACCAGTTGATCTGTGATTCCGAGCATGGTTACTCCTGTATTCACCTGGCTACATCTAGAATGAAAATGAACTGTAAGGCCCCGTACACACGACAGAGTTTCTCGGCAGAATTCACCGAGAAACTCAGTCAAAACCCGGATTCTGCCGAGAAACTCTGTCGTCTGTACAGTTTTGGCTCGATGGAGCCGCCGAGGAGCTCGACGAGAAAATAGAGAACATGTTCTCTATTTTCTCGTTGTTCTATGGGAGAAGGCGGCCCGCCGAGCTCCTCGGCGGCTTCATCCCAAAACTCGATGAGGAACTCGACGTGCTTTGCACGTCGAGTTCCTCGGCCGTGTGTACGGGGCCTGAGATATTTCACACTTTTTCTTTTTGATGCACCTAAAATGTATTTACAGTAGCTGATTTAAACTGAGAGTTAAATCGGGCTTTAAAGGGTTTGTTTTCTAAATAGGTTCCTTTAAGCTAGTGCATTGTTGGTTCACTTAGCTTTTCCTTCAATTTGCCTTCTAAATGTTTGTTTTCTTGTTTGAATTTTTCACTTCCTGTTTCTCCTCAGTAAGCTTTCCACCATCATCTGAGCGGCGGAAAGTCATTCAGAACAGCTTACTGAACACCTTACTAAGGAGGAACAGAAAGTGAGAAATACAGACAATGAAAACAAAGAAAAAAAAACATTTCGGGGCAGATCCTCATACAGCGGCGCATCTGTACGCCGGGCGCAGCGTATCTAAGATACACTACGCCGCCGTAACTTATTTATTTTATTTTGAATCCACAAAGAATTTGCGCCGTAAGTTACGGCGGCGTAGTGTATCTCTGGTGGCGTAAGGGCGCGGAATTCAAATGGATGTATTGGGGGCGTGTTTTATGTAAATACGTCGTGACCCGATGTAAACAACATTTTTTTAAACTGCGCATGCACCGTCCCTGGGGGTATCCCAGTGCGCATGCTCGAAATTTGACCGGAAGAAGCCAATGCTTACGATGGTGATGTCATTCTACGCAAATTCCTATTCGCGAACGACTTACGCAAACAACGTAAAAAATTCAAAATTGTACGCGGGAACGACGGCCATACTTAACATTGAGTACGCCACCATATAGCACCTTTAACTATACGACGGAAAAAGCCGAACGAAAACGACGTAAAAAAATGCGCCGGCCGGACGTACGTTCGTGGATCGCCGTAAATAGCTAATTTGCATACTCGACGCGGATTTCGACGGAAACGCCACCTAAGCAGACTTTCTGCACACAATGCTCACAATGATAAAAGCACAGAAATAACTGGTATAGAATATTTGTTGTATATGCTGGAGTCCACAGGTACAGCTTCCTCTCCAGCAAGGATAACAGTGAGCAGCACAGTAGTGACATCACCAAAGCTCAGTTATTATCTTGTAAGTTTAGTTTTGTGTAGTTTTCAAATATTTTCATATGCACAGCACCTTAGATCTCAGGTCCATTAAGGTGCATCTAAAGTCAACCGTTTTTACTACAGCCAGACATACATAGATGAATTGAAGTACAGTGGAACCTCGGAATGTGGGTAATGTGGTTAATGAGCGTTTCGCAATATGAGCGCTGTTTTAAAAAAAAACCTGACTCGGTTTGCTCGCAAAACAAGCAGGATTCAAGCCAAAGTGGTGTGCAGTACTGCGTTTGGCCTGAGGTGGGGGGTGCCAGAGCCAATTGGAGTCGTTCAGTAATGCTTGGAAAAGCTTGGAAATACTCACTACTGTGCTGCTCACTGTTATCCTTGCTGGAGAGGAAGTTGAACCTGAGGACTCCAGCATATACAACAAATTTTCTATACCAGTTATTTCTGTGCGTTTATCATTGTGAGCATTGTGTGCAGAAAGTCTGCTTAGAAGAGAAAATACTTTCACATATAGAGGCCCTAAAAATGGGATGCCCAACCAGTGGCCCGCGGAGCCCTCTGATATGGCCCGCGACCTCCTGCTCTGGGATGGAGTAGAATAGAATATTGTTATTAAAGGTAAGTTTAGTACTAAAATCACAATGTATATATGGGCATATCTGTTCTGCAGTGGTTGGGCTGCTTTTAAACTGATCTGCAGGTGTAGAGCAGTGCACCTGCGGGTTACCTGCACTGAGCCATAGGCTCCTTTGACACGGTCAGTCCAACCCAATCGGACCCTCCATTCACCTCTAAGGAGTAGCAGATGTAAATGGCCTTGTGTCTGTTTACAAACGCCTACCTCCAATCCGATCCACAAAAAAAGTAGATTGGGCTCTATAGAGTATAGTGGGCTGCCATCCACCTTCTCCGCTCAATGTGGCCTGCGACCGGTTACCAAGTCGCTTAGGTGGACCTCGCTCTTCAAAAGGTTGGGCACCCCTGCCCTAAAATATATAGATATCCTTAGGACCAACCATTCTCGTGTATGGATTCCAATCCTTACATATACTATGACAGAAGAAACAAATTCCACCACTATTATAACAAATACATGTAGGTGACTGCAAAAATACACTTCATCTACATCATCAAGGAGATAAAAGAATTTGCCATATGTCTCCTTACACATACCTACTTAAACCATGTCATATTAATGTTTATCAGGATACTTCAAGCTGCTGTTAAATACAGATGGGCTTGTTAGCTATACCATTCCTTTAATACGTGATAAGAAGGGCAGTAAAGTCTCTCCTTTACACCCTGCCAGAAGCACTCAAAGGAGCAGTGTTAATCAATTACTAATTAAATGATTAGGACTCATACCATCTTCCTAAGATTAATAGTGATATTAAATTTGTATACAGCTCCATATAGTACAGTTCCTCAATGAAGCAGGAGCCTGAAATGAGCATTGATATTGAACTTATAATTGGGTTATGTAAAAAAAAAAAAAAATAGCACAACTTGGCCAGCTGGTGGCATTGGAATGCAAAGCATAAATTATGTTGTGCTTTGTGATTCTAACACATTGACTACCAAGTGTCCATGTCAATGCAACCATTTTATTTTTATATTTATATCTTTGTTGCCGTAAAAAAAAAAACGGTGCTGTTGTTGTTATTATTATTATTATTATTATTATTATTATTATTATTATCATCATCTGTACCACTTGGTTTTCAATCATCACTATCAATAATACTTATTAATATTTACACCATTACTTCAACTTTTTTTACCACTACTACTACTACTACTATCGTTAATAATAATAATAATAATAATAATAATAATAATAATAATAATAATAATATTATTATTATTATTATTATTATTATTATTATTATTATTATTATTATTATTATCTTACAGTAGCTATCACTAATTCTAACACTAGTTTTCTACTGCTACAATCAATTTATTTTGTAATTATTATTTTCAGTAGCAGTGGTAGAATTGCTATTTCATATTATTAGCATAAATACTACTACTTTACTGTTATAATTGCTTTTGTTGATATTAATATTATTATTGCTATGTTTATTATCATCATAATAACTACTACTTTTATCATTGTTTTTATTCTTTTTTATCATTTATACAACTACTTCTACTATTACTTTTAATAATATTGTTATCATTATTAGTTATATTACTTCTGTTACTACTTTAAATATTATTATTATATTCTACTATTGCTACTATAAATATTACTAATAATGATATTTTATGTGATATTTTACAGATAAGTAAGTCAATGAATCAATTTTATTTTATGATTAATATAATTATTATTATTATTATTATTATTATTATTATTATTATTATTATTATTTTTACCACTGTTTCTACTTCTACAAGCAGTAGGTGGGTTTCCTCTGGGTACTCTGGTTTCCTTCAACACTCAAAAGACATACTGGTAGGTTAATTGGATCCTCTCTAAATTGGCTCTAATATGTATGAATGTGAAATAGGGACCTTGAGAGCCGGTTCACACACAGGCGGCACGACTTTGGGGGCGACTCGGCAAGGCGATCTCAAGGCAACTTGAGAGGCAACTTGCAAAATGACTTCTATATTGAAGTCAATGCAAGTCGCCCCGAATCGCCCCCAAAGTCGTACAGGAACCTTTTTCTAAGTCGGAGCGACTTGCGTCGCTCCTATTAGAACGGTTCCATTGACTACTGCGGACCGCGACTTGTCAGGCGGCTGAGTCGCCTGACAGGTCGCCCCTGTGTGAACCGGCTCTTAGGGCAGGCTCTGCGTAAATTGACTGCACTAAATAAAAACAAATACATTAAATTAATAATATTATTATTATTTTAGTTACAATTATTACTATGATTATTATCAACATGAATACTAGTCCTTTTATCATTGTTTTTATTCTTTTATCACTTTAACTACTTCTTCTCTTACTACTACTACTACTACTCTTACTACTACCATTATTGTTATTTCTGCTATCATTAGTGTAGGGTGAGGGCTGCTAGTGCCGTCTAACCCATAGATGATCACTGGTCATAAGAATGTTGACTAGGACTTTTCTGGGCATTGATAACACAACAAGAAATTAACATAAAAATATTTATTATCATAAAAAATTATACAATGATAAAAACATTTGAGCCAAACCCCACAATAGAGAAACAGCGTAGTAAATAACGGAAAACCGTCACATGTCTGTTAAAGTGGAGAGGGCCAAGACCTCGACCGGTTTCGCGGTGATAACGCTTCTTCAGGTGGATCTGTATAATATACAATATAGTTTACATAACTAGCAACAAAATACAAAAACAAGATAAATATAATATTCTTATGACCAGTGATCATCTATGGGTTATACGGCACTAACAGCCCTTACCCTATGCTCACTCGGTCCCATTCCTGTATCATTTATTCTGGATGATGGCACTTATTGTATTTTTACTTTATTCGTTTTAATTGAGGCCATACTCCAAAACTTTGATATCATTAGTGGTCATATTACTTCTGCTGCTATTTTTTATATTATTATTATTATTATTATTATTATTATCTTCTGCTTCTACTGCTACTACTACTACTACTACTACTACTACTACTACTACTACTACTACTACTACTGCTGCTGTTGTTTTCCTGTAGTAATTTGCCATAAAATGTGATCTGATCCTCATTTAAATTAAAACAATAGACAAACACAATGTGCTTAAAGTGGTTGTAAAGCCTGAAGGTTTTTTTACCTTCAGGCATTCTATGCCTGAAAGCAAAAAAAAATCAGTATGCAGCTCCCCCTGCAGCCCTAATACTTACCTAATACTTATCCAAGCATGATCCCAATGCAGCGACGTGCACGGAGCAGGTGCTGTCCCAGCTCCCTGTCTCCTCATTGGCTCCCGCTGCTGTCAATCACAGCCAATGAGGAGGGAGCAGGGCATGGCTGAGTCCTGTTTGGTGTTTTTTATGATCACACAGAGCAGGGCTCGAGAGCAAGCATACATGAGTGCCTCCATAGCAAGCAGTTTGCTCTGGGGGCACTCAGCAGGGGGGAGGAGCCCAGAGAACCAGCGGGGGACCAGAGAATAGGAGGATCAGAGTGTTCTATGTAACACATAGAACACAGAGAAGGTAAGTATGACATGTTTATTATTTCACTTTTTTTTAAGGTTTTAATTTAATAACATGCAAACTATTCAAATTTCTTGTGTCTTTGTTAAACACAGCTATTAAACATTCATGGAACTGGAGGAAAAAGTAAGTGAACCCATAGACCTATTACTTCAACAAAAGATGATTGGAGTCAGTAGTTTGTACACCTGAAGTCTGATTAATGAAATTAGTTTTGAGGTGTGATTTAGAGCTACTTTGATTGATAAAAGACACTCTTAGACAGACATTTTAAGATTGCTGTTCATAGGAAGCATCAGCTAATGTGAACTATTCCTTACAAAAATGAGTTCTCTGAAGACATACAATCAAGAGTAGTTGATCTGCATAAGGCTAGAAAAGGATACAAAACAATCTCAAAGTGTTCAGGCATCCATCAGTCAACAGTTAGACAAACTGTCTGTAGATGGAGACAGTTTAGTACTTTTGCTACTCTTCCTTGAAGTAGGCACCCAGCCAAGATAACTCCCAAGGCACAATGCAGAAACCTCATTGAGGTAAAGAAGAACCCACAAGTAATAGCCAAAGGCTTAAAGACAATACTGGGACTGGCAAACATCCTTGTTTATGAGTCTACCATACGTAAGTCTTTGAACAGGTGGGGTGTCCATGGCAGAGAACCAAGGAGGAAGCCTCTGCCCTCCAAAAAAAACATTGCTGCATACCCAAGGTTTGCAAAAGCACACATTGGCAAACCACAGCACTACTGGGAAAATGTTTTGTGGACTGATGAAATAAAAGTTGAAATATTTGGAAGAATACTCAGCACTATCAAAACACCATCCCAGTGGTGAAGTTTGGTGGAGAAAACATCATGATTTGGGCTCCTACAGGATAATGTCAGGGTGGTTTTTCCCCCAGCTGAAGTTTAGTAGTGATGAGTGATGCAGCCAGGGATGGACTGGCCATTGGGACTACAGGAAGTTTCCCGGTGGGCCGATGGCTCCGTGGGCCGGCTTCAGTGACAGCGGACCGCCGCCCCCCTCCGCATCTCTGTCTCTTCCTTCCCGCAGCGCTCACCTCCTCTCCCTCCCCGCAGCGCTCACCTGGGGGGAACAAAGGACCAGAGGAGCAGGGGGGCGACAGAGGAGCATGGGGGAGGGGACAGACAGCTGACTCAACAGATATGGCCTGGGAGTTTCTCACTTCTGCCTAATCTTGTCCCATAAGGGGGGGCACCGAACTGATTATTTGCCCCGGGTGAAATAATGTCTAGCTTCCCCACTGGTACTGCCTATAAGAGTACAAGTACCAGCCGTTCTACTCTAATAAAGTAGAATGGCTAGTGGCTAGTGAAGGGGGAGAGGGGGCTTGGGTGGCCGGGGGGGTTACGGGAGTTGTCCGGCCGCCATGGGAGAGACCTGTCAAGGTGGGCCAGTCTGGATGAATTCCAGGGTCAAATTTCTGTCCCAGTCCAGCCCTGGATGCAGCTGAACAATGACTCTAAGCATCTAAGTACCACAGACTGGTTCCAGAAAAAGAAAATGCGCCTTTTGGCATGGCCCGATCAATGGTCAAAAATTTCTCCTGAACATTGTGCAGATCTGATCCAGAGCTGCCAAAAGCGCTTACTTGAAGTCCTTGCTGTCCAAGGAGGTTTGTGTAGCTATTAGCTCCAATGGTTCACTTACTTTTTCCTCCAGCACGGTGAATGTGTAATGAGTGGGTTTAATAAAGACACAAGAAATTTTAGTTGTTTGCGTGTTATCAGCTTAAGCACGTTGTGTTTGTCTATTGTTGTGACTTAGATGAGGATCAGATCACATTTTAGGGCAAATTAAGCCAGTTAAATCCAAGGGGTGCACATACTTTATGTAATTATACTGTATGTAATTATTTTAGAAATAAACTGTGTAGTTGTTGTTATTATTATTATGGCACAAAACATTAACAATGTTGTTAATAAGTAACTGTAATGGCGCGTACACACGATCGGATTACTGATGGAATAAAATTCAATGGATTTTTTAGTCGGAAATCCGATGAAGCTGACTTTCATCAGTCTTGCAAACACACCATCAGACTAAATTCCGACCGTGCCAAAATGCGGAGAAGTAAAACACTACGAGGAGCCGAAAAAAATGAAGTTCAATGCTTCCGAGCATGCGTCAACTTGATTCTGAGCATGCATGGATTTTTCCACACAGACGATCGGAATTTCCTATCGTTTTTTTATCCACCGGAAAAATGTAAAACATGTTATATTTTTTTACACCGATGGAAAAAAGACCGATGGGGCCCACACACGATCAGTTTGTCCGATGAAAAAAGTCCATCTGACTTTTTTCATCAGACAAACCGATCGTGTGTACACGGCTTAACTGTACAGTTCTGGGCACCAGTCCTCAAGTGGGATGTGCTGGAACTGGAGAGAATCCAGAGAAAGGCAACAAAGCTAATTAAGGGACTGGAGGATCTCAGCTATGGGGAAAGACTACAAGCTATGTCTAATGCTTTGTCTCAATGCTTTGTCTAATTGGGCGACTATGTGGCAGATGAGGTTTAATGTTGATAAATGTAAAGTTATGCACTTGGGGGCTAAGAATATGTACAACTGGGGGGATCCGTAGTGGAGAAGGATCTGGGGGTTTTGGTAGATCATAAGCTCAATAATAACATGCAATGCCAAACTGTGGTTTCCAAAGCAAGCAAAGTACTTTCTTGTATTAAGAGAGGTATGGACTCCAGAGAGTGAGATATAATGTTGCCCCCCTGTACAAATCATTAGTAAGACCTCATCTGGAATATACAGTTCAGTTTTGGGCTCCAGTTCTCAAAAAGGATATCGGGGGAACTGGAGAAAGTACAGAGAAGGGCAACCAAACTGATAAGAGGCATGGAGGAGCTCAGCTGTGAGGAAAGATTAGAGGAACTGAATTTATTCACTCTTGAGAAGAGGAGAATTAGGGGGGATATGATCAACATGTACAAATATATAAGGGGTCCATATAGTGAACTTGGTGTTGAGTTATTCACTTTACGTTCAACACAAAAGACAAGGGGGCACTCTTTACATCTAGAGGAAAAGAGATCTCACCTCCAAATACGGAAAGGTTTCTTCACAGTAAGAGCTGTGAAAATGTGGAACAGACTCCCTCCAGAGGTGGTTCTGGCCTCTGCTTTAAGAAAGGTCTGGATACTTTCCTAGATGTACATAATTTATAGGTAAAGTTGATCCAGGGAAAATCCGATTGCCTCTCAGGGAATCAGGGAGGTATTTTTTGTCTGCTGTAGCAAATTGGATCATGCTCTGCTGGGGTTTTTTGCCTTCCTCTGGATCAACTGTGGGTATAGAATTGGGTATATGGGATTGTACTGTGTTTTTCATTTTTTTTTTTTTTTTATGGTTTAACTAGATAGACTTGTGTCTTTTTTCAACCTGACTAACTATGTAACTATGTAAATATAGCTGCCCAAATTCAACATTAGTGTCACATATGCTGATCTTTAGGCAGGTGGACTGATATGCATCTTAAATGTATACCCAAAATTACCAAAGCATACATAAAGTATTAGTACGCACTTAGATTAAATTATGTTAAATAAGTCAACCACTCACACCAAGGCCCTCCTGGCTGGTGTACCCTATGCCAACCTTCTCACAAATGCAAAAAAGTGCCACTTTGTATGCATGACCTGTACCCGGTCCCAGACCATACACAGGTCCAGCAGGCCTGGTCAGGTGCACAAGTCACTCCATCAGATGATAGGTCAATGCTTGTGTTAAGATTTATGAAGCACAACCCTCCTGGCCTAGATGTGGAAAGACCATGATACTGACATGCATAGCAGTGTACCTTCTGAGCCTTTACATTGGGTTTCAAGGCCAGCAATCTAGCTCTGGTAGCTTCTGGTGTGGTTTCCGTCCCATAATTTTTCTGTTTTTCTAAACTACAGTAATAGTATGTGATGAGTTTAGTTGCAAACAATGCTTAGTAGGGGTTCTTCAAGCATCCTTGTATCATTTCCTGAACATTTGTTCTGACTAACAGCAGGTTGGGTGAACAGAGCTTACTCTTGTTCCACCAAGTTAAAGGCAATGCAGAATTGGTCATGGTACTGCAGGGAGGGGTCATAATTGTAAAGGGGTGTGTCTTAAGCCTCGTACACATGATAGGTTAACCAGAAGACAACGGCCTGAAGGACCGTTGTCTTAGGTTAACCGATGAAGCTGACTGATGGTCCGTCACGCCTACACACCATAGGTTAAATAACCAATCGTGTCAGAACGCGGTGACGTAAAATACAACGACGTGCTGAAAAAAAACAAATTTCAATGCTTCCAAGCATGCGTCGACTTGTTTCTGAGCATGCGTGGGTTTTTAACCTGATGGTCGTGCCTACTAACGATCGGTTTTGACCTATTGGTTACCAATCCATAGGTTAATTTTAAAGCAAGTTGGCATTTTTTTAACCTATGGTTAAATAACCTATGGGGCCCCCACACGATCGGTTTTGACCGATGAAAACGGTCCTTCAGACCGTTGTCCTCTGGTTAACCTATCGTGTGTACGAGGCCTAAGTGTTGCAACCCCTTAGCAAATGTACAAAATGTTTCTGATTTTTATATTTGCTACATTATGAACTAGGCTAGTGGTGGGGCACACAAAGACTACATGCAATATGATAACATGTCTGCATGTTAAAAGAAACCAGTGCATGTTGTAAAACCCAACAATGGTATACTGTACAGATGTCCCATAATGCTTATTTATGTTTTTATTGCTACCACAGCTGAAAATGTTTCATATTTTCAACTATGATATATATATATATATATATATATATATATATATATATATATATATATATATATATATATATATATATATTTATATATTTATAACAAAGCTTTTGGATAAGGAACCTAATTAAATACATTAAATAGATCTACATCGTAATACATTGTTCATCTAACAGATTTGCTTAATACAGCGGCGGCGTAACGTATCTCATTTACGCTACGCCGCCGCAAGTTTTACGGGCAAGTGCTTGATTCACAAAGCACTTGCCTGTAAAGTTGCGGCGGCGTAGCGTAAATCCTCCGGCGCAAGCCCGCCTAATTCAAATGATCCGGGTAGGGGGCGTGGATCATTTAAATTAGGCGCGCCCATTTCCCGCGCCCATCGTACTGCGCATGCGCCGTCCCTACAATTTCCCGACGTGCATTGCGCTAAATGCCGTCGCAAGGACGTCATTGGTTTCGGCGTTAACGTAAATGGCTTCCAGCGCCATTCACGGACGACTTACGCAAACAACGTAAATTTTTTAATTACGATGCGGGAACGACGGTCATACTTAACATTGGTTGCCCCTCATATAGCAGGGGCAACTTTACGCGTCGCAAAAGATACGGAAACGTCGTAACTTCACTGCGTCGACCGCGCGTACGTTCGCGAATTTCGCATAAATAGCTAATTTGCATAGATGACGGGGAAAACGACGGAGGCGACACCAAGCGGCGGAAAAAAAAATGCTTTTAAGATCTGACAGCGTAAGAGCCTTACGCCTGTCAGATCTAATGGATATCTATGCGTAACTGATTCTAAGAATCAGTCGCATAGATACGACGGCCCAGATTAGGACTTACGACGGCGCAAATGGCGTTGCGCCGTCGTAAGCCCTTTGAGAATGTGGGCCAATATACAATGGGGCAGATCCACAGAGCAAGTACGCCGGCGTATTTACTGATACACCGCCGTACTTTCAAATTTCCTGCGTCGTATCTTTAGTTTGAATCCTCAAACCAAGATACGACGGCATCTGGGTAAGATCCGACAGGCGTACGGCTTCGGGTCTTAGATGCAATACTTCGGCGCCCGCTGGGTGGAGTTTGCGTCGTTTTCCGCGTCGGGTATGCAAATTAGCGATTTACGACGATCCACGAACGTACGCGCGGCCGTCGCATTTTCTAACGTCATCTGTAGTCGGCTTTTTCCGGCGTATAGTTAAAGCTGGTATTTTGCGGCGTATAGATAGACTTGCCATGTTAAGTATGGCCGTCGTTCCCGCGTCGAAATTTGACTTTTTTTTTGCGTAAGTCGTCCGTGAATAGGGATGGACGTAACTCACGTCTAAGTTCAAAAAATGACGTTGTTGCGACGTCATTTCGTGCAAAGCACGGCGGGAAATTTCGAGCATGCGCAGTTCAATCGGCGCGGGGACACGCTTCATTTAATTGAATCACCCCCCCAACCCGCCGATTTGAATTCCGCCGCCAGAAATACACTACGCCACCGTAACTTAAGGCGCAAATTCTTTGAGGATTCGAAGATCCGCCAGGTAAGGTACGGCGGCGTAGCGTATCTCTGATACGCTGCGCGGATCTAATTCTATGTGGATCGGCCCCAATGTGTATTATATACAGAAGAAGTTTTATGTTATATGAGGTTTTTCCTCCTCTTGAGTATGAAATCCCTGTCAGAAGGAAATTGTTTAATGCATATTTTATACATATTCATCAAATCATAGGACATGCTTGCATGCTGTTAGAAGTTGTTAAATCCCTAATCTGATTTCATCTTTCTGTAACACAGCTGGTATATGGCAACATTTGCAAAGTGGAAGTTTGTAAAGCAAACCATCAATGATTTAAAGGTAATGTTAAACAAAAAACAAACAAAAAAAAAAAACAGCATTCACATTTGGCTGTGTTAAATAAGAATGTCAAGTGGAAACATCTACAGTGCCTTGAAAAGTATTCATATCCCTTGAAATTCTCCACATTTTGTCATGTTACAACCAAAAACATAAATTTATTTTATTGGGATTTTATGTGATAGACCAACACAAAGTGGCACATCATTGTGAAGTGGAAGGAAAATTATAAATGTTTTTCATTTTTTTTTACAAATAAATATGTGAAAAGTGTGGTGTGCATTTGTATTCGGCCCCCCTGAGTCAATACTTTGTAGAACATCCTTTCACTGCAATTACAACTGCAAGTCTTTCTGGGGATGTCTCTACCAGATTTACACATCTAGACAGTGACATTTTTGCCCATTCTTCTTTTCAAAATGGCTCAAGCTCTGTCAGATTGGATGGAGAGTGTCTGTGAACAGCAATTTTAAAGTCTTGCAACAAATTCTGAATTTGATTTTGGAATTTGATTGGGCCATTGTAACACACGAATATGCTTTGATCTAAACAATTCCATTGTAGCTCTGGCTGCATTTTAGTGTCGTTGTCCTGCTGGAAGGTGAACCTCCACCCCAGTCTCAAGTCTTTTGCAGACTTTAACATGTTTTATTCTAAGACTGCCCTGTATTTGGCTCCATCCATCTTCCCATCAACTCTGACCAGATTCCATGTCCCTGCTGAAGAAAAGCATCCCCACAACATGATGCTGCCACCACCATGTTTCACGGTGGGGATGGTGTGTTCATGTGATGTGCAGTGTTAGTTTTCCACTACACATAGCGTTTTGCTTTTAGGCCAAAAAGTAAAATGTTGGTCTCATCTGACAAGAGCACCTTCTTCCACATGTTTTGCTGTGTCCCCCACATGGCTTCTCGCAAACTGCAAATGGGACTTCTTATGGCTTTCTTTCAACAATGGCTTGCTTCTTGCCACTCATCCATAAAGGCCAGATTTGTGGAGTGCACTAATAGTTGTTCTGTGGACAGATTCTCCCACCTGTGGATCTCTGCAGCTCCTCCAGAGTTACTATGGGTCTTTTGGCTGCATCTCTGATTATTGCTCTTCTTGCTTAGTCTGTCAGTTTAGGTGGACGGCCATGTCTTTGTAGGCTTGCAGTTGTGCCATACTCTTTCCATTTTCAGATGATGGATTGAAAAGGGCTCCGTGAGATGTTCAAAGCTTGGGATGTTTTTTTTATAACCTAACCCTCCTTTCCACAACTGTATCCCTGACCTGTCTGGTGTGTTCCTTGGCCCTCATGATGCTGTTTGTTCACTAAGGTTATCTAACAGGGGCTTCCCAGAACAGCTGTATTTATACTGAGATTAAATTACACACAGGTGGACTTTATTTACTAATTAGGTGACTTCTGAAGGCAATAGTTCCACTAAATTTTATTAAGGGCTTATCATAGTAAAGGGGGCTAAATACAAATGCATGCCACATTTTTCAGATATTAATTTGTAAAAAAAAAAATTAAAACCATTTATCATTTTCCTTCCACTTCACAATTATGTGCCACTTTGTGTTGGTCTATCACATAAAATCCCAATAAAATACATTTATGTTTTTGGTTGTGACATGAACAAATGTGGAAAATTTCAATAAGTATGAATACCTTTTCAAGGCACTGTATATGGTTCACATTAAATAATGCCTACAAGTGGATATAAAAAGTCTACACACCCTTTTAAAAAATGGCAGGTTACTGTGATGTAAAAAAATGAGACGAAGATAAATAATTTCAGAACTTTTTCCACCTTTAATGTGACCTATAATCTGTACAACTCAATTAAAAACAAACTGAAATCTTCTAGGGGGATAAGTAAAAATAATAAAATAAAATAATAAAATAAAATAATGTGGTTGCATAAATGTGCACACCCTCTTATAACTGGGGATGTAGCTGTGTTCAGAATTAGGCAATCAAATTTAAACTTTAAATTTAAATAGGAGTCAGTACACACCTGCGATCTGATTAACCCCATTATAAAGTTCAGCTGTTCTAGTAGGTCTTTCCTGACATTTTCTTAGTAGCATACTACAACAAAAGCCATAGTCCGCAGAGAGTTTCCAAAGCATCAGAGGGATCTCATTGTTAAAAGGTATTAGTCAGTAGAAGGATACAAAATAATTTCCAAGGCATTAGATATACCATGGAACACAGTGAAGACAATCATCATCAAGTGGAGAAAATAAGGCACAACAGTGACATTACCAAGAACTGGACGTCCGTCCAAAATAGATGAAAAGACGAGAAGAAAACTGGTCAGGGAGGTTGCCAAGAGGCCTAAAGCAACATTAAAGGAGCTGCAGGAATATCTGGCAAGTACTGGCTGTGTGGTACATTTGACAACAATCTCCCGTATTCTTCATATGTCTGGGCTATGGAGTAGAGTGGCAAGACAGAAGACTTTTCTTACCAAGAAAAACATCCAAGCCCGGCTAAATTTTGCAAAAACACACCTGAAGTCTCCCAAAGGCATGTGGAAAATGTGTTATGGTCTGACAAAACCAAGGTTGAACTTTTTAGCCATAATTCCAAAAGATATGTTTGGTGCAAAAACAACACTGCAAATCACCAAAAGAACACTATACCCACCATGAAGCATGGTGGTGGCAGCATCATGATTTGGGGTTGTTTTTCTTCAGCTGGAACAGGGGCGTTAGTCAAGGTAGAAGGGATTATGAACAGTTCCAAATACCAGTCAATATTGGTACAAAACCTTCAGCTAGAAAGCTGAACATGAAGAGGAACTTCATCTTTCAGCATGACAACAACCCAAATCATACATCCAAATCAACAAAGGAATGGCTTCACCAGAAGAAGATGAAAGTTTTGGAATGGCCCAGCCAGAGCCCAGACCTGAATCTGATTGAAAATCTGTGGGGTGATCCATAGAGGGATGTGCACAGGAGATGTCTTCGCAATCTGACAGATTTGGAGTGTTTTTACAAAGAAGAGTGGGCAACTTTTGCCGAATCAAGATGTGCCATACTGATAGACTCATACCCAAAAAGACTGAGGGTCAGATTTACAAACAATTGCATGGGCGCAGCGTATGCGAGATACGCTACGCCGCTGTAACTTACTTTTCCCAGCTTCGAATCCACAAAGAATTTGCGCCGTAAGCTACGGCGGCGTAGTGTATCTCTCGCGGTGTAACGGCACGTAATTCAAATTGGCAAGTAGGGGGCATGTTTAATTTAAATGAAGGGCGTCCCCGCGCTGAACGAACTGCGCATGCGCCGTCCCTAAATTTTCCCGCCGTGCATTGCGCTAAATGACGTCGCAAGGACGTCATTGTTTTGACGTGGATGTAAATTACGTCCAGCCGCATTCACGGACGACTTACGTAAACAAAATAAAATATTTTCAAATTCGATGCGGGAACGACGGCTATACTTAACATTGAGTACGCCACAAATAGCAGCTTTAACTATACGCCGAAAAAAGCCGAACGGAAACGACGTAAAAGAATGCGACGGCCACTCGTACGTTCGTGGATCGTTGGAAATAGCTAATTTGCATACTCGACGCGGAATACGACGGGAACGCCACCCAGCGGACGCCGAAGAATTGCATCCAAGATCCGAAGGCGTACGAAGACGTACACCTGTCGGATCTAACCCAGATGCCATTGTATCTTGTTTTGAGGATTCAAAACAAAGATACGACGCGGGAAATTTTAAAGTACGCCGGCGTATTACTAGATACGCCGGCGTACTCTCTTTGTGGATCTGCCCCTGAGTGCTGTAATAAAATCAAAAGGTGCTTCAACAAAGTATTAGTTTAAGGGTGTGCACACTTATGCAACCATATTATTTTCGCTTTGTTCTGCAAGCAAGTGATGTGCTGGAGAATGAGGATTGTCCTGTCAGGGGGAGGAGAAATAGATTGAGTGTTCCTACTAAGTTAGAACATGCTGAGGGAACACACACTTAACCCCTTGATCGCCCCCTAATGCTAACTCTTTCCCTGCCACTGACATTTATACAGTAATCAGTGGCTATTTTTAGCTCTAATCGCTGTATAAATGTCAGTGGTCCCAAAAAAGTGTCAAAAGTGTCCGATTTGTCCGCCGTAATATCGCAACCCCGCCATTACTAGTAAAAAAAAAATCCAAAATCTATCCACTATAACTTGTGCGCAAACCACTCAATATACGCTTATTGCGATTTTTTTTACTAATAATATGTAGAAGAATACATATCGGACTAAACTGAGGAAAACTTTTTTTTTTATTCAGGATATTTATTATAGCAAAAGATTTGGGCCCGGATTCAGATACAACTTACGGCGGCGTATCTCCAGATACGCCGCCGTAATTTCAAATCTGTGCCGTCTTATCTTTACGCCGATTCTCAAAGGCAGATACGTTGAAAAAATAGGCTTCCTCCGCCGACGTAACTAGCATACGCTGGCGTATAATTGTGTGCAATTTTACGCTGGCCGCTAGGTGGCTCTTCCGTTGATTTCCGCGTTGAATATGCAAATTAGCTAGGTACGCTGATTCGCGAACGTACGTGCGCCTGGCGTATCAAGATACGTCGTTTACGTAAGGCGTCGGACCGGCGTAAAGTTACCCCTCATAAAGCAGGGGTAAGTCATGTTAGGTATGGACGTCGGAAACGTACGAACAGCGTCGTATTTTACGTTGTTTGCGTAAGTTGTCCGTGAATGGGGCTGTGCGTAGGTTACGTTCATGTCGACTAAGCATTGAGCGGGCGTAATTTACTTTGAAAATTTGACGTGATACTGAGCATGCGCGTGCATGCGCCGTTCGAAAAGAGCGTCATTTACGTGGGGTCACCAAACATTTACATACAACACGCCCCCTACCAGCCTAGAATTAGGCAGGCTTACGCCGTGTCAGATACACTACGCCGCCGTAACTTAGAGCGCAAGTTGTTTCTGAATACAGGACCTGCCGCTCTAAGTTACGGCGGCGTAGTGTATCTGAGATACGCTACGCCCGCCTAAAGATAGGCAGATGTTTCTGAATCCGGGCCATTGTGTTTTTTCCAAATTGTCACTCTTCTTTTGTTTATAGTGCAAAAACCCCCGAAGAGGTGATCAAATACCACCAAAATACCACTCTATTTGTAGGGAAAAAGAGAACGTACATTTTGTTTGGGTGCAGCGTTGCACGTCCGCGCAATTGTCAGTTAAAGCGATGCAGTGCCATATCGCAAAAAATGGCCTGATCAGGAAGGGGGTAAATTCTTCCCAGGGCTGAAGTGGATATAGTTAGAGGCCCAGATTCAAGTAGCAATTGCGCCTGTGTAACCATAGGTTACACAGTGCAATTGCTTACTTGCCCTGGCGTTACGAATGCTCCTGATTCAGGAACATCGTAACGCCGACTGCAGCCTAAAATCTGCGTGGCATAAGGCTCTTATGCCACGCATATCTAGGCTGCATTCTTGCGATGACCGCTAGAGGGCGTTCCCATTGTGGTCAGCGTATAGTATGCAAATTGCATACTAACACCGATTAACAATGTTGCGCGAGCCCTGCGTATGCAATTTACATCGTTTCCGTACGTCGTGTTTAGCATAAGGCTGCCCCTACTAATAGCAGGGGCAGCCAATGCTAAAGTATACCCGTCGTTCCCGCGTCGCGACGTTCGAATTTTACGTAATTTGCGTAAGTGATTCGTGAATGGCGCTGGACGCCATTCACGTTCACTTTGAAGCAAATGACGTCCTTGCGACGTCATTTGCCGCAATGCACGTCTGGAAAGTTTCCCGACGGAGCATGCGCTCTATGCTCGGCGCGGGGGCGCGCCTAATTTAAATGATTCCCGCCCCCTACGGGATCATTTACATTAGGCGCCCTTACGCAGGGCAAGTTTACACAGCGCACACGCAATTTACGGAGCTTCTGCTCCGTGAATCGCGGGTAGCGCAGTCAATTTGCGGGGGCGCAGGGCAAAAACGCTGCCCTGCGCCTCCGTAAATAAGGGGCAAATCTACCTGAATCCGGGCCAGAGTGTCCCTGAAGAGTATGTATATATATAGATAGATATTTGTGTGTATGTGTGTGTAATGTATTCATCTTTAATACTAATTTCCTACAAATTACTTGTTGTCCTGTTATCATGTTTTGCAGTACAGTCTGTATTAATCATTAATGATTACAATTGTATTGTTTTTCTCTAAATATTTAGAATAAAGCAATGACATTAATAACCACTCATATTTCAAAACCTGTAAAATGTATTGCTAATGAGTCTATTATTCAAATGAGTAGGAATACTCATTTTCAGCTGGGAAGTCAAGAACCTGCGCAATAAAAAAAAAAGGTTTGCCTCCATTGCGGAAGCGAGATCACAAGGCCTTTTTTTATTGACATTAAATAGACGGCACAATATTATTTACATCCGCAATCTGCATACAGCCTAATTATGCTTGTTTTATTTTCATAAAATCATTAGCCAATTATGTAGCACTGAGATGTAATGCATGATACGTTTTAAAGTCTTATTAGCATGTTTTATGTATGTAAATGTGCAGCTTTATTATATTTTTTAATTGGACAAAAACATTTTTAATGAGACACCTTGGAAACCCTAATGGTTGGGTTGCCACTGGACAGTCCAATAATTGCCACCCCGGCCACGTTATAAAGGCACTCTGTATTCTCCGTGTTTAATTGAGGAACATTGATGATCTGGCAGCCATTTTACTAAAGACGTACTTTAAGGGAAACCTCAATAGTTTGTTCTGAGTTTCATTCTTACTAAATTCATAAGGAAAACCTATATTTAGGTCTCAATTTCTTATTTTATTTTTTTAGGTTTTTAAGTTTTAAAACATTTATTTGGTGTTGTTGTTTTAGTTATTTATATAACATCTTAATTTTACAAATAAGGTTTAATAATGAGTGCATCTATAGCACCGGGGCCACAGAGCATTATGGATTTAATAGGAAGGCATATCAGAAACACTGCCAGAGCCCTTTTAGTCCCAAAGATTGCCTAAAAACACCCAAACAGTATGTATTTTCTGAAAGTAGAGACCCTGGCAAAAAAATTGTAGTATTACACTGATATAGCAAATAGTCATTTTTTTTATGTCACGTGATATTGGCCCAATGGTTTATCAAGTGGGACTTTATTTTAGGGCACTCAAATAAAACACATTACCAGCCAGTTATGACTAAGGCCCTGTAGGCTGAAACGTGTCAACTGTTCTTATTTGCGTTTGTTCACTGTGGAGGGGAGGCAGACGAGGCGCCACCAGCGGCACACCACCACATACCAGCTGCGGATGCAGGCGCATACTAATGCAGTCCTCACCCTCATTGCCCTGGCATTGGAGGGCAGGCAGTCAGCACCTGCCAGGAGTGGCAGACCTGGGGATGATCCTCCTCCAGATGCCCCACCCGAGGCTCCCCCCAGGCAACTGAGGAGCCGGAGCCGTGGCACCATGCGTGGCCCACGACAGAGCAAATGAGTGCTTTTTTTTTTTGCTCAGGTTATGAGCTTTTTCTTTTGGAGTGTCGTGCATAGAAGGATGTGCCGGCCTCCAGTAAGGACATGCCATGTCGGCCAATGGCATGAACCCTTTTTGTTTTTTTGTAGGGTATGCACACGGTCAGTAGTGCAGGCTACAGTGTGACTGGTGTGTGAATGTGTGGGTGACATGCCTGCCAGCAAGGTGTGTCACCCTGGGTCGTCGGGGAGAGGTTATCCCCACGACCGTGTGAATGTGGTATGAATGGACAGTAAAACCATTGGGGCCTTGGTGTGGCGTTGCTGCTCCCAAGTCCTGCATGGTGGACTTGGGCTAATCCAATGTGAAGTGGATGTGGTGTGTGTGAGCACAGGACGCCAGGTGGCAAGCCCCCTTTTTTTAAATTTTTTAGAATAAAAAAATACATTTTGGATATTTTTTAATTTCTTTTTTTAATCTTTTTAGTTCCTTTTTTTTCTATATATTTTTCTTTAGTTCGTCTTTCTCAATTCGCGGCAGCACCCCTCAGGCCTATGCCTGAAGCTGTGTAAGGGGCCCCATAATTCCTGATGGCGGCCCTGCCTGGCATGTTGGCATACAGATGTGTTGTCCTGCAAGTGTGGTTGCTTAGCTCGTCCGTAGCGGTGCTGCTGCAGCTGCTCTCCAGCTGACCTGTGCAGGTCTGGTGCTGAGTTACACCTGCTTTATGTGGAATAACTTAACGTCGGACGTTGAACTTACGCGCACCGCGTGTAGCCTGCGCCGGGTGCACGTACGTTTGTGAATCGCCGTATCTCTCTCATTTGCATATTTGAATAGGAAATCAATGGGAGCGCCAGATGCGTCCAGCGTAAATATGCGCCCACGATACGCCGGCGTAGGAAAGTTACGTCGGTCGGAAGAAGCCTATTTTGAGGCGTATCTAGTTCTATGGGCACGGCGCATAGATACGACGGCGTACATTTACACTTACGCGGCGTATCTGTAGATACGTCGGAGTAAGTGCTACGAGAATCCGGGCTAATATTTTTTACTTTTTGTTATAATAATATCCCAAATTAAAAAAAATAAATAAAAAATGTCCTCGGTTTAGGCCGATACGTATTCTTCTACATATTTTTGTTAAAAAAAATCGCAATAAGCGTATATTGATTGGTTTGTGCAAACGTTTTTGGGCCAGATTCTGATAGAATTACGTTGCTCCACGGCAGCGTAACGTATCTGATTTACGTTACACCTCTGCAGGTTTACAGCGTAAGTGCATGATTCACAAAGCTCTTACCTGTAAACTTGCGGCGGTGTGACGTAAATCCGCTCGGCGCAAGCCCGCCTAATTAAAATGGGGCGGGCACCATTTAAATTAGGCGCGTTCCCGCGCCGAATGTACTGCGCATGCTCCGTCGGGTAAATTACGGCGTGCATTGCGCTAAATGACGTCGCACGGACGTCATTTGTTTAGACGTTAACGTAAATGGCGTCCAGCGCCATTCACGGACGACTTACGCAAACGACGTGATTTTTTAAATTTCGACGCGGGAACGATGGCCATACTTAACATGGCTTAGAACACCTAGGGCTCAGCCCTAATTTTACGCGGTGTATCTCGACGGAAACGACGTAAAGTTAGATCGACGGGCAGCGCAGACGTTCGGGAATCGCCGTAACTAGTCATTTGCATATTTTACGCCGACCGCAATGGCCTTGCCACCTAGCGGCCGGCCTAGAATTGCATCCTTAAGATCCGACAGTGTAATTCAATTACACCTGTCGGATCTTAGGGCTATCTATGCGTAACTGATTCTATGAATCAGTCGCATAGTTAGGACGGCCGGAACACAGAGATACGACGGCGTATCAGGAGATACGCCGTCGTATCTCTTCTGTGAATCTGGCCCATAGCGCCTACAAAATAGGGGATAGAGTTATGATTTTTTTTTTTTTTTACTAGTAATGGCGGCGATCTGCGTTTTTTTTTGTCAGGCCTGCAATATTGCGGCGGACGTATTGGACACTTTTGACACAATTTTGGGACCATTCACATTTATACAGTGACCAGTGCTATAAAAATGCACTAATTACTGTATAAATGTGACTGGCAGTGAAGGAGTCAACACTAGGGGGTGAGGAAGGTTAAATGTGTATCCTGGGTGTGTTCTAACTGTGTGGGGGGAGGGGACTGACTGGGGGAGGTGACCGATGTTGTGTCCCTATGTAAAAGGGACACAGATCGGTCTCCTCTCTCCCTGACAGGACGTGGAGCTCTGTGTTTACACACAGAGCTCCATGTCCCTGCTGTCACCGCCGATCGCGGGTACCTGGCGGACATCGCGGCCGCCAGGCACACGCATCGGCTTCCAAGCGATGCGCCGGGCACAGTATTTCCCCGCTGCGTGCCCCCAGTGGCACGGGGAATGTAAACAACAGGACATCCAAAGACGTCCACCCGGCACTTGAGAGCCGCGCTGTGGACGTCTTTCGTCTATAGCGCGGATCTCAAGTGGTTAAAGGGGTTGTAAAGGTTTGTTTTTTATTTTCTAAATAGGTTCCTTTAAGCTAGTGCATTGTTGGTTCACTTACCTTTTTCCTTTGATTTGCCTTCTAAATGTTTTTTTTTCTTTGTCTGAATTTCTCACATCCTGTTTCTCCTCAGTAAGCTTGCCCCGATCATCCGTTCTGGCTGGGGGTTAGTCAGCCAGAACAGTTTACTAAAGAGAAACAGGAGGTGAGAAATTCAGACAAAGAAAACAAAGAAAAAAAACATTTAGAAGGGAAATCGAAGGAAAAGGCAAGTGAACCTACAATGCACTAGCTTAAAGGAACCTATTTAGAAAATAAAAAACACCAGCTTAAAGTGGTTGTAAAGGAAAAAAAAATTTTCCTTTAAAATAACAAACATGTTATACTTTTCTCCACTGTGCAGTTCGTTTTGCACAGAGTGGCCCCGATCCAACGTCTTCTGGGGTCCCTCGGCGGCCGTCTCTGGTCCTCCCCGCAATTACTGACCACAGTAATGCGAGAGCTCGCATGGTGGTGAGTAATTGCGGGCGCGCTCCCGTGATACAGTGAGCGGCCACAGCAGCTCACTGTATCACTCGGCCCCGCCCCTCGGTGCGCCGCGTCACTGGATGTGATTGACAGCAGCACCAGCCAATGGCTGCGCTGCTCTCAATCCATCCGCTTTAGCCAATCAGTAGCCAGGCTGAGCGGCGAAGAGGATCTCGGGACCGTGTGGGACTTTCGACGTGTCAGGTAAGTAAAACGGGGGCTTGGGGGGGGGGGGGGGCCCGCCAACATCAGATGATTTTTCACCTTAATGCATAGATTTTTCTTTTCATTTACAACTCCTTTAAAGGGGTTGTAAAGTTAATTTCTTTTTCATTTACAACTCTTTTAAAGGGGTTGTAAAGTTATTTTTATTTTTTAAAATAACAAATGTACTTACCTCCACTGTGTAGCTCGTTTTGCACAGAGTGTCCCCGAACCTGGTCTTCTGGGGTCCCTCAGTGGCTGTCTCGACTCCTCCACACAAGAACTCAACACCTTCATGCAAGCAAGCGAGCGAGCATGGTGTTGAGTTCCTGCGGGCGCGCTCCCGTGATACAGCCGAGGGCTATTGCCGCTCACTGTATCACTATCACTCGGCCCCGCCCCCGGCATGCCGCATCATTGGATGTGATTGACAGCAGCGCAAGCCTATGCCTGCGCTGCTTTCAATCCATCCAGTGTAGCCAATCAACAGCCAGGCTCAGAAACGAGGAGGATGACGGGGGCGAGCGTGGGACTTTCGAGGGCTCAGGTAAGTAAAACGGGGGCTCGTGGGGGGGGGGCGTTATTGTCGAATGTTTTTTAAAAACATTTACCTTTACAACCCCTTTAATATAATTTTTTTTAAACAATATGAAAAAAGGAGTGACTGGCTGTTTCGGCACTGATCTGCTTTTTCATTGCCATGTGAATACAGTAACATAGATCTGTTTCTATCTCACTTAACATAAGTCTAGTAGGAATGTGAACAGGTCTTAGTAGCTTAGTAGTCACAAGCTGTGATAGCGTGTTCACTTATCACGGAGGATGTCATTTAGTTCAGCGCTCATTTTGCAGTACAGAATGAAATAAAAGGTAATTAAGAGCACGAAGGTTGCTAGGAGAGCAGACGGTGTGCAGCTGGGAAGGAAATGCTATATTAGGAGACAACCAAATTTGTTAAAATCTGATTAAACAAGCTCTCTACATTGTCATGTGTGTATTCACAATGGATTTTTATTCAGAAGATTTTTTTTTTCATTTGAGAATGTTATATTTGGGATGAGTAGAATAATTTTGATGGAGCTTTGCAGACGTGTACGCTGAGCTGTTTGGTGAAATTTGTATTTAGAGGGTTTTTATTATTATTGTAGCGCACCCCCTAAGGAGCCACAGATGACCTTGAATTCCCCACTCCTGCACAGCCACACACACACCAAACTTTCACAAGCACCCCACAGTCAGAGAATAGTCTGGGACTTTGTTTTTGTTATTTATTATTTTTTTCCAAGATAAAGTTTATTGTCGTAGGTGATAAACTTCAACATACAAGTGATATATATATACAGGAGATACAATGCAATATCTTACATGAAAAAGTCATTTGTTGAGACGGGATAGTACATTCAACTGTGTGAAGGGGTAACTTTGGGTAAAACACTTTGGCCCGGATTCACAAAGCACTTACGCCGACGTATCTCGAGATACGCGGCGTAAGTCTAACTATGCACCGTCGTATCTATGCGCCGTGCCCACATTCCGGGATACGTCTAAAAATAGGCTTCCTACGACCGACGTAACTTGCCTACGCCGTCGTATCGTGGGCGCATGTTTACGCTGGGAGCATTTGCCGCTCCCATTGATTTTCTATGCAAATGAGGGAGATACACCGATTCACGAACGTACTTGCGCACGGCGCATAATATACGCGCTTTGCGTAAGTCGTACGTCCGGCGTAAAGTCATTCCCCATATAGGAGGCGTAGCTCATGCAAAGGTATGGACCAGGGAACAGAGCCGTCGTATTTTACGTTGTTTACGTAGGACGTGAATATGACTAGGCATAGGTTACGTTCACGTCGTAGGCAGTGACTCGACGTATCTTAGGCAGTTGTTTCGACGTGATTCTGAGGATGCGCACTGGGATGCGACCACGGGACGGCGCATGCACCGTTCATTTAAAGTACTTCTATGGCACTTGGCCCATCATTTGCATGGGGTCACGCCTCATTAGCATGGCTCACGCCCACTTCCACCTACGCTGGCTCACGCCGAGGAAACCCAGCGTATCTTTAAGAGCGAGTGCTTTGTGAATCCAGTCCTTGGCTCTGTGCGCTGCGTCGGCGTACCGTATATTAGATGCGCTACGCTCACATAAATATGCGCCGATGTATGTGAATCTGGGCCTTTATGGGTGTAATGCCTTGTACACATGATCACTTTTTCCGACAGGAAAACCGCAGGGTTTTTTTTTAGCAGGAAAACAGCTGAATTTTGTCTTACACACAGTCACTCAAATCTTGGCTGAAATTGCAAACGTCAAGAACGCGATGACGTACAAGTACGATGAGCCAAGATCAATGAAGTTCAATAGGCAGTTCGGCTCTCCTGCTTGATTCTGAGCATGCGTGTTTTTTGAGTGTCGTAATTGCATACATACGAACGCGATTTGCGATAGGAATTTTTCCTGTCACAAAAATTGAGATCCTGCTCTCAATCTTTTCTTGGCAGGAAAACTGACAGAAAAAGTGTGATGGAGCATACACATGGTCGGTTTTCCTGACAAAAACCTCACATCGCACATTTTTTTTCTGTCAGGAAGACTGATCGTGTGTACGAGGCATTAGAGTCTGTACATAAACCGATGGATTAAACTTTATCACACACTATATGAAAAGATATCGTGTTGGAGTAGCTCCTATTGTAGCATTCAGGGTTCACATTCACATTCAGTAGAGAAGTATCCCATGAAGTGCTTCCGTTATAATAGAATATGTTACTGGAAGGTGTTTCATGGAGCGTGATGTGTTTCAGTTTACTTCTCATGAGTGTGTCTTTTATGAGGTGTCCAATGATGGACTTATAGTCTTATCTGTTATCATAGGTGAGTGGCTTGTTAGGGTCTGTGGTTTGTTTTTTCAGGTAGGCTATAGATCTGTGTGATTGTGGTCATCGGACCTTTAGCAATCCCCGCTAGTAATTGAAGCGAGACCTACAGGTTGGGTCTATGATTGTGACTCTCCTGATGGAGGGTGTAGAGTGTCATTCAGGAGGGGGGTTTGGATATGAGTTAAATGCTTTGGAAGTTAGACCTCATTGGAGATGGGGTTGTTCGACTAGAAAGATACCTGGGGGAGGTCTATTACTCATACTGAGGGGGAACGAGATTGATCATTGGTCCTATCTAGGTAATGTTTTTTGTGTAAAACAGAGTAGGATTCAGGGGGGATGTTAAGGAATGAAATCGGTAAGGGTGGATGAGCAGGGGATGTGAGGGGGCATATGGGGATCCTTGTCCTCCTCCTCCACACTAATCATGTGTAACTTCAGAATCTACAAAGTCATTAGTTGGGTGTATTCTGCCGTCATTTGGAAATGTTGCCAGCAAGCCCACGTTTTCCGGTATTTCGTGGATGTATCTTTAGCTCGGTGGACCATGTCCTCCATTTCCACAATTCCGTTTTCTTGCCTAATCCATTCCGCAATTGTCGGTGGGTTGGGTGATTTCCAGTAAACTGGTATACACATTTTTGTGGCGTTTATTAGGTGTAAGGGTAGCGAGCGGTGGTAGGCTTTTTTTGAGATAGAGGAATGGTGTAGAAGTAATTGGATAGTGATTTGGGTCATGTGGCAGTGTGTTTCTTTCCAGAAGTTTGGGATGATAGGACAGTCCCACCATATGTGAAGAAGTGAGCCCTCTTTGGCAGGACATCTCCAGCATTTGGGGGGCGTAATAGGGTAAATTTTGTGTAGTTTGAGGGGGTCTTGTACCATCTGGAGAAAACTTTAAAGCCATTTTCTTGGACCGTTACATTGATTATGTATGTAAGAATATATGTCTTCCCATTCCCATTCCTCTTCTGAGATGTTGATCGAAAGATCTTTCTCTCATTGTATACTTGGATTTTGGGTAGTGTTCAAAAAAAGAGGATGGAATATATGGCTGAGATCAGATGTCGTTGTGGTCCTGTGTTGGAGAAAAGCAATTTGAATGGTGTGTGTTGTCTCGAGAAGTCTGAGCAAAGGAATGGATCGTTAAGAAAGTGACAGAGTTGGATATATGTCCAGAATGGGAATGGTGGTTAGGATGTTTGTGCTGATAAAGTGGATATAGGTAGAAAAGTCTTATTGGTGAAGAAGTCTCCGGCTCTCATATCGCTATGCGGCCATAGATTATGAAGGAAAGTGTCTTCCTAACCTGGTGGAAAATCTAGGTTGAAACGGATGGGAGTGAGGGGACCCAGTGAAGAAGATATTTTAAATCAGTGACAAGTTTTTTTTTAAAAGACATGCAATGTTTTGCTTATTAAAGGGTGTTGTGCATTTCAGAGGAACATGTGTTGAGGCTATCCAAGGAAGTTTCCGGATAGGTATAGGCGAGAATGTGTGTTCAATGTCAATCCATGCCTTAGTACTCGCATGGATGTTTCAGTCTACGACTCTTGTTAATTGGCATGCCCAATGGTATTTGCTATTGTCTGGGAGTCCTAGTCCTTTAAATCTGGGTAGAGTTAGCCTGTCGAAGCTCAGTCTGGGTCATAATTTACCCCATATAAATTCCATACAGGATTTGCGATATGCAGCAAAAAAGGCCTGGGGTAGTTTTATAGGAATTGTCTGTAGAACATAAAGTAATTTCAATAGGATATTCATTTTAATAATGGTGTTATTGAGGGTTAAGTTGGTTGTAAACTCTCTACAACCACTTTATGCTACAGGTAAGCCTATATTAAGGCTTACCTGTAGCTACTGTACTCAGGATATCTCCTAAACCTGAATGGTTTAGGAGATATCCCCTGTCCCCTGCATGTGGTGATGTCATCGGCACATGTGCACTAAGGCAAATTGAAGCAATGACACCTATATGCCGTTGCTTCAGTCCGTGTGCCGCTACCTGCGGCTCCCATGCACATGCCTTTGTCTTGCAGGTTTTTTTTTTTTTATTGGGTTTAATAACTTGGATGGGAATGGGAGGTTATGGGATGCCCATTTGACTTCAACAACTTCAGGGACATCTTCCTATATACAGTCTACATACAGTCTCCTTCATTTTCCTCCTGCACACACAGCTGAATGACTGTGGGATAATCTGCCAGACTCCCAGTAAGATTTTAGGAATGGCCTTTTAGAGGCAGGGACTCAAAGCCCCTTTTTGTGTAGCAAAAATGTACTGAAACAGCTTGTCACTTCTCATCTGTGGCCACTGGTCCCAGCACCACCTTTTCAGGCATTGCCAACTCACCTGGCTGCAGCTGTCCCTTTCACTACCCCTCCAGTACTCCAGACTGACTCTTCACCAGCCCACCTGGCTGACTCTCAGGAAATCTCTCAGGGAAGGACGAAGAGTTAAGCACACCACTGTCTTCAGGGAGACTGGAAATATTTTGCAGTCTCCCCCCTTGTTAGTCCCCAACAGTGCTGATCTACTCAATTTATCCTTTCTTGCTCCTGTGCCTCTTGGAAGGGCTTACTCCCGTGTGTTATGGCAGAATCCTTCCAGCACCCGAGCCCCGGCCCAAGGCAGGACACCCCCCCAAACTAGGGGGCACCCCTGAGGGCCACTGACTGCCTCCTCCATTTTTCACCCGACTACCCTGCTGGCATGGCCCATGTCTATTTATGGAGTCGTCTCAGCCCCCTTGCAGCCAGCCTCTGAGGATTGGTGAGGCTCCATAAATATTCATAGGAGCACCTCCTAACCTCCACCCACTAATTCTAGAAGATTCTCCAACCTTCTAGGCCAGGGGGGGCACCAAAGAGCTGCCATGATGAGTAACCAAGTCCTGAATTCTAGTAAAACCTGACCCAGATTCTATAGCTCAGGCTTAGCCCTGGGCTAAACTGTGTTTTTACTTACTCTAACTTCTAATCTAAACTACACTAACTGCTAGCACATACTAAAAAGTGCTACATTATTGTTATCCACTTCAGTTCCGGAAAATTTTACCCCCCTTCATAACCAGGCTATTTTTTGCTAATTGGCACTTCACTACTTAAACTGTTGATTGGGCAAACATGCAGCGCTGTACCCAAACTAAATTTATATAATTTTTTTTACACTAATGCCGAAATTTCTGACAAGAAAAGTTCGATGTGAGCTTTTGGTTGGAAATTTTGACCGTGTGTTTGCTCCATTGGACAAAAATTTGAGAGCTGGTTCTCAATTTTTCCGACAAGAAAAGTTCTTGTCGGAAATCCCGATCGTCTGTATGCACAAAAATACAGGCATACTTTGAATCAAGCAGAAGAGTCGCACTGCACTGTACGTCACTGCGTTATTGGTGGTCAGAATTTTGTGTGGCCGTGTGTATGCAACACAAGTTTGAGCCAACATTCCGTCGGAAAAAAATCCACGGTTTTCTTGACGGGATTTCCAATCTTGTGTACGCGGCATAATAGAGCTTTTTTGTGGAGGTATTTGATCACCACTGAGTTTTTCTTTTTTCCAATACAAATGAAAAAATACCATAATTTTGGGGAAAAAAATATATTTTTTACTTTCTGCTGTAAAACATATAAAAACGACTACTCTAATTACTTCATACATTTTGGCTAAAATGTATTCTGCTACATGTTTTTGATTAAAAACATTCCCAATAAGCATTAATTGATTGGTTTGCGTGAATGTTATAGTACCTACAAACTATTGTATATACATTGAAATGTTTTCTTTTTTTATTCTACCAATGGCAGCTTATAATGGGACTCTGATAGTGAGGCAGCCAATCTGACACTAACTGACACATAGTGGAGGGGACTGACTAATTGTCACTGACATCACCAGTGACATTAATACAGTGAACAGTGCTAATATTGTACACTGTCACTGTACTAATGAAAATGTCTGGGAAGGGGGTAACGTGTAGGGTGATCAAGGGGTCAAATGTGTAATGTGTATAAAGTGTGCTGCTTTTACTAGTTGTTCTCTAAGTTTATCATCCATGCTTTGCAGGGATGAGAAACACAGAGATAATTCCCTATGTACAGAGCTCTGTGTTGAATGTCAACACAGAGCATTCAGCTATGAATGCCCACAGCCGACCCGCATGTCCCGGCCGTGAATCATAGGCCTGGGACTTGCTGACAGGCTCCCACTGAGTACAATCACAGCGTGAACCGGCCGCAGGCCTGCATGCACGCGCCCTAAACCTGAAAGTAGAGAGCGACGTACGAAGTACATTACTACAGCGGTCATTTATCTGCAGTGCAATGCGGGTGGGAGCCCACTAAGTGGTTTCAATACAGGATTTATATGCAAAACACTTTACAACATTTAACCGGTTCCTGACTGGCTAACACAGATATACTGCGGCAGAATGGCTCTCCTGGGTGAAATTCCATACTTATACGGCTTTGCCCAGGAGAGTCACCAGAGGGTGTGCGAGTGGCGTGGAAGACACGCGCGTGAGCCCGCTGAACAGTGGGGGACCCGCTACTTGTGGCCGGCTGCGTGATTGCTGCTGGCCATGCGGGATTGCGTGCACAAGAGCCAGCATGGGGATTTGTATGTGTAAACACACAAATCCCTGTGCTGTCAGAGGAGAGGCGACAGATCGGGTGTCTCTACAAAAGTATAAACAACGATTTGTCAACTCTCCTAGTAAGTTTCCTCCCCCATACAGTTAGAACACAGTGAGGGAATACACATTTAACCCCTTGATTGCCCCCTAGTGTTAACCCCTTCCCTGCCAGTGACATTTATACAGTAATCAGTTCATATTTACAGCACTGATCGCTCTATGAATGTCAATGGTCCCAAAAATGTGTCAAAAGTGTCCGATCTGTCCGCCGCAATGTAGCAATACCGCTAAAAATCGCAGAACACCGCCATTACTAGTAAAATGATAATAATAAAAACGCCATAAAACTTTCCCATAGTTTGTAGACGCTATAACTTTTGCACAAACCAATCAATATATGCTTATAGTGATTTTTTTTTTACCAAAAATATATAGAAGAATACATACATACATACATACAATTTTTTTTATTTTTTATTTGGGAGATATTTATTATAGCATATAGAAATATCCGAATTAAAGGAGTTGTAAATAAAAAAATGTTTTACGCTGAAATGACTGTTTACAGGGTATAGAGACATAATAGTTAACTGATTCCTTTTAAAGAGGATTAAAAATAGATAAAGATCAAGCATATAATGTACCTGTAATTTCTAGTTTCGTTTTTGCATGTTGTTTCTTGCCTCTCTGCTGTACAGAGCCACAGAGCCAATACAGGGCAGTGATGGTTTGGAAAACGAAACTGATTGGTGCTGTGGGGTTTTAGACACACAGTAATCACACCTCCTTGATTAGTGACCACAGAGAGAAAGCTCCCAGTACTGTGGTTATCAGGAAACAGACAACCAGGAAGTGTGGAGATCAGAGAAGAATTACAGCAACTTGAGAGCAAAAACGAACAATGAGGACATGAAAACAGCACTGCATTAAGGTAAAGGAAGCTATTAAGATAAAAAAAAAAAATCTTTTACAAACCCTTTAACGACAACTGTTTAACAAACTGTGGTTTAAGGGAGTATGGAGAGGCATTTTGTTGTGAATGAAACCCTTTTAAATATAGCTAAACCAGTATCTGGCTTTTCAGCCAGGAGAGTGCATTAGAGACAGGCATCTGAAGACTGAATTGATAACACTTTCAGCCCAAATGGTTCACAAGGGTGAATAAAATGAAGTTATGATCAAAGGTTATCTATATTTCTCGTTTCCTGTTTCCATTTCCTGCTCAATGAAAGTACAGTAGAGGCGCAGCAATTTGTTTTAGATAAAAAGGTGCATAACTAATATAAATTCTTTATTAGACTGCACAGCATCTGATATTGATGGAAGGAAAAGTACTTTTGGATTTAAAGTCTTTCAGACGTTCAGGGGATAAAAGTGCTGATGTGTCAAGAATAATATAGAATGTTTTCTGAAAACTTTTTTTTGTTAAAAACTTTTTTGTCTAACAGCGAAGGAATATCTCTATGGAGGCTAATATGTAAATTAGCACATTTCCTAACGCACACACCAGCTTTAAGAAAACCCTGTATTTTATTTTATGCTGAACTACAGAAACACAGAGAAGGAGACATATATATGTGTGTGTGGGATTCGCTAATAGAGTGAGAGCGGGTGTCAGAGCTTAATGCGCATTCTTTGGATCCCTCCCATTTATCTGCAAATTACGTCAACTAGGAAGATGTAGGAGCGCTGTGCGTTTCTGTCACACGCACACAAATATATATGCAGGGCTGCCATCACAATTGTACAGGCATTACACCTGTAAGGGGCCCGAATGTTCCCAGGGGCCCGGTCACCCCCCGTTCTCAGCTACTGACTACGAGGAGAGAAAACACTTTCATTTCGGCAGTTCCCCAGCTCTCATGTTGCGACTGGAGAAAGGAGAGAAAACACTTTGATTTTCAGCAGCCCCCACCCCCCCCCCCCCCGGTTCTCAATTTGCGGCAGGAGGAGGAAGAGGTGAGATGACACTGTCATATTTGGCAGCACCCCCCCTCCCCTGTTCTCAATTCGCGACCAGGAGGAGGAAGAGGTGAGCTGACACTGTCATTTTCGGCAAGGGGGGGGTGCGCCAGAGGGCTCATGCCTGAAGCTGTGTATGGGCCCCAAAATGTCTGATGGCTGCCCTGTATATATATATATATATATATATATATATAGATATAGATATATATATATATATATATATATATATATATATACTGTGCATTTAGTGTAGACTAGATATTCAGTGTAGACCTTATATTCAGTCAGTGCAGGCAATGTAGTATACATAACACAGTGTATTAAAGTGGTTAAGGGGAACCCTGCTCCAAAAATTTTAAAAATAAAATGATGTGGGAGCCCCCCCCCCCTAAAACCATACCAGTCACTTCAGGTCTGGTATGGATTTTAGGGGAACCCTTTGCCAAAAAAAATGGCATTGGGGTCCTCCCCAAGATCCATACCAGACCATTATCCTAGCATGCAAACTGGCTGGTCAGGATAGGGGGGATGAGCGAGCGACCCCCCTTCTGAACCGTACCCCAAAGCACCCTCCCCATGCTGAGGGCATGTGGCCTGGTACGGTTATTGAGGGGGGCGCTCGTTCATTTCCCCCTCTATCCTGACTTGCCAGGTTGCATGCTCGGATAAGGGTCTGGTAGGGATTTTGAGGGGGACCCCACACCATTCTTTTTTTACATTTTGGCACAAGGTTCCCCTTAAAAGCCACACTAGACCTGAAGGGCCTGGTATGAATTTTGGGGGGGAACCCCACGCCATTTTTTTATTTTGGTGTGGCGTTTCCCTTAATAGCTATACCAGACCCAAAAGGCCTGGTATGGACTGGGGGGGAGGGGCACGTTAGCTATGATTAAGCACTAAGTTGTGAAACGCCTCAGCTTGTACCCGGTTTGCTGTGGCATGTATTTTGTGATTTTATTTTTACAATAAGATTTATTTTTTGAAGTGCGACTGTCCAAACATTCCCCTTCATTTTTGCATCACCACATGCATTGCCAGCACCCGTGGCTTTGGATTTGGTGAAGTGGTTTATCAGTTACACCTTCTACCTTGAGCAGTGACTTTCTTTGTCTGGGGATAATGCATAGTTTTTAAAACTTTTTCTGACTTGATACATGTCCCCTAGGGCAGTTCCTGGGTCCCCATACACTTTTTAAGGCAATAACTTGCATATAAGCTTTTAAAATTAGCATTTTTGATTTTTCATTATCGTGTCCCATAGACTTTAACAGTGTCTGCGTGTTCGAACAAATGTTTTGCCTGTTCACATGTTTTGGTGCGAACCGAACCGGGCTGTGTTCGTACGGTTGCCGCCTCATCCCTTTAAACCCAAATACATATAAATTACACCAGTTTTAGGGGTTAATTTATTGCAGGTAAGGCACCAAGTGAGTTTAATTACCACCTTAGGCCCCTTTCAGACGTGCGGACCGTATGTCTGCATTTTCATCCATCCATTGCGGATGAAAACGGGACATACATTGGTCCCTAGGTGATTGTGGGTGTCAGCGGATGACCATCCGCTGACACCCGTAATCACCCGCCTCCGTAAAGATCAGATTTTTCGAGCAGAAGAAAATCCTATTTTTCTTCCGTCTGGCGGATCGGATCGGGTGAACACGGACATACGGTCCGTGTTCATCCGATCCCCCCATAGGGGAGAGCGGAGGAAAGACAGGGCGGTCCCTGCACAGTGTGCGAGGACCGCCCTGTCAGCCGACGGCTCAGCAGGGATTTTACGGAGGACCCCCGCTGAGCTTGACAGACACACGGAGGCGGAACATTACTGATCCGCCCCGTGTGAAAGAGCCCTTAGTCAGCCACAGAGCCTGTGTAATTAATATGTGTTCAGTTTTAAAGGGGTGGCAACCCTAGGTGTTCGGCTCATCCCTAGCTGAGACCAGGTCAAATGTAGGTACCTACACAGCTTGCATTCAAAATTGATTTCCTGGTGCATAAGGCTCCATGCACACTAAAGCTGATAAAAGCTATAAAAAAATGCCAGTAGCTTTGCAGAGAGCCTTTCAACGTTTTTTAGCGTTTTTGCAATAGCTTTAATCAGCGTTTTTGAGTGTAGCTTTTTTCTTTTTTTTTTCAATGGATAAGAAAACACAAAAAAACGCTGGCGCCAGCGTTTTTGAGCGTTTTGCGTTCTTTTTGCGTTTTGCCCGACGAAAAACGGCACTTTGAACGCAAATTTTGGGCGTTCAGAAAAAAGCCAATAAACTCCAAAGCTCATTGGGGCAGATTCAGGTAGGGCTGCGCACTGTTACGGAGGCGCAGCGTACCGTTTTAACGCTACGCCTCCGTAAATTACTTGCGCTACGCTTCATTCACGAAGCAGTAGCTCCGTAATTTGCGCGGGCGCTCCGTAAAACTGCCTGGCGTAAGCGTGCGTAATTGAAATGATCCCGTAAGGGGCGTGGATCATTTAAATTAGGCGCGTTCACGCGCCGAATGTAGTGCGCATGCTCCGTCGGGAAACTTTCCCGACGTGCATTGCGGTAAATGACGTCGCAAGGACGTCATTTGCTTCAACGTGAACGTAAATGGCGTCCAGCGCCATTCACGATTCACTTACGCAAACAAAGTAATTTTTAAAAATCGCGACGCGGGAACGACGGGTATGCTTAGCATTGGCTGCCCCTGCTAATAGCATGAGCAGCCTTACGCAGAAACCAACGAACGCAAACGACGTAAAATGCGAACGCAGGGCGCGCGTACGGTTGTGAATCGGCGTGAGTATGCAATTTGCATACTCTACGCTGGCCACTACGGGAACGCCACCTAGCGGCCATCGTAAGAATGCAGCCTACGATACGACGGCATAAGAGCCTTATGCCAGTCATATCTTAGGCTGCAGTCGGCGTATCGAGCTTTCTGAATACAGAAAAGTCGATACGCCGGCGCAACTAAGCAATTGCGCTGCGTATCTATGGATACGCAGACGCAATTGCTTACTGAATCTACCCCCCTAACACTAAAAAACGCCCAGGTGTGCATGGGCACATAGGCTAACATAGAGTTCAGTTTATGGGCTTTAAAAAAAAAAAGCCAAAACGCCAATAAACTGCAGTTTATCAGCTTCAGTGTGCATGGAGCCTTAATAAATACAGAGGTGTATTAATGTGTGTCTTTTATATCTGCCTAGAGCTTTTTTTTTCCCACTCATGTTATTTACTTAGATTGATTATTTAAAAGGCAAGCCATCACTATTTGATCATTTTCATGGTCATGTCACGTAGGTGAAGTCTCAACAAAAGGTTACATTTGCAGAACAGTCCTCGTCAAATGATTGATTCACCAGCAGCAGATCCACCAATAAATAATATTCAGATCTATGCAGAATGCCGCCATCTGAATGGCATATTCACAGCAATAAAAAAATGAAAACTAGGCACGACTTGAGTTCCTACGCAAGATCAGAAGTCATCCAACTATCCTACAAAATGCACTTAAAATATAAATATAGGCTTCAGATTAACTTAAACAAGTCCTCCCATGTCCCATTTTATGCTCATGTTAATAAAAAGAAAAGTATCATGCTTTAAGACGACCGTCTCATTTTCATGGGTTGCATGTTAATTTTGAAAGGCTGGACAGGTTTTGAAGAACAGGTAACACACCATGATCTAATTTGTGACTTGCTCTGTCAGTGTGACAGTTAACTGCCTTAAAGTGGCTAAATTATGCAACTTTCAACATATGTACTGTATTCAGTCTTTTTATAGCCCTTTTTTCCCCCCCTTCTTGAAATTACAATTGCAAAGTGACAGAGTGGAATAGCTCTGTGTTGTAGACCACATGAATCTAGTTAGCATTTAGCCTGATTTGCATAACAACAAGGAGTAGGCAGTATATCAAACTTGCAGGAAAAGTCAGTTCATTATTTATTGGGAAAAATAATGTTATCAAGAGGGAGCCATTTATAACTAATAAATCAAACCCTGGGAGTTATAACCCTGGTGCATTTTGTTCTTGTTTCATTATATAGTGCTGTCCACTTGTACATAATTATCAGCTGTGCTGCTCAGTTTTTTACTTTGCCTCCCGAAGGCGGATTTCTTTTTTTTTTTTTACAAAAATACTTTTCATACAAGTTAATTGCTTTGGTGTTGTTTAATGGTTATAATAATACATTTTTATTAAAGGGCATGAATTGTAGACCATTCCATTTCACCGGTTTATTTTGGGTTCGGAGGTATGTATTTTAGTAAGGGAACTAAAATTGCCTGTCAAATCACAACCATTAAACATATTGTTAAGCTTATATCTAACAGTATAAGTTGTATTGTGCTTTTTTTTATCAGAAAACAGGTGCAGGAACTCAACCACAACCCCCCAAAGCCGCCATCCCCCCAGGGAAGCGCTATGTGCAGAGTTCCGGGGTGCGCTTGGTACAGAGTTTAGGGATGCACTACATGCAGCATTTGGGGGTGTGCTATGTACAGTTCAGGGGTTGCGCTGCATACAGAGTGCAGAGTTTAAGGGTGCACTACACACAGAGCGCAGAGTTCAGCCTTCCTCCACAGCTGCTTATCTCTGCATCTCCCATCCACATCTTACTTTCACACCTCTTCAGCACTGACCTCTGCATGCAACTTCTCCTCCATTTCACTCATTCCCTCCCTTTAAAAGCTCCACCATCTTCCACATATCTTACTTTTGTTGCTGTACTAAGCTAAAGCACCCAGCCGGCTCTAGTACCTCCCCACACAATGTAGGTGACTTCTCCTCTCTTACTTGCAGGGAGTTCATCTAGTATAGTGGATGTGTCGGCATCTACAATGCACTCTGGACACCTGCATCTCCTTTGTTCCCATATTGCACTCATTGGGAGCTGCTCAAGAGATTCATGAGAGCCATTGGGAGACAAGCTATCACTGGTAAACACCGAAGCTGGACTTCTGTGTTTACCAGCGATAGTGGTGAGCAGGGAACAGAGGGCCTGAACCAGAGGTGATGGAACTGAGTTCCACCAAGTTCCAGCTGAAAAAAGCCCTGGCTAAAAGTATTCTAAAATTTCACTGCAATTTGTTTTTTTTTAGAGTTGAATAAAGTGGTGGTGGTGTTGGGGGGGGGGGGGGTTAGGACCACTGTCAGATTTTTATGGCTGTTATTGTCACCATTACAGAGATTCAGGCTCTTCAATTTTCCATAGCCACCAGAAATAAGAGTGAGGGTAAAGCCAATATTTTGAGTTCTCATCAGAACAGTTATGGCTCATTTACATTTGTATTAGCCCTCTGAAGGGCAAATCGTAGTGGAGGCGTTTTGTAGACATGTGCATTCGTTTTCGTTAGAATGCATTTTCATCCGAAAATCTGTTTTTTTCGTTATCGTTTTAACAAACGATAACGAAAGTGCAAGAAACGAAAACCGAAAGATCCAACATAAAAAATGCTTTATTTTCGTTTTCGTTGCGGTAAAAATTCGATATAGAGAGATTCGACATTATAGGGAAAAGATTCGACATCATAGAGAAAAGATCCGACATTATAGAGAAAAGATTTCGATTTATGAGAAAATAGATTTGACATTATAGAGAATAGATTAGACATTATTACTAATCATACAACATTAGAATTCTTGTAGGCGGAATATTCGAACGGAAATGTACGATTCGATGTAAAGATTCGACGTTCCGACAGAAACCAAAAATATTCGACGTTCCGTCGAATATTCTTTTGACCATTCGACAGAAACCAAGTAAAAGAAAAACTAAATAAATCAAAACGATTTTCGGGAGTAACTAAATAAATTTATTTTCCAAACGAAAACGAAAAAACGAAACGAAATATTCCAGTCTGTACATGTCTAGCGTTTTGACACATATAGAGAGAACAGCGCTACAACCATTACTGGGATATTTCAGAAGTTCCACAGCTCAAAATCCAGTGCTCAGGCTAAACGATCTCTGGGAACCTTACACAATATGATACCTTGCAAAGTAGAATACAACCATAAATAACCAACACGCTTCAGCCGTTCAGCCCTGAATGACTGAAACGCGTTGGTTTATGGCTGTATTCTACTTTGTTAAAAAAACAGGACAACTGCTAGCTGATATTTACCGATGTGCCAGCTTCCTTTAGAGCAGAGATCTTCAAACTATGGCCCTCTAGCTGTTGTGGCATTTTAAAACTCTGACATTCACAGACATGACTAGGCATGATGGGAATTGTAGTTCCTGAACAACTGGAGGGCCATAGTTTGAAGACCCCTGGTTTAGAGGTTCTGACACATAAAATCCTGCACCACCATACCACCACCTGCATGCTTTTCTTGCAGCTCTGGAGTGGTTGCAGCATGGCACTGTCACATACCTTGAGCCTGATGTGCAGAGGGAGGCCTCTCATACAGCCCTGGCTATGGGACCACTGAAGTTGCGACAGTGGCCGCTAGAGTGCATCGAGGTATATGTGTCTGTAAGATGTTCCATCAGCCACGGCAGAGGGTAGCAGATGCTTCACCAGATACAGGTCAGATCCCTGGAACAGCAGATGGCAGCAGAAATGGTGGACCCGGGACTGGGCAGACAACAGGCTGTAGGTGCTTGACAGGCAGCTGGCAGGTAGCAGGTGTGGAAGAGCTTGGAGCACTTAGCAGGTGAAGGACCAGCAGGGATCAGGTAGCATGCAGAGCAGGACAGGTGGATAATTGGGTGCAAGGTCAGACGAGCCAGGACAGCAACAAATGGCCAGATACAGGCATGAATGGCAGGCAGAGAATGGTCAGGATACAAGCAGAGGTCAGCAACATTGGATGAGCAGGAGGCAGAGCAAATACAGAGACAGGACAAGGTCAGTGCAGATAGTGTTTAAGCAAGGTCAGGGAAAGCAGGGTCAGTGACAGAAGTTAAACACAGAAACAGGTGCAGAGTCACAGGTAATAGCTGTAGATCAGACATAAGTTCAGTAGTGCAGCTGCTGCACTTATATAGGCCGCTAGTGCCAAAATGATCCAATGTGCGCACACACGCCTGTGCATTGCAAGATGGGCACCCGCAGGGCCAGGGCTGTGCATTTGTGTGCTCCTCGGAGCATAACATTCACTTTAGCTGGTACTTCTCTGAGAGGCACCATCCATTTGAACAGGGGATTTAATTCTTGCAAAGGGTCACGCCTTAAGGGAAGGCAGAAAAAATGGCTCAAATGCATGTTTTACCACCCCCAAAGGCAAGTGTAAATAAACCCCTATAGAAGATAAATCAAAAGCAGACACCTGTTACCATGAAACTGATAGCCAACTGGCCATACACTATTCAAAGATATCATCCAATTTGAACAAAATTATTGCATTGGCAAGCAATTTAATTGATTTAGTCTCAACTTAGATTATATTCCATCAGCCATAAGGTTAGGTTCACATCTGTGTGGTTTTGCCAGCCATGTTTTCATTCATTCATTCAAATAGGCTGCTGTACCTGCGTTTCATGCAGGAAAAGGGCTGCACCCTTTTTAAAATGCAGCCAGATGGAAATTGCATTGTACTTCTGCACCATACGGTTTTCTGAACCCAAAAATACACTGCAGTTTCAGATGCATGGGGTGGCATTAAGAATGAAGTGCAGCCCCGCGCATTTGCAGACGAGCAGCACAGTTTGGCTGTGGGTGGTCACCTTTGCGTGAACAGGTGAGTTTTTCCCACTGTCCGGCAGCAACAACCACCTGCACAAGTGTGAACCAAAGCCGAATATGAAATCTCCAATTGTTTTTCATCTATTAGTAGCCATGCAATGCTTTGGTCATTAATTTGATCGTATTTCAGTCGATCAGTAATACAGTTGAAATCCAATTCCCTAGGTATGGCATTTGATTAAATGGGTTGAACACAATAGATTGATTATTCCTATTGGGAGAGATCAATCAGAAAATAAACTGATCATTTATCAAAGAGTGTATGGCCACTATAGGAGGTGATTTCCCTCACATTGGAAACATAACCCCTCACTTCCTGTTGGGTCTACAGGATAGGAAGTGAAGGGAAATATTTTTACTTTATCCAAAATGAAAAAATAAATACCGTATATACTCGAGTATAAGCTGACCCGAATATAAGCCGAGGCACCTAATTTTACCACAAAACAATGAGAAAACGTATGGACTTGAGTATAAGCCTAGGGTGTCCATCTGCATGCCTCACTGTGCCTCATTTTGCCTCACTGTGTCCATGTGCATGCCTCACTGTGCCCATGCCTCACTGTGCCCATACCTCACTGTGCCCATGCCTCACTGTGCCCATGCCTCACTGTGCCTATGCCTCACTGTGTCCATGACTAGACTTACGTTTAACATGGGAGTATATAGAAGGGGTGCCCGGCTTTGAAAAATCGGTGCTCCCCGGGTGTAGGTCCCCCAGACAGCAAACTTTGCACACTTATAGAGGAGAACTGGGGCTACATGTGCACCAGGTTTCGGGTCCAGGGGACCTATGGCCGGCCAGTACCAGGTCCCCAAATTTACCAGAGAAATTACTGTTTAACATGGGAGTCTATTGAAGGGGTGCCCGACTTTGAAAAATCGGTGATCCCCGGCCGTAGGTCCCCCGGATGAACAAAATTTTCACACTTGCCGGTACCGGGTCCCCAAAGTCCGGGAGATCAGGCGCAAAAAGGTGACTCGAGTATAAGCCAAGGGGGGGCATTTTCAGCACAAAAAAATGTGCTGAAAAACTTTGCTTATGCCGCGTACACACAACCGTTTTTCATGACGTGAAAAATTGCATTTTTTTTAATGTCATTAAAAACTATCGTGTGTGGGCTCCAGAGCATTTTTCGCAACGTGAAAAATGGGCATTAAAAATTTAGAACATTCTCTAAATTTTCGCGTTGTTTTTCACGTCATGAAAAATGATCGTGCGTAGGCTTTAACGGCGGTAAAAAAACATGCATGCTCAAAAGCAAGTTATGAGACGTTTGGTAAAACTAGCGTTTGCAATGGAGATAGCACATTCGTCACGCAGAGCACCCAAAACGTTCAATTCTGGCTAATTAAAGCACCTGATAGCTTTAGAACACAATAAGGGAGAAGAGGATGCTGCACACCGAGGACAGCCATATACATGGATGAATGAAAAACAGCTTAAGCCTGTTTCCTCCCAGGCCACGGCCAACTGACACATTTCACCCTGCCCACAGGGTTTAATTGTAGGGGTCCACATGAAGGTCTCTATAATTTAGCCCCAATTGGAGGGTAAAATACACTATGCCATGCCTTCATGAGCTTATGTGGCAAGGTATATTGATTCTCTTATCTTCATTTTTTCATCTTCCTTCTCTCTTCGTTTTTTCTTCTTTTTTCTATTTTCTTCTCCCTTTATTGGGTTTGTCTATGGGGAGTAGTGGATCCCCAGAAACTACCACTACAAATCTCTACATTTATCTTATTTTAGATCATTCTTTATGCATCCAAACTCCTGATGAGTGGCAGGTGACCACGAAACGCGTAGAGTGCACATCCTCAGATGATCTACACAAGTCCATATTATTATCTATTTATTTTTGCACACATTGATCATGTAGTTCATGTATTTATTATTATTTGATGTATTTATTACTATGTTTGTATTTCATTAATTATGTTTCCCTAACTAATCATGTGTTTTTAAATTAATGATGATTATGAATTGCTATTTTGCGATTACATTTCTGTATTATAAATGTAACATGGTTACTGGTTTATTTATACTGTATCATGCTAATCTATAGGGAACTTTGACATCCAAGTCATTTAATTTATTCAATTTATTATACCTTTATACCTCATCTAAAGTCCCGACTCCACTACCCTTTTGTTTTTGCATTATATATTTAGGGATGGAGGTATTCTGGTATGCTTTTAGGCTGGGATGGGTCTCACTCTCTTTTCCCAGGCCCACATATATAGTACGTTAAACGTCTTACTGCAACGGGTATTTAATCCTACACAGAGCGTTAACACAATCTGCAGGGCTTTTAAGAAAATGTACATTTCTTAACCTGCCTGGCGGTATTCCCGAGCGTGACTCGGGTGGGTTTTTTAGGCTGCGATCGGTATCCCCGAGTCACGCTCGGGGTAGATATGCAGAGCCTGCAGCGTGTGCTGGCTTACCTTGTCCTGGATCCAGCGATGCCACCGCGCTGTGTGAGCGAGCGGGACCTCGCTCGATTCACACAGCGTCTTCCTGTGCCGCCGATCTCCGTTCCCTGCGACGTTACGACGCACGGGGGCGGAGATCGGTGCCAAATTCAAAAACGTAAACAAACACATTACATACAGTATACTGTAATCTTATAGATTACAGTACTGTATGTAAAAAAAAACACACCCCCTTGTCCCTAGTGGTCTGCCCAGTGCCCTACATCTACATCTTCTTTTATATAATAAAAACGGTTCTTTCTCCCTGCAAACTGTAGATTGTCCATAGCAACCAAAAGTGTCCCTTTATGTCAAAAATGGTTTTAGATCAGCTAGAAAACAGCGATAATAAATTATAATCACTTGCAGAATTATGCGATAGCGATTTGTGGGGAAATTCGTCATAAAAAAATAATAATAATGACAGCGACAATTTTGCAACTGAGAACATTTCAGTGATTTTGATTTGATTACATTATTGAATAATTTTTATTAGAATTATATTATTTTTTGTTATAATTATTTATAATTATTTATTATATTATAATTTATAATTTTGTTTTTAAAAAAATGTCATACCCTGGATGCCTATTAGATTCTTGTTTGGTCAGATTTAAGTGAGTTATTCCTAAGAATTACAGGCCTACAGTATTAAATGCCAAATTTCCTTGCAAATAATTGTACCGCTTTTGGTACGTAATTCCAGACAGAATCATACCGCCAGGGAGGTTAAATTGAAGTTAAGTATATGTTTTTATACTAAATGTAGATCCTCAAAAAATTCTAATTTCTAGAAAAAGGTAGTATACCCTCTCTTAATCTTCAGAACAGTGGCTGATTGGAATCTGAAGGAAATTTGCTTCTTGGCAGTCATTTTGAAACATTTCACCAAATTCAAGTACAAGGCTTAGGCCCGACAAAATAGAAGTAGGTGGAAGTCCTGACAAGAATACAGTAATTGCAATACATAACATTGACCTTTTAATATGTTCAATCAAGGCTTGAGTTCCTCAGATATGCAATGCCTTTTCTTTGTAAAATAGATTTATTTTTGATAGAAGAAATGATTTCAGAATATCTGACACACAAAAGGATGACAAACTTGTAAAAGATAAAACGATTCCTCTGGTGGTACTGCTATGACCTTCTGACAAGGTTCACTCTAGTATACATTTTTAATAATGTTCTCACCTCTGGAAAGAATGAGCCGGTAGTTTTAACCACTTCTCTGTACACCCAGATATGGCTGGGAAAGATTTGCCTTATACTATATACTATATATCCTTTTTATATTGAGTAAGCAATTCATTTCATAACCTCTAGAGATTGTAGAATTACAACCAGGCTGAAAACTGACCAACTTCAGCCCTGGAAGATTTAACCCTCTGTAACGGTCACCACCGTTTACGATATTCCCATTCCATCGCCCCTACGACAGCTTATCTGACACTCCACAATCTAGCAGACATCAGACACGATCCAACTCATTTCCCAGAATGACGAAACAAGCTCAGTTTTTTAAGTCAAAATGTATGAACACTTTTAATGGTAACTTAGCTTTCTTATATACAGTTTTAGAAACCAAGTGACCAATGAATCAACTCCACCCACAAGGCACTTTAATACACACTCTTAGACAATGAAATTCAGTTGCGTTAATTATCCCCAGACGTCCGGACTCCGATACTAAGTGATTCACCTGCATAATACACATTTCTATGTGAGACGTTTTGGCACCGAATTAACATAATCTAATTACGACAGCTGAGAAGTCAGACGTTATGACTTTCACCTGCTATTTCTATCACATAGTATCATCAATAGACTTTTCACACAAACACATTCCTTTACTAAACATAATTGACATGCTAATTCCCTACCCCTGAAAGGAGACATCTGACCTTTAGACTGCTCACTCACAACACATATCTATCATCAATAGCATCTTCACACAAACAGTGTTATTAGCATACATAATGAAAGGTCTTGGAGCAGACGTACTTAGTTAGCATCTCAACAGCCTAGGTTAAGCATTGAAGTAGACACTCTTATTGACCGGTTGGGGGTCAGCATGAAATCAAACTGTAATATGTCCAGATCTCCTGCAATACATGAATTATCAGTAATGTCCCATCTCATGTAATTTATAATTAATATTTCTCAGTCACCCTATGCCCAAAAGGGGCACAGGATGACCCTAGACTCAAGAGTTATTAGTGACGCTGGCACAGGAGTACCCCTCATCCTTCAAAAGTCTCTGGGTGTCATGGGTCATTCTGTTACACCCCCTTCCTGACCAGGCCATTTTTTGCGATACGGCACTGCTTTATTTTAACTGACAATTGCGCGGTCGTGCGACGCTGTACCAAAATAAAATGGATGTCCTTTTTTCCCAAAAATAGAGGTTTCTTTTGGTGGTATTTGATCACCTCTGCGGTTTTAATTTTTTTACTGTATAAACAAAAAAAGAGTGACAATTTTTATAAAAATATATATTTTTTACTTCCTGCTATAAAACAGATCCAATAAAAAAAAATAAAAAAATCTAATTTCTTCATCAGTTCAGGCCAATTTGTGTTTTGCTACATATTTTTGGTAAAATACCAATAAGTGTATATTGATTGGTTTGCACAATAGTTATATAGCCAGATTCAGAGAGAGTGACGCCGGCGTATCAGTAGATACGCCAACGTAACTCGGAATCTGCGCCGTCGTAAGTTTAAGTGTATGCTCAAACTGAGATACACTTAAACCTATTTAAGATACGACAGCCTGCGCTGTCGTATCTTAGCTAGGTTTGCAATTTTTCCGCTGGCTGCTAGGTGGCGCTTCCGTTGAGTTCGGCGTAGAATATGTAAATGCCTAGATACGCCAATTCACGAACGTAGTGCGCCCGTCTCAGTAAAGATACGCCGTTTACATAAGGCGTTTTCCGGCGTAAAGTTAGTCGAACAAATAGCTGGCCTAGTCAATGTTAAGTATGGCCGTTGTTCCCACGTCGAAATTTGAACATTTTACGTTGTTTGCGTAAGTCGTCCGTGAATGGGGCTGGACGTAATTTACTTTCACGTCGAAACCAATATGTCCTTGCGGCGTACTTTGAAGCAATGCACACTGGAATATGTACACGGACGGCGCATGCGCCGTTCGTAAAAAACGTCAATCACGTCGGGTCACCAAACATTAACATAAAACACGCCCCCCATCCTCATTTGAATTAAGAGCGCTTACGCTGGCCCCATTTACGCTACGCCGCTGTAAGTTAGGAGGCAAGTGCTTTGTGAATACAGTACTTGCCTCTCTGACTTAAGGCGTAAATACGCTACGCCCTACCTGAATCTAGCTAATAGCGTCTACAACTAATGTTCTTAATCTTTGTATATTAATAAACTTCATGCATTTACGATACACTGTATACATTAGTTCGCCCATAAAATCCCACTGACCGTGGGGTACTTTTTCCTTTTTTAGTTTTCTATACAAAACAAATTTTGGGATGCTGGCAACGTCAAACTGAGATATTCTTTCATTCTCTATGATGGTTCTCCCCCTATATTCGGATAGATTGATGGACTTTTTATTTTTTTTATTGTTTTTACTAGTAATGGCGGCGATCAGTGACTTTTAGCAGGACTGCGACATTGCGGCAGACAAATCTGACACTAAATTACACTTTTTGGGGACCAGTGACACCAATACAGTGATCGGTGCTAAACAAAATGCACTATCATTGTATAAATGACACTGGCAGGGAAGGGGTTAACACCAGGGGCAATCGAAGGATTAACTGTGTTCCCTGGGAGTGCTTTCTTACTATGTGGGGGAAGAACTGACTCAAGGAAGAGACACATCTGTGTTTCTGATTAGCAGGAATCACTTTCTTCCTGTCTGACAGAACGACGGTCTGGCTTGTTTACATATGAAGACTGCTGTTCTGCCTTTTCAGTGAATGATAATGGGTGGCCAGCGACCATCGTGGCTGCTGATCCTGCTGATTGGCTCCCAATCACAACGGGAACGCGGCTCTGGTGGTATGCGCGCGCCCCAGAACGAATGGAAGAAATCATGTACAGGTACGTGATTTTGCACATAAAGGCCACCCTGCTGCAGTATATGTACATGGAGCGGTCCTTAAGTGGTTAATCAAACATAAATTCTGAAAGCTTGGGGTTAATTTACTAAAGGTAAAGTTGTAGTTGCTCTAGAGCCTAGTAAATGAGCAGAAACTCTGCTGACTTCCATCATCCAATCATGTACAATGAAAAATGCTGTGGTTTTTTTTTTCCTTACATGTGATTGGGTACTCTTTGCAAAGTGAAGCCTTACCTAATTTACTATATTAAACTATTAATTATTTATTGCTGTAATGCAGTACAGTTAGGCCTCGTACATACGATAGGATCGCCAGAGGACAACGGTCTGAAGGACCGTTTTCATCAGTCCAAACCGATCATGTGTAGGCCCCATAGGTTATTTAACCTTCGGTCAAAAAAATGAGAACTTGCTTTAAAATTGACCCGATGGACGTCTAACCGATGGGTCAAAACCGATCGTTAGTATGCAAAAGCATTGGTTAAAAACCCGCGCATGCTCAGAATTAAGTCGACGCATGCTTGGAAGCATTGAACTTCGTTTTTTTCAGCATGTCGTTGTGTTTTACGTCACCGCGTTCTGACACGATCGTTTTTTTTACTGATGGTGTGTACGCACGACGGACCATCAGTCAGCTTCATCGGTTGACCGTTCTCATCGGATGGACTGATCGTGTGTACGAGGCTTTACACATTTAGTAATCAATTTGCTTATATTTTACAGTACCTGCAAAGTATTGCAACAAAGGTTAGGAAACCCTTTGCTGATAGTACAAGTAGAGTTAGACCGCTGTTCTCACCTACAAGTAGCAGCCTAGCTCTCCAACATATGAACCAAATATAACACAATTAGTGCACAGCAACTCAAAATTCACAACTTAAATCATAATAAAAACATTTCCACCTAGATCCTATTGAAACATCATAATATGAATATAAAAATAGGGACGATGTATCTAAAGAAATGATAGCATATTTTCAGATAAACGACATTCCTGAGAGTGACCCAGGTATGATTTGGGAGGCACACAAGGCCGTGATCAGAGGAATTTTAATCAAACATGGAGCAATTTTGAAAAAGAAAAGGGAAAAACAGACCAAAGAATTATTAGATGAGATCCAGACCTTAGAAACACAGCATAAAAAGATACAGACAGCATCAGTAGGTAGGGAGCTGGGACATCTGAGAAGACAACTGTCGGAGATCTTACGGTTTAAAGCAAAAGCCCTAATCCAACGAGGGATAGATTATGAAATAGGAGATAAATGTGGCAGATTGTTAGCAGGGAAAATTAAAGAAAAGAATAGGTCAACTTATATATCACAAATAAAAGATAAAGAGGGACATTTAAAACAGATACCTAAAGATATTGCCCAGACATTCGGGAAGTATTATGCTACTTTGTATAACTTGCCTCACGCTACTTCCCCTCAGTCCAGGATAGCAGAATATCTAACCTCGACAGGTATGACGAGATTACCCTCACCAGCCCGTTATAGTCTGGACACTCCTATTACGGTAAAAGAAGTGACTGAAGTATTAAAATCATTCAAATCTGGAAAATCTCCTGGTCCGGATGGCTTTACTATAAGTTACTACAGAGAATTTTCTGAGTTGCTAAGTAAACAAATGACAAAAGTCTTTAATGCGGTGGGTCTGACTTCCACATTCCCTATGGATACCCTGAGAGCACATATTACGTTAATTCCAAAAGAGGGGAAGGACCCGGCGGATTGTGGAGGTTACAGACCCATCTCGTTACTGAACACAGATTTAAAAATATTTACGAAAATATTAGCAACCAGAATACAATCATGGATCCCCCAAATAATAGATTTAGACCAAGTAGGGTTCGTCCCCACGAGAGAAGGTAGAGATAATACAACAAAAGTTCTTAATTTGATTAATCAGGTAAATGATAAAAAAATACCGTGTGTATTTTTAAATACAGACGCGGAGAAGGCGTTTGATAGGGTAGACTGGCGGTTCTTATTTGAGGTGCTGAAACAAATAGGAATGGGAGAACGAATGATTAGCTGGATTAAAAGTGTTTATACAAACCCTCAAGCGGTTGTAAAGGCAAATGGGGTCCTTTCTGAACCCTTCAGCATCTCGAATGGTACTCGCCAGGGCTGCCCCCTCTCACCCCTTCTCTTCGTTCTCTCTTTGGAACCATTGCTGAACAGAATTCGCCTGAATCCGGATATACGGGGTATTAGGGTTGGGGAAGGAATCCACAAGGTTTCTGCTTATGCGGATGATATGCTTTTTTCAGTAACCGAGCCTCATATTTCTCTCCCTACTTTGCTGAGTGAGATTGAGAAATATGGCACTCTCTCTAATTTAAAAATAAATCAGACTAAATCAGAGGCCATGAGCATGTCACTATCCCCTCTTTCCCGGGATTCCATTTGGGCAAATTTTTGTTTTAAATGGAGTCCAATGCTTAGATACTTGGGCACAAATATTCCATCAAAAGAAAAGGACATTTTTAAAATTAATTTTTTACCAATGTATAATCTATTACGAGCCCTACTTGACAAATGGCGACTTGGTTCCCATTCTTGGTTTGGCCGCATTAGTATAATCAAAATGTCCGTTCTTCCGAAAATTTTGTATTTACTTCAGGCGCTACCAATTAAGATTCCAGTGACTTTTTTGCGTCAGATACGTAGTTTATTTATGAATTTTATCTGGGCCGGAAAACGTCCTAGGATTAAAAGAGATCTGTTGACTATGCCTAAGAATCTTGGTGGAATGGGGGTCCCAGATATATTTAAGTATTATTATGCAGTGCATCTATCTAGATTAGTGGACTGGTGTAAACATGTTAGATCTAAGAGGTGGGTTGACATAGAACAACAGCTGAGTACAGTTCCTTTAGGTAGAGCACCTTGGTGCTATACAGTATTACCGGCTCCTCTTAAAAATCACCCTATAATTGGCACAACACTAAAAATTACTGCACGTATATGCCAAAACTGGAACTTTTCTACAGTGCGATCACCTTTGTTTCCCATATTGGGGAACCCAAGTTTTAGTCCGGGTAATGAAAGAGGATGTTTCCGGTTATTAATAGAGAAAGGAGTATATCAGGCCTCACATTTTATTATATCAGAAAACTGGCCATCGATTAAAACATTAATACAAATAGGAGGTCCTTTTGAAGTCAATATCTGGCAGGCGTTGCAATTAAGTAATTTTTTTAGATCATTAGGCCCGGGAAGTAATTTTCATTGTCAGTTAACAATCTTTGAGTCGTACTGTAATGATTTAGAACCACTAGCCCAAGGGATCTCTAAAATGTATGGACTATTAAATACATTTAGGGAGGATCAGGAGATACCAGGCCTTAACAAATGGGAGAAGGACCTAGATAGGACCTTCTCTGCATTACAACGTAAACAGATTATCTTTTTGACTCTAAACTCTTCAATCTGTACACGAATTCAAGAATTAAACTATAAAATCTTGATGCAGTGGTACCATACTCCAGTACGACTCAAAAAATTCTGCAATGAAAATTCTGACAGATGTTGGAGATGTGGAGAAGAAAGCGGGACATTGATTCATATATTTTGGTTTTGTAAAAAAATAAGAGTTTATTGGTTGTCAATTATGAGAATCTTGCAAAAAATTTCTGAGTTAAAAATACCCAATGATCCCGCTTTTTTCCTACTTCACCTATCTGAGATCCCAGTTCAGACTTATTGGAACTCAGTACTGTGCCATTTGGTGAATGCAGCTAAAGCAGGTATACCCTTACGGTGGAGGGATACTACGTCACCAACAGTTTTAGAGTGGATAAATAGAGTTAGAGATATAGAAGCTATGGAAGACCTAGTTCTCTCAGCTAAGGGTAAAAATAAACTATACAAAGAAACGTGGAAGAGCTGGAATTTGTTTAAAAATTCAGATGAGGGGAAAAGATTAATGACTGAACCTGATAAATGAAGAATCGGATACGCGCAGGGAATTGTAATGTAAAATATAATATGAAGGATAAACCGACTTTCCTGTTATGAATTGTGGTTTAAGGGAGGGAGAGGATGGGGTTCCCAATCTCTCTCCCCCTCTTTTATCTTTTTTTCTTTTTTTTCTCTTTTTTTTTTTTTTTTCTCTCTCGTCTTTTGAGGGGGGGGAGCTGGGAAAGGGCAGATGCATCACTTGTCTCTCTGTGAGAGAGAGTGATGACTAAGAAAAGGGTTAGAGTGGGAAGATTTAGTGAGGGAGTTTATGGGAGGGTCCAGAGCGAATATGTATGTATTTTTTTTGTCAAGAGGATTGTATTCATGTTTGTTTTTGGCAGAGTATTTGCCCTGTGCCTTTCCATATGCTGTTTTATGTAAAGAAAAGAAAAAAAACAAATAAACATATAAAGTACAAAAAGAATATAAAAATAGTCCTAGATATATAAACACTGCCGTGCATTCAGTGCAAAAAGATTCTTCCTTGTGTAATGTTCAGTGACCGCCACCTTTGGGTGAAAAACCGGCTCACCTCAGCTTCAGACCCCACAAGAGAGTCTAATAAGCATCAGTAATTTTTCTTCTCCTTAGGCACTGGGATATTACATCTCCTACACTGTTTCCTCTACAGATTAGAAGCTCAAAAATCCATAAAATAGGGAACACAAGAAAGAGACCCATAGGGGCAGATCCACAAAAGGATTACGCCGGAGTATCTATTGATACGCCGGCGTAATTTAAAATTTCCAGCGTTGTATCTTTGTTTTGTATCCACAAAACAAGATACGACGGCATCTGGGATCGATCCAACAGGCATACATCTTAGTACGCCTTGGGATCCTTAGTGCAATTTTTCGGTGGCCGCTAGGTGGCGTTTCCGCGTCGAGTATGCAAATTAGCTATTTCCGAGGATCCGCGAACGTACGAGCGGCCGTCGCATTTTTTTTACGTCGTTTCCGTTCGGCTTTTTCCGGCGTATAGTTAAAGCTGCTATATGGTGGCGTACTCAATGTTAAGTATGGCCGTCGTTCCCGCGTCTAATTTTAAATTTTTTGCATCGTTGCGTAAGTCGTTCGTGAATAGGAATGTGACGTCATTTACTTTCACGTCGAATCCAATGACGTCCTTGCGGCGTACTTTGTCGCAATGCACCCTGGGATATTTTAAGGATGGCGCATGCGCCGTTCAAAAAAACTTAGTTTACGTCGGGTCATGACGTATTTGCATATAACACGCCCCCATCACTCCCATTTGAAATTGCGCGCCCTTATGCCTCAATAGATACACTACGCTGCCGTAACTTACCGTGCAGATTCTTTGAGGATTCACAAGAAGAAAAAGTAAGTTACAGCGGCGTAGTGTATCTTAGATACGCTATGCCTGCCTAAAGATAGGCAGATCTTTGTGGATCTGCCCCATAGTGCTTGCTATTTCCACGATGTATTGAACAAAAAACTGGGATTTTTGACTTACAAAAATCCTTGAATAGGTATGCAAAAGGTCCAACACTTTCTGTGTAATGATGGGGCTTGGCTCCTCCCACCTATGCGTGTTACGCCCTGTGATTGGGCTTCCTCAGTAGACCTGAAGATTTTTAATTTCAATCTTTTTTACTGAGATTTAAGTAATAACGAAATTCCCCTTCTCCGGGAGTAAAAGAAAAATGTAGGCACTTAGGTGCAACATATCATCACAATGGAACAGTTTGCTTAGTGTACAAAAAATACATAGGATTAATCTTTAACAAACAGTATATATGGCTGGTAGAAAATAAACAAATGGCCAGATTCACGTACGGCGGCTTAAAGATGTGCGGGCGTAGCGTATGTAATTTACGTTACGCCGCCACAAGTTAGAGAGGCAAGTGCTTTATTCACAAAGCACTTGCGTCCTAAGTTACGATGACGTAGCGTAAATGTGCCGGCGTAAGCGCGCCTAATTCAAATTGTGACGAGGTGGGCGTGTTTTATGTAAATAAAGCATGACCCCACGTAAATGACGTTTTGAACGAACGGCGCCTGCGCCGTCCGCGGTCGTATCCCAGTGCGCATGCTCCAAATCACGTCGCAAATACTTTCAACGTGAACGTAACCTACGCCCAGCCCTATTCTGAATCGACTTACGCAAACGACGTGAAATTCGACGGCGGTTCCGACGTCCATACTTAACATTGGCTGCGCCATCTTTTTGGTGGTTTATCTTTACACCTGAAAACGCCTTACGTAAACGGCGTATCTTTACTGCGACGGGCGAGCGTATGTTCGTGAATAGGGGTATCTCGCTGATTTACATATTCTAGGCGTAAATCAGCATACATGCCCCTAGCGGCCAGCGTAAATAGACTGCTAAGATACGACGACATAGGAAGACTTACGCCGCTCATATCTTAGCAACATTTAAGCGTATCTCAGTTTGAGCATACGCTTAAATGTAGGACGGCGCGGATTCAGAGTTACAACGGCATATCTACTGATACGCCGGCGTAACTATACCTGAATCTGGATAAAAGTAAATAGTCATATCTTACAAAATAAATTTATGTGTGGGGTCTTTTTTGAAGTATCTACAGAGAATCGAAACACAAAAAATGTGAAGTGTAACATTGTTACTGAAAAAGGGGAAGGAGGAGAGAAGGAAGAAAATGTAGACAGCATTTCAGGATCGCATTATACCCTTTTGAGATATCGAAGCCATGGATGCCACGTTCTGTTTAAATTCGACGAGGTGTTATTAAGGGTGCACAAAAACGTACTGTTAGTCAATATCCAATTAAATTTTTGCATAATGTACGGTATTTATCGGCACTTTTTTCCAATTAAAATAAGGGGAAAATCATGGGTGCGTGATATATGCCGATACCCGCTTCCCACGCTGAGTTTGAACTGTGCCGCCGACATATACCGAGCGCATTACACTCGGGTACATTCGGCCAGGCTCGGCTTCGCTCGCAGTCACGCTCTGTGACGCCTCCTAGCCTTTATGCGTGAGAAGCCGAGCGTGCCCGAGTGTACTGTGCTCGGTATATGTCTGCGGCGGCGTTCAAACACAGTGCGGGAAGCGGGGATTCGACTCAGAGACAGCGCGGGAGGACACCACCCGAGGCCGCAGACGGGCAATACATCGACGAGGGGCATTCAAACTGTAAGTTTTCTTTTTTTTCTGAAATTTCCCTTCCAGGTTGGGGGTGCGCGCTATACGCGGGTGCGCGCAATACCCCGATAAATACGGTAGTTAAACGGTACCACTGTCTGGTTCCAGCATCTATCTATGGCGATCCTAGCTGCCAAAATAATATAGAATATCAGTCATTTGAGGTATTTAGAGGCTTTGATGTCCACTTTTTGGAACAGGGCTATTTCGAGGGGTTCTGGGAATGTTTTCTTCAGTTGCCATCCATAGTAAGGTGAAGCTTCTAATCCAGAATCTAGTGATTTGGGGGTATTGCCTGCGAGCCAGGCCTTCTCATCCAACATCAGTGCCTGACCTCACAAATACACTTCTAGAAGAATGGTCAAACATTCCCATAGACACATTCCTAAATCTTGTGGACAGTCTTCCTAGAAGAGTTGAAGCTGTTATAGCTGCAAAGGGTGGGCCAACTTAATGTTGACTCTTACGGACTAAGGGCTAGATTCAGGTAGGGGCGCGCATTGTTATGGCGGCGCAGTGTATCGTATTTACACTACGCCGCCGTAAGTTAGAGAGGCAAGTGCTGTATTCACAAAGCACTTGCCTTCTAAGTTACGGCGGCGTCGCGTAAATGGGGCCGGCGTAAGCACGCGTAATTCAAATGAGGATGAGGGGGCGTGTTTTATGTTAATTTTTGGTGACCCGACGTGATTGACGTTTTTCCCGAACAGCGCATTCGCCGTCCGTGGAATTTCGCAGTGTGCATTTCTCCAAAGTATGCCGCAAGGACGTCATTGGTTTCGACGAGAACGTAAATTACGTCCAGCCCCATTCACGGACGACTTATGCAAACAACGTAAAATTTTCAAATTTCGACACGGGAACGACGGCCATACTTAACATTGGCTACGCCACCTAGGGGGCAGCTTTATCTTTACGCTGGCGTACCTCTTACGGAAACAGCATATTTTTACTGCGACGGGCGCACGTACGTTCGTGAATCTGCGTATCTAGTCATTTACATATTCTACGCCGAACTCAACAGAAGCGCCACCTAGCGGCCAGCGGAAAAATTGCACTCTAAGATACGACGGCGTAGGAGACTTACGCCGCTCGTATCTTAGCTTAATTTAAGCGTATCTGGTTTCCAGAATACGCTTAAATTTACGCCAGTGTAGATTCAGAGTTACGACGGCGTATCTACTGATACGCCGGCATAACCCTACCTGAATCCAGCTATACGACTGGAATGCCAATAAACTTCATGTGCGTGTAAAGGCAGGTGTCCCAATACTTTTGAAAACAACACTATATAGACAAACATGTGTGCAATGTAATCATGTTATGGCAAACTTAATATTGAAAAATTGATTGGGTGGGGTTTCTGAAGTTGTGTGGTTTTTCTGGATAACATTAGCAGTTTCCTGATTGATTCATTCATTATTTTCTCATGCTTTTTAATGGTTGAATATCAGATGTGGGTCTAGTCATTAGGTTTGCAATCACATTAAGTGGAGAAGGAAGTTTGAAAAGTCTGGAAGTAAATTTGAGCATTAATTTTAATTACCTGTGTGGAGTATTTAATATTAATTACCTTCATGAAGTATTTATTAGGATGGTAAATGAATGATACAGGTATTGCTTTGGGAAGTCATTAATCAGACATGCCAATATCTTTTCTTGTTTAGAAGCCCAAAACAAATAGATGTGGAGTGTGCCGAGCCAGGATCGTGAGCACATTGATCAGCGCTGAACTCACACTGTGTTTGTTGTGCTACAAATGCAATAAAAAACGGATTGCCATTTTGGTGTACAAGCTACAAAGAGAAGGGTTATTTAGAATGAATTTGGAAAATAAATATTTAGATGCATATCATCACACATTAGCTGAATTTATTTTAAAGGTGCACTCCAGTCAAAATAAAAAGTTAAAGGGGCTGTAAAGGTAAAACATTTTGGGCCATATTCTTAAAGAAATTAGGCGGGCGGCGTGTAAGCCATTTACACTACGCCGCCCCAACCTACAGGAGCAAGTGCTGTATTCCCCAAACACTTGCTCCGTAGTTTGGGGCGGCGGAGTGTAATTGGCCCAGCGTATCCCCGCGTATATCCAAGGGGGCGGCTTCTATTTAAATTAAGCGCGCCCCCGATTCTAACGAACTGCGCATGCGCCGGGCTTAAAATAGCCCAGTGCACATGCTCCAGTTCTCTGCGTAAAACGTCAATGACGCCGACGTGTGCGTCATTGACGTAAAGTCGTATTCAAGAACGACTTAGTAAAACGACGTACCCGACGGGAAAACACGACGCGGACCCGACGCCATATTTAACATGGCCTACGTGGGACTGGCGTAAGGTTACCCTTCATATAGCAGGGGTAACCTTACGCCTACGCAAACGACGTAAGCGACGGTTACGCGACACAAATTCGTTCGGGAATCGGCGTATCAGGCTCATTTGCATAAACAAATGAGACCTGAACGTAAACGCCACCTAGCGGCCGGCGGAGTAATAACATTTAAGATCCGACAGTGTAAGTGACTTACACATGTCGGATCTTCAGCGTATCTATGCGAAAATGATTCTAAGGCCGGGTACTCACGAGCAAACATGTACGGTGAAACCGGTCCGTCGGACCGTTTTCACCGTACATGCCTGCCAGAGGGCTTCTGTACGATGGTTGTACTAACCATCGTACAGAAGTCCGCGCGTAAACATTACGCGGGGCGTGTCCGCGTCGTCGCCGCGATGATGACGCGGCGATGACGCGGCGACGTGGGCGGGCCTGCCATTTAAAGGCTTCCACGCATGCGTCGAAGTCATTCGACGCATGCGAGGGACGGCGGGCGCTCGGACATGTACGGTAGGTCTGTACTGACGACCGTACATGTCCGAGCGGGCAGGATTCCAGCGGACGGTTTTAAAACACGTCCAGGAATATTTGTCTGCTGGGAAAAGGCCCGGCGGGCAAATGTTTGCTGGAATTCGGCCCGCTCGCGCCTACACACGACCGAACATGTATGCTGAAACTGGCCCGCGGACCAGTTTCAGCATACATGTTTGGTCGTGTGTACGGGGCCTTAGAATCACTCGCATAGATACACTGGCCAAAAAAGAGAGATACGATGGAGTATCCTGAGATACTCCATCGTAACTTTACTCAGAATATGGCCCTTTTTCCCTAAATAGCTTAATTTACCCTAGTGCAGTCCTCCTTCACATACCTCATCCTTCCATTTTGCTTTTAAATGTCCTTATTTCTCCTGAGAAATCCTCACTTCCTGTTCTTCTGTCTGTAACTACACACCGTAATGCAAGGCTTTCTCCCTGGTGTGGAGAAATCCTCTTGAGGGGGAGGGGGCAAGCATGAGTGTCAGGAGGACTCTCTCTACTTTGCAGATAGAGAAAGGAGCTGTGTGTTAGTGGGTGTCCTGACACTCCTGCTCGCCCCTCAAGAGGCTTTCTCCACACCAGGGAGAAAGCCTTGCATTACGGTGTGTAGTTACAGACAGAAGAACAGGAAGTGAGGATTTCTCAGGAGAAATAAGGACATTTAAAAGCAAAATGGAAGGATGAGGTATGTGAAGGAGGACTGCACTAGGGTAAAGGAAGCTATTTAGGGGGAAAAAATGTTACCTTTACAAACCCTTTAATCTAGAAAGTCATACAAACTACAAAGACTACCTGCTCCGGAACTTATGTTTTCCATCCAGATACCGTATTTATCGGGGTATTGCGCGCTCCGGTGTATAGCGCGCACCCCTAATTTTGACCCTAAAATCCTGTAAAAAAAAAAAATTATTACATTTTACGACTTACAGTTTTGGTGTCTTGCCCAGCGTCCATCGGCGGCCTTGTCCGGTCCGGTGTCCGTCTGCGGCCTCAGTGGTGTCCTCCCGGCTTCTCCCGCGCTGTCTTCATGTCGAATCCCCGCTTCCCGCGCTCAGTTTGAAGCCTCCGCCGACGTACACCGAGCGCAGTACACTCGGGTATATTCGGCCAGGCTAGGCTTCTCACACATAAACGTCACAGAGCGTGACTACGAGCGAAGCCGAGCCTGGCCGAATGTACCAGAGTGTACTGCGCTCGGTATATGTCGGCGCAGGCATTCAAACACGGCGTGGGTATCGGCGTATATCGCACACCCACGATTTTGCCCTGATTTTCCGGGCAAAAAAGTGCGCGATATACGCCGATAAATGCTGTACATAACCCATTTTTTCTTTACCTTGGTTATCATTTACCTACTGTATCTGTTTGTCATACAGCTGAGGAATTGCCGCCCACTCCTACTTTAGATCAGTGTTGCCAACCGTCAGTATTTTTACTGGCAGCCAGTAAATAAAGGGCACTTTTCTCCTGCCAGTAAATGCCAGTAAGAGGAAAAAGTTGCCAGTAAATAATATGGCTGTGACACTCGGAAATTCGCATGAGCAGTTCGGGTCCTGAGGCTGCTGAGACCATTTGAGTGCCTGCTACAGTGTGTTCAGCCAGTGACGGCAGGGGATTGGACTGGCGGAGGTGATGCATGAGAGTGTCATGTAATGTCATGGTACAAGGGAGCCAAGTGGAGCGGCCTGAGCCTCGGGAGGGATGGGAGCAAGGCAAGACAGAAGCAGGACTGTTAGGCCTCTTTCACACGGAGCGGACCGTTTTTGTGTCCGCTCCGTGTGTCTGCAAAAGCTCAGCGGGGATCATCCGTAATCCCCGCTGAGCTGTCGGCGGACAGGGCGGTCCCCGCACACAGTGCAGAGACCGCCCTGTCTCTCCTTCGCTCTCCCCTATGGGGAATCGGATGAAGACGGACCGTCTGTCCGTCTTCATCCGATCCGTTCCGCTGGACGGAAGAAAAATAGGGTTTTCTTCCATCCGAAAAACCGGATCCTGACGGACGCGGATGGTTGCGGACGTTAGTGGATGCATCATCCGCTAACAGACGCGATCCCATAGGGATGCATTACAAGTCCGTAAACGGACTTGTAAAAAATGGACGAACGGTCCGTACGTCTGAAAGGGGCCTTAGTGCTGTTTGGAGTGAAGGGACCACCTGGTGTGGACTGTGGAGAGAGACTGTCACTCAGGAGGGTGATCTTTGCTGCTGCACACTGCTATCAGTGTCACTGTGAGAGTCAATTTCATGTGTGTGTGTGCCAGCTCATTTCTAATTTCTTGCCCTCCTGAGTCCTGTCCCTGAGCTACTTACTTACCATATCAAAATTGTAGCCTAAATACTGAAATGTGTACTTAAAATTAAAATGTTGTAACTTTTGGAAATGCCAGTAAAAACTTGGCTGTGCCAGTAAATTTCGGGTGTCGTGTCAATAAATTTCAATCAGGTAGGTTAACAAAACTGCTTTAGATTCTTTGCTGTCACTCGCATCCACAAACCCTTAATGATGTATTAAGGTGCTAGCAGCATCTCACAATCAACTGTTAGATTCAAACTGCAGGGCTGTCTTAATGCATGGGCACCCTTGGGCACTGCCCAGGGGCCCCAGGTGCATGGGGACCCCATGATAATCTTCCATTACATTGTACTTGCCAATTGTCTCGAATTTGCCAGGACAGTCACACTTTGTACTAAGCTGTTCCAGGATAGTTATGTCCCAGAACCTGTATTGTGCCTTCCTGATCCCAATATTGTGCCCTCCTAACCCCCTTTCCCCTGTACTGTGTCTTCCTGCCTCTCCACCTGTACTGTACCCTTTGTGTTGAGATTAGCCTTTGGTTTATGGCAGGTTTACTGATGCCTTGTACACACGGTCAGACTTTTGACCATGCAAAAGTCCGCCGCGAGTCCTTCGGAAGTCCGACGGAAAGATAGAGAACAGGTTCTCTATCTAAGGTCCATCGGACTTCCGACAAAAAATGTCAGATGGAGGCTACACATGGTGGGACTTTCTGAGAAAAAAAGCCTGTCTGACTTTTTTTTCGGAAAGTCTGGCCGTGTGTACGAGCCATTATTGTTTAAAATAATAATAATAATACATTTACACTATATTGTCAAAAGTATTGGGACGCCTGACTTTACATGCACATGAACTTTAATGGCATCCCAGTCTTAGTCCATAGGGTTCAATATTGAGTTGGCCCACCCTTTGCAGCTATAACAGCTTCATCTATTCTGGGAAGGCTGCCCATAATGCCGCGTACACACCATCGTTTTCTGCGATGGAAAAATGCGACGCTTTATGTGCTTTAAAAAAACGTCATTTTTCAAACTTCAATTTGAACAACGACGTAGCATACACACCATCGCTTTTTCACAACGCTCTAGCACAGCGCAGTTCCGTCAATCACGCACGACGTCACTATAAAGGGTCGTTTCCATGCGGAAGACGGCCTCTTTTGCTGATATCGTGTTGCTGCGTGTTAGTAAAAGTTTGGTGAGATACGATTCGTGATTTTCAGTGACTGTGCTTTAAATTTCGTTTTCTTGTCTATAAGCTGAAAAACACCTTAACGAATGTGCTGATTCCATTCTGAACAGTCGTTTTACATGAATGAGCGCTGCCGTCTCCTAACTTGCTTCTGAGCATGCGCGGGCTTAAATCGACGTTTTTACGTACACACGGTCAATGTTTAGAACACAGAAAACGACGTCGGCCAAAAACGACACATAAAATTGAAGCATGCTTCAATTTTTTTCTGTCGTTTTTTAGAAGACATAAAACGACGTTTTTGCCCACACACGGTCAATTAAATTGACGTTTTTGAAAATGACGTTTTTTTCCATCGCAGAAAACGATGGTGTGTACGCGGCATAAGGTTTAGGCGTGTGTCTATGGGAATGTTTGACCATTATTCAAGAAGCGCAAAAATTATAGCGTCAACAAAGTAGGGAATAGATTTATGGCATTTTTATTATTATAATTTTTTTACTAGTAATGGCGACGATCAGCGATTTTTATTGGGACTTCGACGTTGCGGCAGACAGATTGGACACTTTTGACACTTTTTTGGGTTCAGTGACATTTATACAGCGATCAGTGCTAAAAATAGCCATTGATTACTGTATAAATGTCACTGGCAAAAAGGGTTTAACACTAGGGGGCGATCAAGGGGTTAACTGTGTTCTCTATGAGAGTTCTAACTGTGGGGGGATGGGCTTACTGGGACACGACAGAGATCACTGCTCCCAATCACTGGGAGCAGTAGATGCCTGTCATAATATGTAAAAAGGTACTACAGCGCTATTACTAAAACCATATAAAATACTAAAGATAAGCTGCAGACACGTGAGGTGCACAAAACCAAAGTGAATAAATAAGAAAATATTGTGTTGCGCTGATAATCAAGTAAAAAATTGCATACATATATATATACACCATATACATAAATAAGAACCCCCTACACCTCAAATCAGGGAGGTATATGTGCAAAAGATAAACAAAAAACACTCAAAAACTATAATGTGAAAAAATTCAAATACAACCAGCAAAAATAGTTCATGGAAAAAACACAGTTCAGTACATAGGCTAATAGGAGACAGGTGTGAGATCCACAGTCCTTTGGTGTGCAGCTGTCATTATAGCAAAAAAAAAAATATATAAATCCTTTTCCTTCTGGACTCCCCGATTAACACAGGATATCAGCCGCTCATGTCACCTGTCAGAACGAGGAAATGCCTTGTTTACATCTCTCCGTTCTGCCTGTATACAAGGCAATCGTGGGCCGCCAGAGGATATCGAGTCCTCTCAACCCGCAGGCATGCTCCGCAGTAGGAGTGAGCGTGCCCCTTCGCCGGCGCACACCCGCCTGCAAAGGAGACTGCGCGAGCCGCCGTACACCTACAGCGATTCGCGCAGGGGAGCCATTGTGCCGCCATCTAATGACAGCGGCTGGTCTTTAAGCAGCTAAAAATCTCATTAAATTATATGAGTTCTCCCTGTCTGCTGACCATCTTTTTTCACAACTTCCAGGATTACCTACACGTTTTGCAGCTTTTCCTCTGCTGTTTACATTCCATTTCTAAGGACTACATGTCTTATGGTACCTTTCTGCCTCCAAGCAGTGATTCCTGAACTGACTCCGTGTCCTGAAACGTCTCTTCTCAGATCTCTGAAGTTCAGGAGGCAGGCTCTGTGAAATATGTGACACGGCCAGGGGAGGGCTGGCAGAGTGGAAATCTCCCCCCCGGCTGGTGACACTATGGACAGCCACCGGCCGCCACTACCAAATGCTGTTTTTGCAGAGCAGGAATATGCCTGCTGGAGCTCTGTTAACACAGATCACGGCCGCTGCTCACCTCCCACTGTGCAGCCGTGCCTGTGTCAGCTCCGAGGTAGATGGCTGCAGGGCTGAGCTATGTCTCGCCTCACACATAGCTCAGCCACAGCGCACACCAGCGCTGACATCCCCTTCTCTCTCTGCACAGACACGAGGAGAGATAGAGCTCATCTGCTCCTGCTCCTTCTGAGTCTGCCCCGTCCACACTCCCCGGGCATGTGTGGGCACTGGACAAGAAGTTTGAACCCAAAAAAGCTCAGACAGCCTGCGCCTCAGCCTCCATCCTGGTAAGATCACCCTCTCTAGTCTCTCATGCCTCCCAGTGTATAAAAAGCTCTGTGGACTTTGTTAAAGGGAAGGGGGGCAGGCTTTGGTGAGCAGAGACCCTCTTTACACAATAGTTCACAGCATGCAACCTTAAACCAAGTTTCCCAGAACACCCCTTACATCAGATCTGATGTATATGGGGTCTGTAAAGACTCTGATGTATATGGGGAGGCTCTGTGCAGACTCTGATGTATATGGGGAGGCTCTGTGCAGACTCTGATGTATATGGGGAGGCTCTGCGCAGACTCTGATGTATATGGGGAGGCTCTGTGCAGACTCTGATGTATATGGGGAGGCTCTGTGCTAAGGTGACCAGATTTTTAAAATGAATTTTTTTACTAGTAATGGCGGCAATCAGCGACTCTCTGCCCGCCACCGCCCCCCTCACAGCCTGTCAAGTCTCACTCTTCGGGCCTCCGGCTACTACTGGGTGGGGAGGGGAGGAAGATCACTCCGCCAGGGAAGGCAAGGAGATAAGCAGGCAGGTGGCTGGCCGAGACTTGAGCCAAGGCAGAAGAACATGCGAGCGGACATGAATGGGCATGTACCCGAAACTGAAGAAATATTCACTCCATTCTGACCAGCACATGATCATCAGAAAGGGGCACAGATAATGGAAAAAAAACACCCCCTAAGCTACTAGATGCGGCAGAGCGGGGGTGTGTAATTTCGTTTTTTTTTTATTCTGCACTGACTATCTTTGAAATTGCCCCAGCCCCTGTTTGAATCCAATCCGGGGACAAAACTGGGGACAGACTTGGTCCGGGGACAGTGTCCTCAATCCGGGGACTGTCCCCTGAAACCGGGGGTTTTGTCTGGTCACCCTACTCTGTGCGGACTCTTGTGATCATGAAAAATCTTAGACTGTTTTCCTCGATCCATCACTTTTCCACGCTCTGTGGGCCACTTGACTGGACTTGCCCCCCAGGTCTAAGGCTGCCAGCCCTCCCCTGGACACGGCATGGAATATGGTAAACGGCGTTAACCCCTGACCGTTACAACCCCTACATAGGATGTCTATGTGTACATTAACTTTCTTTTGTTGCGATAAAAATAGGCTGCCACACCCTAAAATACCATTTGGACTGACGGAACTCGTTGGAAAAGCACCTATCACATGAACAATAGGCACCTCGACACCACAACTTTAATAATTATTTTTGGATACAGATTTATTGTTACAAAACAGCTTTGTTAACATTACCATACATACTGAAAACAGAACAAGCTCTATTAAAAGGTCCAGTGTTTCCAATATTTTGTAAGAAGGAGAAAGTGAAAGTTGAAAAAAAAACAACATAAACATTGCACAATATTTTAATAAGCACAACGCTAGTTTTTGAATGCGTTACTGCACTCTGAGTTAAAATTGAATTTGGTCCAGGAATTAAAATGCGGGAATTAAATTGCTCTTTTAGTGTTTGTCAATAATGTCAAAACAAAATTGCACCACTCGCTGGGGTTTATTATAAACTTGTCGGAGTGTAATTCTCAAAAACCATAAAGAAGAATAGAGAGATCAGGGAACATTTTTCAATATAGCTATTTCTGTACCCTTTCTTTGCATCAAAAACAGCAACTTTATAATTATCTCTGCTATGAAATGTTCCTGCTTGTGTTCGCATAACAGAGACACATCATGGCGTTTTCATTTTTCTACATTCTTTCTTATTTCACTTGGAGAATTAAACAATACTGTTCAGCTGTTGGATGTACTTTATGGTGCTGCTAAACCCTAATTAAAATGCTGAAACTCAGGTTTAAATTATGCTATAGTATATTTAGAAGTAAACCGTAACAGGCAAGGTTTTAATTTTAAGATTACTACTAGACAGTTTAATAAGTTGAAAGTGAAGCTCCAAACTTTTTTAATGTTGGATGGAGTGGAGAAGGTTTCAAATCTCTGCCAGCTTTTTATTTCTCTTGCCTTTTAGGCAAAAGCAAGTGGATCACCCTTTTTATTTTCTGCGTGGTTGACTAAAAGAGTAATAAGTAGAACTTCCCATACAGCGATAGAGTTTACAAAAAAAACAAAAACAAACAAAGCAAAAAAACTGAAAACAAAACTTTTTAATAGAGTGATGAAGATTCAGAATGAAGTTAAAACAACCTTTTCCACATTAAGGCTTCATGTACACGGGATGTTTTTCAACCTCTCCTGAACGATTTAATTTGACAGCTAGAAACCGGCATCTAAAAATGGCCACTTAGCTGCCTTATAAATGCAGCGTTTAGCCGCGTTTGCGTCTAGAAGTGTTTGAAAAAAGAATGTTTTCGTTAAACTGAAAAAGTCTGTAAACGAAATGCTGCTAAATACGAGTTACTGCATTTGGCTGCGTTTAGTCGCGTTAAGCCGTGTTTGGCGCTTGAAATGCCTCTAAACACAGCTTCTGACCGCATTTTTTTGGGTTCCAGAAAAAGCCTCTAAACTCAACTGCCTAGAAACGACTACAAATGATCCTGTGTACATGTACTGATAAGATAACAAAGAAGAGGTCAGGAGCAGTTGAAAAAAAAAGCCCAACTGCTCCTAAACGTCGGTTTACCAGCAGCAGTGTACATGAGGCCTAAGTGTTCATTTACAAGCATTAGACAACTGACAAGCCAATAGACAATACCAAACCATAGACCTCAGATCAGTCCCAAATCTTGCACCTTCAGTCCTCAGATCAGTTCCAGTTTCTGCTTCTTCAGATGTCAGATCAGTTACAATTCCTCCAACTTCAGACCTCAGATCAGTCCAATTCCTGCAACTTCATACCTCAGATCACCCTCAATTCCTGTACTCGACCCCATAATAACCTCAATTAATGCTTCTTCAGAGCTTAGATCAGCCCTGATCCCTGCACCTTCTGACCTCAGATCAGCCCCAATTCTGATGCCGCGTACAGACGGTCGTTTTTTGTGATGAAAAAAAACGTAGTTTTTAAAAACGTCATTTAAAATGACCGTGTGTGGGGAAAACGTAATTTTATGTCTTCTGAAAAACGTGTTGTTTTTCAAAACGTTTTTTGTGTCAATTAAAATGATAGTGTGTGGGCAAAACAACGTTTAAAATGACGTTTTTAAACCCGCACATGCTCAGAAGCAAGTTATAAAGCTAGTTTCAATGGAAAAGAGTGCTGAACGTAACCGCGCTTTGCTAGAGCATTTTGAAAAAACGATGGTGTGTAGGCAACGTAGTTTTTGAAAATGTAGTTTCAAAAACGTCGTTTTATTTCATGATTTAAAACGTCAGTTTTTTTTCATCACAAAAAACGACCGTCTGTACGCGGCATTACACTTTTAGACCTCAGATCACCCCAATTCTTACACTTTTAGACCTCAAATCACCCCAATTCTTACACTTTTAGACCTCAAATCACCCCAATTCCTGCACATTCAGACTTCAGATCACCCCCGAATCCTGCATCTTTAGACTTCATATCACCCTAATTCAATCACATTTAGACCTCAAATAAGCCCCAGTTCCTGTACCTTCAGATGTCAGATCAGTCCAAACTCCTGTACCATAATACCTCAAATCAGTCCGATCCCTGCACCTTCAGATGTCAGATCAACACCAATTCCTGCACCTGTAGACCTTAGATTAGCCCAAGTTCCTGCACCTTCAGACCTTAGAACAGCCTCAATTCCTGTTTTATATTCATATATGCTGCAACTGATCGTTCTATTAGGAGAATGAAAAGAGTAGATAGATGGGTTTCTTCATGCAATGAACTCTAAATGCAGGCAGACCTCCTCTGATACTGGGAGGAGGACTGGCACCTGAGTCACTTCAGTGACTAAAATTGGTCCTTTCAGAAACCTGTTGGAGCAGGATGGGCTAAAAATGTAGAGGGGGAGGCCAATCTGTCAATTACAACCTATAGCAACAGCTCTATATTTGTAGGAAGCAGAGCACCACCAGTGGATCACTAACAAATATATTTTTTGCATGCCTTGACACGTGTGCTTTAGGTTGCCTTTTCCTGTCTTATAATCTTTGTTAAGTCTTCATTTCTGCCTGCCGCCCATTAGGGAGATCCCTATTGCTTATTGTATAGTCACTAGGAAAAGAATGGAAGGAAAAGCTCCTCACTAGGGTTGGAGACCCCACTTTGACCTGGAGTTCTACTTCAAGTATTGGTAAAAGATATTTGCAACCCGTAATCATAAGGCATATGTTAACACCCAACTCTGGGAAATGTGAAAAATTAAAACCTGTACTGTAAGGGTTAACTGCATTGGTTAAACCTCCTTTAACATCTTAACTATATTGGGTATATTATGCTGGCCAGGCAATTCTTATTTTGATGCAGATATCTATTCATAAATACCTAATGAACCTTTCTAATGAATCTAATGAATGAAGCTCCTCTTGCAGTTTGACAAAATTAAATGTTTGTAGTCAATTTTACTGCAGCATTGTCACCCTGAGCAACCACTGTAGTTGCAAGGCTTACTGTGCTGCATCATTATACACATTGAGGAGGAAGGTTAACAAAAGTGTCACTGATCAGTGCTCACAGCATTGATCAGCCAAGGACGTATTAGCATTATGTGTCAGCAAAAATCCATCCCAAAAAACTGAGAACCAATCTGCATGCTTACCCAGAAATTCCCCCTCTTTCCAGTACAAATCAGCCCCATTGCTGGAATTCCCGCCTTCCAGCACTTATCTAAAGTCATCATACACATCATACACATTGGAGCAAAGTATTAATGCAAGTTCAAGATCCAACCACATTACATATCAGCCGTCATATCAAAAATAGAAAATAAAACAAGAAAAATAATTAACAAATTAGTATTTTAACTAAGCTAGGATCTAAACCATACCATTTAACAAATTAAATATCAATCCACATCTAATATAGCAAAAATAAACTTTAGTCCATTCTAACCACAGTGGCCCAAGCATCCTATCTAAGAAATATTATATTATAAACAATGTTATGAGCAATAATCCTTGTGGATATTCAATGCCGTATGTGGCTTATCCAGCAACCTTGCCCAGACTTTGTCATACCTATTAGGACAACCCCTATTAATGTAGGTATCTATACAGTTGGAGATTATTATGTACCAATTGTTTCCAGTATACAAGCATAGGAAAAAGGTGATTCTTATAATGTAAAGCAATGGCTTTTTCGCATAGAATAATGTAATGTTGGCAAACACTTACTCTGGCACTGTAGGAAGAGTAGCCTCCACCAGACCCATTAAACATACAGATATTGAGAGCTGTAAAAGAGCAGAAGTAATAGAATTCAACAAATTCACAACTTCCACCCAAAAAATTATCCCCCTGAGCCGCACCACACCGCCAACACTCAAATGAGTACATTTATCTTTTGAAGTCTGTGTGATGTGATATATGCTCTATGTGCCAATTTAAATTGAATCATGCGGTCTCTCAAGGATACCAGAGATCACAGAGGGAAATCCCACATCCATTCTTCCACATCAAAATCCGGTATGTCTCACATTCCTCTAGCTCTAAGACCCTCCGATGGCACAAGGGAAATTAAGGTAAAATTAAAATATAATCTGGAAGTGGACCTCTCCAAACATTCTGACCTAAGTACTAATTCTAGAGTGGATTGTTTAATTTTTAGGCTATCTTGTGAAAACTGGGCATGGAAGGTATGAAAAACCTGAAAATATCTCAATAACTGAGAACTGGGCAAGTTAAAAGTTGAAATGAGTGTAGAAAAAGTCAGTTTCCGATCAGTGACACCTGAGAAATTTGATATTATGCTTAGTCCATACGATAGGCTCAAGTAATTTATAAAATTCAGGAAGAGTTGGATTAAGCCATAATGGGGCATTTTGTGAGATTGTGTCCTTAAAATAATGCTCACATCTAAGGCCAGCCTCCCAAGCTCGAATAGTATTGAGCTTCGAAGCAGTCAACTGGTAGGGTGCCCTATGGCCCCTGAATACAAGTACCTTAAGAGCCTCTATCAAACCTACCACCACTGCTTCCAGCCAAGTAGAGGATTTAGATAAATCTGGGCTTAGCCACCATGCGACCATGACCAACTGAGTGGCTAAAAATATTTATATAAATCCGGTGGTCAATTTATACCTGGGGTTCTTTGACCCCCATAGAATGGATGATAAAAGTTGATTTAGTCTTGTAAAAAATGACAGGGAGAGTGTCTAAAAAGATACAGAAATGTTGGTATAATTTTCTTTTTTAAGAGTTTAATACGTCTCAGCACCAGTTTTTAGTAAATCTACCCCAATGATGATGCTCATGGAAAATGTAGTTCAACTGACACCCTTTTTCTACAGCATGTGATTCTGGGCACCCTTCTCAAACATCCTTCTGACTCTTGCAGGGTTAAGACCAAGGGAGCCCTTGTTCCTTCTAGGTGATGGCAAATAATAATTTATTTTTCTACCAGATTTTTGCCATTCTATTTACCAAATTATAAAATGCATTAACTACTTGGCTATGCCCATTTGAGCAATATTTGACAATGTTCAATAACATTTAGTTTTCCTAAGCCTTTAATGGGGGTCACAGACGTTTTTGCCAGGTTCAAATCCCACCACACAATGAATAAAATAAATAGAGCTGTGTATCGTTTCAACCTCATCAATTATGTAAGTATGTAACATTCATTTGCCATATATTTTAGCAGATAAACGTTATTTATTTTATCAATGATTCCCCAATGATGCCACATATGCTCTATGCTGTAGTTAGACTTTTATTACCATAAGCAAAAAGCAGTTTTAAAGTTGCTATTCAGATGCGAAAGAATATAAAACAGAGCAACACCTTAATATTAAAGAAGAGGTAAATATGTGTAACTGCTGACTTATTTATATCCCAGTTGTGCTTCTAAGTCAGGCCACTTGTCAAAGCATGGCTCCTTAAAGCATAGTTCCACATTTTCATCCAAATTGGGATAACATCTAATTTGTTACAAATTCTATGAATAAAAATGAAAAAAATATCCACGCTAGATATGTGTACAAAAGATAAAACATCTACGACTGATAAAACTGCTGCTAGCACGGGTCAATAAATAAAAACACTCAAAGCAATCAAACTATATATACTGTATATAGTGCAGCGCTATCAAAAAATTACAAATATAACACGATTTCAAACAATTTAAAAACAATGTGAGAATATAGACGTGACATAGCGAAGTACTCAAATTCATCAATAAAAGTTCATAAAAGTCCAAAAACAAAAATGAAGAAATCAATAGAGTATGAAAATAGATTCCAGTGTCCCAGAAGAGCAATTTTCATGGGAAAAGACAAACAGATAACAGCATACATAGGAGAGCCGGCTGCAACACCAACATTGTAAAAGTTAGCAGCTTACCAGAATGTTTTGTCTTCAAAATTAATGGAAAAGTCAAATGAGCTGTAGGGAAAAAACTTTCCCAAATATATCCATAGAGGTACTGGCAGTCCTGGCGTGCTCCGAATCAGGGTCTTTTTCCCAATATATGCATATTTAGAACATAAAAAATCATAGGGTGATTCTGTACAAAAAGGCTATTTATTGAATATAAAAAAGTGCACTCACATTTCCATAGTATAAAATGAGCATGTAATCACACGCAAATGCTGCAGCGATGGCCATAAACAAAGTAACGAGCAGCCGGGGAGCGTGGGTGGTGACGTCACGTCTGGTCCCACCCACTACATATTCTATGTCTGTCTCTTATCTACACATTATCATCAATTCTAAACAACAGAAGCTGCCTATAGTGTCCTATGTATAATTCAGCACTAAATTAACAGCTATAAATGTAAGGCTGGCCATACACAAGTCATTTTCTTGTATTGAATGCCATGGTTGACCAAAAGAAAATTGATTACATTTTCACAAAATCCATGGGGATCTGGGAATCCCTCCTGCTGAGCCTTTGAATTCTGCGGAGATTTCCCAACCATCAGAATACACTCATCAGTCTTTTTAAAAATATATATATGTACACATAACAAGTATAGTGGGGTTCTCAAGTCTGACTGAAAAAATGAAAAATACATTTTAGGGGAGAAAAAAATACTGATCTTAAACCCAAACATACAGAAGCCCACCCTGTAGGGAGCACCATCTAGTGTTCTACTGACATACATTTCAAATCTACTTTGACTACCTATTGCACTTTTGTGAGGCACTGATGGGCACTGTAGTGGTATGGATGTGTCATGGATGAGCACTGATGTGGCACGGATGTGGCACTGATGAGAACTTATGTGACATGGATGAGAACTGACATGGCATAGATGTGTCATGGATGAGCACTCATGTGTCATGGATGAGCACTGATGTGGCATGGATGTGGCATGGATGATCACTGATGTGGCATGGATGATCACTGATGTGGCATGGCTGTGACATGGATGATCACCAATGTGGTATGGATGATCACTGATGTGGCATGGATGTGGCACAGATGATCACTGATGTGGCATGGATGTGGCACAGATGATCACTGATGTGGCATGGATGTGTCATGGATGAGCACTGATGTGGCATGGATGATCACTGATGTGGCATATATGTGGCACGGATGATCACTGACTTCACCTGGATGTGGCACAGATGATCACTGATGTGGCACAGATGATCACTGATGTGGAACGGATGAACCATGGATGAGCATGAAAGAGCCAGGAATGGAGCATGGATCAGCATGTATGTGGATGGATGAGCCTACGGGAGCGTGATTCTGGGAGGACATTATAGTTCGCCTTCCCACAGTTATCTGACCTTGCTGTAGCCGTTATTAAATGATTGATTGCATCACAGTACTTTAAATCAATACGTTTCTTTCTGTTGGGTAGCTCCCACAGTACTTCTGGTCCACTCTGGATATGAGAACTGTCAGTCTCATAGACTGTGGCTCTAGAGTAATTTCTATGCCCCCTCTCACTTTGGCCTTTCATAGAATGCTCTGTGTTCTACAGACTTAACTACCTGTGCCTTCGTGGGTTTCTTCCGGGGACCCCAGTTTCCTCCATGATAGATTGTAAGCTCCTTGAGAGCAGCAAAACAAAACCAAAGAAATTCCCAGCTCAACTTACCGAACAGTCTGCAACCAACCACATTTTCCTGTCTTAGGCCTCGTACACACGACCGAGTTTCTCTTCAAAAACCAGCAAGAAACTTGCTGGGAGATATTTTTTTGCCGAGGAAACCGGTCGTGTGTACATTTTCGTCGAGGGAACTGTCGAGAAACTCGACGAGCCAAAAAGAGAGCATGTTCTCTATTTCCTTGACGGGAATAGAGAAAATTGGCTTGTCGAGTTCCTCGACAGCCTAACAAGGAACTCGACGAGCAAAACGATGTGTTTCGCCCGTCGAGTTCCTCGGCCGTGTGTACGAGGCTTAAGAGTATGCATTAAAAAGGGTTTAGTTTGCACACAATGCAAAAAAGCTACAGAGCCCCGTCAACGAACCCCAGTTCTTTCTGTAGTCCTAACTCTAAATTTTGAGAGCCCCAACAGTGGAAGCACATGCATTTGTTTGTACTCCTTGAGGGCAGGTACTGATCTGAATGTACAACATTGATGTAAAGAATTGCGTAAATTATTGGTGCTACATATCGTAAGTAACTGTAATAAATAAATAATAAAAGAAGTTGCAAATATCTTTATACATGGAGTTAATTCTTTCCTGCCATAGAAATTCTCTGTAGAGTGGGGAAGGGCGAGGACAGAGGGGTCACACATCTGGCATCAGTTTATTTTCAGGGTATCAGTTGTGATCAGACCAGATGTTCTAACCTGACCAATTCATCATATTCCCAAATGACTGGTCACCCAGGGCTATCTAATGGTACAACATTACTATCACTTTGGATGCTTTGTTTGACTGTAAGGTGAAAACCCAAATTTTTTGGACAAGGTGCTGATTGGACTGTTTATTTGTATTTTAAACCTGGCAAACTGAAAGCTTCATTTTTGACCAAAGAGGCTGTTTTTGAAGAGGTATTTAAGCTTACAATAGCGAAAGTACTGAAAAGGCTGAAGTGTATGATTGCAGGCGATTGATTTTTTTTAGTATACACAGACAACATTGCAAATCTCAGGGAACAAAAGTACATCGAGAAAGCATCGGCCTCTGCCAAATTATGCCAATCAATTTGGAATTATATATTCAATGTTCTACAGAAACTCAACAACAAATACCACTTGACAGAAGTCAATGCCTTGACCTAATTGCAAAGTTCAACACTCCAATTGGACATTAGGAAAAGCAAATAGTCAAAATTGCCTTTATTGCAAGAGGTATGGGAAAATGAAACAGCAAAAAAAAAATGTATCTCTATCCTCAAATGATTTTTCTCACAGTATTATTTCTACTTTCCATTTTTGTTAACTGATATGTATGAAGATCAAAGTCTCAGACTACAGTTATAGTGGTAATCTGTATGTCAGCCATTCTTTTCAGAAACCCCTGAAACCCCTGCGGCGTACCTTTTGGCCGGCGTAGCGCATCTCATATGCGCTACGCCGACGGTAATCAGGGAGCCCAGAACAGTATTCTCTAATATCTTGCGCCCTACGTTGCGCCGGCGTAGTGTAAATAGGCCGGCGTAAGGCCGCCTAATTCAAAATAGGCAGGTAGGGGGCGTGCCTCATTTAAATTAGCCGTGACCCCATGTAAATGAATGGCCGTATGCTCAGAATCACGTCGCAAATACTCTCTAAGAAACGTCGGCTCAATGCTTTCGACGTGAACGTAACCTACGCACAGCCCCATTCACGTACCACTTACGTAAACAACGTAAAATTTGACGGCTGTTCCGACGTCCATACCTTAACATTGGCAGCGCCTCATATAGCAGATAACTTTACGCCGGACGTAAGCCTTACATAAACGGCGTAGCGGGCGCAAGTACGTTCGTGAATCGGCATATCTAGGTAATTTACATATTCTATGTGTAAATCTACGGAAGCGCCTCTAGCGGCCAGCGGAAATATGCACCCTAGATACGACGGCGTACTAAGACTTACGTCGGTCGGAGGAAGCAGAAATTCAGGCGTATCTAGCTCCCTGAATAGCAAGCATAGATACGACGGCGCATCTTTCTACTTACGCGGCGTATCAATAGATACGCCGACGTAAAGGCTTTGTGAATCTAGCACAATGAGCTTAGTAAGCTATGAATAAGCACTAAAGTTTGGTGTGAAACGCGTCAGCTTTTTACCCCGTCTGCTGTGGCATGCTTTTTGTGTGTTTTTTTATTTTAAAATAAAAGCAATTTATTTTTGGAGTGCGGCTGTCCAGAAAGTTTTCCCTTAATTTTGCATCATTCCATGCATTGCCAGCACCCGTGGCTTTGGATCAGGTGAGGAGACTTTCTGATTAGTATCCTAGAGCGGTGACCCCGCCCAGCGTCTTAAAGAGAATTTTTTTTGTTGTCATTTTTTCAAATGACAAAATTTACATTTTTTTTTTTTTTTTTGCATTCAAGTCTAAATATGAGATCTGAGGTCTTTTTGACCCCAGATCTCATATTTAAGAGGACCTGTCATGCGTTTTTCTATTACAAGGGATGTTTACATTCCTTGTAATAGGAATAAAAGTGATCATTTTTTTTTTCAGTGTAAAAAAGAATAAAATAAATAAGGAAATTTTTTTTTTTTTTAAAGCGCCCTGTCCCGACGAGCTTGCGTGCAGAAGCGAACGCATACGTGAGTAGCGTCCGCATATGAAAACAGTGTTCAAGCCACACAAGAGAGGTATCGCCGCGATCGTTAGAGCGAGAGCAATAATTCTAGCCCTAGACCTCCTCTGTAGCTCAAAAAATGCAACCTATAGAATTTTTTAAACGTCGCCTATTGAGATTTTTAAGGGTAAAAGTTTGACGCCATGCCACGAGCGGGCGCAATTTTTAAGCGTGACATGTTGGGTATCATTTTACTTGGCATAACATTATCTTTCACAACATATAAAAAAATTGGGCCAAATGTATTGCTGTCTTATTTTTTAATTAAAAAAAGTGAATTTTTTCCAAAAAAAGTGCGCTTGTAAGACCACTGCGCAAATACAGTATGGTGTGACAAAAAGTATTGCAATGATCGCCATTTTATTCTCTAAGGTGTTAGAAAAAAATATATATAATGTTTGGGGGTTTTAAGTAATTTTCTAGCAAAAAAATATGTTTTTGTCTTGTAAACACCAAATCTGAAAAACACCCAAAGTAGAGAAGTGGTTAAAGCGGAGGTTCACCCAAATAACCTCTATATAAGACCAAATTCTATATACTTCTAACATGTACAGTAGGCACTTTTTTTTAGGCTGTACATACCTTATTATCGCAATTTTCAATTCAGCTTCTGGGTACTCACTCCCGCTGGAGCTGGGTACTCACTCTATGCTGAGCCGCAATGTAATCTGGGAGTTCGCCCAGATGATTGATGTCCTTCAGAAAACGTTCCCCCCGGCGGATAAGGCCCCCCCCGTATTGCGTAGGAGCGTCACGAAAGTCACAGAGTTTCCGAAAGTAGTCGAACATGTAGAGCCACGAGTTAACTCTACACGGCATCTGCGCACTGACTAGGAGCCGTGTAGAGTTGACTGAGCAGGCGCCGTATAGAGCTGAAGCGCAGCTCTACATGTTCGGCTACTTTCGGAAACTCCATGAGTCTCGTGACGCGCCTACACAATACGGGGGGGCCTTATCCACCGGGGGGAACTTTTTCTGAAGGACATCGATTATCTGGGCAAACTCCCAGATTTCATTGTGGCTCAGCATAGAAACGCCTACTCTCGCGGGAGTGAGTACCCGGAAGCCGGATTGAAAATAGTGATAATAAGGTATGTACAGCCTAAAAAAAATAAAAAAAAGTGCCTACTGTACATGTTAGAAGTATAAAGAATTTGGTTTTATATAGATGTTATTTGGGTGAACTTCTGCTTTAATGTATATGGATGAAATTATTAAACCACATGATTAAATGTAGCAAAGCCAAATAAAAATAATAAATATAAAAACATCAATTCACTCAAATCACACCACGTGACAATTGCCAAGTGCAACACACTAAATGATTATAAATTCCACCTATCAGTGAAAAATTATGTATATATAAAAAAAACGTAAAGTTGAGTCCATTCAATATAAAAAGAGTGATAGCAGTCCAAAAGTGTGAAGGAAATCTGGTGAATTGAAATGGAGAGTCTGACACAGGTGCAACCCTCTGAATAGGATGATAGTCAGAAACACCACCACCACTGATTGGAGAAGGCTTACCGGATATAAATGACTTAGAGAGGCTTATACCACCCAAGTCATAAACAGCTTTTAACTTCGGCCAACTCGATGTTTACAGCTGGTCGTGAATCCAACCGGCAACTCAGCACAAACAATCCAAGACTTCAATACATATTGGGGGGTATGCAGCATGTAGCGTGTACTCTTGTTGGTGGCAGAGACTCGGTATCCTCAAAACTTCTGACTTTACAAACCACTTGAAGTTAGAAGCTGCACCAGATTTTGCACTCTCCGGGCTTTGTGGGTGGTAAAAACAGATTTTAGAGCAAGCCCGTCATTAGAGAAATGCAGGGAACCCACTGGTGACCTACTGAAAAATTCTTGTTTGCCTGGCTGTTATGTTGACACCCTGGCCTCAGAAAAAAAAGAGTATGCAGGTTAGGGAAGTCAGAATTCCTTGTCTGCATATTTGTTCTGAATCAGTGATTCTGAAGCCTCATACACACTTCCATCTGACTTTTCCGTGGATTTTTGTCCAAAGGGGCGTTGGCCATGAATTTAGTATGCATACAGGCGGCATAACTTTTTCTGCCAACATTCACTAAATCACATGTTTTTTTAGCTTGCCACCCTTTGGGCAACTTCTGCTATTGTTGTCTGATGTTTAGCATTGGTTCTGAGCATGCGTGTTTGTACTTTGTACTTTGGTCCGATGGACTTATGTACACACAATCGGATTATCCTCCTTCGGACAATTGTTGTCGAAAAGTTTGAGAGCATGCACAGCCAACATTTGTCTGTTTATAAACCGAAAACAATTGTCCGATGGAGTATACAGACAGTCCGATTGTACGATAAAACACGTCCGTCGGAACAGCTGTTGTCAAAAAGTCAGATCGTGTGTATGGGCTTTAAGTATTAGGATTTTCTTACACTGCAATCAGTGCGCAGTTCTGTACTCTGCAATTGTAAACCAATTGGGGTGCATTTGCGGTTGCACTTACATGTGTTTTCTTTGCGTTCATGTGCGTTCCATTGCATTTACGTGTGAAAAAACACAGCTTGCTGTACTTCTTTTTTTAAACACATAAAAGTACCACTATAGTGTGAAAGTTGTTGTAAAGCCTCTATATTATATTCATATCAACCCATCTGTTAAATAACGACATGTGTCCCAGTGTCTGTGCTATATAAATATGATGCAGATTTCTACCTTCTATCAGAGCCTCTCCCGGCACTCACTTGACTCCTCGACTCTCTCATCTCCCTGGCTGACAACAGAGGAGGAGAGAGGCGAGGAGTCAGGTGAGTGTTGGGAGACACTCTAATATAAGGTAGAAATTGGCATAATTTTTATATGGCGCAGACACTGGGACACATATCGTTATTTAACCGCTTGCCGACCAACCACCGTCATTATACTGCAGCAGGTCGGCACGATCCCGTGAGCCGTTGTAGTTGTACGTCGGCTCCTTTAAGCGGGATAGCAGGCACGCATGTGCTGCACTGTGGGGGTGCCGATGCTCGCGGGCACAAGAGGCAGAACAGGGACGTGTGTGTGTAGACACACAAGCCTCGTACAGTCCGGTTTACTCTGCAAGAACCAGCAAGAAAACTGCTGGCAGAGCTTTCTTGCCAAGTATATCGAGCGTGTGTACGAGGCTTTCAGGTTTCTCATCAAGAAAACTGGCTAAAGTCTCGACAATAAAAATAGATAACATGTTATCTATTTTCTTGTCGTGATTCTCGGCAGTGTTTTCCTGTCGAGAAACCCGAGAGTGTGTATACTTAAATGTCGCCGTGGAAACCTGCGCATGCTCGAAATGACTTTGACCGTTGCGCGGTAGCTTCCTAGGCATAGGTAGGGTGCAGCAAGATGGCGTTCACGGCATTGAATGTGACTAGCGCATTCTAGTCGTACGCGATTACGTCACCGCGTTCTTCCCTTTAAAAGAACCACGGTTCTTTTGAAAGGAGTGTCTGTACACTCGGGCGGCAAGAGATTCTTGCCAAGAATCTTGTGAGGAAAAACAAAGTTTTTTTCCTGACAAGATTCTGGCCCGTGTGTACAGAGCTACACATCCCAGTTCTGTGAGGAAAGGAGAGCCAGATCGTGAGTTCCTACTAGCTGGGAACCACGATCTGTCATCTCCTATAGTCAGTCTCATCCCCCCACAGTTAGAACACACACTAGGGAACACAGTTAATCCCTTGATCGCCCCCTAGTGTTAACCCCTTCCCTACCAGTGACATTTACACAGTAATCAGTGCATTTTTATAGCATTATAATTGTCAATGGTCCCAAAAATGTTATAAAAGCGTCTAAACCGATGGCAACAAAAGTGAGTACATCCCTAAGTGAAAATGTCCAAATTGGGTCCAATTAGCCATTTTCCCTCACCGGTGTCATGTGACTCATGACAAGGTATTAGGTGTGAAGGGGAGAAGGTGTGTTAAATTTGGTGCTATCGCTCTCACTCTCTCATACTGGTCACTGGAAGTTTAACTTGGCACCTCATGGCAAATAACTTTGTAAGGATCTGAAAAAATGAATTGTTGCTCTACATAAGGATTGCCTAGGCTATAAGAAGATAAGACCCTGAAACTGAGCTGCAACACGCTGGCCAAGACTATACAGTGATTTAACAGGACAGGTTCCACTCAGAACCTGCCTCGTCATGGCCAACCAAAGTAGTTGAGTGCACATGCTCAGTGTCATATCCAGAGGTTGTCTTTGGAAAATAGACGTATGAGTGCTGCAGAGGTTGAAGGGGTGGTGGGCAGCCTGTCAGTGCTCAGACAGTATGCCCCACACTGCATCAAATTGGTCTGCATGGCTGTTGTCCTAGATGGAAGCCTCTTCTAAATATGATGCACAAGAAAGCCCACAAACAGTTTTCCGAAGATAAGCAGACTAAGGACATGGATTACTGGAACCATATCCTGTGGTCTGATGAGACCAAGATAAACTTATTTGGTTGAGATGGTGTCAAGGGCGTGTGGCGGCAACCAGGTGAGGAGTACAAAGTCAAGTGTGTCTTGCCTAGAGTCAAGCATGGTGGTGGGAGTGTCATGGTCTGGGGCTGCATGAGTGCTCCCAGCACTGGGGAGCTACAGTTCATTGAGGGAACCATGAATGCCAACATGTACTATGACATACTGAAGCAGAGCATGATCCACTCCCTTCGGAGACTCGGCTGCAAAGCAGTATTCCAACATAATAACGACCCAAAACACACATCCAAGACAACCACTGCCTTGCTAAAGAAGCTGAGGGTAAAGCTTATGGACTGGCCAAGCTTGTCTCCAGACCTAAACCCTAATGAGCATCTGTGGGGCATCCTCAAATGGAAGGTGGAGGAGGGCAAGGTCTCTAACATCCACCAGCTCCCTGATGTCGTCATAGAGGAGTGGAAGAGGACTTCAGCTCTGGTGAACTCCTTGCCCAAGAGGGTTAAGGCAGTGCTGGAAAAAAATGGTGGCCACAAATTGTTTTTGAGACTTTGGGCCCAATGTGGACATTTTCACTTAGGGGTGTACTCACTTTTGTTGCCAGCGGTTTAGACAATAATGGCTGTGTGTTGAGTTATTTTGAGGGGACAGCAAATTGACACTGTTATACAAGCTGTACATTTACTACTTTACATTGTAGCAAAGTGTCCTTTCTTCAGTCTTGTCACATGAAAAGATATAATAAAAATATTTACAAAAATGTGAGGGGCATACTCTCTTTTGTGAGATATGTCAGGCTAACATAGAATTGCTTCTACATGCTTTAGAAAAAAAAACACAAAATGCCTATATAAGCAGCATTTTTATGCCCAGTGTGCATGGACCCCTAATTGGCATGATGATTGTAGCTTTAGCCAAGGTATTAGCAAGCTTTTTGTACGGCATTCCGCAACTAAAATAATATCATAATATATAGAAGAGAACATCACCGTCTTTGCTTTTAGGTGTAATGTATTTCTTTGCATGCTACGACTTCAAAGTTGAGAAGCAAAGTGGTAATGGATGTACATACAGAGGTCTCTGCGACACTGCACATATATTTGTAAAATGTTGTCTATGAATACCCCGCTGACTTTATTTAGGTGAAAGCACACTCTAAAATGCATTTTTGAAACTCATAAAGCTTGACATTTTCAAACCAATTTAAAAACTTCAGGTACTCAAAGTTATATTTAAAAACTAAAAAAGTATAATTTTCAGAAGTTATCATTTGTAAAATTATATCTGTAAACGAATAAATACAAAAAAAAAAGTTCAGTAGCTGCATAGAAGTGCAATAAATGTATTTTATTTTAAAGAAAACCTGTCCTGAGAGAACTATGTAGGCTGCTATTGCTGATAACTTCTGACAATTTTAGCTGCCTAATAAGCTTATAATACTATCTTTCCTTTTTTTAAATTGCATAATTGTTCTCTCTTTCTGTATAGGGTAAAACATTTTGGGGGAGATTCAGATAGAGATACGACGGCGTATCTCCTGATACGCCGTCGTATCTCTGAGATCCGACGGTCGGATCTATGCGGCTGATTCATAGAATCAGGTTCCGCCTAGATCTCCGTTAGATCCGACAGGTGTAAGTGACTTACACCGTCGGATTTTAGGCTGCGCTAGGTGGCGCTTCCATTTGTATACGCAACGAATATGCAAATGAGGAGATCCGCCGATTCAGAAACGAACACCCGAGGTAAGTGCTTTCTGAATACAGCACTAGCCTCTCAAACTTGCGCCGGCGGATCGTAAATCAGATAGATTACGCAGATCTAAAGATCCGCTAATCTATCTGAATCTACCCCTTTATTGTTAAAGTGTTTGTAAGCCCATATTTTTTTTAACAACAAACATGTCACACAGTGTGCAACGGTTTTGCCAGATCCTTCTCATCTGAGGTCCCCCGCTGGTGCTCCTGGCTCCTGCCCTCCTGCCGAGTGCCCACCCTAGCTTGCGGCTTGTTATGGGGGCACTCATGAGGGCTCACTCCCAAGCTGCGCTTTGTGTTCCATTGACATACAGAGTGCGGCTCGGCCCCTCCCCTCTCTCCCTCCTCACTGGCTGTAATTGACCAATGGCTCCTGCTACTGTCTCTGAGTCTATGAGGAGGGAAAGAGCGAAGAGACCCACTGCTCACTGAGTCTATGAGGAGGGAAAGAGTGAAGAGACCCACTGCTCACTGAGTCTATGAGGAGGGAAAGAGCGAAGAGAGCCACTGCTCACTGAGTCTATGAGGAGGGAAAGAGCGAAGAGACTCACTGTTCACTGAGTCTATGAGGAGGGAAAGAGCGAAGAGACCCACTGCTCACTGAGTCTATGAGGAGGGAAAGAGCGAAGAGAGTCACTGCTCACTGAGTCTATGAGGAGGGAAAAAGCGAAGAGACTCACTGCTCACTGAGTCTATGAGGAAGGAAATAGCGAAGAGACCCACTGCTCACTGAGTCTATGAGGAGGGAAAGAGCGAAGAGACCCACTGCTCACTGAGTCTATGAGGAGGGAAAGAGCGAAGAGAGTCACTGCTCACTGAGTCTATGAGGAGGGAAAGAGTGAAGAGAGCCACTGCTCACTGAGTCTATGAGGAGGGAAAGAGCGAAGAGAGCCACTGCTCACTGAGTCTATGAGGAGGGAAAGAGCGAAGAGACCCACTGCTCACTGAGTCTATGAGGAGAGAAAGAGCGAAGAGACCCACTGCTCACTGAGTTTACGAGGAGGGAAAGAGCGAAGAGAGCCACTGCTCACTGAGTCTATTAGGAGGGAAAGAGCGAAGAGAGCCACTGCTCACTGAGTCTATGAGGAGGGAAAGAGTGAAGAGAGTCACTGTTCACTGAGTCTATGAGGAGGGAAAGAGTGAAGAGACTCACTGCTCACTGAGTCTATGAGGAAGGAAATAGCGAAGAGACCCACTGCTCACTGAGTCTATGAGGAGGGAAAGAGCAAAGAGAGTCACTGCTCACTGAGTCTATGAGGAGGGAAAGAGTGAAGAGAGCCACTGCTCACTGAGTCTATGAGGAGGGAAAGAGCGAAGAGACCCACTGCTCACTGAGTCTATGAGGAGGGAAAGAGCGAAGAGAGTCACTGCTCACTGAGTCTATGAGGAGGGAAAGAGTGAAGAGAGCCACTGCTCACTGAGTCTATGAGGAGGGAAAGAGTGAAGAGAGTCACTGCTCACTGAGTCTATGAGGAGGGAAAGAGCGAAGAGAGCCACTGCTCACTGAGTCTATGAGGAGGGAAAGATCGAAGAGACCCACTGCTCACTGAGTCTATGAGGAGGAAAAGAATGAAGAGACCCACTGCTCACTGAGTCTATGAGGAGGGAAAAAGTGAAGAGAGTCACTGCTCACTGAGTCTATGAGGGAAAGAGCGAAGAGACCCACTGCTCACTGAGTCTATAAGGAGGGAAAGAGTGAAGAGAGTCACTGTTCACTGAGTCTATGAGGAGGGAAAGAGTGAAGAGAGTCACTGCTCACTGAGTCTATGAGGAGGGAAAGAGTGAAGAGAGCCACTGCTCACTGAGTCTATGAGGAGGGAAAGAGTGAAGAGAGTCACTGCTCACTAAGTCTATGAGGAGAGAAAGAGTGAAGAGAGTCACTGCTCACTGAGTCTAAGAGGAGGAAAATAGTGAAGAGAGTCACTGCTCACTGAGTCTATGAGGAGGGAAAGAGCGAAGAGAGCCACTGCTCACTGAGTCTATGAGGAGGGAAAGAGCGAAGAGACCCACTGCTCACTGAGTCTATGAGGAGAGAAAGAGCGAAGAGACCCACTGCTCACTGAGTTTACGAGGAGGGAAAGAGCGAAGAGAGCCACTGCTCACTGAGTCTATTAGGAGGGAAAGAGCGAAGAGAGCCACTGCTCACTGAGTCTATGAGGAGGGAAAGAGTGAAGAGAGTCACTGTTCACTGAGTCTATGAGGAGGGAAAGAGTGAAGAGAGTCACTGCTCACTGAGTCTATGAGGAGGGAAAGAGTGAAGAGAGCCACTGCTCACTGAGTCTATGAGGAGGGAAAGAGTGAAGAGAACCACTGCTCACTGAGTCTATGAGGAGGGAAAGAGCGAAGAGACCCACTGCTCACTGAGTCTATGAGGAGGGAAGGAGTGAAGAGACTCACTGCTCACTGAGTCTATGAGGAGGGAAAGAGCGAAGAGAGTCACTGCTCACTGAGTCTATGAGGAGGGAAAGAGCGAAGAGACCCACTGCTCACTGAGTCTATGAGGAGGGAAAGAGCGAAGAGAGCTACTGCTCACTGAGTCTATGAGGAGGGAAAGAGCGAAGAGACCCACTGCTCACTGAGTTTACGAGGAGGGAAAGAGCGAAGAGAGCCACTGCTCACTGAGTCTATGAGGAGGGAAAGAGCGAAGAGAGCCACTGCTCACTGAGTCTATGAGGAGGGAAAGAGTGAGGAGACCCACTGCTCACTGAGTCTATGAGGAGGGAAAGAGCGAAGAGAGCCACTGCTCACTGAGTCTATTAGGAGGGAAAGAGCGAAGAGACACACTGCTCACTGAGTCTATGAGGAGGGAAAGAGCGAAGAGACCCACTGCTCACTGAGTCTATGAGGAGGGAAAGAGCGAAGAGAGCCACTGCTCACTGAGTCTATGAGGTGGGAAAGAGCGAAGAGACACACTGCTCACTGAGTCTATGAGGAGGGAAAGAGCAAAGAGAGCCACTGCTCACTGAGTCTATGAGGAGGAAAAGAGCTAAGAGAGCCACTGCTCACTGAGTCTATGAGGAGGGAAAGAGCAAAGAGACCCGCTGCTCACTGAGTCTATGAGGAGGGAAAAAGCGAAGAGAGCCACTGCTCACTGAGTCTATGAGGAGGGAAAGAGCGAAAAGACCCACTGCTCACTGAGTCTATGAGGAGGGAAAGAGCGAAGAGACCCACTTCTCACTGAGTCTATGAGGAGGAAAAGAGTGAAGAGACCCACTGCCCACTGAGTTTATAAGGAGGGAAAGAGCGAAGAGAGCCACTGATCACTGAGTCTATGATACATGTCCCCCAGGACAGTACCCGGACCCGCATAACCATTGTATGCCCAAGCCTTTTGATTTTTCACATTCGGTTCCCATAGACTTCAATGGGGTTCGTAATTTGGTTGTGAACTTTTGCGATGGTCGAAAGTTCTGGTGTGAACCGAATAGGGGGTCGTTCGGCTCATCCCTAATTAGGACATAGATGGCCCTATGCCAACACATAGCAGGCCTGTATTCCTGTAGTCAACCAGTGACATTAACACCTTCCTATAGCAGAATGATGGCTGGACGGGGGCTTTATTGTTCTGGCTGGACATCATATGACATCCTTCAGAACAGGCCGATTGTGTGCGCCCCCGAGGGAGCACAGCATCACGGACCTCAGTAAAGAGCCTATGACGTAGGCTCTTTACCTTGTGATCAGCTGTGTTCAATCACAGTGTAAATAGGAAATTCCGGTTATCAGCTTTCCTCCCTCACACTGACAGCGCTTGAGGAGAGGAGAGCTGATAAGCAGCTTTCATCACAGTGGAGATCTTCCCCATCTGTCCACAAGTGTCCACCAGTGATGCCCATCAGTGTCTACCAATGATGCTCACCAGAGTGGATTGTTGTTTTTTTTTTTTTTTTTGAAAAATATTTTTATTGAAGAATTTTCAAACACAAGACATAGTACAGTTAGACAATACAAGACATGGACAGCTCAACGTCATACAGTTCTTCATGAGATACAGCTGATACATCAGCAAGACAGTAACCCTTGCAAGCTAGACATGGTAACATACTGAGGTTTGTATCAACCGACATATTCAAGGGAGGAGGTGGTGGGGGGGGGGGGGGGGAGGGGAAAGTCTCATCCACCTAGAAGAAGAAAAGCAAAGAAAAAAGAGAGAAAAAAGAAAGGAATGAAAGAATGTCTTATCCAGCAGTCTCTGGCTCCTCCACCCAGACCCGCCATATCTTTTCATATTTTTGCGGACATCCGCGGTTGGCATATGTGTCTTTATATAGGGGAAGGCTGTTGTTTACCAGGCGCCGCCACTGTACCAGGGATGGGGGTGAGGGTTTTTTCCAATGCATGGCCACATTTTTACGGGCATAGAAGAGCAGTACGCTCACTAGTGTGCGTTTGGCTGAGGTTCGGACAACGTTGTCTATGATGCCCAGAAGGCATACCTCCATAGTCAAGGGCAAGTTAGTCCCAGCAATTTTGTTGGTCAGTTCCAGCACCGCCTCCCAATAATGCACCACCTCAGGGCACTGCCAGAAAATATGCGAAAAGTCGCCTGGGGAGGTGCCACAGCGCCAACACTCCTGTGAGTGCGTGGGGTTCATTTTGTGCAGCCTGTGGGGGGTAAAGTATGCCCTATGCACTATTTTGTATTGCACCAGCCTGTCACGAACTGACACCAACGTGGAGAAGGGAAGGTCCCAAATGTCATCCCAGTCGTCTGCATCTAGTGTGGGAATGTCCGTTTGCCACCTGGCTCGCAGCCCGTCAAGGGGAGGGAGGGACACAAAGAGTAGGAAGGAGTATACGTGCGAGGTGGGCTTCACACCACAGTCAAATCTAAGTGTCCTCTCCAACTCCGACTGGGCCACGATACAGGAGGACAAAGGGAACTGTGCTGAGAAAGCGTGTGATAGTTGTAAGTAACGAAAACGATAGTGAGAGGGCAGATTAAATTCAGATGAAAGCTCGGAAAAGGTTTTCAGCGCGTTCTGCGAAACAATATGCGATATCAGTTTCACGCCATGCTTTGACCATGCAAGGGGATCTAATAGTCTGTAAAAATGGTCCAAGGAAGGGTTTTTCCAGATCGGGGCATTGGGTGAAATTTCAGTGGGCTTACATTTTTCAATGGCCAGGCCGGTTCGCCATGCCCGCAGGGTGGTGGTCGAGTGGATTGTTGTTTGATTGGTCACTAGAAAGTCACCTGTCCTCTCCAAATTAACAGACACATGACGATTCTCCGTTAATATTATGCTGTTTTCTACGGTTGGGGTTGGCTCAAATGTTTTTAACATTATATAGTTTTTTATGTTAATACATATTTTATATGTGAATTCTTGGTTGTGTTATCAGTGCCCAGTAAAAGTCCTAGTCAACTCCTTTGACTGGTGTTTATTTACGGGTTAGACGGTATTAGCAGCCCTCACCCTATGTTCATCTGGTACCATTTTTGCATTATTTATTCTGGATGATGGTATTTTATAATTTATCTGGTTTAATTGAGGCTATACTCATAAATGTTGACAGATTCACGTCCTGTCAGGCCCCGTACACACGACCGAGTTTCTCGGCAGAATTTAGCCAGAAACTCGATCGGAGCTGGATTCTGCCGAGAAACTCGGTCGTGTGTACACTTTTCAGCGAGGAAGCCTACGAGGAACTCGTCGGGCCAAATAGAGAACATGTTCTCTATTTCCTCGTTGTTCAATGAGGAAAGTTGGCCCGCCGAGATCCTCGGCGGCTTCAACACAGAACTTGACGAGGAACTTGATGTGTTTGGCACGTCGAGTTCCTTGGACGTGTGTACGGGGCCTCAGAGACGAGGAGACTGATGTGTGTTCCCAGTACAGAGGAAAACACATCGGTCTCCAACCCTTGTGAGTCCCTTCCCCCTACAGTTAGAATCACTCTCTAGGGAACATATTTAACCCTTTGATCACCCCCTAGTGTTAACCCCTTTTCCTGCCAGTTACATTTACATAGTAATCAGTGCAGTTGTATAGCACTAATTGCTGTATAAATGTGAATAGTCCCAAAAACGTGTCGCCCAGAGACGATTCAGTTCGCATGTGTTGCGCTTTACAAGTTTCTCACTCACTCAAAAGTGTCCGATCTGTCCGTCGCAATGTCAGGGTCACAAAAAAAAAACGCAGGTCGCCGCCATTACTAGTAAAAAAAAAATGCCATAAATCTATCCCTTATTTTTTAGATGCTATAACTTTTGCGCAAACCAATCAACAAACGTTTATTGCGATTTTCTTTAACCAAAAATATGTAGAAGAATACGTATCGGTCTAAACTGAGGATTTTTTTTTTTTAAATTGTGATATTTATTAAATCAAAAAGTTAAAAATATATTGTTTTTTTTCAAAATTGTCACTCTTCTTTTGTTTATAGTGCAAAAAATAAAAGGTGAGGAGGTGATCAAATACCACCAAACGAAAGCTCTATTTGTGGGGGGGAAAAAAACATAAAAATTTAATTTGGGTACAGCGTTGCATTAACCGTGCAATTGTCATTCAAAGTGCGACAGCGCTGAAAACTAAAAATTGGTCTGGGAAGTTAGGGAGTGAAAATGCCCTGTATTGAAGTGGTTAACCAGGATATTTTTCACTTCGCCCCTTTTGCAAGAGTTTAATGTTTCAGTTGACTAAAAAAAAAAAAACAGCAGCAATTACAGCATTCTTTAATATGGGCATTTGTTGCAGTGACAGTGCAGCGATTTCCCATTTTTTGCTTCCTGTGGTGTCTGTAGTGCAGAAAGTTACTTAAAAATCTCTATTATAGTTTACAAATGGCAATAATTTTAACAATTTTCTACTCTATCCAAAACAAAAAAAAAAGTTTTGGCTTTAGATATACGACACGGCCTATTTGTATGACATGGAATGAATGGACAACCATAATTAGAAATTTCCAGTCGAAATTGAATAATGTTTCTAATGCTTGAGGCCACTATTGGCCCATTATAAAGCTAATGTACGCACACCGCCGCCGTTCACATAAATTTGTACTAACTCCAAAATCAGACTTGCCGGGAGATTGATGATTAAAGAAATCAAAATGAGAAAGTGAAGGCTAAAAGAAATGAAAAGGTGTTAATAAAGGATTGTCTAGAACAGAAGCCAGCAGTGTTCGAAGCGGCGGCTTCCAGTGTTAAAATTACCATGTGCTGCCGTAACTTATCAACCACTAGTTAAAAATAACTCCACATTTCAATTTACACTTAAATGATTAATACCCAGAGCCAGCGCACTTCAACTATCACTTCAACCTGTGGCTAAACCACTCCAGACTCCTGGCTTCCTTAATGTAAGTCATATGTTATCAAAGCTCCCCTCTATACACTCTAATACATTTTGTACTACTAACCACTCAGCTTGGAGGTGCATGAAGATTACTTATACTGTGAGAAGTGGAATAGGCTTCACAGTCAAGCAAGGGAAAGAATGACTTGTATAAAGGCAGCATTTATACATTTATATGAAAACCAAATAAGCACTAATGATGGTCACATTAAGTTTTTATTTTACTCTTTATTAAATGTCAACTATATTCAGGGCCGTCTTTAATGTTGATTGGACCCTGGGCAAAAAAAATCTTGCCCCCCCCCCCATGCAATTTAGCTCTCCACATTCTCTGAGACATACAATAAATATCAGCTAGACTTAAAATCAGTTTACTGTATCAGATCAGATCAGATGTTTTATACAAACAGGTATACAGCCCAGCATCACAGATATGGTATACAGCCCAGCATCACAGATATGGTACTGTATACAGCCCAGCATCACAGATATGATATACAGCCCAGCATCCAGATATGGTATACAGCCCAGAATCACAGATATGGTATATAGGTCAGCATTACAGATAGGGTATACAGCCTAGAATCACAGATATGGTATGTAGGTCAGCATTACAGATAGGGTATACAGCCTAGCATCACAGATATGGTATATAGGTCAGCATTACAGATAGGGTATACAGTCTAGCATCACATATATGGTATACAGCCCAGCATCACAGATATGGTATACAGTCTAGCATCACATATATGGTATACAGCCCAGCATCACAGATATGGTATACAGCCCAGCATCACAGATATGGTATATAGCTTAGCATCACAGATATGGTATATAGCTTAGCATCACATATATGGTATACAGCCCAGCATCACAGATATGGTATATAGGTCAGCATTACAGAGAGGGTATACAGCCTAGCATCACAGATATGGTATATAGGTCAGCATTACAGATAGGGTATACAGCCTAGCATCACAGATATGGTATATAGGTCAGCATTACAGATAGGGTATACAGTCTAGCATCACATATATGGTATACAGCCCAGCATCACATATATGGTATACAACCTAGCATCACAGATATGGTATATAGGTCAGCATTACAGATATGGTTTACAGCACAGCATCATAGATATGGTATACAGCCCAGCATCACAGATATGGTATATACCTTAGCATCACATATATGGTATACAGCCCAGCATCACAGATATGGTATACAGCCCAGCATCACAGATATGGTATGTAGGTCAGCATTACAGATAGGGTATACAGCCTAGCATCACAGATATGGTATATAGGTCAGCATTACAATTAGGGTATACAGCTTAGCATCACACATATGGTATACAGTCCAGCATCACAGATATGGTATACAGCCCAGCATCATAGATATGGTATACAGCCCAGCATCACAGATATGGTATATAGCTCAGCATCACAGATATGGTATACAGCCCAGCATCACAGATATGATATACAGCTCAGCACTCTCTCAGAACCTACCAATCCATCCGAGATATGAAAGAAAGCCCTGCTCGGGCCGTGTGTTCCATCCAAGGAGCCATGATTAAGCACTAATTACAAGTGCGAAACGCGTCGGCTGTCCTGGTTTTGTTGGTTGCAGTGACTGTGTGTGTACAGTTGAAAATAAAAGACAACTTTTTTAAGTCATTTTGGAGTGCGGCTGTCCAGTTTTCTTTCTTCATTTTGCTACTGTTCCATCCAAGGAGCTGGCGCGTCACTTACAGTTTCCCACTGGCACAGAGAAACAGGAAGTGAGGCCCCAGATCTGAGGAAAGCACTGCCCATGTCCTACGGTGGTGCCAATAGGAAAACCACACAAGGAGAATGACCAATAAGGGAGTGTTGCGGCACATTGCTTTGCGCCACAAGCACTCAGAAAACCAGGCAAAAGAATCTCACCTGCAATCACGTGCTCATAGAGCACTGTGTCCGGCGCACGTACACAATGCACTTAAAGGACCTTTTTTTTTTAAAAGGACCATTTTTTTTGTGACTAGCTTTGGGGTGGGGTGCCACTGCATTGTGTGTATAATATAGTTGTTTTCACAGCTGACAGAAGCAGGGCGCTGTGGATGTCTTGAGTTACTGCATTTCATTGTAGGACACAGTATTCCTCTTCTTATCAGAGTATACTACTATGGACAGTTTGCACGTTCCTGTTCTGTTTTTACAATGCTTGTTGGATTTACAACCTTTTATGGGACCCGCTCCCACAGTGTAAAATAAACGTCATGTATCTTGATCCCATTAAAATAAGTTTTGAACAGATTTCTATGTACCAGGGATCTGCCAAGTTCATTATTTTAAATGTCATTTTTTTACCATCTTTTTCACTAAGAATAAAGCAACAGCTCCAGCAATAAATCTTTTCATACAGGTGATGCTTGTTGGGGAAGTGATACACTGCTCGCAGGCTCGCCGCCACTGGAAAACTTCCAGAAATAGCTGAACAAAAAAAAAAGAAATATGTGAATTTGGGATTACTTTGCAGCATGCACACCAGAATTTTCTTTAGCTAAGCAGTTCTGATTGACACAATAATTGGTGCAATATTTTACAGCAAGGTAAAGACATCAGAAAATGTATAAAGTGAGCATAAGTTATAAGTTATCATTTCAGGATTTTTATAAACGTCTATGCATGAATAGGGTTTATAATATTTCAAATGCTTTATCTGAATGTGGCAAATATTATTGGGTACACAATGCTGGTGTGTTACTAAACCCAGGAGCCTGCATTCTCTATATCTGGTCTCCCACAGTACACAGAACATGGAAATGCAATTATGTAACTATATGCTGTTAAATACCTTTTCTCATTATCAGTATATAGAAGTCTTGTGACTTCTATCAGTGTCTGGTTAAAGCTTGCAGGAGGAGTTTTCATTCTGCTCTGATTGTCCTATCAGGATGCAGGACACCTGAACCTCTGTTTGGACAGTGCTGATTGGCCCCGTGCAGATGAAATCTCTAGCAATACACACCAAACTGAGCATGGAGTGGTTTTGCACAGAGCAGCCTTGATCCTCCTCTTCTCGGGTCCCCCGCTGATGCTCCTGGCCCCTCCTTCCTGCAAAGCAGTGAAAAAAGAACAAATCCTGGACTGCCGCAGTCCGCTGAATGGCATCTTTATTGTGTAAAATCAATGAAATCCAATACAATACAGTCAAATAAAAAGTGGTCAAAACAGGAATACAGTGGCTAACGCGTTTCACATCTTGAGATGCTTACTCATAGCTGCAAAGCAGCTTGCTATGGGGGCACCCAAGCAGTCTCGCTCCCAAGCACGGCTTAGCCCTGCCCCCTATTCTCTCCTCATTGACTCACTAGCTATTATTGACAGTAGCAGGAGCTCCGAGACAATGGCTATCGCTGTTGTCTCAGCCAATAAGGAGAGGGAGACCCCTGAATGCCTCACAGCCAGTGTGTTCTACAGAAATGGAAATGGACTCGGACCAGGCCATGCCCCCAACACGTTCCACTCCGCCCCTGGAGCTTGGTCATAGGGCGGAGTGAAATGCGTTTAGCTGTGTGGCCTATTCAGAGTCCAGTTTCCTCATCTCTGTAGGTCACTATGGATGTGCGGCATTCAGGGGTCATCCTTCGTTCCTTGAGCCATTGCAGGAGCCAGGACAGGCTCCATCCCCTGCCAGCACCCTGAGCAGCAGTTGCAGATGCATTGGTTTGCATTCCGCCTTCACCGAGTCTGAGCGACACACTAACCATTTACAGATCACAAGGAGGGGAAGACCCGGGAGAGCCGAGGCTCTCATGCACATCGCTGGATGGAGATGGGACTTAGATAAGTTTTACGGGGTGGGGGTGGGGGGTGTTTGAGGGCAATGCTGTACGCATAGAATGTATGAAGGTAAAAAAAAACTTGAGCCCTTACAACTACTTTAAGAAGCTGTTTTAAACAGTATTAAACCCCAAAACATGTATACATTGCAGCTTACCAATCATTAAAGGTGGTGGCTGCATTTGTTTTCTTTTCTTTGGCTTTTTTCCCCTCTGCTTTTACCTTGTGATCTGGCCAGTAACATACTTCCTGTATTACACAGACACCACTCTGGAGAATTGAGAACAGGAGGCACAGCAGACAGCGGCATTGTCAGTCTGCAGGGGAGGGTAGTGTTAAATGTGTTAGCAGATTTAATTACACTAATGCCGGGTACACACGAGAGGATTTATCTGCGGAAACGGTCCTCCGGACCGTATCCGCGGATAAATCCTCTTGCGGATTTTGATCTCCTGTTTGTACTAACCAGGAGATCAAAATCCCCGCGGAATTCCGTCCGCGGTGACGTGTCGCGCCGTCGCCGCGATGATGACGCGGCGACGTGCGCGACGCTGTCATATAAGGATATCCACGCATGCGTCGAATCATTACGACGCATTCGAGGGATGGGTTCGGACGGATCGATCCGGTGAGTCTGTACAGAGGCTCCAGCGGATAGATTTCTTAGCATGCTAAGAAATTTTTATCCGCTGGAAATCGGTCGGCCCGAAATATATCCGCGGATAAATATCCGCTGGATCGTACACACCAGCGGATCTATCCGCTGAAACCGATCCGCGGATCAATTTCAGCGGATCGATCCTCTCGTGTGTACGGGGCCTAAGAAATAGAAGCCAAACTCCAGCTCACACTTTATAATCAGTTACAGCAAACAGTTTTTTCCTCTTAAATTAAAAGCTCATAGTTTTTTACACATATGTTAAAGTGTTACTAAACCCAGGACCCTACATTCACTATATCTGGTCTTCCACAGTACACAACATGGAAATTTAATTTTAGTCAGGGCTTTTTTCCTTATAGAATAGGTGCAGGAACTCCCCCCTTCTAAATCACCCTTATCTCTGCCCCTACCCACCTCTGAGCACTGTCTCTTGGCTCCACCCCCTACCAACCTCTGAGCACTGTCTCTTGGCTCCACCCCTACCCACCTCTGAGCACTGTCCCTTGGCTCTACCCCCTTACCCACCTCTGAGCACTGTCTCTTGGTTCCTTACCCACCTCTGAGCACTGTCTCTAGGCTCCACCCGCTACCCACCTCTGAGCACTGTCTCTTGGCTCCACCCCCTTACCCACCTCTGAGCACTGTCTCTTGGCCCCACCCCTATCCACCTCCCAGCACCACCCCTTTTAGAGATTACAGAACCAAGTATCTGTCAGGAATCAAGTACTTACCGAGACCGATATGCAGAGGGTGGCTCACCTTTACGACCAAGTGCGCCCGTCCCCTGAGGTTGAGACAGGAGGCAGAAGCACAAGGCGGTACCGGTGCCAGCGAAGAAGCGGTGCTTGCAGGTAGTAGCAGCAGATGTAGTAGCTTCAGCGGGACTGCAGCCGGAGACAGGAGATAACCGAAGATACGTCAGGGATGCAGGTACGGATCAGGTCCAGATGAAGACTAAGGACGTTCCAAAACACAAGCCGAGGTTCAGGGGGGCAGAGAAGGTAGCAGGTCCAAGTCACAAGCCAAAGTCCAGGGGCAGGAGAAAGTACAAGTCCGGGTCACAAGCCAATAGGTCAGGTCAGGAGAGTTCAAGCAAAGTAGGTGAGACAAGCCAAGTTCAAAAGTTCCAGGAGAGAGCTGAGTCGGGAAGCAATCCACAAGGTAAGGTTTCCAGGAAACAGGATACGGGTCAGAAGCTGACGACGAACCAGCAATTAGCAGAGGGGAAGGGGCTGGCTTAAATAGGCCGCACTGGCCACTGATTGGTCCACAGAAAGTACAGGTTCAGCACCAGGCTCAAATGGATAGCACACAGGATAGCACTGAGCATTGGCTCAAAGACAAAGAGCTGGACCTGAAACAGCGAGATCCCAGGTTCAACTCCATCCAGAACCAACTGGGGAAAGTGACCGCAAAAGGTCTGTGCCCTGACAGTATCATTTTGTGCTGCTAAGTAATTTGTATGAAATTTGGTAGACCCCCACCCCAGCAACAATAGACCCCCCTGGAACAACAGACCCACCACAGCAACAATAGATCCCCCACATAACAACAGACCTCCCCCAGCAACAATGGACCCCTGCAACCAAATACCACTCCAGCAACAATAGACCCTCAGCAGCAACAACAGATGTCCCGGCAGGCAGCAACGATAGACCTCTCCCTCAACAGTAGATCCCTCTCAGCAACAATTGACCCCCAACAACATAAGACCCCACAGTAAACATAAACTGACCTACCCAGCAACAAAAGACCCCCCACAAAAAAAAGATCCCAACCAGCGACTATACATCCCTCAGCAGCCGACATCAATAGACCCTAGGGGGCGAATAAGGGGTTAATTATGTTCCCTAAAGTGTGTTCTAACTGGAGGGGGGATGGGACTGACTAGGGGAAATGACAGATCACTGTTCATACATTGTATGAACATACAATCAGTCATTTCTCCCTCTGAAAGAACCGGGAGCTGTGTGTTTACACACACAGCTCCCGGTTCTCGCTTTTTGACGAGCGATCGCGGGTGCCCAGCGATGATCGCTCCCACCTGGCACTTTCATCAGCACCAGGGGCGAGCAGAGGGTGCGCGCACGCGCCCCTAGTGGCCACAGAGCAATATCACGTTATATTACATGATTTTGCGCAGCCAAACTAACCTGCCGCAGTAAAACTGCGGTGAGCGGTCGGCAAGCGGTTAATGTGTGTTGAAGCGGAAACAAGTGTAAAATGAGTGCCATATTGCAAAAAAATGGCCTAGTCATGAAGGGGGGTACATTTTCTGGAGGTCAAGTGGTTAATCACTCCATGTGTAATTACTCTAATACAATCTGAGCAATATTTATTAATCTTTTTTTATCTGCAATAATAGTTCATTTTACAGGACAAGTTTTTTAAGAGATGTGCTCCTTAGGTCACTGATATACAGAGGTACAATGGGATGCAAATTCTTCGGTGAAGATGGTCATTAGTGTGAAAGTTAGTGAAGAATGGAAAAACTCACAAGGTAATAAAAAGATGCCAGATAAGAAGCAGAGAATAGGTGAAGAATCAGGGTGGGCTGTAGAGTCACAGAGGTGAGAAGAGTCATAAAAATGTCTGATCATGATTTAGAAAAGTGAGATCAGTCCTGAGTGCTTTACCTTTCCCCAGAGGGATCTGGTCATGAAAAATGACAGCCCGCAGGTGTGCCGTAGTCATCATTCCTGGTGTCCTCTTACATGTGCACAGGTGTCTAAATTTCAGAGTTTAACTGTGTCTAGAGGACTTTTGGCTGGACTCTCACGATGCAAAGCAATCATAATGATTAGTTGAAAAAAAATAAAATAATTTGGATGAAAAATAACGCTTTCCAAATGATCGTACGATAATCTGATTGTTAGTACGCAGCTTTTGAGAGCCAATCCCCACATTTCATCTGATATTATCCGAAGGGACAAATACAATTTATTTTTTCTCCTACGATACCAGATCGTACGATTTTTGTTTAATCAGTACACTTCTCGTCCGAAAATACAATACAATACATCACTTCCGAATGTTTATTCTGCCATACAAGAATTGTCGTACCATTAGTAATCTCTTACTTTTCGATATAGAGACTAGCATGCTACAAAAAACAAACAGTGATTCATCCGATAAACCCATTGGGTGTACTTGTGTGAGGCATTAAGCTCCATTCACACATGACTACAAAGCTGACTTTGGAGTGCAACTTTGATGCAACTTTTAATGGGTGCAACTTGGATACAACTTTGGCTTTGACCAGTGACCAGTCAGGGGTGGCCCGTCCATTAGGGGCACACGGCGCCACCCCCTCTATCCACGCCACCCTCTATATGGTTAATGGATAGATTACGGCCGTTGCTGCCATCCCCTATTCATGCATCCGGCCCTTTTCAGGATGCCGGGCACATGAATTACAGCGGCGATGGGTGTTTTTTTTAGGCACCTGATTTCTAATAGGCTTCAAAATAGGGTGGATTCGGACCACAGAGCATTGTGCTCGGAGCCCACCCAGGTGTTTTAGAAAAGCAAATGAATATTCACTTTTCTAACACTAATTTTGCCTCTCAATCAGGAAGTGCAGGTCTGATACCCATTTCCCAAATGGCTGAAAGGTCAGGCAATCCTATTGGACACCTAGGAGGAGGGGAGGAGACACACGGTGGAAGTGGCAATGATTTCAGAAGAGAAGAAGACACAGGAGATACTGCCAGATGCCAGCTGCAGCCTGATTCCCTGTCAGATGTGTCTGCTGATTCCTGATGTGCCCGCTGATCCCCACCACCAATGGGGTACAGAAAGTGATGGTGAAAATGCAGATTCTTCTACATGCAATAGTGATAATCAGTACAGCCTTTCTTCTCCTTCTTACCCCATTTCAGGTCTCAGAGAACCCCTGCTAAAATGATTGGGGGGGGGGGGGGTCCAGTGTAAAAAATGGCACTTATATTGGCAGTAAGTGGGAATAAGCCCCTTTTATTTGGGGTTGGTATGAAAATGGCCCCTTATATTGGTAGTCAATGGGGAAAAAAGACCCTTATATCGGGGGCGTCAGTGGGAAAACTGCTACTTATATATTGGTGGTTAGTAGGAAAGAAGCCCCTTATATTGGTGTTCAGTGGGAAAATTGCCTCTTATATTGGTGGTCAGAGGGGAAAAAAACCTATATTTGGGGTCAGTGGGATAAATGCCCCTTAAATTGGTAGTCAGTCAGTGGGAAAATGTCCCCTTATATTAGTAGTTAGTCAGAAAACAACCCCTTTATATTGGAGGTCAATGGGAATATTGCCTCTTATATTGGTGGTCAGTGACAAAAAAAAAACTTAAATTGAGGGTCAGTGGGATAAACGCCCCTATATCAGTGGGTGAAAAATACCCCTTATATTGGTGGTCAGTGGAAAAAATGTCCCATATATTGGTGGTCAGTGGAAAAATTGCCCATTATATTGGTGGTCAGTGGGGGAAAATCCCCTTATATCGTGTGTTCAGTGGGAAAATTGCTTCTTATATTGGGGGGTAAGTGGGGGAAAAACTTATATTGGGGGTCAGTGGGATAAATGCCCCTATATTGTGAAAAATGCCGCCCCTTATATTGGTGGTCAGTGGAAAAAATGTCCCATATATTGGTGATCAGTGGGAAAAAAGATCCTTAAATTGGTGGTCAATGGGAAAATTTCCTCTTATATTGGTGGTCAGTGTAGTGGGAAAAAAGACCCTTATATTGGGGGTCAGTGGGAAGAACATCCCTCTTACAGTTGTGGTCTATAAGGAGAATGCCCCCTAAAAGCTAGCTACACCCTGTATAATTTTTAGCTAGTTCATCAGAATCAGAGGGTGACCCTGACCCTCCTGCCGAACATCCTTAAACTTAAAAAATTGGTTAGATGTATTCGCTGTTGAGAGTATTTTGACAGCCAGTGGGGCTGGCTGTAGAAATACAGTCAGCCCCACTGGATTTGATTCCTCCATCAATACTGTACAGCATGGATGGAGGACTATGTTCCATTTTATATATCCATCTGTTCAATTCTATATGAATGTGTCCAGCTTTACAGTGGGGGTCAATATATCATCCTTACAGATGGCTAAAAAAAATCATGGGTGTCATGCTATTGGTTCTACCAATTGTCCTTAGACCAGGAATTATCCAGGCACCATCGGATGGGTGATCAATCAGATGCAGCTCAAGGAACCCTCCACAACCTCTGGAGGCACCCTAGTTAAAAATGACTCTGGTAGAGTAGTAACGCTCGAAGCAGGGCTGTCTGGAAATCATAATGTACACAAAAAAATACCAACTGGACACAATCAAATATTATCAAAAGTGCATCTTAGGCCTTGTACACACGGGCAAACATGTACGATGAAAACGGTCCGCCGGACCGTTTTCAGCGTACATGTCTGCCTGGTGATTTCTGTATGATGGCTGTACACACCATCATACAGAAATCCGCGCGTACTCGATACGCGGCGACGAGGCCGTGCCGCCGCCGCGACGATGACGCGGCGACGTGCGCGGCCCTGCCAGTTCAATGCTTCCACGCATGCGTCGAAGTCATTCGACACATGCGAGGGATAGCGGCCGCTCGGACATGTACGGTAGGTCTGTACAGACGACCGAACATGTCCGATGGACAGGATTCCAGCGGGCTGTTTCTAAACATGTTTAGAAATATTTGCCCGCTCGAAAAAGGCCCGGCGGGCAAATGTTCGCTGGAATCCTGTCCGCTCGGCTGTACAGACGACCGAACATGTCTGCTGAAACTGGTCCGCGGACCAGTTTCAGCAGACATGTTCGGTCGTGTATATGGGGCCTCAAGGTAAACAATTTTTGCTTTCCTATTCTACAGAAATAAAAAAAAAGTCTGGCTTCAATTTGTTAGTGCACCTAAATATGCTAATACAGTTAACATCAAACTTTCCCCCAGATTGACAATGCTGCCGTCTGTTGTACATCCTGTTACCATTCCTCTAGAGCAGGTGTCTCCAAACATTCTAAACAAAACTGCTCTAGAATGTCTGTATAATACACTAGGTATGTTACTAGCCAGATGACCAGGTGGAAACAGAGGGGAAAAGCCAAAGAAAAAAACCCTGATGCAGCCACTATATGTAATAATTGGTAAACTGCAATATAATAAATTTTTGGTTTGGGGTTTAATACTGCTTTAAAGTATTACCCAAAAGTACCCCTAAACCCTCTCTTCCCAACTAGAGCATGTGCCACAAATCTGGCCTTTATGAAAGAGTGACAAGAAGGAAGCCATTGTTGAAAGAAATCCATAAGAAGTCCCGTTTGCGAGAAGCCATGTGGGGGACACAGCAAGCATGTGGAAGAAGGTGTTCTGTTTAGATGAAACCAAAATTGAACTTTGTAGCCTAAAAAGTAAAATTCTATGTGTGACGGAAAACTAACACTGCACATCACCCTGAAAACACCAACCCACTGTGAAACATGGTGGTGGCAGCATCATGTTGTGGGGATTATTTTCTTCAGCAGGGACAGGGAAGCTGATCAGAGTTGATGGGAAGATGGATGGAGCCAAATACAGAGCAATCTTATAAGAAAATGTGTTATTGTCTGCAAAAGACTTGAGACTCGGTTGGAGTCTGCACCATTTAGGACATATTGACCCTGGATGATGTCACCAGTGCATGAGTTCTGACGATCTGGCATATCATGCTGTAACCGAGGGCTCCCGCATGCATGCGCGGGTGTGACGTCATGGAAAAAAGAAGGAAGACCGGGGGAAGATAGAAGCCATCTCAACCCTAACAGCGCGCCGCTGGAGGGTTGCGTTTTAAGGTATCTCCTAATGTGCTAGTATGCGATGCACACTACTACATTATGCTATTATTTTAACCTGCACACCCCCCCCCCCCGTATTTTTACTGTCCACCAGGTACCCGCGATTGCCCATTACACAGCCAAGGACGTGGATCTCTGTGTGTAAACACAGAGATCCACATCTTGTCAGGGAGAGAGGAGACCGATGCTGTGTCCCTTTGTACATAGGGACACAGATCGGTCTCCTCCCTCGGTCAGTCCCCTCCCCCCACAGTAAGAATCACTCCCAGGGAGCACATTTAACCCCTTCCTCGCCCCCTAGTGTTAACCCCTTCCCTGACAGTCACATTTATACAGTAATCAGTGCATATTTATAGCACTGTTCGCTGTATAAATGTGAATGGTCCCAAAAATTTGTCAAAAGTGTCCGATGTGTCTGCTATAATATCGCAGTCCTGACACAAATCGCAGATATCCACCATTACTAGTAAAAAAAAAATATATAAAAAAAAATGCCAGAATATTTTGTAGTAGCTATAACTTTTGCACAAACCAATCACTATACGCTTATTGCGATTTTTTTACCAAAAATATGTAGAAGAATACGTATCGGCCTAAACTGAGAAAAACATTTTTTTTTTAATTGGGATATTTATTATAGCAAAATGTAAAAAATATTGTGTTTTTTTTTTCAAAATTTTAGCTCTTTTTTTGTTTATAGCGTAAAAAATAAAAACCGCAGAGGTGGACAAATACCACCAAACGAAGCTCTATTTGTGGGGAAAAAGGACGTCAATTTTGTTTGGGAGCCACGTCGCCTGGGCAGGAAGGGGGTATATGTGCCCAGTAAGCAAGTGGTTAATAAATGAATGAGACTTTTAAGATCATGAAATGCATCTAGGTTTTGACCCCATCACACTAAGGAATCTGGATCCATATGAAATAAGCATTATGTTTATTATGCTGTATGATAGAAATGTAGAGGGAGTTCTGCAGAGATATGATATTGATATATTGGTCAGCCTTGCATTTTATGCATGGAATTGTAATACAGTGCTAATAGAATATATATATATATAAGAGCCTAATAGGAAAGTTTTAGCTTGTAAAGTCTCATGATGGGTTCTTCTGCACAGAACCAAGAACTGTCTAACTAGATAAAGAATACAAAAAAAAAAAACATATATCTAAATTATTTTTTATTTATATATATATATATATATATGTAATCATTGTAGTCCTGTGCTGTGTTATCCATTGAAAAATGCTGAATCTTTTCAGTTTTAGTGATACCTTTTATTGGCTAACATAAAGTGTATCTAGACCCAAAAATGAAAATGTAATATATTGTTTGCTAGCCCTCAGATGTGGTAGCTGCATTTTATTTTATTTATTTTTTAAGCTCTTTTTCTTTGTTTTAACTTGGTGATCCTGTGAATAAACACATCATGTTGCTTTTTAGCTGTGCTCACGTATCCATTGTATCAATGAAGACTTCAAACATGTTCATTACATGGTAGCTGATGGGATTAGTAGTTTACTAAAGAAAGATACACCGCATCTTTAGAAAGATCAAAGGTATTGTCTGTACTTGCTTGACTCTTCCTGTTCTTAGGCTGGAAAATTAAAACGAATGCAGCCGTAGGCCATAAGGACTGGTAAACAAACTCCTACCTCCCAACTTTCTGAGATGGAAATGAGGGACACCTATCAGCAAAAGTATGCAGGCATAGGACACACCCCTTAACCACTTCAGCCCCGGACCATTTGGCTGGCCAAAGACCAGGCCACATTTTGCGATTCGGCACTGCGTCAATTTAACTGACAATTGCGCAGTCGTGCGATATGTGGCTCCCAAACAAAATTGGCGTCCTTTTTTTCCCACAAATAGAGCTTTCTTTTGGTGGTATTTGATCATCTCTGTGGTTTTTATTTTTTGCGCTATAAACAAAAATAGAGCGACAATTTTGATAAAAATTCAATATATTTTAACTTTTTGCTATAATAAATATCTCCAAAAAATATATAATTTTTTTTGCCTCAGTTTAGGCCGATACGTATTATTCTACTTATTTTTGGTAAAAAAAATCCCAATAAGTATTTATTGATTGGTTTGCTGATCGCCGCCGGAGTCCCATGATCGGTCCCCGGTGCTGTAAACACAGCTTCCCCGTTCTTCACAGTGGCAGCTTCATTGATCGTGTGTTCCCTAATATAGGGAAACACGATCAATGACGTCACACATCCAGCCCCGCCCCTCTACAGTTATAAAAACATATGAGGTCACACATAACCCCTACAGCCCCTCCTAGTGGTTAACTCCTAAACTGCACTGTCATTTTCACAGTAAACAATGCATTTTTATAGCATTTTTTGCTGTGAAAATGACAATGGTCCCAAAAATGTGTCAAAATTGTCCGGTGTGTCCGCCATAATGTTGCAGTCACGAAAAAAAATCGCTGATCGCCGCCATTAGTAGTAAAAAAAAATATATATATAAAAATGCAATAAAACTATCTCCTATTTTGTAAACGCTATAAATTTTGTGCAAACCAATCTATAAACGCTTATTGCGATTTTTTTTTTACCAAAAATAGGTAGAAGAATACGTATCAGCCTAAACTGAGGAAAAAAAGTTTTTTTTATATCTTTTTGGGGGATATTTATTATAGCAAAAAGTAAAAAATATTGTATTTTTTTCAAAATTGCCGCTCTATTTTTGTTTATAGCGCAAAAAATAAAAACCGCAGAGGTTATCAAATACCACCAAAAGAAAGCTCTATTTGTGGGAAAAAAAGGACGCCAATTTTGTTTGGGAGCCACATCGCACGACCGTGCAATTGTCAGTTAAAGCGACGCAGTGCCGAATCGCAAAAACTGGCCAGGTCCTTTACCTGCATAAAGGTCCGGGTCTTAAGTGGTTAATGACCATTTAAATTTTTTTTTTTTTTTTCTCATCATGAAAAAGTTGTGTGTACGTGGCATCAGAATTGGCCTGGGCTTCAAGTGGTAAAGGAACCTACAGTAAAACCTTGGTTTGAAAGTAACGTAAGCGTTTTGCAAGACAAGCAAAATGGTTTAATACATTTTGCCTTGATATACAAGCAATGTCTTGATATAAGAGTAACATCATGTCACAACTGAGTATAAAAAAGAAGAGAGGAGCCTTTAAGTGTAAGTGTAGAAATATTGTTACATGTAATGAAGGTACAACATTTAGCAACTTATTGCTACACTTAGAGGTGCCTCTCTTCTATTTTATACCCTGTAAAAAAATACTTTGATATAAAAGTGCTTTGGATTACAAGCATGTTTCTGGAACGAATTATGCTCGCAAACCAAGGTTTTACTCTATTTAGAAAATCAAGAACAAACCTTTACAACCCCTTTGCTCATGATGACTATGCTCAATCGACATGGCTTTACAGAACTGACTCCAGCTTCAGTTCTCCGTTACGTTCCCTGCTCCTTCACCTCTCTACTAAACAAGAAAAATAGGTTTCCAGTTTCCATTTTGCATAAATGTAAACCAGTTCTTCGCCTGAGGCCCTAACTCTATTTACAAATCCACCTTAAGGAAATATCCTTTGGATAATTATCTGTGCCGAGTTCCCGAGTAAAAAAGAAAAAACACGAGAAGTAAGTGGAGCCACAAAAACTATAGAATGAATCCCAACGCCAAACATGTACATGTTGTTCCTTCTTTGGTACTCGATGAAATATGTTTTCAACCTTCAGTTTAAAAGCTATTTTTTTACAGTTTTACTCACATGGAAAGGCTGATTAAAACTGTCGGTTTCTAAAACACCAGAGGATTAAATGCCGATAGAAGTCAGGCTACTGTTTCAGGCATGAATAGTTTAGTATTTTCAGACAATTATGAAGCAGTAGGCTTGGAGACGACTTCTAATACCAATATTCCTGTTGGGTTTGGGATATTTTAACATTGGAAAAATGATCAAAAAATACAGGCTCTTTAATTTTTAAGTGAAACTGCATGATTAACATTCTAGATCACAGGGGAAAAACATGCATTATTTGTAAATTCCCTCTGTCTTTCTGCCTTTATCTCAGCAATGATATAGACATTTAATGGCGCGAATGAATGCCCATGAAAGGAGGTTATAAAATATCAGCACTTTCCATTAATATGCAGCAAAGAGTCAATTTTCATTTCATTTGTACATTGATAAAGGCAAAATTGTACGCTTGGAAATCTGAAAAGCTGAAAGTACAAAGAATAAATAGATTAGGCAAAAATGAAACACAATCGCGACTGATTTAAAATATTGATACAAAATAAGTCAAATGTTTATAATAAAACGAAACCACAAAAACACAGCCCACTCTGAGCCATTTCAAAGGTGTTATTTATTATGAATGGTACTGAGTGCGTGCTGAATTTTGACTAATGCGATGCAACATTACAGGTCACTTTGTGATTTTGGTTGGCAAATCTCTGGGCTAAAAGGCTCTTTTTCGTCATACCATATATACATATACGTATAAGCCGAGGCACCTAATTTGACCACAAAAAAATGGGAAAACGTATTGACTCAAGTATAAGCCTAGGGTGAGAATGCAGCAGCCACTGTAAGCGGAAAAGAGGGTCAACAATGCCCATTTGCAGCCTCACTGTGCCCATTGCAACCTCACTGTGCCCATTGCAACCTCACTGTGCCCATTTGCATGCCTCACTGTGCCCATTTGCACGCCTCACTGTGCCCATTGCAACCTTTACTGTGCCCATTGGCACGCCTCACTGTGCCCATTGCAACCTTTACTGTGCCCATTTTCACGCCTCACTGTGCCCATTTGCACACCTCACTGTGCCCATTGCAACCTCACTGTGCCAATTGCAACCTCACTGTGCCCATTACCATATAGGATAGCAACAGGAGCTCAGTACGACAGCACGGCCCTGGAAGCAGGAGGTGCGTGTTATAGCTCCAGGCAGGCAGGTTTCACCCAGCTTTCCAACATCCAGCATCCAGGATCCAGCCTCCAAACTCAGCCTTCTGATTTACCGGTCTTTGATCCACCTGACACGGTCTCCTTCTCCCAGCCCTCCCCTACTCAAACAACAGCCTACCCCAACTGCCTCAGCCACAAACTGATACCTTTTTCACTACCCGAGCGGCTTACACTTAAGCCCAGGGTCGTATATGACAGACCGCGGCTGCGGCCTAATACATCTAGCCGCCCACCTTTCCTTTCCTTCTTCTTCCTCCCTCTTCCTCCCCAGGTCTGCCAGCCACTGCTCTCCCCGGAGTGCCCCTGGAGCATACAGAGAGGTAGGTGCCCGCCCCATGACAGTCCGCGGCCATTTTTAGGATAGGCCGTGGCTGCGGCCTAGCGGCAAGCCGACCGGGCCATCCATCACTCCACCCCGGTAAGTCTGTTTCCCCCAGACATCCCCCCCGCCTTGAGTGGGCTCGGCAGCTACCCCCCGCCTTTACAAAAGCTCCCTGAGCCGAAGGCCCTCCACCCCCAGCAGGAAAGACCACGGCTCTGGCCAACTACTAACGTTCCGACGGCCATCTTGGTACACCTTGCTAAAGAAGTTGATCATCCCAGCCTCACCCCCCCTTAGCCACCACCACTGGATTCAGAGCATACGATCCCAGCGACCAGTAGGGACCCCCCAACTCAGGCCACCCACATCAGGGGAAGCCTGAAGTACCAACCACAGTGCTACACCTAAGCACTGCTCACCCCTACCCCACCCCCCTTTTCTTCCACCCTTACTACCACTCTTCACCTGCCGCACCTACATCAGAGGACTTCCACCTACTAACAGGTAAGAACCCAGGCCACCGTCACCTTAGCTAGTTGATCCAGGGTTTACCCGATCGCCTCCGGAGGGATCAGGAAGGAATTTTTTTCCCCTGCTGCAGGAAATTGGCCTCGCTAGGCAGGGTTTTTTTGCCTTCCTCTGGATCAACCAGGAGGGTTAGATTGGGGGTCCACTGTACCGCCACTAATCATCAGCATCAGCACTGTTCATCAGTCAGTCACCGCCGTCGCTAGCCACCATAGTTTTTCACCGCTAACCATCTCGTCATCGTCAGCGCTTTTGGGATCATGCTCAACCTCAAATATTCAGCAAAAAACATTTGTGGCCTAAGGAATACCTCTGCAAGATCACCAGACACCATTAAAAAAAAAAAAAAAGGGGGGGGGCGCATGCGCGGCAGCTCCCAAGATGGCCGCCGTCATCTAGAGCTCCGCTCCACCACGGCCTAACGAGTCTCACCGGAGCAGTCTGAGCGCCCCCGCAGCCGTACCACTGGGATCACCGTGCAGGGGAAACACCCCCGATCCCGCAGATGTCCTCACCGTCCGTCCGGAGGGACCTGACAGGGCAGATGGCGGCGTCTCCTGGCCCCCTCAGCTATGCCAAGATGGCGGCGACACGAGGCCTGCCTGAAACGGAGCGACAGGAGGACTCCATAGCGGACCAGGATCTGCACCCTCCGCAGTCCCCAGGTACAGAATTCCCCCCCTTGGCAGCCGCTGCATCCCCTGCATCCACCGAGTCACTGCTGGAGAGGGTGGGAGCTGGATTCCCCACTACCCCCATGATGGATCTCCATACAGGCATGCTGCTCTCTGTGTATGAGGTGCAGGAGGAGGCCCCCATCCCCACAGACTTTCCTTCTATGATGTCTGCCTTCTCCCTAATGTTGTCCAAAAGCCTAGCTGTAAACGCAGCGCAAATCACATCATCCATTCATGCTGATTTACTGCAGTTGGGGATGAGGATGGACACTATTGAGCAGAAAGCTGATCAGGCGGTGGTAAGGATTAATCAGAACTCTGCCAGGTTACAAGACATGCAGGAGCAATTGGAAACAGCATTTGCGAAAATAGACGACCTCGAGAATCGTTCGAGACGCTATAACTTTAGGGTGAGGGGGCTCCCCGAAACTGATAAGGAGGTACAGGTCGCAGTGAAAACCCTCATTAAAAGCCTCACCCCTGATATTGCTGAGCACCGTCTTGAGCTAGATAGAGCTCACAGAGCATTGCAAGCCCCCCGATCGGATGGTTTACCCAGAGACATCATTGTGAAACCACACTTCTATGCTGTCAAAGAGGAGGTGATGAAAAGGGCAAGGCGTTCTGACAATCTCATGTTGAACGGTCACAAGATTCAAATTTTTGCAGACCTGTCCCCCTACACAGTACAAAAGCGGCGAGCCCTGAAACCGTTGCTGCAGGTCCTTATGGATAAGGAGGTCACATACAGATGGTCCTTCCCGATCCGTGTGAATTTCACCTACAGAAATAAAAGCTATGGCTTTTCAACTTTTGCGGAGGGGGAGCACCTGCTGGTTCATCTTGGACTGATTGCCCTGGAGCCCCCGAACTCACAGAACAACAGAGGAACTCCTGCTTCAACGAAAAGGCCTTCTCCTGGAAGCCCGCTGCAACAGACCTGGATGAAACAGACCCACAAGCGTTCCAAGGAGAACTTCCATACCTGAGGATCGGTTTCTGATGTCCCTTTTTGACAATCAGGGGTCCTGACCCGGGAGGGTCTCCCCTTCCTAGAGGGGACTGGGGGATCCCCCTCGCTTTTCTCCCAAGTGACTGCTCGGAGGGGGGAGGTTCCCGGGGTACATGGACCTAACACCGTAATTTTTTATTTAATGTTTTTTTTCTCTTCTTTTTATTGGTGTTGCTTTCCCCTCCATCGGAACTGGGGCGGTTACCTTGGACTCGGGGGAGGGGGGGGGATTTGTCCGGAGCCACAGTGCTCCTGGGGGATGCATTTCTGCAAGGTTACATTGGGGTTAGAGTTAATAGCAGGTATAGCCATTCTACTCAACGGTTACAGTATTGGCATTGCGTTAACATAGGATCTCTTGGTGGGGGGGGGGTGCCAACCCCGGGGAGGTATCATCCTTCACAGTTTATGCACCGGATATCGCTATGGTTGGGCATCTTTGCTCCCAAGGGGTTACTCCCGCTCATGAGGGGCGTTCAGTTTCTGGGAATCACGGGCTCCTAGTTAGTCCTCAGTTATGGTTTAGTGGTGACGGGGCCGTGGTGGACCCAGTGCACCTCCATTGGATCGAGAGCACCATTGGTGCAATCAGATCCGTTTCCGGTCTTCCGGCGTTAGGGAAGCTCCGGCTCCCTAACAGGGCAGGGGTAGAAGCGGGCGTGCCCACTTCACCCCGGGGTGGGGAGGGGTCGGGGGACCCCCAGGTTCAAGTTATGCGCAGTTTATTCCTGGTTTATGTTGGTATGCATCACTGCAGACATACATGCATAACATTGTCTCTTCTCTCTTTCCTCTCCTTTTCATCTCTGTCCTTTCTGCTTCCCTTTCCTAATCCCTGGAGTGCTCTTAGGTCCCACGGCAGGTTCCGGTCCTTCGTCCCGGGTCTTGTGTCCAGTGTGCCCCGATGGTCCGTTCTCAACTGGAAGCTCTCTCTGCTGGCTCAAGGTAGGCTGCGTTTGTCTGGTATAGTTTCTGCACCTCTGATCCATGACTGACACACAACCCCCCCCACCAACCCTCAAACTCATCTCCCATAATGCGCAGGGACTAAATTCACCCGTTAAACGCAGGAAGCTCCTCCAACTCTACCACTCTATGCACGCAGATGTCCTTATGATTCAGACACATCAACCTCTCCCTGGTGGACTCAATTGTCGATCCTCTGGGTCGCTATATCCTGGTCTCAGGACACATAGATGGGGAACTTTACACGTTTGTTTCTTACTATACCCCTAATAAGGGCCAAAAATCCTTTTTTGACTCCTTGCTACGCAAGCTACAACCTCACCTTAAGGGTACAGTCTTCATGGGAGGGGACTCTAACACAGCATTTGACTTCTCTCTAGATAAATCAGCGGACGGGAAATCCAAACCTAAACGCCCTTCCAAACAGAGCTCTAAAATAGTCCTTCACTCAGTGGGGTTAATAGATGTCTGGCGTGAAGCCAACCCACGCACAAAGGACTACACACACTTTTCTGCACCCCAAAACTCCTACGCCAGGATTGACCACATTTTTACCCACGCCACGACAATACCCCTAATATGTAACGCCAGGATAATAGACTTCCCACTTTCAAACCACTCCATGGTGACGTTGACAACCCAGAGGCCCACAGGAGCTAGGAACCCACCTCGATGGCGCCTGAGGGAATCGCTGTTGAGCGACCCAATTCAGTGCTCCTTGCTGGAGGAGGCCATCAAAGAATACTTTCTTATTAACGCGACAGGGGAGGTCTCTCCTTCCACGGTCTGGGCGGCGCACAAGACGGTGGTCAGGGGGAAACTGATTCAGCTAGCAGCTAAGCTTAGGGCGGAACATAGGGCGGACACGCTTAAACTCGAGGAGGAATTTCGCACATTAAAAAAGACTCACAAACGCCACCCCACGACTGAACTACTCTCTCGCCTGGATAAGGCGCGGGCCCTACTTAATCTTTCCCTGACGACGGCGGCCGAACAACACCTTCGGTGGACCGGGGCGAAATTTTATTTCCAAACTGATAGGACGGGCTCCCGGCTGGCCACTAAATTGAGCCCCAGACAGCGATCGTTAGCCTTCCCTAAAATCAAAACGGACACGGGAGAACTGACGCAGAACCCGACCAAAATTATGGACACCTTCCTACGGTTCTACTCGGACCTTTATAAACCTGCCGGTTCTCCCCTCAGCCCGGCAGGGACAGAGTTTCTGGCAGAACTTCCCCTGCCTTCTCTTTCAGAGGAGCATAGGGACCTTTTGGATTCCCCGTTCACGCAGGAGGAAGTTTTAACGACCATTAAGGCCCTAAAGTTGGGTTCCTCCCCGGGACCGGATGGCTTCTCCACGGGGTACTATAAGAAATTTGGCACATGCTTGGCTCCCCACTTGACGTGACTGTTCAACTCTCTCAGGGATGGAGCCCGGCTGGGGACAGACTTAAACTCAGCTTACATTTCGGTCATACCGAAACCAGATAAGGATCCTAGCGAAGTGTGTAATTACCGCCCCATATCTCTGATTAATAACGACATTAAAATTATGACGAAAATCTTAGCAAACAGACTATCGAGTTTCATCGCGTCTTATATACACAAGGATCAGGTGGGCTTCATCCCTGGGAGACAGGGAACGGATCAGATCAGATGCGCCATTGATGTAATCTCTCTACTTAAATCACAATGGGATGGAGGTGCACCCCAAAAGGGTTTCCTGCTGTCCATAGACCTCCACAAGGCCTTCGACTCCATAGATTGGGAATACTTAAATGGAATTCTGGGTAGGTGGGGATTTGGCCCTAGCTTCCTTAGCCTCATACAGTCGCTTTACTCACGCCCCTCTGCACAGGTACGCCTAATGGGCAGATACTCGGAGACCTTCGCCATAGGCAGGGGAACCAGACAGGGGTGTCCGCTCTCCCCGCTCCTATTTGCGGTGGCTATAGAGACTTTGGCAGTGGCCCTGAGAGCAAATCCAGACATCAAGGGGGTTACCTGTGGTCCAATGGAACACAAATGCGCCCTATACGCGGACGACCTCCTGCTCTTTGTCACATCGCCCCTGCTGTCCACCCCAATCATTCTTAAAACACTACAGGTTTTCAGTGAGATTTCGGGATTGCAAGTTAATTTGGGTAAATCTCTAGCGATGAATATCTCTGTCCCCCCCGATCTACTCAAACAGCTTTCTAGTAATTTTACCTTCACCTGGACCCCCACGCAAATCCCATATCTGGGTATCAAATTGACGCCCGACATCAATGATCTTTTCAAGGCCAACTACCCCCCAATGATCCTTCGATGTAAAGGGGATATTATGCGTTGGGCCAAATGTGGGTTGTCATGGCTGGGCAGAGTGAACGCAGTTAAAATGACCCTTCTCCCACGTCTTCTGTACCTTTTCCGCGCCCTACCAATCCCGGTGAAGAAGCAGTTCCTTAGCAAATTTCAATCGGAGATTGTCCGATTCGTCTGGGGAAAAAAGGGGTATAGATGTCCCTCGGGCATACTCTATCGGCTACGGACGGAGGGGGGAATTGGGCTTCCCAACCTATGGGGGTACTATAGAGCGGCCCAATTGTCACAAATATCGGCGGTATTCTCGAACGGACCCAAACCTGACTGGATAGCCATGGAGCGACAAGCCATCCCATTACACACCATTGATTTCATTTTAGGGGGAGACCCCAGACGCAGACCAGCCATTCTATCCCCAACACTGTCCCACTCTGTAACCCTCTGCTCCAGACTCTACTCCCTTCAATCCCTGATTTCCCCCCTGAAACCCCTGAGCCATTTGTTTCATAATCCAGACTTTCCATCAGGGTTGGATATCAGGGCATTCCGGTGGTGGACAGACAAAGGATTATACAGGATAGGACACTATCTCTCCCCAGCGGGACCGCTTTCCCTTCCGCACTGTAGGAAAAAACTGGATATGCCCGACAGCGAGCTCTTTCGGTTTTCACAAATCTCCCATTATCTCCATTCTATTAGGACGGATAAGTCGGTCCCCCCCTCTATAACTCCATATGAACACTGGTGTGCAAACACAATGGATCAGAGGGGCGGAATCTCCTTGATATACGTAGCATTGATGTCTAAGACGGAGAAGCCATCGTATGCACGGGCCTGGGAGGAGGATATGAACACTTCCTGGAGCACTGCGGTATGGTACCGCGCCTCCGCAAGGGCGTACAAAGGTATTATGAATGTGTGCCTTATAGAGGCGAGTCTGAAACTTCTGGTGCGGTGGTATTACGTCCCCTCCAGGTTGGCAAGAATGTTCCCAGGGACCTCTCCACAATGTTTTAGGGGCTGTGAATTGGGGGGCTCCATGTACCACACGTGGTGGTCCTGCCCGCGCATTAGATCCTTCTGGAAAAGGGTGTTTCGTGCCATCGGAGCCCTGCTGGGGACAGTGATATCTCCGCAGCCTAATGTCGCACTATTGAACCAGAGTATCCCGGGCCTACCTAAACAACACCAGAGCTTAGCATTTTTCATACTGTTGGGGGCCAAATTGACCATAGCTAAGGCATGGAAGAAGCCATCAGTCTCCTTCCTGGCGTTTAAGAGAAAAGTCTCCTGGATAATGTCACAGGAGCAAATCGTAGCAAAATGTGCGGACCAATCAGAGAAATTCAGGTCCACATGGGAGCCTTGGGCTACATACTGCGGTGTGTCCCTTCTACCAGGGATACAGCCTGGGGGTGGGAGCACTCCACTCCACACATAATGGCATCTCTCTGTCCCTCTTCCCCTTTCTTTTTTCTTTCTTCTCTTTCTTCTTTTTTCCCTTCCTCTCCTTCCCACGTGTCTCTCTCTCTCTACCTGCTTCTGCACCTCGCTTGGTGCTCGATTCAGTTTGCAGGTTATATAGTTATTTGGTGACATTTTCTCATATTGACTGCATGCGCAGTTGCAGGCAGACACCTTGAGCCACATAGGCCGTGCGCTACTTTACGGGGCAGCGTGGGATTCTGGGGCCTTGGCTCCCAGGACGCAGTGTGAACCCTAGAGGGGCGTCCGGGGAGATGAGTGTCACGGGGCCTGCGCAGCGGTAGTATACAAGCCTGTCTGCCTTACTGGCAGACACAAGGCCGACTTCACAACCACGGACACTATAATCTGGCTGAGATGGTATGTTGTGTTTGCATGTCCATTAGGAGTATAACTTCAGAACTCTGTTATTGCATTAGCTCTGTACTTTTATGTGCCATTGTCTTCTGGCATTTTGTTATGATAAAACCTTCAATAAAAACCATTAAATATAAAAAAAAAAAAAAAAAAAAAGAAGAACAATTGTTAAGAATCCATCGACGATCGGCCATCAAAAACAGGAAGGCACCATCTCATTTACAACATCTACCATGCGCCCTGATCAATGCAAGATCCGCAGTCAAGCATAGACAGGAAATCCACCCAGCACAACGTAGACAATATCATCACACTCCACCTCCACATGCCCAGCAATACTGTACAATATCATCACACTCCACCTCCACATGCCCAGCAATACTGTACAATATCATCACACTCCACCTCCACATGCCCAGCCCCAGCCCCAGACTAGGCCGCTCCCCCCCCCCCCCCCCCACAGTCCCAGACACTTCCAATCCACACATGCCGGTCCTCACCTGCTCTTACTGTCTGTGTCTCTCTTCCACGTTATGCGCCACCACTGCCTGCAGTGCCACGGTCGGTGCTGAGCTGACTTTGATCCGGACTGGCGGAGTGGAGCCTCCGCGGGGGAGATGTCGGCGGCTGAGCTGAGCTCTCGTGACAGGCGGGAGACTCCAGGCGCGTGCATGCACCAGCGCAACCCGCGATCACAGACAGGCCAGCTCAGGCCTGTGGCCACATGACCCGCCGTGACCCAATCACAGGCCAGCTCAGGCCTGTGGCCACATGACCCCCTCATTCCCTCCCGCATGCGGTAGATGTAATTGCGGTAACGCCGCCCAAGTAATGGGAACAGCGTTACCATGAGGGGAAGAGTAATCAGGTAGATTACTCGTTACCCTAAATAGTGGCTGCGTTAAGTAACAGCGTTTATTTTAACGCCGTTACTGACAACACTGATTACCATACTGTGCCCATTACCACACTGTGCCCATTACCTCACTGTGCCCATCCTCACTGTGCCCATTACCTGACTGTGCCCATTCTTACTGTGCCCATTACCTCACTGTGCCCAATAACTCACTGTGCCCATTACCTCACTGTGCCCATTACCTCACTGTGCCCTTCCTCACTGTGCCCATTAACTCACTGTGCCCGTTACCCCACTGTGCCCATTACCTCACTGTGCTCATTACCTCACTGTGCACATTACAACCTCACTTTGCCCATTGCAGTGTACCTGAAATTCTTAACAGGCTGCGCTGAGGGCGTCCATTTTTTAAAACTCGTGGCTTCCTCCTGGTCCTGTCCCTTTCCGTGATAGGCGTTTGACACTGTGTTCAGTGTTCCGCCTATCACGGACATTCTTTCATTCTTGGACTCAGTTTCCCAGCAAACACAGTGTTCAGTGTTCCGCCAATCACTGACGTTCTTTCATCCTCGGACAAGAGAAGGTCTGTGATAGGCGGAACACTGAACAAAGTGTCTGCTGGGAAACTGAGTCCGAGAATGAAAGAACGTCCGTGATAGGCAGAACACGGAACACATTGTCAAACGCCTATCAAGGAACGGGACAGGACCAGGAGGAAGCCGCGAGTTTTAAAAAAATGGACGCCCAAGGTACACTGACTCGAGTACCGAGAGGGGTATTTTCAGCCCTAAAAAAAAGGGTTGAAAAACTTGGCTTATACTCGAGTATATACGGTATATCTGTTTATAAATTTTTCAAATAATTCCACAAAGTTCTTTTTAACCACTTCACCTCCACAATTTTAAACTGGTTTCATGTTCCTATGAACTAGAGAGACACACAGAACAAAAACAAACAAATCCAGGGCAGTGTTTTGTTTTTAAAATGAATCTGATTGGTTCTGTTAAGTTTTAGACACACAGTAATGACAGCTTAGACCACCGTGAAAAGCTCCCAGTACTGTGGTTATAAGGAGCCAGACAATCAGGAAGTGTGGAGATCACAGCAGAATTACAGCAACTTCAAAGCAAAAACGAACAATAAGAACATGAAACCAGTACTGCAGTAAGGTAAAGGAAGCTATTTAGCTAAAAAAAAAATCCTTTAGTGATCTTTTAAAACAAATCTTGGTGGGGGGAGTGTGTTGGGCTGTCAGTAAACACTCACAGTCCAGTTGCAGAGAACAGAACTTGCGCCTGTCCGCAAAGACTCACAGAATTCAACAGCAATGTGTAGCAGAGCAGGTCTCAGATGTGCGGACAGCATCTGTTTTGAGGGTCAGAAAGTGGCGTGGCTGGTCTGTGCCCAAATGTGGAGGTATCCAGGAAGGATGGCATGTCCCTATCCTTTCCCTACTCGTCTGGAACCGATCCCTGTCACTAATCACCATCCCTGACAGATGGGTGACTTGTCCCTACACCAGTGTTCCTCAAGGCGCCCCAACAGGTCATGTTTTCAGGCTTTCCATTATTTTGCACAGGTGATTTGATCAGTTTCACTGCCTTAGCAGTTACCACAGCCGTTTCATCTGAGGGAAATCCTGAAAACATGACCTGTAGGGGCGCCTCGAGGACTGGAGTTGAGAAACACTGCCATACACTACCCACACACGAATAGAGCATCAAGCCTGGGAACCAGGGTGTTAAATAGGCTCTGCCTGCCTCAAGATGGCTGCCAGAGTCACATAAGGTGGCAACATCCATTTAGATAGTTTCCCCAGTGACCGTAGAGGAATCATGTTCTTCTTGACTTCCCCGCCAACTGTAATGCCACTGTGGTCAAGCGCCACCTATAGTGGAGCAAATACACTGCACCTACCTACAAATCCATGCCAAGATCTGTACTAAAAACCTTTCAATTCCCGTTTTGATGTATTGGTGCTAGGAATAACTGATATACCAGAAGTCAACTTGGATTGAAAGATTTCTTTAGAATAATTCATTGGCAGCATCAACTTTTCAGCCACACAAATCATTACACTTTGTAAAGTGATAAAAAAAAAAACTTTAATGAATCCTTAAAAATGATTTATAAAACCTCATTTACTCACAGAGGCGCACGCGGTGTCTCTGTAGCAATATAACATATGGATTTTCTGCAAGAAGAGAAATTAAAACATATTTTTACTTCTTTGTTTGACTGTAGCGCTGTCATAAAAAATGTACTGTTTCCCAGCAGGAGCGTGAGGAAGCATACAGTCGCTTTGTGATAAAATATTCTGTTTGCATTTCAAAGTGATGTTTACATTAACCTGGGTTTACTTTCTTCATAATAATAGCTGTGTTTTCCTGCTCCGTAATTATTTTAATTGCGTACGAAGATAAATATCCATGTCTCGGCTCAATGGCACGAATGCAAAAAAACAAGCAGTGAATATTATCAGAAATAAGATAAATCAAGAAAGACGCGGCTTACACAGGTGCCTGCTAAACTGCTTTATGATTTCTGAATTTTAAAAACTTAATTAGGAAAGATCTGAAAAAAATGAGGCAGAAACAATGGAACAGGTGATAACACAGAAAGTGCGATAATTCTGAGTGAAGACTCCTTAAAGCGGGGGTTCACCCCCCCAAAAAAATTGTAACATTACATTCAGGCGAGTTTTTAGAATGACAATCGGGTGGGTTTTTTTTTAAATTGTTGCCGTACATATCGTTTTATAGATATATGTTCACCGCGGCTTCCGGGTATAATCTGCGGGACTGGGCGTTCCTAATTGATTGACATGCTTCCGACCGTCGCATACAGCGCGTCACGAGTTGCCAAAGGAAGCCGAACGTCGGTGCGCAGGCGTCTTATAGAGCCGACTCGGCTTCTTTCGGCAACTCGTGACGCGCTGTATGCGACGGTCGGAAGCATGTCAACCAATTAGGAACGCCCAGTCCCGCAGATTATACCCGGAAGCCGCGGTGAACATATATCTATAAAACGGTATGTACGGCAACGATTTAAAAAAAAAAAACACCCGATTGTCATTCTAAAAACTCGCCTAAATGTAATGTTAGTTTTTTTTGGGGGGAACCCCCGCTTTAAGGCCCCTTTCACACTGGGGCGGGAGGCGCGGTGGTGGTATAGCGCCACTAAAAATACCGGTGCTATACTGTCGCGAGATTCGGCCACTAGCGGTGCGGTATTAACCCCCGCTGGCGGCCGATAAAGGGTTAATACCACCCGCAATGAGCCTCTGCAGAGGCGCATTGCGGGCGGTATTACCGCGGTTTCCCATTTTTTTAAATGGGAAGGAGCGGTATTCTCTTAACGCTCCAAAGATGCTGCTTGCAGGAGATTTTTTTTCTCTCCTGCCAGCGCATCGCCTCAGTGTGAAAGCCCTCCGGCTTTTACATTGAGGTTGCTGGGCAGGAGATTTTCAGGCGGTATATCAGCGCTATTTTTAGCGCTGTACCGTCTGAAAAACTCCTCAGTGCGAAAGGGGTCTAAAAGAGCAATACAAGTAGATTAAAGTCACCCCAATTTAGGAGAAATATGAAAGTAAAAGAATCCAGATTCCCTTAATTATTCATAATATTGGCACATTAAAAAGCAAACGCGTTTCGGGGTCAACACACCTCCCCCTTCATCAGGACTTAACATTGCCATAGATAGATTGAAATTTGGCTAGTTCAACAGGGACTGGGCGAATTTTAATCCATCTATGGCCATTCCTGCTTGACAAGTCAAACTAATGATTGACTTTTGTCAAACAGGATGTTGGATATCAGTGGCGTCCAGTGGGAATTTTTTTTGGGGTGGCGGCAAACAGTATGCCACCCCCCCCACTATCCCCCTCCCCCGGTGAGTAACACTTACCCCCTCACCGGCGGCTTACCCTGCTCGGCTGCCTCCCATTCTCCTACTCTCCACAGGTCTACACGGCGGCGGCGGCGGCGGCGTCCGTTTCCTCCCTTCTCCTCAGTCAGCGGCCAGTCGGGAGTCTTATCTTTTTCGGCCAATCGGAAAGCAGGTCTCACACCCGCTTCTGATTGGCCAGATTGAGGATCAGTGTTTCAACAACAAATGTTCATTCGCTGTTGTAACACCTGGGTGGGATTGGAGCGCATTCTCTGTGAGCTGAGCCCACCCTATTTTGAAGCCTATTAGAGCCTCTGGCTCTAATCAGGTGCTTCAAAATAAACCCTGGCCTCTGTAATTCATGTGGCCGGTGCCCTGAAAGGGGGCGGATGCATGAATAGAGGGTGGCCGTAGCGGCTGTGGATAGATTCATGCTATGCATGAATCTATCTATTGCATATAGGGGGTGGCGTGGAGAGAGGGGTGACACCCGGGCGCCCCAAATGGACGGGCCAGCACTGTTGGAAATTTTTCATTCAATCAGCAGCTGCAGCCAATTGGCTTCAGTACTGATCAGCAAAGGTTTCCTCACTGTGAAAATACAATAATGTAGTGGAGAGGATTCCTCTATCCACCTTGCTTGTGTGGATGGAGGAATCAGTAATTTTTTTCCAATTAAAAAGGTTGTGAAGGCACAAGGTTTTTTACCTTCACTACACATGTGCACACTAAAATATTTCGTTTCGGAAAATAAATTTATTTAGTTAGTCCAGAAATACATTTTTATTTATTTTGTTTCGTTAAAAAATGCATTCGTCTGAAAATCCAAATTAATTAAGGTCCAATCTGTCATTGAAGGCTTATGGTGCCTGTCGAATGTTCCGACTACAAGCTATAGAAGATTTCTAATGTTGTATGACACTAGTAATAATTATATTTATAAATTATTATTACTAGTCAACCAACATTAGAATTCTTCTATAGCCTATGGGCCGAGCATTTGACCGGAAATGTATGATTGCGGCGTCGTACAGTTTAGTTGTTTGTTGAATCTTCTTAGAACTTTCGACAGACACCATAAGCCTTCAATGACAGATTTGACGTTTGTATGTTTTTCGCTGCTTCGTCGAATCTTCGTTGTTCATGTTGAATGGTCTACCCCAACACTGTCTCTCTAATGTTGAATCTTTTCTCTCTATGTAGAATAATCTTGGACTAATAGAGTTATGCCCTGTACACACGATCGGTTCATCCGATGAAAACGGACCGATGGATTTTTTCATCAGATATCCGATGAAGCTGACTTTCATCAGTCTTGCCTACACACCAACAGTTAAAAATCAGATCATGTCAGAACGCAGTGACGTAAAACACTACGACACGCTGAGAAAAATGAAGTTCAAGGCTTCCGAGCATGCGTCGACTTGATTCTGAGCATGAGTGGATTTTTGACCGATGGATTTCCCCCACAGACAATCAGAAAATCAGAAAATTTTAAAACAGGTTCTATTTTTTTTTCACCGATGGGGAAAAAAACGATGGGGCCCACACACGATCGGTTCGTCCGATGAAAACGGTCCATCGGACCGTTTTCATCAGGTGAACCGATCGTGTGTACAGGGCATTAAAGTTAGGCACATTCGACGTTCGATAGACACAGGCCCAGATTCAGATAGGTTAGCGGATCTTTAGATCCGCGTAACCTATCTGATTTACGATCCACCGCCGCAAGTTTTTGAGGCGAGTGCTTGATTCACAAAGCACTTACCTCAAAACTTGCGGCGGCGTATCGTAAATCCCCCAGCGGAATTCAAATTCCGCGGCTAGGGGGGTGTACTATTCAAATCAGGCGCGTCCCCGCGCCGATCGAACAGCGCATGCGCCGTCCGGAAATTTTCCCAGTGTGCATTGCTCCAAATGACGTCGCAAGGACGTCATTGGTGTCGACGTTTGCGTAAATTACGTCCATCCGCAAACGACTTACGCAAACGACATAAAAAATTCAAATTTCGTCGCGGGAATGACGGCCATACTTAACATTGGCTGCGCCTCATAGACCCAGGGGTAACTATACGCCGGAAAAAGCCGAACGCAAACGACGTAAATGCTCATTAGCATATTCGATGCGTAAAAGACACGGAAGCGCCACCTAGCGGCCGGTCTGGAATTGCAGCCTAAGATCCAACGGTGTAAGACACTTACACCTGTCGGATCTTAGGCATATCTATGCGTAACCTGATTCTATGAATCAGGCGCATAGATACGACCGACGGAACTCAGAGATACGACGGCGTATCAGGAGATACACCGTCGTATCTCTTTGTGAATCTGGCCCAATGATTGCTATTGTCATGTCGAATCTCATATCTATATCGAACTGTTGTAGCAACGAAAACGAAAATAAAGCAGTTTTTTATGTCAGATCTTTCGGATTTTGGATTCTGCGCGTTCGTTTTCGTTTGTTAAAACGGTAACGAAAATACCTGAAATTCGGACGAAAATGCATTCGGATGAAAACGAATGCAAATGTCTAACCTTCATTCATTCTAGCTGTGTGTGTTTATCAGCCCCCCTAATACTTACCTAATCCCCCTCTAGATTCAGCAATGTCCATGAGAGCCTTGGCTGTCCAGAGGCTCGCACACCTGATTGACTTTTGTCAGCAGCGGGAGCCAAATGCTCCTGCTGTTGTCAATCGCAGCCAGTAAGCCAATCAGCAGGTGGAGGGAGCAAGGCCGGGCCACGGCATTATGTATGAATGGACACATAGAGCCGTGTCTCGGGAGTTGCGCCTTCTTGGGTGCCCCCAGAACAAGCAGCTTGCTCTGGGGCACTCAGCAGGAGCGAGGGGCCAGGAGCGCCAGAGTGGGCCTGGAGAAGAGGAGGATCCGGGCTGCTCTGTGAAAAGCCATTGCACAGAGCAGGTACAGTAAGTATCACATGTGGCAGGCGCAGTTCTATAAAGTGCCTCATGCGCTGTGGCATTAGAAGAATTGTGATATCTCTGACTTTTCAGTCCAACAAGACTGTCTATTACTCTGAAAATTCCTCTATTGCCGTTCTATGGAAGCAGTAAGATTTAAAGAGCACACCAAATGCTTAAATAACTTCTTTATTAACTTCTCTTAACTTTTCTTCATAGATAACACTGCTGCTTTGCAGCAGACAGTCCATGTACAAAACACGTGTTGAATAGGTATCACAAAATGGCAGTTCAAATATTCAATCTTGTCATTCAACATAAAATGGTGGATATATTTTTTTCTTCAGTATTTATACTCTCTCTCTCTGTAAGTTATCAAAGCATTCTCTGATTTCTCTGAAAGGTATAACTGTGGTTTGCAACTTGGTTTGCAGTGTTTAGTTCGGTAATGAGTTTGGTGCAGCTAGCTTGTTAGAGTGGATGGATGGATGTGACTTAGTTCGATGGAACTACAGTTAGGGCGGTTAGATGACTTTGTTTGAATGGCTTAATTCGAATGACTGAATGCACGAAGGGATGTGACTTAGTTTGATGGCTTAGTTCGGTGGAACTATAAGTGAACACACAACTCAGTATACAGTTCTGATCACACTATTTACAATACGAACATATATAACTTGTGTAACATACCTATTTAGGCCCTTGCTTCCATAAAACTGAACTCTGTATGTCTGCTCTGCTCTGTCTTCATGTGGAAAGAATGCAGCACATGTACAGTATTAGGAACCTCCCAGACAGAATGGATGCAAAGGTAGCAGTGATAGGTCAAGACTCTGCTCAATGTGAGATTAGCTGTGATTGGGCAAGGCTACTGATGAGTCACAAAGGCTTAACTCTATGCTTTCTGGTATGAATTCTACTGTGTAATTTGAGCTTACCTTCACTGTCATATAAATAAACGATTCTTAAAGGCATGTTTTTTCTTTTGCTTCTGTGAGCACAACATACAACTGTTATATGACATTCAAGCATAGAATCACAGTGAATAACTTTGCTTTTGTCTCTCACATATAAACATGTGCATTACATTTAGGTTCTTAGCAGGTTTAGCTGTATATACATGTAGGTTATATTAGCTACCTAGGACAGGTTCTAGCTGGCCAGCTACATCACATGTTTTCTCTTTTTTACTTAAAGTCATCTGGCCGATTGCAAAAAATAAATAAAACAATCCACCTTAGAAGAATGGAATAAGGACTTGAATGAACTCAACAGAAACTATTACCAAATGGATCTACAGTATTTTGATATTATGAAAAAACTCCTTTTGGATTGGAATTAAATTAATTATAACATTGTAATCAGCAACTGAACCAAACATAGAGTCATTTTGTTATAACTCCCCTTGTGTCCATTCAAGTCCTTTTTTATACTTCCAAGCCTGATGAAGGCAAACTTTTGTTGTCTCTGAAACATGTTGACTGTTTTTTGTTTTTTTTTAAAGTACCAACAATTACATTTGTTGTAAACCCTTGTATACACTCACTGAAGTGATTAGCCCAGAGATAAAGCAAATCCACTGCAAGTTATACCTGTTCATCTGCAGCCCTCTCTCCTCTATATCCCTTCAAAGTCCAGAATGTATACAGATGTTCTGAGCTTTAGAAGGCAGGGGGCAGCGGGCAGGGATCTGATGTCACCACTGCACAGCATGGAGTAAAAAGCTGAGTGCAGTCTGACACCTAAGTGAAGGGAATGGACACCCCCCCCCCTTTTACAGTTTCATAGGGAAACATGCAAAGCTGAGGCTTTAAAGCACCTGCTGTGTTATAAACGGTGGGTAGGGCCATCTCCAAGGATTGTCTAGTGTCAAAATAGATTCAGAAGTGTTTAATGCAGTTACTGGAGCAATGAGAGAGAAGACAGAAATCAGACTAGGTGCTTTGGATAGAGGCAAGTACACACTATAGAGGGATACACTGTGTTCATTTCTCATTCCAGAGGTTTATAAAGACACTTTGTACCTTTTCATTTTGTGTTTTGATGTCCATTTCTATACTTTTGGTTTATTCCAGGTACCCATTGAGGAACACCAATGTGTGAGCGTGTTTGAAGCTGACATTACTGAGCTCCTGAAAATACTAGTTATCTGGCTATTATGCTGGCCCTATGACCAGTTGCTGGGGGGTGTCTTCTGGGGCTATAGCCCTGAATCTGGGACCCGTAGCCCTGAGTCTCTTATGTGGGCGGAACCAGGGGGCAACAGGGAAATTGCCCCCTCCTGAGAAAGTAGAGGGCAGGCAGGATGGTGAGTGGGCCCAGCGGGTGAGTGGATAGGCAGGACGGTGAGCGAGCCGGGTGGGCGGTGCTGGCAGATGGGCAGACAGTCCAGGTCCTTGAAAAAGTAGCAGGCAGGCAGGATGGTGAGTGGGCCCAGTGGGGGAATGGATATCCAGGACACCTCACCGCCCACCCTGCATCACTGTAGTTCTGCCCTCACTGCGCAGCCATGGGCAGCAGAGAGATTATATCATCTTTCACTGGCCGCCCTCACTCTGGGAGACCAGGGACACAATTACTGGCAAGTGACAATCCGCATCTTGTGGCAAGTGATATGGCAAGTGACTAGGGATGAGCTGAACACCCCCCCATTCGGTTCGCACCAGAACCTTCGAACGGACTGACCGTTCGCGCAAACATTTAGAACCCCATTGACGTCTATGGGACTCGAACGTTCGAATTCAAAAGCGCTCATTTTAATATGTAAATTAATGTCGTAAAACGTCTTTGAGAACCCGGGTCTTGCCCCAGGGAACATGTATCAATGGAAAAAAAGTTTTAAAAATGGTAGTTTTTTCTGGAGCAGTGATTTTAATGATGCTTAAAGTGAAAAAATAAATAAAATGAAAAATTCCTTTAAATATCGTACCTGCTGGGTTTCAATAGTATGCCTGTGAAGTGGCACGTGTTTAGAACTGTCCCTGCACAAAATGAGATTACTGTAAGAAAAAAGTAATTTAAAACTGCTTGCGGCTTTAATGTAATGTCTGGTCCCTGCAAGATGGATGAAAATCATTGAGAAAAATAGCACAGACACAGACAGTACACACACCACATAGCTTTAGGTGCACACTGCAGAGGACACAGGCAGCACACACACCACGTAGCTTTAGGTGCACACTGCAGAGGACACAGGCAGTACACACCACGTAGCTTTAGGTGCAATCTGCAGAGGACACAGACAGTACACACCACGTAGCTTTAGGTTCACACTGCAGAGGACACAGGCAGTTCACATCACATAGCTTTAGGTGCAATCTGCAGAGGACACAGACAGTACACACCACGTAGCTTTAGGTTCACACTGCAGAGGACATGGGCAGTACACACACCACGTAGCTTTAGGTGCAAACTACAGAGCACACGTGCAGTACACACACCATGTAGCTTTAGGTGCACACTGCAGAGGACACGGGCAGTACACACCACGTAGCTTTAGGTGCACACTGCAGAGGACACGGGCAGTACACACACCACGTAGCTTTAGGTGCACACTGCAGAGGACACAGGCAGTACACACCACGTAGCTGTAGGTGCAATCTGCAGAGGACACAGACAGTACACACCACGTAGCTTTAGGCTCACACTGCAGAGGACACAGGCAGTTCACATCACATAGCTTTAGGTGCACACTGCAGAGGACACGGGCAGTACACACACCACGTAGCTTTAGGTGCACACTGCAGAGGACACAGGCAGTACACCACGTGAGAATACTGCAGCTAGCACAATCACCTGCCTGTCAGTAAATTAGGAAGTGCGGATCTAGCTAAACTATACAGTGTATAAATATATATACAACACCTGGGATGCATATATATCCTCTACACACTGTAACTTTAACTGACTAGCCTGCCTGCTCTATCTACCTACTAAAAATGACACTCTCTCTCTCTCTCTCTCTGTCTTCTCTTTTAACCACCGCAACACACTACACAAGGCCGACCTGCATGCGGCCTTTTATAGTGTGGGGCGTGTACTAAACCCCCTGAGCCATAATTGGCTAAAGCCACCCTGGCTTTGGCCAATTATGGCTCTCCATTTTTTGCAAGCTGTAATTGGCCAAGTATGCGGGTCATAGTGCATGCTTGGCCAATCATCAGCCAGCAATGCACTGCGATGCCGCAGTGAATTATGGGCTGTGAAACGCCACTCGAATTTGGCGCGAATGGCCCAAAACGTTCGTAATTTGACGAACGATCGAACATATGATCTTCAAGTCGAACATGAGTTTGACTCGAATACGAAGCTCATCCCTACAAGTGACAATCTACATCTTGTAGCAGGTGACATGGTAAGTGATGTGGCAAGTGACAATCCATATCTTCAGGAAAGTGATGTGGCAAGTGACATGACAAGTGACAAGCTGCATCTGAAGACAGGTGACATGACATCACTAGGCTTACCTATAGGCTTACCTAATCTAGGCTTACCTATAGGTAGAAGTCCAAAAAGTGGGTTTACAACCACTTTAAAGTGTTACTAAACCCAGAATCTTTATTCATTATATCTGATCTCCCACAGTACACAGAACATGGTAAAAAAAATATTTTAGTAAATATAAACTGCTAAATACATTTTCTCATCAGCAGTATTTAGCAGTCTTGTGACTTGTATCAGTTCCTAGTAAAGCTTGTATGAGGAGTTTTCATTCTCCCCTGATCCTCTTTCTGGACAGTGCCGATTGGCCCTGTGTTGATCACATGCACTCCCAAGAAAAAAAAACTCTCTAGCAATACACACTAAACTGAGCATGTGCAGCCCATACCTTTGCTCTGTAAATATCAGGTTATTATTTGGAGACTGTGAAAGAAGAGGAGGATCAGAGAGATAGGATCAAACAGCCTTTATACACAATGCAAAGGATTAACCCCTTATGTTCCACAGTGAATATACTTTGGTCCACTACTTTGGTCCAACCTGGGTGCGATTTCAGCCTTTGTACAGGTTTCTAAATAGCATCTAAATCGGATCAGGTTGGAAGGAAGACTTAGGGCAAAGTCCCAGGAAAAAGTTGTACGACTTTGCCGTTGCAGCAGTGCGAACCGAGCTTTAAAGCTGAAGAATATGGCAAAACTATTTTGTACATTTGCACAGTAAAAATAAGTTCCCTCTATTGAAGTGTTTCTTAAATTGCCTACTTTTATTAGGCTAGCCCTGGTTGGTGTCGAACATCTGGTGTTGAAACTTGTAGTTCTGGCTGCAGTACACTGATCACAATGGGTCCCTCGGTTGGCACTTCCTCAATTCCTAAAAAAAAGTCTTGCAAGACATTCTTTCAATGGAGCAGGTGTGTATGAATATCCTCTGGTGATTCACACTAGAGGGGTGCTGGCATGGAAATAGCCTGTTCTGGCTCAACAACATGCACACATAACCAAGAAAAAAGTCCAAACTCTGTAGGCCAAAAAAAGCCCAGATGTCAGATGAGTGAAAGTGGTTTCAACCTTGCTCCCTTGAGGCCACAACCTCTGATGTGTTTTGCCCCACCCATAGGAGTTAGTTACTCCACGACTAAGCCCTATGGCCTCCATTGAGGCCACACCCTCTGATGTGTTTTGCCCCACCCACTGAGTTTAGTCATTCCACGACTAATGCCCCGTACACACCATCACTTTATGTGATGAAAAAAAAAACGACACTTTCTGTGAAGTAAAAAACGACGTTTTTGAAACCTCAATTTTCAAAGACGAAGTTGCATACACACCATCGTTTTCTCACAATGATCTTTCAAAGTGAGGTTACGTTCCACCACGTTTTTCCATTGAAGCTTGTTTCTGGGCATGCGTGGATGAAAAAACGTCTTAGAAAACGACGTTTTTTGCTACACACGGTCAATTTCTGTGAAGTAAAAAGTGCACTTTTGAAAAACGACACATAAAATTGAAGCATGCTTCAATTTTTTTTGGTCGTTTTTTACAAGACATAAAACGACGTTTTCCCACACACACGGTCAATTAAAGTGACGTTTTTAAAAACGTCATTTTTTTTCATCACATAAAGTGATGGTGTGTACGCGGCATAAGCCCTGTAGATGAGGCGAAACACGTTGGGGCATGGCCTGGATGGAGTCGGGCTGAAGTCACTTTCATTCACCTGACATATGGATTTTTTCTTGTTTGTGAGTAGTGTTGAGCAGAATACGCCATATTCGATTTCGCGATATATCTCGAATATATAGTAGAATATTCGAGATATATTCGCTAAATTCGAATATTCGTGATATTTTATCGAAATGAAATGATTGCGAATTTTCGCTATTGCGAATGCGAAAATAATTGCGAAATTTCGATAACTGCGGTAGGAGCACTCTGATTGGCTCAGAATATTCTTGATATTTTTTCGAAATTTCGCAGAATGCGATATTTACTGCGCAATTTTGACAAATGCTGTAGGAGCACTCTGATTGGCTCAGAATATTCGTGATATTTTACAATACAAAATAATTGCGAATATTCGGCAAATGCGGAAGGAGCACTCTGATTGGCTCAGAATATTCTTGATATTTTACAATACAAAATAATTGCGAGTATTCGGCAAATGCGGAAGGAGCACTCTGATTGGCTCAGAATATTCTTGATATTTTACAATACAAAATAATTGCGAATATTCGGCAAATGCGGAAGGATCACTCTGATTGGCTCAGAATATTCTTGATATTTTACAATACAAAATAATTGCGAATATTCGGCAAATGCGGAAGGAGCACTCTGATTGGCTCAGAATATTCTTGATATTTTACAATAGAAAATAAAAAGTGTTTTGCATTGGTGGTGATTCTTTACTCTATCCATCTGTCACAGCCGTTTGTCAATCAAACACCTTGAAGATTGAACACGTTCATGCTGCATGCTTTGGACTTTTTTTCACTTCACATATCAAAGACATTTTTATGAAAGATTATTTTTCTATTATTGGGACTATATTTCTTTATATATTTGTTTCACTGTGTATTTCACAAGTTATTTGCGCTTGCTTATTTTATAATTTGCCCACATGTCTTGTCACTAGACATATTTTTTATTCTTGTAGAGCGACTCCATTTTCTGTCTTGTATTAATTTATGTTGTATAACATTTTTGAGTTGCTGCTGTATTCTCCCCTTTTTTTAAGGTATGCGAAATTTTTTCCTTCTTACAAAAAAAAATAATATCAAACATACAAATATTCATAACAGAAACATACACAAAGCCCCCCCCCCCTTTTGCATCAGAGACAATCAGAGTTCTCCTACCACAGTTATCGAAAATTCGCAATCATTTTCGCATTCGCATTAGCGAAAATTCGCAATTTTATTTTTTTATATTCGGCAACATTAAAGGATCGCCTCAGCTTAGCTACTCGGCCCAGGGTCTCTAATCATACCAGCAATGCTTTTAGACATCGATAGGATGTGATCTGTTTTAAAAATAAAATTGAAAAAATGCGAATATTCGGAATCGCGAATATTCACCGTGAAATTCGAAATATATTGCGAATACTCGAATATGCCATATTCGAGCCGAATATTCGCAATACGAATATTCGTGAGCAACACTATTTGTGAGTTGTCAACTAACACATCCCACTTATGTTATGGAGATTGGGAGGGAGAGAGCTGTCTTGTAGTACAGCAGGGGTAAACCCAGCAGGTTAAGAGCTCACAATGTTTCTGGAAGATCAGCAGATGTTTTTTTTTACATACTTGCAGTTTTTTTATATGGACAAAACATAGAGATATAAGCATGTATTGCAGAGATGTGCTGAATTTGCCATGCTGGGCAGAGTAACAGGTCCACTTTAAAGGGTAACTCCACTTTTGTGGGGGGGGGGTATGGGGAATAGCAAATACAAAAATAATATAGCGCGTATAATTGCGACACTAATCGTATTGTAATTGAATGTTATTAAAAATTAAATTTCCTTTTCAATCTGGAGACACTGTAATTTTCACTGTAGTTGCTTCCTCGGCTGCTCCACAGAGTGGAGGCTGAGGGGATCCCGATAATTCTAATTGCTCCAGATTGACCTTGGCGTCCTTGGTACGCCGATATCGGGCCCCTGGTAGCAGAGGTACCCTGGCAGTTGCCAGGGGGGAAGGTCCCTCTGTCTCAAGGTCCCATACTTCCTCCTGTTGTGCGGTCACTGACTTGCTCAACATGGCTTTTGGAAGCCAGACTTTAAGTGACCGGGGTCTGTCCGACTCGGTCATCTCAACAATGCTGAGGGCACGGTAGTCTTCTTCCAGAAGATCTACCGTCGCACCTGGCAGGCCTACATCTCTTGGTGCAAAGGGATGGAGTGACGTCTACGGACGTACTCGGTGTCCAGGGTCCTGCTGGTTTTACAGCTTGGAGTGGATCCAAAAATTGCTTAAAGCACCGTTTGGCGGCAGATTTCAGCCTTGGCTGTGTTCTTTCAGTGGCCTTTTTGCGGTCCGTTTCCCTGGTGGGTCCCTTTTTGTGTGCAGGGGGTTTGTCATATACTTTCCCTTCTTGGCCCATCTCTTCCCCCATGAGTTCTGACTCTGGTTCTTCAGGAACCTTCCTTTTGGAAACATCAGAGATTTTCTCTTGACACTATCTCAGAAGGTGGCCCCTTTAGTGGCCTTTACCTCTTTTAACAGGGTTTCTGAGTTGGCGGTCTTGTCTTGCAAGCCGCCATGCTTGATCCTCAATAAGGATTAGGTGGTGGTGCACCCGCGACCTTCCCTTCTTCCGAAGGTGGTTTTGGCCTTTCGCGGGAATAAGGACATTGTTCTTCCATTCTTCTGTCCTCGGCCAGGGCGCATCCTACGGAGGTTGCCTTTCATACTTTAGACGTGGTACGCGCTTTGCAGGTGTACCAGCCTGCTATTGCTCCGTTTCGGAGTTCTGACTCTCTTTTGTGTCGGTGTCTGGTCTACAAAAGGGCCTGGGGGTCTCGTCGACCACCATTTCTTGGTGGATCAGGCAGGCTGTCATACAGGCCTAGGCTCTTAAGGGCGGGCCCCCCTTTCCGGTCACAGCACTTTCGACCAGGGCAATTGGTGCTTCCTGTTTTTTTTTTCCGACATCATGCGTCGGTCTCACAGGTGTGCGAGGCGGCGACTTGCTCGTCTGTTCACGTTTTTTCCAGAATTTACATGGTTGCTGTGAGTGCATCTTCTGATTGTTTTTTTCGGCCGCTAGTTTTTGCAGCTGACTGTTTAAAGTTGCACCTCCTCCGTTGAGGAGCTCTGCTTGTTTTGGGGTGAAGTTAAAATGTATTTTACTGATATATTTCCCACCCCTCGTTTTTGACACTGTTTGGGGATGTCCCAGTTGTCAAGATTTAAGGAGCTGTGTCCGTCCATGGACGATAAGAGAAAATAGGATTTTTTGTACTCACCGTACAGACACAGCACCCACCCCTCCTTTTTAGGTTTGTACTGCTTGTTACGAACTGAGGCTGCATGCTGCAGTGAGGAGGGTTATGTCTGGAGGGACCCCCCCCTGGGCGGGGCTGTTCAACTCTGTTATTGTAACATGTATTTAATTATCTAACATGTTTCTGCCTAGTCCTCTCCTGTAAACAGGGAACATAACCCACTTGTCAAGATTTAAGGAGCGGTGTCCGTCCATGGACTCAGAGAAAAGGATTTTACGGCAAGTACAAAAAATCCTATTTTTGCCCGCCGGTTTTTGGCAGTTTTCCCATGGGAAAAACTGTGATTGGGCATACACATGGCCAGGCTTCCCGACCAAAGCTCCATCACAGTTTTCCTGTCGGGAAAACCTCTCGTGTGTAGGGGGAAAGACTGACCGAGCAGGTTCTCATGTTTCCCCTCAGGATTTCCGACGGGAAGTTTTCCCATCAGAAATTCCGCACGTGTGTACGGGGCAACAGGGATTTCTTCAGAATAACAAAAAGGAGGAAAATCTGCAACAAAGTTTGTTATAATCCCTGCAATGTACATAGATCACCCAGAGGGGGATATTTTTTTTCTCGACAAAAGTGGAGTTACTCTTTAACTGCATCCTCACCAACTGCTTAAACTTATATTTCTTACTTTCCGTTGCCGCTCTGCGACTGCCGCAGCAATACAAAGCCAAATTATAGCATTAGCTTCCCCCCGTGGATTCTCTATACTGTACAATAGACAGATAATTGGAGAATCCAGCTGCAATAAAAGGACACCTTCATTATGACGGGAGGAGGAGAAGTAGTCGAGCATTGAAACATCTGGCTACTGGTGCTTCCAGAAGATATAAAAATCAAATGAGTGATTTGATCCGCTGGTACCCACCCAGAACTGAAATATCACTTTTAGGTCGTGTTGGTCTTTTGAAACCAGACATTATTTCTGGAAGCTTTTGGATTTAAAATATCCACGTTTATACACAAGAACGAACGAAAATTGTAAAGGTTTCGGTAAAGTGAGCATTGTACAAGCATTGATGTATTGGGAGCAAATGAACAGAGACAGCATTGAAATACAAATGTTTGATGTGTTTGGAAAACAAGCTGTGCTGGAGGCCGAGGGAACAAGTCCACAACTACTAATGAAACTTCTAGCTGCGGTTAGCCAGCTACAATGTTTTTTTTTTAAGCTGAACACTAGGCGTGCAGATCAAATATAGATATTACCTGCCAAATGATTTGTCCATCCAGTCCTGAGATTACCACAGGTCTGCTGCACACCATAGGGAAGGAGCAGGGCCGGTGTTAACACTAGGCAAACTAGGCAGCCGCCTAGGGTGCACTGCTGCCTCGGGGGCGACTGGCCAGTGATGTTTCTATTCTTTTTTTCTCTGCAGCAAGCAATTAGGTCTCAGCATCAGCAGGCAGCCGCCGCTCTGTTTGAACATAGTGGAGGACTGTGTCTGTGCCCCGACTCCCGAATGAATAGAAGCAAGCGAACATTCATTGATGGGCACTGGTAGGCTGCATTTTATGGGCGCTGGTGAGGCTGCATTTGATGGGCGCTGGTGAGGCTGCATTTGATGGGCGCTGGTGAGGCTGCATTGATGGGAGCTGGTGAGGCTGCATTTGATGGGCGTTGGTGAGGCTGCATTTGATGGGCGTTGGTGAGGCTGCATTTGATGGGCGCTGGTAGGCTGCATTTGATGGGTGCTGGTGAGGCTGCATTGATGGGAGCTGGTGAGGCTGCATTTGATGGGCGTTGGTGAGGCTGCATTTGATGGGTGCTGGTGAGGCTGCATTGATGGGAGCTGGTGAGGCTGCATTTGATGGGCGTTGGTGAGGCTGCATTTGATGGGCGTTGGTGAGGCTGCATTTGATGGTCGTTGGTCAGGCTGCATTTGATGGGTGCTGGTAGGCTGCATTTGATGGACGCTGGTAGGCTTCATTTGATGGACACTGGTGAGGCTGCATTTGATGGATGCTGGTGGGCTGCATTGATGGGCACTGGTAGGCTGCATTGATGGGCACTGGTGAGGCCTCATTGATGGGAGCTGGTGAGGTTGCATTTGATTGGCGTTGGTGAGGCTGCTTTTAATGGACGCCGGTGAGGCTGCATTTGATGGACGCTGTTGGGCTGCATTTGATGGGCACTGGTAGGCTGCATTGATGGGCACTGGTAGGCTGCATTGATGGGCACTGGTGGGGCTGCATTGATGGGCGCTGATGAGGCTGCATTTGATGGGCGCTGGGGGGCTGCATTTGATGGGCACTTCAATAAAAAGATGAGGTATACATGGGCAGGGCAAAGTGGGTGGGGTCAGGGGTAGAGCCAATGGGGAGTGGGGGGCCGGCAAAATTAGGTTTTTGCCCAGGGTGTCAAAAATTCTTGCACCAGCCCTGGGAAGGAGACCTGAATTTTTTATGACTGGACCGTGAAAGGAGAAGCAGCAGATTGATGAGCTCATCTTTCTGTAGCAAGCCCCCTATAGAGCCGCAAGTAGATTGGGATCCCCCACCCTGCACAGCCAGGCACAACACATTTTTCAGTCACTGACATTGACTTGGGTGTCAGCCTCTTGTAATCCCCATGCACACATGAGCTGGCAAAGAACATATGACAGGAGAGCAGAGTGAGGAGAGAGGTACCGTAGGCTCACCAGTGTGCTGCTGCTCTATAACTGTTCTATTAGAGCAGGGGTCTCCAAACTTTCTAAACAAAGGGCCAGTTTACTGTCCTTCAGATTTTTGGGAGGGGGCTGGACAGTGGCCAGAAGCAATAAGAGTTTGTTTTAGGCATTCGTGGGAGTAAATAGTGTCCTTGGTATTAGGGGGAGAAATAGTGCTCCATTGTTGGTGTCAGTGGCAGGAATAATGAACATTTTTGGTGTTAGTGGACAGAATAGTGTCTCCCATCAGTGAGATGAATAGTGCCCCAAGGGCCAGATAAAGGTAAGCAAAAGGCCACATCTGGCCCCCGGGCTGCAGTTTGGAGACCACTGTATAAGAGGCTTAGGGTGGGGAAGTGACCTACCTGTATAACTGCAGCATAGAAAAGTCAGGTCATCAACTTGGCTCTGCTGTCTGGTTGGTAAGGTTGCCACCTGTCCGGGGTTCACCCGGACAGTTTGGGTTTAGAATCATGCATCTGGGTTTAAGACTGTCTGAAAACCCGGACACATTATTCACACTGGACTATGACTTCCCAGCAGGGTTGCTGGCTGCAGTTGTCTGATGCCCCATTACACACCGTCACACAAAAGTTTGGTAAACTTTTGACTGCCAAGAACGCAGTGACGTAAAAGACTATGACGGGCTAGGAAAATTAAGTTTAAAGCTTCTGAGCATGCGTTAAATTGTTTCCGAGCATGCGTAGGAATTTTGTGCGTTGGGATTTGTCCACACGATCAGAAATTCCAATCAGTTTTTTTCCTGACGTGAAAAAAGAGATCCTGCTCTCTATCTTTTTCCAGCAGTTTTTTCGTCTGAAAAAGTCTGATGGAGCATACACATGATCGGGATTCCCGACCAAAAGCTCTCATCAGACTTTTTCCAACAGGAAAACCAATCGCGTGTACGGGGCATAAGCCAGAAGTGTCTGTTACACTTTCTCTCACACTGCCCAGTACTAGCACCCCCCTCCCCCCACATACAGATGGGAGAGGAGAGAGGGATTGATCTGCACCTCTTCCTCCCACCCCTACCTCTGCCCACACTCCAATCCCTGGTGCTGTGCCTCAGAAAGGGAAAGTGGGGGGCGGAAATTTGAAGCCCAGCAGCCACAGATACATCTAGATGAGAGGTGCTGACTGCCAAGTGGTGAGTGAGCTCACCATCCATCCCTGTCCGTGACTGAAGTCCCCCCCCCCCCCATCCCTACTTCTTTCTCCTGCCTCTGAATGAGTACACTAAGGTAAATCAGGGTTCTCAGGGCACCCCTTACATCAGAGTTCCCCTTTACACCAGAGTCCTCTTTGTACAGAGTTCTAATGCCTAATGCGTACACACGATCATTTTTCGGCTTGTAAAAAACTAAGTTTTTTAAAAATGTCATTTAAAACGATCGTGTGTGGGCTTCACAGCATTTTTCTGGTTCTAAAAAACGACAAAAAACGAGGTTTCAAACAATGTCGTTTTTCGGGTTGTAAAAAATGATCATGTGTGGGCTTTAACAACGTGAAAAATCCGCGCATGCTCAGAAGCAAGTTATGAGACGGGAGCGCTCGTTCTGGTAAAACTACCGTTCGTAATGGAGTAAGCACATTCATCACGCTGTAACAGACAGAAAAGCGCAAATCCTCATTTACTAACACGGAATCAGCTAAAGCAGCCCCAAGGGTGGCGCCATCCACATGGAACTTCCCCTTTATAGTGCCGTTGTACGTGTTGTACGTCACCGCGCTTTGCTAGAGCATTTTTTTCCACTATTGTGTGTAGGCAACATCGTTTTAAAGATGAAGTTAAAAAAAACTCAGTTTTTTCTAGAGGCTGAAAAACTTCATTTTTTACAAGCCGAAAAATGATCGTGTGTACGCGGCATCAGTGTTCCCCCTTAAATCAGGGTTCTCAGAGCACCCCTTACATCAGAGTTCCTCTTTACATCAGAGACAGCAATGTTCCCCCTTACATCAGAGTCCTCTCCACACATCAGAGTTTTCAGTGTTCCCCCTTAAATCAGGGTTTCCAGAGCATCCCTTATGTCAGAGTCCCCAGAGTTCTCCCTTACATCATAATCTACAGTGTAATGCCCCTTACACAAGATCAGGAATTCCCACAGCAAAAGTCCGATGTACGATGTATGTAAAAGTCTTTTGAACGGAAATTCAGACTGTGTGTAGGCTCCATCAGACTTTTGCTGTAGGAATTTCTGCCAACAAAAGATTGAGAGCTGGTTGTCAAATTTTCCTATTGGAAAATCCAATCGTCTGTAGCAATTCCGACGCGCACCCCCTCCCTTGGGACTACATCCCTGCAGGGAGACGCTGTTGAGCCATTCTGCCTAGGGGTTAGTCAGCATGATCACCCCCTCCCTTGGGACTACATACCTGCGGAAAGACGCTGACGAGCCGTTCTGGCTGGGGGTTAGTCAGCATGCTCACCCCCTCCCTTGGGACTATACCTGTGGGGAGACGCTGTCGAGCTGGTCTGGCTGGGGGTTAATCTGCGTGCCCACCCCTTCCCTTGGGACTACATCCCTGCAGGGAGACGCTGTTGAGAAGTTCTGGCTGGGGGTTAGTCAGTGTGCTCGCCCCTTCCCTTGGGACTACATCCCTGCAGGGAGACGCTGTCGAGAAGTTCTGGCTGGGGGTTAGTCAGTGTGCTCGCCCCCTCCCTTCAAACTACATCCCTGCAGGGAGACGCTGTGTTCACAGCATCTCCCCGCAGGGATGTAGTCCGAAGGGAAGGGGCGAGCACACTAACTAACCCCCAGCCAGAACGGCTCGGATGATGGGGGCAAGCTTACTGTGGAGGAACAGGAAATTAGAAATTCAGACAAAGAAAAGAAAACTTTAGAAGGGAAATCGAAGGAAAAGGTAAGTGAACCAACAATGCACTAGCTTAAAGGAACCTATTTAGAAAATAAAAAAACAAACCTTTACAACCCCTTTAAATTCTCCTATAAATACCAGCATTGAAATACCAGTTTGGAGTGGGCTAATGGCTTATTCTAAATATTCTGGAGGGGGGAAAAAAAAACCAGTCATTTTATCACAACAAAATTCTAAAAACACCCCTTTTCTTCCTTCTTTCCATTGTCCAGACTCGATTATATGTAATATACATGCACATATTACAAACTATGCTTCGCTGTCCTAAAGATCTTTAATAGGTAATCATACAAAGGCTTAAGAAAAAAAAATGACAGAGTTATTGGCGAGCTAACGGAGCTTCTGTCCTAATGGAGCGATGAAATGCTTTTGTGAATGGATGTTTGAAGAGGGTGAACCAGTTGTCTTGGTGATTTCAATCAGAAAGCACTAACACAAGTTCATGCCCTTCTCTCTAATTTATTTATGTGTTGTGCAAAATTTATTGCAATTACCTTATTCTGGCATTGTCCACGATAAGCTGTATGAAAACGAATCACAAAATAAACAGCAGCGAATACTTTTGTTTCACATAATTATGTAGAGGAGAGTCTAGCGGAGGTTATTGAACGTGCTATGGGTGTACATTGACTTTCACATGGCTGTGCTTGTTACAATGATATGTGCTAAGGATGAGATTCCATGGCAGCTGGAACCCCAGATTGTATTTCTGTCTCTCTCTCTGAGCTTTTTAGACAGTAACAAAGGATTAAACCTGCTAGAAAAAAAAAGAAAAAAAATAATGAAATTAATTAATATTACTATGTAAGACATGATTACTGAACCAGCATCACCCCTCGCCTCCCCAAAATACAGCACCTGTCACTTCACAATGTATGTGTAGAGGGTGATGTCCTTTGTTGCCTATCAACATGGACAGCTGTGGTGATATGGTGGCTGGATGGGGGCAGAGGGCCACACTGTTTATCATTTTAAAAAGCACCAACCCCGTTGGCAAGCTTTTGCAACAGATGTCCGAGTATAAGCCCTGGTTCCCACTGGTGCGTTGCATGTCAAATCGTCGGCATTTGCCGGCAATTATTGGTGTCCTGTTGAGAAAGGTCCCGGGGCCAGGCCCGTTGCAACAAGACAGGCAAAACAAGCAATTGCTTGGGGCCCCGAGCTGGCCTGGGGCCCCAGCAGGGCGGGCCACAGTGTCCAGCGCCTTGAAGAGGCACAGCAGAAAGGATTTTTAGCAGAAGCATCTGTCTTTAAAGTGGAGGTTCCATCAAAAAAAAATGTTGCTTTAAACTGTAGATTACACCTAAAAAAAAAAAAAAAAAAAATGTTTTACCCACCTTGAAATGCCTGTTGCTATGCGGCCCCACGAAGCCTGCCTTCCTATCCACCTAGGATCTTGACGTCAGCTACCTCGGCTCCTAACAGCGCTAATGCTCCTGGGAAATGAGGAGTCATTCAGCCGTGCACCTCCCCTGTACGAGAATCTCGTTATTGCTAGGCAGGAAGTGATCCCGGAGCCATTTCCAAACCTGGCAGAGCAGGAAATGTCTATCCTGTACGGTCCCTCCCGGCTTGTTGTTGATCTGTTGCCATCACAACGGCGTACACTTCCGCAGCCGACGCTCGTTGCGATGGCAACTCAAGTCATTGATGGCGTGGCGCTGCAGCAGTATTGCGCATGCGTGAGATTGGGGCGGGACGGGTCTTTCGTTCGGACGCTTCATCGCGTCATCCCAACTATTCCAGGAAGCAACTGCTTGTGGGTTTCACATTGCCCACAAGCAAAATGGGAAATCGCCAGGAACGCTGAGGAGAACTAAATATAAGGTATTTATTTAATATAACTCGGCGGAACGGCGGGACTTTTAGACGTAGTAAGCGCTAATGTATAGATTGAAAGAAATCAAGATGAAAGGTCATATTTATAAAAATTGAAAAACAGAATGGAAACCCTGCTTTAAGTAATGGGGATACTCGCCGCCGCGTCCTATAAGCTGCAGCCTTTCTCCTGCAGTCCATGCGGTACAGGAGATTCAGTTTGTTGTTCCTGGCCGGACTGACAGGAAGTGCACACACTGAGTGCTCTGTGCTCACTTCCTTTCAGTCCGGCCGGCCAGGAACAACAAACTGAATCTCCTGCCGGCTGCTGCGCGGTACACGGTAGGGAGGGGGGTTAAAAAGAACACAAGGGGGGGGGGGCAGTCATCAAGACCGATTTATTAGTAAAAATATGGTAGCTGACCATAATAACCCTACCTGGATATTATGTTACATCATAAACAAAACAATTAATTACCATAGTTTTCTTTCCATTTTCTTTCTTTGACATCCCATTTCCATCTTATTGCTTCTTTTTTGAATCAGGTAATATTTATTAAAGCTTTTTGCAAAAATTTACAAAGCAGAAAAAAGACTCTACTGTAGAGTCTTTTCTCTGCTTTGTAAATTTTTGCAAAAAGCTTTAATAAATATTACCTGATTCAAAAAAGAAGCAATAAGACCCCTTTTACACTGGAGCGTATTGCAGGTGCTATAGCGATAAAAATAGCGCCTGCAAACCTCCCTTAAGAAGCTGCGGGGGGGCCTCCATGTCCATTTTGCTTGGGGCCCCCGAATTCCTTCAAACGGCCCTGCCCGGCGGATAATGCCCCCCCCCCTGTACCGCACAGGCGGCATCTAAGCATATGAAGTTTTGGAGAATCAAGACCCTATATTGCTCTGTCCCATATAGGGATGAGCCGAACACCCCCGTGTTCGGTTGGCACCAGAACCTTCGAACTGATCTGACATTCACGCAAACGTATCGAACCCCATTGACGTCTATGGGACTCGAACGTTCGAATTCAAAAGTGCTAATTTTAAAGCCCAATATACAAGTTATTGTCGGAAAACGGGTTTGGGGACCTGGGTCTTGGGTATCAATGAAAAAAAAAGTTTTAAAAACTGTTGTTTTTTCTGGAGCAGCAATTTTAATGATGCTTAAAGTGAAAAAAAAAATTAAAAATTCCTTTCAATATCGTACCTGCTGGGTGTCTATATTAGTGGCACGTGTTTAGAACTGTCCCTGCACAAAATAAGATTACTATAAGAAAAAAGTAATTTAAGACTTTCTAGCGGCTTTAATGTAATGTTTGGTCCCTGCAATATGGATGAAAATCACTGAGAAAAATAGCTTAGGTTTCCCCGCCCCCATCCCCCCAGGTCATTAAAAAGCCTCTTTGGCCCTATATACTTTGAACAAAAGTATACAGGCGGTGCAAACAAGACAGGGACTGTAGGTTTTTTGTTAAGTAGAATCTACCGTATTTATCGGCGTATACCGCACACTTTTTCCCCCTTAAAATAAGGGGAAAATCGTGGGTGCGCGATATACGCCGATACCCGCTTCCCGCGCTCAGTTTGAGCGCCTCCGCCGACATATACCAAGCGCAGTACACTCGGGTACATTTGGCCAGGCTTGGCTTCGCTCGTGGTCACGCTCTGTGACGTTTATGCGTGAGAAGCCGAGCGTGGTCGAGCGTGCCCGAGTGTACTGCGCTCGATATATGTCGGCGGAGGCGTTCAAACTGAGCGCGGGAAGCGGGGATTCGACTCGTAGACAGCGCGGGAGAAGCCAGGAGGACACCACCGAGGCCGCAGACAGACGCCGGACCGGACAAGGCCACAGATGGACGCCGGGCAAGACACCAAAACTGTAAGTAATAAAATGTTTTTTTACAGGAATTTCGGGTCTACAGTAGGGGTGCGCGCTATACGCCGGAGCGTGCAATACCCCGATAAATATAAGAATTTGTAATTTTCAACTGGTACTTCTTTAAAGTGTAGCTTCAACCATAAAATCTTTTTTTAAGCTTTTCTGAAAACATAGAGAAGGGTTATCACCCCTGTAACATTTGTTTTGCTGTCTGTTTGCATCTGTTCAGAAGATTGCACCTCACTTTCTGTCCCAATGACAAATTTTGAAAAAAAAAAAATTTGTGAAACAAGGATTGTGATAAAGCATCAGTGGACAGGAGACACCTCTTACAGAATTTCCCTTCCTAGGGGTAGATTTTCTCTAGATTTTCTCTCACTTCCTGTTGTCTCCTTCCGTTTGCAAGTAGGAGTCGTTTGTAAGTTGGATGTTTGAAAGTAGGGGCCTGCCATATATACTCTGCATAAATTTGGGCCCTAGGTGTTGCCACAACACTGTAAGCCCTCACAGTTAGTCTTGGTGGGCGCTGGAACGCCCTGCTGTGAAATATTAGATCAAGAATTGTTGAACAGGGGCAGAAAAATTGGGCCTTAGGCACTGGTGGCGGTGCAAAAAACACTGCAACCCCTCACAGATACTGTAATTGGAGCGCAGCAAAGCGCCTGATGCAAAGTATTGCATCAAAAATTGTTATTACACGCCCCTGTTAAACAGGGGCAGAAAAATTGGGCCTTAGGCACTGGTGGTGGTGCCCAGAACCAACAATGTTCTTACTAGCTATCAGCAAGATCATTGAGGAGGAAAAGTATATTCAGTCAGCATAACAGGACAATCACTCAGCATCAGCATAGGCAGTCTCCAAGGGATCTGACATTTCAAAAAAATTATTCAGTTACATCAGCATCAGGTGCTTGGTAGCTGGTGTTGATCCAAGCCTGATTAATTTTTATGAAGGTCAGTCGATCGACGGAGTCGGTGGAGAGGCGCACCCTGTGATCGGTCACAAAGCCTCCAGCAGCACTGAATGTGCGTTCTGAAAGAACGCTGGATGCAGGACAAGCCAGTAGCTCAATTGCGTACTGTGCAAGCTCTGGCCAGTGATCCATCCTCAAGACCCAGTAAGCCAGAGGATTTTCGGTGGGGAAGGTGTCCAAGTCTGATCTTGCCCCTAGGTACTCCCGCACCATATAAACCAGACGCTTGCGATGGTTGCTGGAACCAGTCATACCTTGGGGCTGCGGACTAAAAAATTGTCTGAACGCATCGGTCAGACGGCCACCTTCTCCACCGCTCCTTCTTTGACTCACCGAAGCCTCAGCAACACGTTGTCCAGGACCAGGATTTGGTAACCCCTCAGGTTCTGGGAACGCGTTGCACAGACCTTTCTGCTAGGCCTACCGAAGATGTTTTATCTTCTGCTCCCTCTGCGACTGCAAGATAAGCTCTGCAACCTTACTCTTGTAACGTGGATCAAGGAGAGTTGCCAGCCAGTAATGATCCCTCTCCTTGATACCACGAATACGAGGATCCTTACGCAGGCTTTGCAGGATCGGGGAGGCCATGCAGCGTAGGTTTGCTGAGGCATTCGGGGCACAGTCCTCTAGGTCACTGAGGACGACAGGATCCGCAGCCACCTCATCCCAGCCACGTAAAAGTCCATGGGTTCCTTGGGACTGTAAGTGATCCCTTAAAGACTGCTGCTGTTGATGCTGAGTGCTAGGCTCCACCTCCATGCTGCTGATACAATCATCCTCCTCCTCCTCCACCTCCTCCTCCTCTTCCTGTGTGCTAAGAGGGCAAGCAGGACCACTGTCTGGATAAAGGGGGCCTTGAGAGGTAAGGAAGTCCTCCTCTTCCTCCCTCTGTTCTGCCTCAAGGGCCCTGTCCATTATTCCACGTAGCGTGTGCTCCAACATGTGAATAACAGGGACAGTCTCAATGATGCATGCACTGTCACTGCTCACCATCCTTGTGGCCTCCTCAAATGGTGACAGGACAGTGCATGCATCCCTGATCAAGGCCCACTGGCGTGGGGAAAAAACCCAAGCTCCCCTGACCCAGTTCTGCTGCCATATTGGCACAGGTACTCATTGATGGCCCTCTTATCTGGTGGGCATGTCACAGATTAGGTGGTTCTTGGGCAGGTTGCATTCCCTTTTGAGGTCTGTCAGCCAAGCAGTGGCATTATATGACCTTCGGAAATGCACACAGACTTTCCTGGCCTGCTTCAGGACATCCTGTAAGCCCGGGTACCTGCCCAAGAACCGCTGCACCACCAAATTCAGAACATGAGCAAAACAGGGCACATGGGTCAATTGTCCCTGTCACAGGGCAGAGAGGAGGTTGGTGCCATTGTCTCTAACCCCCATTCCTGGCTTAAGCTGGCGTGGCATCAACCACCTCTGAGCCTGCCCCTGCAGAGCTGACAGAACCTCTGCCCCAGTGTGGCTCCTGTCTCTCAAGCACACCAGCTCTAGCACCGCATGGCATCTCTTGCCTGCATTCCTGCGTAGCCCCTCGTACGCCTACGGAGCACGGCTGGTTCCGAGGACACATCAGCACAGGAAGAGGCCACAGAGGAAGAAGAGGAGGGGTGGAGGAGAGAGGTGTGTCACAACTGGTAGGAGTGTTTTGGAGGCGTGGTGGTGGAACAACCTCCAACACTACTGTACCTAGCCCTGCGTCCTTCCCAGCTGCCAGCAGAGTCACCCAATGCGCTGTGAAAGAGAGGTAACGTCCCTCTCCATGCCTGCTGGACCATGAGTCAGCGGTAATATGCACCTTACCACTGACTGCCCTCTCCAGCAAGGCATGGACATTGCCTTCCACATGCCGGTAGAGAGCCGGAATCACCTTCCGTGAGAAAAAGTGTCGTTTGGGAACTTGCCACTGAGATACCGCACATTCCACAAACTCACGGAAGGGGGCAGAATCTACCAACTGAAAAGGCAGCAGTTGAAGTGCTAGCAATTTAGCTAAGCTAGCATTCAACCGCTGGGCATGTGGATGGCTGGGAGAGTACTTCTTTCGGCACTGCAGCAGCTGGGGCAGGGAAATTTGCTTGGTACAATCTGCCATCGGTGTACCGATAGTATATAGCCCGCATGTACTACTAGGCTGTGACACACCTAATTCTACACCTTCAGTCCTATCAGTGCAGGCTTCAGAGAGTAAGTGAGTGAGTGAGAAACTTATATAGCGCAACAAATGCAAACTTAATCGCCTCAAGGCGAGGGTCTAGTGGGGTTGGAGATCCCAGCTGATGAGGGGCAAGGGGAGGCCTGCTTTGTTCTTTTGTGTGGGTCTTTCAGGTATGCTTGCCAATGAACTGCATGGCAGGTCGACATATGTCTGGTCAAGCATGTGGTGCCCAAGCAGTTGATGTTTTGGCCACGCAAGATACGCTTGAGACATATGTTGCAAATAGCAACGGTGCGATCTGATGCACATGTCTCAAAAAATGCCCACACCAAAGAACTTTTGCAATAACGCTGAGACTTTAAGCTGGCCCCTGGAGGGCATACTGCCTCGTTGGAGATGTGCCTGTGCCTCCTCCTCCTCTTCCTCTCTCCTATCAGGCACCCACGTACAGTCAGTGACCTCATCATCCCCTCCCTCCTCATCACTGTCGAAAACCTGGCAGTATGCTGCAGCTGGGGGAACATGACTGCCAGATTACTGTGCTTCTTGGGCACCCCCTCTCTCTAGGCTCACATTACTGCCTTCCTCTATCTGTGTTCCATCATCGGAGCCTTCAAAACGCTGCGCATCCTCATGCAGCATGTACCCAACACTGTGTTCAAACAGTTCGGGGGGCTCCTCAGGAAGACATGGTGGGGCTAGGGAAGGAGTTAGTGATGCCATTGAGCAGAGGGAAGAGGACGCCTTGGCAGGTACTTTGCCAGACAAAGTAAGCTCAGCCTGGGTGAGAGAGGATGAGGAGGATGAGGACGGCTTGGTCATACACTGTACCAAGTTTTCTGCATGTTGAGGCTCAACACGGCCTGCTCTCGAAAACAAGGACGAGCGTGTCCAACGGCCACGTGCTGAAGAGGATGCACCGTGTCCACCACCAGCACTGTTGCCTCTAGACGCAGAGCCTGCTTGCCCTCGTGACTCTCTGCCTCTCCTTGTTGTCCTTCCAGACATTATAATGGCCTGCAGAGGACAAAGTCAGTACACACACCTCGTAGCTTTAGGTGCAAACTGCAGAGGACACGTGCAGTACACACCAAGTAGATTTATGTGCAAACTGCAGAGGACACAGGCAGTACACACCAAGTAGGTTTAGGTGCAAACTACTGAGCACACTTGCAGTATACACCAAGTTGGTTTAGGTGCAAACTACTGAGCACACTTGCAGTATACACCAAGTAGGTTTAGGTGCAAACTACTGAGCACACTTGTAGTATACACCAAGTGGGTTTAGGTGCAAAGTAATGAGCACACTTGCAGTATACACCAAGTAGGTTTAGGTGCAAAGTAATGAGCACACTTGCAGTATACACCAAGTGGGTTTAGGTGCAAAGTAATAAGCACACTTGCAGTATACACCAAGTAGGTTTAGGTGCAACGTAATGAGCACACTTGCAGTATACACCAAGTGGGTTTATGTGCAAAGTAATGAGCACACTTGCAGTATAAACCAAGTAGGTTTAGGTGCAAAGTAATGAGCAAACTTGCAGTATACACCAAGTGGGTTTAGGTGCAAGGTAATGAGCACACTTGCAGTATACACCAAGTGGGTTTAGGTGCAAAGTAGTAAGCACACTTGCAGTATACACCAAGTAGGTTTAGGTGCAAAGTAATGAGCACACTTGCAGTATACACCAAGTGGGTTTAGGTGCAAAGTAATGAGCAAACTTGCAGTATACACCAAGTGGGTTTAGGTGCAAGGTAATGAGCACACTTGCAGTATACACCAAGTAGGTTTAGGTGAAAACTAATAAGCACACTTGCAGTATACACCAAGTAGGTTTAGGTGCAAACTAATAAGCACACTTGCAGTATACACCAAGTAGGTTTAGGTGTAAACTAATAAGCACACTTGCAGTATACACCAAGTAGGTTTAGGTGCACTGAGCACACGGGCAATACAACACGTGAGAACACTGCAGCTAGCACAATCAACTGCCTGACAGATTAGGAAGAACTAATCTAACTAAACTATACAGTGTATAAATATATGTACAACACCTGGGATGTATATATATATCCTCTACACACTGTAAAATTAACTGACTAGCCTGCCTGCTCTATCTAGCTAGAAAAAAAGACAATCTCTCTCTCTCTATGACTGATCTGGAACCAGCGCCGGAACACACTACACGAGGCCGCCCTGCAGGTGGCCTTTTATAGTGTGGGTCGTGTATTAAAGCCCTGAGCCATAATTGGCCAAAGCCACCCTGGCTTTGGCCAATTACGGCTCTCTGTACTGACGGCACTGTGATTGGCCAAGCATGCGGGTCATAGAGCATGCTTGGCCAATCATAAGCAAGCAATGCCGCAGTGAATTATGGGCCGTGGTGCGTCACTCGAATTTGGCGCGAACGACCCGTTTTGTTCGTATTTCGACGAACGATCGAACATACGATGTTCGAGTCGAACATACGTTTGACTCGAAAATGAAGCTCATCCCTACTTACCACTAACCCAACCCCAGACCTGACCACTAGCCCAACCCCTGACCTTACCACTAACCCAACCCCTGAACAGCTCCCAAAGAGTAAAACAACCTTTCTGCAGCCACCCCCTCCTACAGGCCCTCTGCAGCACATTTGTCTTTACCCTACAATTCAGAACCTGATTACTGATCCATTTGGCAAATAAAGGACTAGTAAGACTGGAATCAGTTTCTGAGGATCTCCCCACCCATGAGCCTCCCCTTTCCCTGAATTTAGCATGCAATGCAATCAATTTTCCAAATGTATAAAATAGCATATGAACTGCTGTGTGGAGACCCAGAACACCAGTCCAAAAAAACAAAAAACAAAAATATTTTCCCAACATGTATAGTGTTTGCATTACTGTACTATGCTAATGTTGCTTTCATTAATTTGTAACAAGAGGACTGTCTTATTAAATGCACATATTTTTTGTAGTGCCAGATATTTACACAGCACTCTACATGTATCCTGGGTCTGCAGTGCTGCAGTGCCCCATCCGCTGTTGCATGGACCGGGCTGTCACTGACAGTGTCACGTGTGCTGCAGCCGCTCACACACAGTCAGGGCTGCAGCAGTTCGCTCTCTCCTTGGCTGCCAATGAGGTGAGGATGAGAGAGAACACAGGACCCTTATAAGGCTTTGCTGCAGTCAGTGTGATTAGGAGCAGAGCCTGGCTCACCTTCCCAGGGCATCAGAGGACATTGATTGGCTGCTGTACAGCTTGGGAGGAAGAGGACTGCTGGGAACCCCATGGGACTATGTAGTCCCTAGAGACAGTTTTCCAATAAATCATGGACTGGATGGACAAGGAGCTGAGAGATAAAGTCATGTGGAGGACAGTAAGAGGTGACCATTAAAGTCATCTGCTCTGTTGGAGAGCTGATCCCTGGAGTGTTTACCTCGGTTTTGGAAATAAAGAGAAAGACTCTGCTGTCACATTAATGCAGAGGTCACAACTGTGACAGATCGTCAGTGCAAGGTCCTGTGTCACTGCTGACATCAGTGGTCCTGTGGGAGATTGTCATCTCCAAGCCTTAGGCAAGAGTTGTAACCGATGTCTTCAGTTCCAGACAGAGAGCATTTGGGTAGGTATAGCATGGTTGCAGGAAGTAATGACACAGAATCCGGATGCAGAACAAGAATTTTATATTAAGGGAAAGGATTAACTGAACAAATAAGCCAGCGGGAGAACATCACGCCAAGTAAACACTCACAGTTCTGTTCAATGCAGAGATAAAGTGGGTAAAGATGCACCAACATCGTCTCTCTTCAGAGGATGAAATGCGGCCTGGCCAGTCCAGTCCTAATGGGGTGGCTTCTGTAGTAGGATAGCATGTCCCTAGCCTGTCCCTACTCATCAGGAACATTTCCCTGCCACTAATACTTTCCCTCATAGATGGGTGCTCTTTCCCTACTCTAATTATTATGCGAAAGTGCACCAAAACCTGGGGGCAGGGACTTAGAAAATCTTTGCTCACCTAAGATGACCACCAGAGGTCACCTGGATCCAGCTTAGCCAATTAGAACGCTGCCTTCAGGGACCAGAAAAACAATAGAGGTTTCTCTTGGCTTACTCTCTAGTCTGTGGTACCGCTCAGGTCGAGAGCCACCTACAGTGGAGAAAGTAGTCTGCACCTGCCTATATACAAAGAAAAAGAGCCACTGCTCCAGGTGTATGATGATAACCTGAGGTGGAATATCTCGTAGAGTGCTAGCCCCGGCCCGCCTCCGTGGGAAACTTGTATGAAAAGAAATGGCTGCACATCCAGGAATTCCGATTGCCTTTTATTGTTCAAAGTGATAACACCAAAGACACCAACGCGAGGTCACGTAGACGCGTTTTACACAAACATCTTGTGCTTAAACATTTGAACACAAGGTCACGTAGACACGTTTCACACAAACATCTTGTGCTTAATCATTTGGGTAATGATTAAGCACAAGATGTTTGTGTGAAATGCGTCTACGTGACCTTGTGTTGGTGTCTTTGGTGTTATCACTTTGAATAATAAAAGGCAATCGGAATTCCTGGATGTGCAGCCATTTATTTTCTTACAAGTCTGCACCTGCCTACATGCAGGAGGAGGCATAAAGATCATTTGTTGGCAAGAGGCCGTAGGCCTCAATTTCTGCTCACTGCTTAAAGGCGAAAGTATCACCTATTTTAGGATACAGTTTGGGAACCTGAAATTGTGGGATTCACTCTAGTTTGAAAGCTCCAATACTGGAACTTCGTACCTCAATGATTACCAACACATTTGCCAGTTGGAGGCATTTGTTGTGACTAATGGGCCTTTAGATTCCAGTACCACGTCTTAGTTAAGACCTCCTTGGTTTTAGGGTTCAGGGGCAGAAACATTTGGTCCTCTAGTTATTTATAATGTTATAGAATATTGGTATCTGTGAACCGTATTTTAACCTTCAAAATTGAAAAAGTAAAAATAGTGGCGCTTAAGTATTACTGTAAAAACAATTCAACATATATGATTATTAACCATTAATGTGAAAAAATTGTGTGCATAATATAATATCACCCAGTGATAAGTGAATATGATCTAATATAGAAAAGTCCATAAAATTATCCTATGGAATTTGTTCAGTGTAGTATCTTCCTATTCATCCACCACACCAGTGTGCAAGTGACTCCACTCCCTTCAGGAAGCGCACTCACCAGATTCCGATGCCTTACACTCTTGTGTTTAGGCTAAGACGCTTTTAAACCACACAGAGAGGGTTAAACGATTATGCAATATCCAACCGTGTATGTAAGGGATCTCTCCACATGTAAATAATAAAGGTGTTCCAATAGTGTAGTAACGTATAAACCAGTTTAATAAAAACACCTAAAATCTTCAACCATAATGCCGCGTACACACCATCACTTTATGTGATGAAAAAAAACAACGTTTTGAAAAACGTCAATTAAAATGACCGTGTGTGGGGGAAAACGTCGTTTTTTGTGTCAATTAAAATGATAGGGCCAGATTCACAGTTGTAATACGCGTAGCATTGTTTTGCATCCTCAAAACAAATTACAACGGCTTTAGGCTTCTATCCGATAGGCGTACGGCTTTGTACGCCTTTGGATCGTAGGTGTAATACTCCGGCGCCCGCTGGGTGGAGTTTGCGTCGTTTTCCGCGTTGGGTATGCAAATTAGCTGTTTACGGCCATCCACGAAGGTACGCACGTTCGTCGCATTCTCTTACATCGTCGCTAGTCGGCTTTTCCCATCGCAAACTTACGGCTGCTATTTCATGGCTTCGATTTAGACCAGCCATGTTAAAGTATGGTCGCTGTTCCCGCGTCGAATTTTAAATTTATTTATTTTTTTGCGTAAGACGTCCGGGAATGCAAAAGGATGTAACGCACGTCGCCGTTCAAAAAACACGTTGGGGCGCCGTAATTTCGCGCAAAGCACGGCGGGAAATTTCCTAACGGAGCATGTGCAGAACGTTCGGCGCGGGAACGCGCCTAATTTAAATGGTACATGCCCCATTTGAATTAGGCGGGCTTGCGCCGAACGCATTTACGTTACACCGCCGCAAGTTTACAGGCAAGTGCTTTGTAAAGCGCAGGTACCTGAATCTGGCCCTTAGTGTGTGGGCAAAACGACGTTTAAAACGACGTTTTTAAACCCACGCATGCTCAGAAGCAAGTTATGAAGCTAGCTTCAATGGAAAAGAGTGCTGAACGTAACCACGCTTTGCTAGAGCATTTTGAAAAAACGATGGTGTGTAGGCAACGTCGTGTTTGAAAATGAAGTTTCAAAAATGTTGTTTTATTTCATGATTTAAAACGTTGTTTTTTTTCATCACATAAAGTGATGGTGTGTACGTGGCATTACACTAACATTTCAAAAATTCAAAGCCAGCAAAATGAATACCACAGCAAATCTTCCATAGAATTGAACAGTGGTGAACTACGGTCACGGTGGACCCGAGGTGTGCAGATGCTGTCTCACTCTCACCCACTCCTCGGTGTCGGATCACAGTATCAGATCTCCACTTCCTGGTTTGGCATCCCGTGTCAAATGTCAATCTGGTTGGTTGATTGATTCCTAGTGCAAAGTTAGGCCCCGTACACACGACCAAACATGTATGCTGAAACTGGTCCGCGGGCCAGTTTCAGCATACATGTTTGGTCGTGTGTAGGCGCGAGCGGGCCGAATTCCAGCAAACATTTGCCCGCCGGGCCTTTTCCCAGCGGGCAAATATTCCTGGACGTGTTTTAAAACCGTCCGCTGGAATCCTGCCCGCTCGGACATGTACGGTCGTCAGTACAGACCTACCGTACATGTCCGAGCGCCCGCCGTCCCTCGCATGCGTCGAATGACTTCGACGCATGCGTGGAAGCCTTTAAATGGCAGGCCCGCCCACGTCGCCGCGTCATCGCCGCGTCGACGACGCGGACACGCCCCGCGTAGTGTTTACGCGCGGACTTCTGTACGATGGTTAGTACAACCATCGTACAGAAGCCCTCTGGCAGGCATGTACGGTGAAAACGGTCCGACGGACCGGTTTCACTGTACATGTTTGCTCGTGAGTACCCGGCCTTAGTGTCAGTTAGTGACCCTCCCAGATAGTGTCTGTTAACGCCAGATTGCCCGTAACCCTATCACAGTCCCACTATTATGCCCCGTACACACCATCACTTTATGTGATGAAAAAAAACTACGTTTTTAAAAACGTCACTTTAATTGACCGTGTGTGGGGGAAAACTTAATTTTATGTCTTGTAAAAAACGACCAAAAAAAATTGAAGCATGCTTCAATTTTATGTGTCGTTTTTCAAAACGTCATTTTTTACTTCACAGAAATTGACCGTGTGTAGTAAAAAACGTAGTTTAAAACGAAGTTTTTTCACCCGCGCATGCCCAGAAGCTAGTTATGAAGCGAGCTTCAATGGAAAACGTGGTGGAACGTAACCTCGCTTTGCTAGAACATTGTGAGAAAAACGATGGTGTGTAGGCAACTTCGTCTTTGAAAATTGAAGTTTCAAAAACGTCATTTTTTACTTCACAGAAAATGTCGTTTTTTTTCATCACATAAAGTGATGGTGTGTACGGGGCATAAGTCGCTGATCACCGCCATTACAGTATATCGTCTATAACTGTGTAAATTCCAGTATATATACCATAGATTGTAGATGCTCTAACTTTTGCACAAACCAAATATTATTCACTTATTGGGATTTATTTTACCAAACACATGTAGCAGAATACATTTTGTCTTAAAATGAAAAATGTTATTTTTTCATTTTTGTTATTGGCTATGTTTTATAACAGAAATAAAAAAATATATATTTTTATTTTTTTTTCAAAATATTTTTTTTTGTAAAAATACCCAGTGGTGATCAAATACTGACAAAAGAAAGCTGTTTTTGAGTGAAAAAAAAACATTAAATTTAGTTTGCATACAGTGTTGCATAATCGAGAAATTACCAGTTAAAATAGCACAGTGCAGAATGGCAAAAATTGCCCTGGTCATGAAGGGTGTAAAATCTTCCGGAGGTCAAGTGGTTAATGATTTTGAAATGAATACACAATTACAGTAACTGGTGTTTTAGAGCTTCCTGGAATTCAACTATTCAAAAAAAACAATGTTGTCCATTTGAGAAAATAACCATCTAGAATGGTTACAGTAACACGTAATGAGATTAACATTTTCTTAAATTTATTTTGCATACAGTGTTGCATGACCAAGCAGTTGCCAGTTAAAGTAGTGCAGTCCTGAATGTCAAAACATGTCTGGGTCATGAAGGGGGTAAAATCTTTGGTGGCATAGGTGTGCACAGCCAGGGCTGATCCTAGGCGGGTGTGTGGGGTGCACCCAGACACTGCAGAGGAGGGGTCGCCAAAGTGCCAGAGTGCTCCCCTCCCTCAGCCTCTCCTTGTTTGTGTCGTACACACCGCATGAGCATTGGTCTGACAGAACAACAGCGGCTCTGTAACAAAGTCCCGCCTCCTAGACCAGCTCCTGTGAGATAGACAGAACACTGATCCAATGCAGTGGAATTTAATCAGTGTGACATGTATCATAGGAGCCGCGAGACGGTATAGGAGGCAAGACTTTGTTACAGAGATTCAAATCCAAGCTCCATGACAGCAAGACATTGTTGCCGCTCCATGTGATCCAGGAGCACTGAAAGGCTGCATTTGGTGGGCACTGGTGGGCACTGGTAGGCTGCATTTGGTGGGCACTAGTAGGCTGCATTTGGTGGGCACTGGTAGGCACCAATTAATGGGCACTGGCAGGCTGCAATTAGCGGGTACTGGTAGGCTGAAATTTGTGGGCACTAGTAGGCTGCAATTGGTGGGCACTAGTAGGCTGACTTTGATGGACATTGATAAGCTGCATTTGATGGGCACTGATAAGGCTGCATTTGGTGGGCACTGGCAGGTTGCAATTGATGGGCACTGGCATGCTGCAATTGGTGGGCACTGGTAAGCTGCAATTGGTGGGCACTGGTAGGCTTCAATTGGTGGGCACTGGCAGGCTGCAATTGGTGGGCACTGGAAGGCTGTATTTGATGGACACTGATAAGCTTCATTTGATGGGCACTGATAAGGCTGCATTTGGTGGGCACTGGCAAGGCTGCCATTGGTGGGCACTGGCAGACTGCAATTGGTGGGCACTGGTAGGCTGCAATTGGTGGGCAGTGGTAGGCTGCATTTGATGGGCACTGATAAGGCTGGCTGCAATTGATGCATTGATCTCTTGTATAATTTCCACAGTCTCTGACCGTCTCCTGTACTATGTCTGCAGTATGTCGATGGGCTCTTTCTAACAGACCCTCTAACAGAAGCCCTCTCTGTGTCCAAGGGGAGGAGTTAGTTGGGGAAATATTTCTGCACCCAGGCGTCTGTGACCCTAGGATCGGCCCTGTGCACAACCTATTGCATTAGGGTGTGAATCTCAAAGCTCAAACACATATGTGTGTGTGCGTGGGTATATATACTGATGGTGTCAGCAGAGCAGTGGACAGTGTCAGTAGGGCAGTGGATGGTGTCAGGAGTTTTTATTTGTATTATTTTATTTTAAAAAAAAATGTTTTTACACATTTTTTAGGAGCCCTGTTAGGGGGCTTTTGTGAAATATCAGGGGGTTAATCAGGTGGACTCTGTGCCACACAGGGTGATTAGGGTGTGCCCATGCACATCTGACACACTTTGTGTGCACACCGATGTCTGGAGGTCAAGTGGTTAGTGGTTTTGTAATGAATACACAAATTGCAGTAACTGGTGTTTTATTTCTGCCTGGAATTCATCTATAAAATAAACAGGATTGTCTATTTGAGAAAAAAAACTAGAACAGTTACAGTAACAGTTCGGATGTGATGAGGCCCTGATACAATTTCAGGATTACCCATTCTGCCGTTTGATTCAAATTAATATGGTGAAATATGCAATTCAGACAAAAAGATCACATCTCACCTCTTTCAGCATTCACCAGCAAAGAGAAGGGCTATGGCCCACACAGCTTCCTTTTATTAAAAGCATAGAATCACAAATACATGCATTTTATTGGTTCACATTTATTGGTTCACATTATACATCCACACCCATCGACCCTCCCCCTCCTTGTGACATCTGTAGAACATGGCATGCATTGCTAAAGTCCAGGAGCAAAGGGCAAGGAATGAAAGTCCTTATTTGGAAAACAGGTCTGCTTTTCAAGGGACACCAAATCCCTTTGGTGGGCTGAAGACAGGAAGGGCTGGAGAATCAGGAGTGATTGAGGGGGGATGGAGCTGCTTTCAATAATCCTTTTGTATCTCCATTTCAAATGGTAAGTTTTACAATTTAATATCTGTTTCTTCATATTTTCAATGCTGGGTTCATAACTTTAAAACAATATCTGATATAAAATCCTCAAGGAAAATAAGCAGTATTGTGACATACCCATACATACATATGCATAATGCGTATAAAAACAAATAAACAGTATAAGGAATATAGGAAAGAAAAACATTTCAGTGATTCTAATAATAAAAAGAATTAACCTAATTTGAAAATAGGAATGTTACCCTAATCTATCACAGATGCAGTTTCAAAATGATTCTAAGGCCCTGTACACACAATCAGTCCAAACTGATGAAAACGGACTGAAGGCTGAGGTCTGATGGTCTGATGTGCCTACACACCATCAGTTCAAAATCCGATCGAGTCCAACGCGGTGACGTAAAACACAACGACGTGCTAAAAAAAATGAAGTGCAATGCTTCCAAGCATGCGTCGACTTGATTCTGAACATGCGCAGGTTTTGAACCGATGCTTTTGCATACTAACCATTGGTTTTGACCGATCAGTCATCAGTCCATCAGTCCGATTTTAAAGCAAGTTTTAAAACTTTTGTCTGAAGGACAAAAGTCTGATGGGCCGTACACACGGTAGGTTTGGACTGATGAAACTGAACTTCAGTCCGTTTTCATCAGTTTGGACTGATCGTGTGTACAGGGCCTAAATGTTTTAACCACTTCCGGATTTCCCACCACACATTTATGGCGGGTATGCAGCCCGGCTCTGCAAAACAACGTATCTGTATGTTGCCTGCTTCTTCCAGGTTTGAGGCGCACGCGCATGCCCCCAGCGACTCGCTCTCGCTGTAATTGGACACAGCGGAAGCCAATCAGCCGGTCCGGCGCATCCGATGTTCACCGGCACCCAGTCTGCCTATGTAAACAAGGCAGATCGCCATTTTGTCAGAGGGGAAGAGAGAGAGTTTGTGTTTCTGCTAAGCAGGAACACAGATCTCTCTCTTCGCCCAGTCAAAGCATCCCCCATACAGTTAGAAAGCACTCCCTTGGAGCACATTTAAACGTAATCGTGACCCTGTCGCCTTCCCTGTGAGTCGGACCGTGGGTCCTGCAAACTTGATCGCCGTGGGGATCCCTGTGATTGTCTAACGGAGGTATAGAGCGGGGAGACGCTTGTGTAAACAAGCATCTCCTTACTCTGCCTAGTGAGAATGACACTGATCTTGGCTCCGTGTACTCGGAGCGGAGATCATTGTAATGTGACAGAGAGCCCACCCCCCCTACAGTTAGAAACACAAGGCAGGGAACACTTAACCCCTACAGCGCCACCTAGTGGTTAACCCCTTCTGCCAGTGTCATTTTCACAGTAACCAGTGCATTTTTATAGCACTAATCGCTGTGAAAATGATAATGGTCACAAAAATGTGTCAAAAGTGTCCGATGTGTCCGCCATAATGTCGCAGTCATGAAAAAAAATCACTGATCGCCGCCATTACTAGTAAAAAATATTTTTTTTATAAAAATGCCATAAAACTATCCCCTATTTTGTAAACGCTATAACTTTTGCGCAAACCAATCAATAAACGCTTATTGTGATTTTATTTTACCAAAAATGTATAGAAGAATACGTATCGGCCTAAACTGGGGAAATAAAATGTTTTTTTAATATATTTTTTGGGGATATTTTTTATAGCAAAAAGTTAAAAATATTGATTTTTTTTCAAAATTGTCGCTCTATTTTTGTTTATAGCGCAAAAAATAAGAACCGCAGAGGTGGTCAAATACCACCAAAAGAAAGCTCTATTTGTGGGAAATAAAGGATGTCAATTTTGTTTGGGAGCCACGTCGCACGACCGCGCAATTGTCAGTTAAAGCAACGCAGTGCCGAATCGCAAAAAGGGGCCTGGTCTTTGACCACCCAAATGGTCCGGGGCTAAAGTGGTTAATAGTAGAAAGTAAAACATATATATTTTTTTGTCAGTCTTTTTTGTTTACAGCGCAAAAAATTAAAGGCGCAAATAACACCAAAAGAAAGCTCTATTTGTGGGAAAAAAATTACATTTTATTTGGGTACAGCGTCGCACGACCGCGCAATTGTGAATTAAAGCAACGCATCGCAAAAAACGGCCTGGTCATGAAGAGGGTGAAACCTTCCGGGGCTGAAGTGGTTAAAGTACTTAAAATAAGTCGGCACAGAGCACTTAGCAAACGCTTGAAACAATAGCGCTCATGCAAAGTTTTTTTTACGTTCTCTTTTGAAGTTTGACCAATGGGATTCCCTCAGTCAGCAGACATTACAGGCGCATTATGTTCCTCCCTGCTCTGTTATTTCTGCTTTAGGTTTATTGTCCCAAATCTGAAATTTATGTTTCTAATCATTACAATGACTTTAGAAACGTCTTCAAAGGGCGCACATAATTGAGAGAAGGCCCCCTCGTGAGCCGTGCATCCCCGGCGGTTATTTATTTGTTCAGAACGTCTACTCACTATTTACATCTGCAATTTGTCTGCTCTAATATTCTCAAGCTGCCTTGCTAGGTGTTACATCCAACTTTCCAGTTATATCAGCCATTGTCTGTACATTTCTAATAGAAATATATTTTTTAATTGTTAAAAATAATAACAATAGCATGGTAATAATTTGATTTTCATGGCTTGCAATTATGAATATATTCACTTTGCACGTTGTTGGCTTCCATTTGATTTTAGCATAATTTGAAGCAGATCTGGTCCGCTTGGTTTTATCGTAAAACCCACAAAGACATGGAGAGTTTAGAACAGAATAATTCTTATTTTAAGAATTTAGTGTATATGTAGCATGAAAAACTCGAACGGAGACCAGGCAAGAATACAAAATGTTTTACTAGTAAAACTGTAATAATGCATAGCTTTGATTATTTGTACTGGGTTATTGTGCCAGATGGGTAGATTTTTATTTGTACAGGGAAATATACAGTGGGGATCGAAAGTTTGGGCACCCCAGGTAAAAATTTGTATTAATGTGCATAACGAAGCCAAGGAAAGATGGAAGAATCTCCAAAAGGCATCAAATTATAATATGTCAACAAAAGTTAGATTTTATTTCCATCATTTACACTTTCAAAATGACAGAAAAAAAAAATGGCATTTGGGCACCCTGCAGAGTTAATATCTTGTACTGCCCCCTTTGGCAAGTATCACAGCTTGTAAACGCTTTTTGTAGCCAGCCAAGAGTCTTTCAATTCTTGTTTGAGGTATCTTTGCCCATTCTTCCTTACAAAAGTCTTCCAGTTCTTTGAGATTCCTGGGCTGTCTGTCACGCACTGCTCTTTTAAGGTCTATCCATAGATTTTCAATTATGTTGAGGTCAGGGGATTGTGAAGGCCATGGCAAAACCTTCAGTTTACACCTCTTGATGTAATCCCCCATGGATTTTGAGGTGTGTTTAGGATCATTATCCATTTGTAGAAGCCATCCTCTCTTTAACTTCAGCTTTTTCACAGATGGCATCAAGTTACCATCCAAAATTTGCTGAAATTTTATTGAATCCATTTTTCCTTCTACTCGTGAAATGTTCCCTGTGCCACTGGCTGCAATACAACCCCAAAGCATGATTGATCCACCCCCATGCTTAACAGTTGGACAGAGGTTCTTTTCCTTAAATTCTGTGCCCTTTCTTCTCCAAACGTACCTTTGCTCATTCCCGCCAAAAAGTTCTATTTTAACCTCATTGGTCCACAGAACTTGTTTCCAAAATGCATCAGGCTTGTCTATATGTTTATTTGCAAAGTTCAAACGCTGATTTTTGTGGTGAGGACTTGGAAGAGGTTTTCTTCTGATGACTCTTCCATGAAGACCATATTTGTACAAGTATCTCTTTATAGTGGAATAGTGTACCACAACTCCAGTGTCTGCCAGATCTTTCTGGAGGGATCGTGCAGTCAAACGTGGGTTTTGAATTGCTTTTCTCACAATCCTGCGAGCTGTTCTGTCTCATATTTTTCTTGGTTTTCCAGATCTTGCTTTAACTTCCACTGTTCCTGATGACTGCCATTTCTTAATTACATTCCGAACAGAGGATATTGACATCTGAAAATGCTTTGCTATCTTCTTATAGCCTTCTCCAGCTTTGTGAGCGTCAACTATTTTCAGTTTCAGTTTTCTAGACAACTGCTTAGGGTGCATTCACACCACGATTTTATCATCCTACTTGTTCTCACGATTCTTAGGTTTGAAATCGTACAAATCTGTATGGCAAAACGTATCCATTCACTTCCATTCATTAATGTAGGTCCCCAAGCGCATCTGATTTGATCCGCATCAGATTTGATATGATTTAAAATCGCATGAAAAATCGTGTTTGACCACGATTTTTGGTCCTGATTTGAAATCGTATTAAAATCGTGTCCGATTTTTTTTATATTGTGGTCAATCTAAATCGTAATAAATCAGATGACTGTGCGTTTTTATCCGATAAATCGTACCCGATTTTTTATTACGCATGCGCACTAGACACTGGAACGAGCTAGAAACTTCAAGAATCTTCTTTTTTTTGTGAAAATCGGATGGAAAATTTAGCTGTGCGATTTATGAATCCGATTTAAAAAATACATTTTGAAATACGATTACATACGATTTTGTCATATACGATTCCATCCGATTTAACGGTCCGATTATCGGATGTAAAAATCGTGATGTGAACCTAGCCTTATAAGAACCCATGGTGCTGATTGTTGGGGCAAGGTCAGATGAGTCTGGGCATTTAAAACCTTTGAGATTGACATCACCTGGTCTTCCCAGACGATGATTGAGAACAATCCATGACACTGGCAGGTCTCAGCTTTGCAAAGGGGGCAGTGCATGCTATAAATTCTGCAGGGTGCCCAAACTTTTGCAGACGCCATTTTTTTGTTTTCTGTAATTTTGAAAGTGTAAATGATGGAAATAAAATCTAACTTTTTTTGACATATTATAAGAATGTCTAATCTGTAATTTGATGCCTTTTGGAGATTTTTCCATCTTTCCTTGGCTTCGTTATGCACATTAATACAACATTTTACCTGGGGTGCCCAAACTTTGCGATCCCCACTGTATGTATGTATGTATGTATATATATATATATATATATATATATATATATATATATATATATATATATATTTATTTATTTTTCTGAAAGCAGCCCCCCTAGAGAATAAAATGGTGGTAGTTCCAATTTTTTTATGTTGCACAATATTAACCACTTAAGACCCGGACCAATATGCAGGTAAAGGACCAGGCCCCTTTTTGCGATTCGGCACTGCGTCGTTTTAACGGACAATTGCGCGGTCCTGCGACGTGGCTCCCAAACAAAATTGGCGTCCTTTTTTCCCCACAAATAGAGCTTTCTTTTGGTGGTATTTGATCACCTCTGCGGTTTAGTTTTTGCGCTAAAAACAAAAATAGAGCGACAATTTTGAAAAAAATGAATATTTTTTACTTTTTGCTATAATAAATATCCCCCAAAAATATATAAAAAAAATAATAATTTCCTCAGTTTAAGCCGATACGTATTCTTCTACATATTTTTCGTAAAAAAATAAAAATTGCAATAAACGTTTATTAACTGGTTTGCGCAAAAGTTATAGCGTTTACAAAATAGGGGGTAGTTTTATGGCATTTGTATTAATATTTTTTTTTTACTAGTAATGGCAGTGATTTTTTTGTCGGTACTGCGACATTATGGCGGACACTTCGGATACTTTTGACACATTTTTGGGACCATTGGCATTTTTATAGCGAACAGTGCTATAAAAATGCATTGGATTACTATAAAAATGCCACTGGCAGCGAAGGAGTTAACACTAGGGGGTGGGGAAGGGGTTAAGTATGTTCCCTGGGTGTGTTCTAACTGTAGGGGGGGTGGCCTCACTAGGGGAAATGACTGATCGCTGTTCATACATTGTATAAACAGACGATCAGGCATTTCTCCCCTGACAGCACGCGCCCCTAGTGGCCGTTTCGAGAGTCGACGTATAGCTACGGGCTCTCGCGCATGGGAGCCCACCTGCCGCCGTATAACTGTGGCGGTATTTGATCACCTTGGCGGTTTTTATTTTTTGCGCTATAAACAAAAATAGAGCAACAATTATGAAAAAAATGCAATATTTTTTACATTTTGCTATAATAAATATCCCCCAAAAAAGATATATATATATATATATAAATAAAAAAAATTCTCAGTTTAGGCCGATACATATTCTTCTACCTATTTTTGGTAAAAAGAATCGCAATAAGTGTTTATCGATTAGTTTGCGCAACATTTATAGCGTTTACAAAATAGGGGATAGTTTTATTGCATTTTTATTAATATTTTTTTTTTTTACTACTAATGGCGGCAGTCAGCGATTTTTTTTCATGACTGCGACATTATGGCGGACACATCAGACAATTTTGACACATTTTTGGGACCATTGTCATTTTCACAGCAAAAAGTGCTATAAAAATGCATTGTTTACTGTGAAAATTACAATTGCAGTTTGGGAGTTAACCACTAAAGGGTGCTGAAGGGGTTAAGTGTGACCTCATATGTGTTTCTAACTGTAGGGGGGTGGGGCTGGACGTGTGAATTTGTCTCTATACTTTTATACTCTGGTGCACACAGCGATATGTAACGTGTATCGCAATCAACGTCTTCACGTGTAGGTGTCCCCGACGCATGCTTTTAAAGTGGATGTAAATTCTCCTTACACCCAGTGAGGTGAACATCCTCAGATGATACACTGAGGCCCCGTACACACGACCGAGTTTCTTGGCAGAATTCAGCCAGAAACTCGGTCGTAGCTGGATTCTGGCGAGAAACTCGGTCGTGTGTACACTTTTCAGCGAGGAATCCGACGAGGAACTCGTCGGGCCGAAAAGAGAACATGTTCTCTATTTTCTCGTTAGTCAATGGGAAAAGTCGGCCCGCCGAGTTCCTCGGCGGCTTCCACACTGAACTCGATGAGGAACTCGATGTGTTTGGCACGTCGAGTTCCTCGGTCGTGTGTATGGGGCCTGAGATGAACCAAATCTTCCTACATAGGTTTTACATCCATATCTGCTGTCTTCACATGTATATACTGTTTAGAATGTTCAGATCTTGTTAGAAGATTTTCTCTTTCTGGTTAACAGAGTCTGATGTCTGGGAATACAGCCAAGATAGCTAAAATAGCTGATTGGTGTAAAGGCACACACCCCTTCTCATCATAGGCAGAGACTCTCAGAGGTGTTTTGTAACAGGATCAGCTCCCTGTTAATCTATTTCAGCCATCTTTTATCTAATATGTCCAAAAATTTGTCCGAAGTTATCAGGCTGATAACAGAGGAATGGGTCAGGAGAGAGCTATGGGACTTAGCTCATTGATGAGAGATAACAAAATACTGCAGATATACAGTATGTGCCCAGCTCAAATTTCATGAATCTGGTTTACATTCACTTTAAGTTCGTACGTGCGTATATGTGGGGGTGTTGACTTCAGATTTTTTTATTTATTGGGGTGGTGGGGGTGTTTTTGTTCTTGGGTGTAACCCTATTCCCTATTTTCTTGCAAAAAAAAAAAAAAACATTTTTTTTCTTACTTAACTTTTCTTTTTTCCATAAAAAATGTGATGATTTTTAGGTGACAGGTTCTCTTTAATGAGACATGCATGTCTCCTCTGGGATCCACTTAATGTTCTGCAATGCATTTTGCATTGACAAAAATTGCTTCCCAGCAGCTGGTGGTCACCAGCCCTGCACTTACCCCATCTTTCGCCATGTTTCTCCTTTCTCCTCCTCCTAGGGGCCAATAGGATTGCTTCTCCTCTCAGCCAATCGGGATCAGGTGACGGGTCCCAGGACCCTCCTCCTCTACCCTCTAATTGGCAGGAAGAGAATCAGGGAGACAATAGCAAATATTAATTCACTATTATCACACAACTGGGCATACTCTGTGCCCTGAGCCCACTGTTATTTGAGCCTCAGGCTCTAATCATGTGCTTAAAAAAAAATTGGAATTCAATGTGTCCAGCGCCCCGCATGTAGATCAGGGGGATGAAGGCATGGATGGGGGGCTGCGCCCCTGAACCCTGCATTACGCCCCCACTATTAGCCCGGGGGAAAGTGACAGGAGACCCAAATGTAACGTCATAGAAGTCGCTTTCTGGGTCACAGTAAGAAAGGGAGGGGAGCAGACGTGTGTAGGCTTTTCTACCCCTCCTCCACCTGCCAGCAGTCAATCACCCCCAGAGAGGTGGTAGCCGGGGGGGCAGGACTGAGCCATGCTCTCTGTGTCTTATGGCCGTAGAGAGCTAGCTCGGGAGCGAGCACACATACGTGCCCCCACAACAAGCCACTTGCTATGGGGGCACGCGGCAAGGGGGAGGGCCAGAAAGCTGGCGGGGGACCCAAGAAGAGGAGGATCAGGGCTTCTCTGTGCAAAACCACTGTACAGAACAGGTACAGTAAATATAATATGTTTTCTTTTTTCTCATAAAACTTTTTTCTTTACAATCACTTTAACTAATCGTTTTTTTGTATTATTCTTCTTTAATGTGAAGTAGCAGAGGGTGTGTCCAATGCGTACATACTTTTGCTAATAGGTGTCCCTTGCTCCCATGTCAGAAAGCTGGGAGGTATGCTGAAAAGAAAACTATGAGGCTGTAAGCAATGGAGTGTCTAGGCACCCTCAGATCCAGAATGTGCACTGGTATTTTTCTGGAGGAATTCCAGGTAAAAGGTACATTACTGCTTGGGTACATTTTCTGGATATTTCTAGATAAAAGATAGCAGCACAGTGTTTCTAGAAGTTCTCTACAGGCACACATTTCAAGAAATGCCTGTGCACACTCGAATCACTCTGTGTGGTACTGATTCCCCCCTCTACCTGGACTCCCCCCCCCATGTTGCACCCCTCCCAATCACAGTGCCGCTGGCTATCCTCCGACTGCCGCAGGAGATGTTCCAGGATGGAGAGTGGGAGAAGGGGCTAATCACTCAGTATATCTTTTCTCAGCCCCTTCCATTTCAAAATTAACACACTCACTGTGTCACCAGTCTAGCAGCCAGAATGTCACACGGAAACTTCAGCATAGTCTCTGCCACAGACCTTCCCAAAGGTGGAGATGTATTCGGTCCAGAATCCTTCTTAACATAGGATTAAGCACCTGGATCTCTCTCTTGAATAAATTCTTGTGAAACTTAGAACTGACAGGCGACCATCATTCAGTCTCTCAGTAATGATAGGTCCTTCGATGAAGTTCAAGGCCTCTCCTGAGATACCAGTCTCGTGCTCGGTGCTCCCCCAGACAGGTTCTTCATCGGGTGGCTTCCTCCCTCAGAACGGAAAGCACAGGACCACTCTGCGATTGTAGACCCAGTCTGACTACGGGCCTACTGAGTAAAACATAACCCCGGACCAACGTGGTCCCAGAGTCAGGAACATATGAGCACGCACCCCCCGGCCATGAGGGCCACACACGGTGGGTGGTGGGACAACAGACCAGCAAACAATGACTGGGGGAAGACTGGGCTTCCCCAGTGACGTAGCAGATGGTGCGTCAGAGGGTGTGGGGTCACGTGACGGGTGGCCCCGCCTCCCCTATATAAGAAATGTCACAGCTTCAGCCACGTCATTCGCTGGGCTGTGTCCAGCAGAGAGAGGAGGTCGGCGTGGCTGCGCCTGGATGGATGGATCTTCTCATCGCTGGACCGGAGAGGAGATCACCCGTCGCTGGATACAGTCAATGTTGAAGCAGGGAGCTGGGACCGAGTAGATTACCACCGCTGGATTTTTTTTATTTTTTTTATTAATAAAGGACTTTTTTCTACGGTGTGTGTGTGTGTTTTTTCCAACTATTTACACTTCCTTTGTGAAATGGTAGGGGTACAATGTACCCCATTACCAATTCACATAGGGGGGGGCAGGATCTGGGGGTCCCCTTTGTTAAAGGGGTCTTCCAGATTCTGATAAGCCCCCTGCCCGCAGACCCCCACAACCACCGGGCAAGGATTGTGGGGATGAGGCCCTTGTCCCCATCAACATGGGGACATCCTCCCCATGTTGAGGTCATGTGGCCTGGTACAGTTCAGGAGAGGGGGGGCCGCACTCTGTCCCCCCCTCTTTTCTGTGGCCTGCCAGGTTAACGTGCTCGGATAAGGGGTCTGGTGTGAATTTTTGGGGGAACTCCGTGCCATTTTTAAAAAAAATTTGGGGTGGAGTTCACCTTAAAATCCACACCAGACCTGAAGGGTCTGGAATGGATATTTGGGGGGAACCCCACGTCATTTTTTTTAAATTGGCGGCGATGTTCCCCTTAATATCCATTCCAGACCTGAAGGGCCTAGTAATGGAATTTGGGGGGACCCCCACGCTATTTTTTTTTTCTTAATTCATTATAGCCGCAAGTCCGGTTTTAAAAGACTTTTTTTCCTTTCAGAAATGACACTTTGTGCAGGGACAGTTCTAAGTACAGGAAACATGCGCTATTTCACATGCTAACTTTACACCCCCCCTAGGTACGAAATTTTAAGGAATATTTCACTTTTATTGTTTCACTTTTAGCATTATTAAATTCACTGCTCCCAAAAAAACTGCAGTTTTTAAAACTTTTTTTTGCATTGATACATGTCCCTTGGGACAGGTCCCAGGTCCCCAAACACTTTTTAGGACAATAACTTGCATATTAGCCTTTAAAATTAGCACTTTAGATTTCAAATGTTCGAGTCCCATAGGGACTTTAATAGGGTTCTAAAGTTCACACGAACATTTGAACAAACAGAACAGGGGGGTGTTTGGCTCATCCCTAGTCAAGAGCAATGGCACAACCATCAACCCATCCCCGCATGCCAGCTTGCTATGTGTTATCCTGGACTCTGAAGTCTCCTTTCTGCCCCACTTTCTGCCCCACATTCAATCACTTTCCAAGGCTTGTCGCCTCAACCTCTGCAACATCTCCAAAATACATCCCTTCCTAACCAATGAAACCACAAGCTCCTGATTCACTCCCTGGTTATCTCTCGCCTCGACTACACACCTCCCTCCTTATTGGCATACCTTTAAATAGACTACCCCCCCTTCAGTCCATCATGAATGGTGCTGCCAGACTCATCCACCTTACAAACCACTCAGTGTCTGCTACCCCTCTCTGCCAATCCCTCCATTGGCTTTCACTCACTCAACAAATTCAATTCAAAATACTAACAACTTACAAAGCCACCCACAATTTGGCCCCTAGCTACATCATTGACCTAGTTTCAAAATACCAACAAAATCACCCTCTCTGTTCCTCCTAAGACTTCTTGCTCTCTAGCCCGCCCTTCCCCGTAACCTCCCCCCATACTCACCTCCAGGACTTCTCCAAAACTTCTCCCATCCTTCCCCACTCTGTCCACTTTTAGGTGATCCCTGAAAACTTTTCTCTATAGAGAAGCCTATCCTGCCTCCACCTAACAACTGTACTTTCATTTTCTTCATCACTTCTTCCCCGATAGTTATTACCTTTTGTATCACTTGACCCTCCCTCTCAGATTGTAAGCTCTAACTAGTGTTGAGCGGAATACGCCATATTCGATTTTGCGATATATCACGAATATATAGCCGAATATTCGTGAAATATTCGCTAAAATCGAATATTCGTGATATTTTATATAAAAAATAATTTTTTTGCGAAATTTCGCTAATGCGAATGCGAAATTGATTGCAAAATTTTGACAACTGTGGTAGGAGAACTCTGATTGGCTCTGATGCAAAAGAAGGGCGGAGAAAGTATTCGCGAATATTCGGAAATCGAATATTGGTGATATTTTATCGAAATTTCGCTAATGCGAATGCGAAATTGATTGCGAGATTTTGACAACTCTGATTGGCTCTGATGCAAAAGAAGGGCGGAGAAAGTATTCGCGAATATTCGGAAATAGAATATTGGTGATATTTTATCGAAATTTCGCTAATGCGAATGCGAAATTGATTGCGAGATTTTGACAAATCTGATTGGCTCTGATGCAAAAGAAGGGCGGAGAAAGTATTCGCGAATATTCGGAAATAGAATATTCGCGATTGCGAATATTCGGCAACATAAAAGGATCGCCTCAGCTTAGCTACTCTGCCCAGGGTCTCTTATCATACCAGCAATGCTTTTAGACGTCGATAGGATGTGATCTGTTTTAAAAATAAATTTGAAAAAATACGAATATTCGGAATAGCGAATATTGGCCGCGAAATTCGAGTTATTCGCGAATATTCGAATATGCCATATTCGTAACGAATATTCGCAATGCGAATATTCGTGAGCAACACTAGCTCTAACGAGCTAGGCCCTCTGATTCCTCCTGTATTGAATTGTATAGTAACTGTACTGTCTGTCTTCATGTTGTAAAGTGCTGCATAAACTGTTTGTGCTATATAAATCCTGTATAATAACAATAATAATAATAAATTCAGGTCCACCATCAGTTTTTGGAAAGCCCATAGTGCTCTGGGAATCTACTGCCAACGATCCTAGGTGGCTTGAACGTCAAAGAAAGATGGAGATCATTGAAGAAGCTGTCATGCTATATTATATACTCAGTACTGCTTCCAGTGTGTGTGTGTGTGGGGGGGGGGGGGGGTGTTCAGAATTGATGTGGGGATGGGGGGGGGGAGTCGCATGTGTCTCAAAAGAGACTGTGGACCTGAAGAGATCCTAAATGTGAATCATGACCCCTCATAGCTGAAGAAGTAAGCAACAACACTATAGGCATACAACCTGTTTACTAAAAGCAGCACACTGATACTTGTAGAGACAAATAAATAATTAAGCTAAAAATTAGTTCAAATAATTCTTTAAAAATGTATAAAGTTTATTTATCTAAAAACCTAAAAAAAGAGAGAGAGTGTGAAAGGGTTCCATTGTGGATGTGTGTTTTATGTAGTTTCCACGAGAGTCTCTAACAATCGCAGTTTGTTCAGCTTGGTCAATCCTTTGGGTGAGGATTCTTCTTTATTCTTATTTATCCTGCATTTTGAATCCCTGTAAAGTCCTTTAATCCCTCTACTGGAGTCATGTGTACACTCTGAGAGCATGTCATGGCTGCTCCAAAAGACTTTCTGTAACTTCTAAGGATAATCAGCTATAGATTATACAGTACCTTCAGTTACTTTAGGGAAACTGGTTATACCCTGAGGCATGCACACAGGAAGAAAGAACATTTCTACTATTTAAAAGCTTGATAAAATAATTTTCTCAGACACAACAAGTTTTATTCAACTGAACAGCTACATAAATAAATATATATATATATATATATATATATATATATATATATATATATATATATATATATATATATATATACTATATATCTTTATATATATATATATATATATATATATATATATATATATATACAGGTGGTTCTCAAAAAATTAGCATATTGTGATGAAGTTCGTTATTTTCTGTAATGTACTGATAAACATTAGACTTTCATATATTTTAGATTCATTACACATAACTGAAGTAGTTCAAGCCTTTTTATTGTTTTAATATTGATGATTTTGGCATACAGCTCATGAAAACCCCAAATTCCTATCTCAAAAAATTAGCATATTTCATCCGACCAATAAAAGAAAAGTGTTTTTAATAATAAAAAAGTCAACCTTCAAATAATTCTGTTCAGTTATGCACTCAATACTTGGTCGGGAATCCTTTTGCAGAAATGACTGCTTCAATGCGGCGTGGCATGGAGGTAATCAGCCTGTGGCACTGCTGAGGTGTTATGGAGGTACAGGATGCTTTGGTAGCGGCCTTAAGCTCATCCAGAGTGTTGGGTCTTGCGTCTCTCAACTTTCTCTTCCCAATATCCCACAGATTCTCTATGGGGTTCAGGTCAGGAGAGTTGGCAGGCCAATTGAGCACAGTAATACCATGGTCAGTAAACCATTTACCAGTGGTTTTGGCACTGTGAGCAGGTGCCAGGTCGTGCTGAAAAATGAAATCTTCATCTCCATAAAGCTTTTCAGCAGATGGAAGCATGAAGTGCTCCAAAATCTCCTGATAGCTAGCTGCATTCACCCTGCCCTTCATAAAACACAGTGGACCAACACCAGCAGCTGACATGGCACCCCAGACCATCACTGACTGTGGGTACTTGACACTGGACTTCAGGCATTTTGGCATTTCCCTCTCCCCAGTCTTCCTCCAGACTCTGGCACCTTGATTACCGAATGACATGCAAAATTAGCTTTCATCCGAAAAAAGTACTTTGGACCACTGAGCAACAGTTCAGTGTTGCTTCTCTGTAGCCCAGGTCAGGCGCTTCTGCCGCTGTTTCTGGTTCAAAAGTGGCTTGACCTGGGGAATGCGGCACCTGTAGCCCATTTCCTGCACACGCCTGTACACGGTGGCTCTGGATGTTTCTACTCCAGACTCAGTCCACTGCTTGCGCAGGTCCCCCAAGGTCTGGAATCGGTCCTTCTCCACAATCTTCCTCAGGGTCCGGTCACCTCTTCTCCTTGTGCAGCGTTTTCTCCCACACTTTTTCCTTCCCACAGACTTCCCACTGAGGTGCCTTGATACAGCACTCTGGGAACAGCCTATTCGTTCAGAAATTTCTTTCTGTGTCTTACCCTCTTGCTTGAGGGTGTCAATGATGGCCTTCTGGACAGCAGTCAGGTCGGCAGTCTTACCCATGATTGCGGTTTGGAGTAATGAACCAGGCTGGGAGTTTTTAAAAGCCTCAGGAATCTTTTGCAGGTGTTTAGAGTTAATTAGTTGATTCAGATGATTAGGTTAAGAGCTTGTTTAGAGAACCTTTTCATGATATGCTAATTTTTTGAGATAGGAATTTGGGGTTTTTATGAGCTGTATGCCAAAATCATCAATATTAAAACAATAAAAAGGCTTGAACTACTTCAGTTGTGTGTAATGAATCTAACATATATGAAAGTCTAATGTTTATCAGTACATTACAGAAAATAATGAACTTTATCACAATATGCTAATTTTTTGAGAACCACCTGTATTCCTTACACTGAATTCTGCTATGATCACTAACATCCAGTCACAATCCAGAAAAGTAACCACATGACTTCAGAAAAAGGAGTGGGGGTGGGAATTAAAAAATAATGCCTGTCTGAAGCTAATGCATGAGATATGTAAATAACCTGTCACTCAAAGCATGGGGGGCGGAACGGACTAAGGTTTTTCTCTGTAAGTCTGTTTTATTGCACTGAACAATAAAAGAGGATTGCTCAGAGCTGGATTAACTCTTTGTGACAAGACTGGGCACAGATGATAGGAAATCTTATATTGTACATTGTGACAGCAAAAAAAATGTTTTTTTGGGGGGTTTACATCCACTTTAACTACATGCCGACCAGCCGCCGTCGTTTTACGGCGGCAGGTCAGCTCCCCTGCGTGAGAGCCCGTAGCTCTACATCGGCTCTCTCGCAGGCCACTAGGGGCACGCGCGCATGCCCCCCGCTCGCCCCCGACTCCCGTAGGCGTGCCCGGCGGGCGCAATCACCGCCGGGCACACGCGATCTCTCGTTACAGAGCGAGGACCGGGAGCTGTGTGTGTAAACACACAGCTCCCTGTCCTGTCAGGGGGGGAAATGCTGATCTTCTGTTCATACAATGTATGAACAGAAGATCAGTAATTTCCCCTAGTGAGGCCACCCCCCCTACAGTTAGAACACACCCAGGGACATACTTAACCCCTTCCCCGCCCACTAGTGTTAACGCCTTCACTGCCAGTGGCATTTTTATAGTAATCCAATGCATTTTTATAGCACTGATCGCTATAAAAATGCCAATGGTCCCAAAAATGTGTCAAAAGTGTCCGAAGTGTCCGCCATAATGTTGCAGTACCGAAAAAAAAAACGCTGATCGCCGCCATTACTAGTAAAAAAAAAATATTAATAAAAATGCCATAAAAATACCCCCTATTTTGTAAACACTATAACTTTTGCGCAAACCAATCAATTTTACGAAAAATATGTAGAAGAGTACGTATGTAAAATGTTTTTTTTTTTTTATATATATTTGGGGGATATTTATTATAGCAAAAAGTAAAAAATATAATTTTTTTTCAAAATTGACGCTCTATTTTTGTTTATAGCGCAAAAACTAAAAACCGCAGAGGTGATCAAATACCACCAAAAGAAAACTCTATTTGTGGGGAAAAAAGGACACCAATTTTGTTTGGGAGCCAAGTCGCACGACCGCGTAATTGTCAGTTAAAGCGATGCAGTGCCGAATCGCAAAAAGTGCTATGGTCTTTGGGCAGCAATATGGTCTGGGGGTTAAGTGGTTAAGAGTAAAAGTAAAGAAAGAAAAAAAACTCTCTAGGTGAATTATATGCATTGCAAATATGTTAACGCAATGGGCCTGATTTACTATGCTCTGTGCGCTGCGCTGGTTCATGCGTTAATTAGTACTCCGGGTGGAGGCTTAATTGGGCGCATGAACCAGCGCAGCAGCCGGCGCATTGAAACTAATATGAAAAGCCGCGCTGAACTCCCTATAGAAGTCTATGGGAGAAATCAAAAGTGTTAATTTTAAAGGCTAATCTGCAAGTTTTGTCCTAAAAAGTGTTTGGGGACCTCAGTCCTGCCCCAGGGAACATGTATCAATGCTTTTTTTATTTTTTAAAACGGCCGTTTTTTCGGGAGCAGTGAAATTAATAATTCTTAAAGTGAAACAATAAAAGGGAAATATTCCTTTAAATTTCGTACCTAGGTGGGGTGTAATGTCAGCATGTGAAATAGCGCATTTTTCCCGCACTTAGAACTCCCCCTGCACAAAGTGACATTCAGAAGGAAAAAAGTCATTTAAAAATTCACTCGCGGCTATAATGAATTGTCGGCTCTGACAATTCTAAAGGGATTCATTCATAAAACAAACAAGAAAATGTGTAGGGGTTCCCCCAAATTAAATTACCAGGCCCTTCAGGTCTGGAATGGATATTAAGGGGAACCCCGCCGTAAAAACCAAAAAAAAAAAAGACGTGCGGTTCCCGGCAAATATCCATTCCAGGCCCTTCAGGTCTGGTGTGGATTTTAAGGGGAACTCCACCCCAAATTGAAAAAAAAAATGGCGTGGAGTCCCCCTAAAAATCCACACCAGACCCTTATCCGAGCACGTTGACCTGGCCGGCCGCAGAAAAGAGGGGGGGACAGAGTGCGGCCCCCCCCCCTCTCCTGAGCCATACCAGACCACATGCCCTCAACATGGGGGAGTGTGTGCTGTGGGGGAGGGGGGCACTGCCCCCCCACCCCAAAGCACTCTTGTCCCCATGTCGATAGGGACAAGAGCCTCTTCCCGACAACCCTAGCCGTTGGTTGTCGGGGTATGCGGGCGGAGGGCTTATCAGAATCTGAGAGACCCTTTAATAAAGGGGTCCCCAGATTCCGGCCCCCCACCCTATGTGAATGAGTATGGGGGTACATTGTACCCCTACCCATTCACCTGGGGAAAAAAATGGAAAAAAATAATACACCACACATGAATAAATTAATTTATTAGTCAGCCGGGGGTCTTCTGCCGGGGCCCCCCACCACCACCCCATTAGGCCCCGGGCTTCGCCATCTTCTGCCGGAACCCCCTTCACCAGTGAGGCTCCTGCCTTTGGGGGAGGGTCCCGGGCTACTACGACGGTTTCTGGGGGGGGGGGGGGTGCACTGGCACCCCTCTCCCGTCTTCAGCGACGTAATTCACCGGGACCCCCTTCACCAGGGAGGCTCCTGCCTTTGGGGGAGGGTCCCGGGCTTCCACGACGGTTTCTCATTCACATAGGGTGGGGGGCCGGCATCTGGGGGCCCCCTTATTAAAGGGAGCTCGCAGATTCCGATTAGCCCCGCCCGCATACCCCGACAACCAATGGCAAGGGTTGTCGGGAAGAGGCTCTTGTCCCTATCGACATGGGGGCAAGAGTGCTGTGGGGTGGGGGGGCAGTGCCCCCCTCCCCCACAGCACACACTCCCCCATGTTGAGGGCATGCGGTCTGGTACGGCTCAGGAGGGGGGGGGGGCCGCTCGCTCGTCCCCTCCCCCATTCCTGTCCGGGCCAGACTGCATGCTTGGGATGAGGGCTTGGTTTGGATCTGGGGGGGACCCCAGCGCCGAATCGGCGCGGGTTTAACCCCTCACGTTCCGGACCAAGCCTAAGAGCCTAATGTAGCCCTGAAGGGGGACCCGCGCCGATTTCAAGTTTGAAATTTGGCGCCGAGTTCCCCTTCAGGGCTGAAAACAGCTCGGAGATTCCCGTGCGCCGCGTCACGCAGCGCAATCACGGGTACGCCGCTTGGTATTTACCAAGATTTTCACGGCGTACTGACAAGGCGCACGGGAATCCCTGACTTTTCTCTCTGCGCATGCCCAGTATGCAAATGAACCTCCCGAGGTTCAGGCGCACTGTGCAAGCGTACGGGGATCTGTTTTCAAAAAACACTTTCCCTTTCAATTCGGCCCGCCAAACACTTCAAAACACATGTCACTTCACTTCCCCTGCATCCCCCCACCTCCCCCCCTAATAAACTCCCGCCCAAACCCCCGCAATTTACAGTTTAATGTGCCGTGCGCCAGGTCTGTACTGGTGCACAATGCACCCTCTCCTGGGCGCACGGAGCACATTAGTAACTAGGGAAATACACTGCACTAGCAGCGTATTTCTTTAGTAAATGGCCAAACGGCTGCTACTCCTGCTTTTACTCCATGAGTCATGGAGTAAAGGCTTGGTAAATCAGCCCCTATGTTTGTAGAACCTTACTAATCTGAAGAGGCTGCTGTTTGGTTCACCATGTCCTTTCTAAAGCTGATCTCTGAATAAAAAAAAGTGAATGAACCTAAGAGACTATGAAAAATGAAACTGCTATTCCTGCCATTGCCTGGAGTTTAACTTGCGTCTCAGCATAGACTTTTGGGAAAAGCAGAGAGCCAATCACATTAGCAGAAAATGAGATTTCTCGGGGCATTTTGTACACAAATGCCTCCGGGTTGCCATATTAAAAGGAAGTGACAGTTGAATCTTATGACAAGTTTAGAAAAGGATTGTGTCAAGAGACTGAAAAGGTGAGCTTGTGGTAGTTGACGTTGAAGCCCATGTCAATGTACATTACTGCAAAGCACATTAAAGAGTGCTGCTGTCCTTTCACCTGCAATTTTTACCTAAAAAAATGCAGGTAAAAGGACAGAAAAATCAATCATTTAATTCTCGTTTTTCACCTTAAATCCTGTTGAATCCCAGAGCACTGAAAAATGGCAATGTGTCATTGTTCGGCACTTTATATATTTTAAAGTGGAATTTAACCCCCCAAAACGCACTGACAGGTAAGTAGGAGAACACATGCCAGATAAGTCTGCCATAATGTGCTAGTACAGTATGTTGTGCATACTAGCAGAGCATGTCTAAAGCTCATGGGGTCCAATAAAAAAGAAAATAATGGTGGAGGTTTAATGCAGCTTTAAAGTGGTTGTAAACCCTTATTACACACAACCCTTTTTTCATGAAGAGAAAAATGGCATTTTTTAAATTGGTCATTAAAAACGATCGTGTGTGGGCCGGATAGGAATGCCCACTCCTGCGGGATTCACTACCCGGAAGCCGGGGTGGAAAATAGCGATAAAACGGTATGTACAAAAAAAAAAAAAAGATCAGCATACTGTCAGTGTCAGAAGTCAGCTCAATGTAATGTTAGAATTTTTTTTTAGGGTGAACCCCCACTTTAAGCTATTTTGCAAAGAAGAATGGGCAAAAGGGTCACTCTCTAGATGTGCAAAGCTGGTAGAGACATCCCCCAAAAAGACTTGCAGCTGTAATTGCAGGGAAAGGAGGTTCTACAAAGAATTGACACAGAGGGGCTGAATACAAATGTCTGCCACATTTATACACATATTTATTTGTAAAAAAATTTAACTATCATTGTAGCACTACCCCCGAAGAAGCTGCTGGTGTGTTTTGGGTGGCATGTTACCTCTATTCCTTCGCCGTCTAGGGTATACAATGAGAGTTAAGAAGAACTGCAATGTCCACACTTTAGGTGTCCTTTTCTGTGCTTTATTATAACAGGGTAGGAGAATAACAGTAGTAGCTGAAGAAGTAGAAGGGTAATAGGTAGTAGGTTCAGGTGTAAAACTTTGTTCCGAACTAATCCTGCTTCCAGCAATGTAACTTTTGCCAGAGTGGGCATTGGGCACCTGGATAGGCCTCTGTCACCAGCCTAGCAGCCAAAATGTCACACGGAAACTTCAGCAAAGTCTCTGCCACAGACCTTCCCAAAGGTGGAGATGTATTCGGTCCAGAATCCTTCTCAACACAGGATTAAGCACCCGGATCTCTCTTTTGAATAAACTTTAGAACTCAAACTGACAGGCGACCATCACTCAGCTTTTCAGCAATCGTGCGTCCTTCGAGGAAGTCTAAGGCCTCGTACACACGGACGGACTGTCCGCTGAAAACGGTCCGCCGGACCGTTTTCAGCGGACAGTCCGCTGCCGGATTTCTGTCTGATGGTTGTACACACCATCAAACAGAAATCCGCGCGGACACGATACGCGGTGACATGGCCGCGACCATTACGCGGCGACGTGCGTGGCCCTGGAAGGTCAATGCTTCCACGCATGCGTCAAATCACTTCGACGCATGCGAGGGCTTTCGGCTGGGCGGACATGTCCGGTGAGTCTGTACAGATGACCGAACATGTCCGAAGGACAGGCTTCCAGTGGACATGTTTCTTAGCATGCTAAGAAACATTTGTCTGCTGGAAACCTGTCCGATCCACCAGACAATTGTCCGATCAGCCGTACACACGACCGAACATGTCCGCTGAAACTGGTCCGCGGACCAGTTTCAGCGGACATGTTCGGTCGTGTGTACGGGGTCTTAGGCCTCTCCTGAGATACCAGCCTCGTGCTTGATTGCTCTCCAAGACAGGTGCTTCATCGGGTGGCTTCCTCCCTCAGGACGGACAGCACAGGACCACTCTGCAACTGCAGACCCAGTCTGACTACCAGGCCTACATAGTAGATCACAACCCCAGACCAACGTGGTCCCGGAGCCAGGAACACTTGAACACCCACCGCCAGCCATGAGGGCCACACACGGGGGGGTGTGGGGATGACAAACCAGCGATTGATGACCCCGAACTAGTGACGTCTGCCCCTTAAGTACTCTCCCCAGCATGCTCAGCAAGGCGATCAACCCTTACTGATTGGCTGCCAAGGAAAAACACCCAATACACCCTGACCTGACCGCTGCCACCCTTGGCCTGGGGCGGGACCAACACCCCAGACAACAATAGTGGTCACTCACAGTACAGCCATGGCTGGAACAGAGGCCCAAATTTGGTAAAACAATACAGTCAGAGGTAGTTAAATCTCTGACCACTCTCTAAATTTAAAGTGGAGGTTCACCCTAAAACAATTATATAACATTACATCCAGCATACTAACGACATGTACAGTATGCTGGTATTTTTTTTTCGCCGTACATACCGTTTTATTCTTATTTTCCCCCCGGCTTCCGGGTTCTGTATCCCGCGGGACTGGGCGTTCCTATTGAGAGGTTAGATGATTGACGTCTGGTGAAAAACTTCACCGGCACATAAGGTGCGTCACCAGTTTTCCGTAAATAGCCGACCTGCGATTCGGCTCTATATGGCGCCTGCGCCCGCCGTGTAGAGCTGACTGCGCAGGCGCCATATAGAGCCAAAAAATAAGAATAAAACGGTATGTACGGCGAAAAAAGAAAAAATACCAGCATACTGTACATGTCGTTAGTATGCTGGATGTAATGTTATATAATTGTTTTAGGGTGAACCTCCACTTTAAGGCAGCACCAGCTATGAAAGTAGCAGGCCGCTACACCATTTATAATTTTTCTTCACTTTGTGTTGGTCTATCGCATAAAATCTCAATAAAATATTTAGGTTTTTGGTTGTAAATTTTGAAAATATCAAGGGGTATGAATACTTTTTCAAGGTACTGTATATGCAGAATACCCTTCCCTGTGTATAACAACTTCCAATCATGGCAGGGTTATCTCCTAAGCACAGGCATTGTGATAACTGCAAATCTTATAAAAGTTTTAAGCTTTAATCCGGCAAAATATGAAAAAACACAGGAAAATAATATGCAGAGTAGAATGTTATCAATGAATGGGTCGTATTATTTTCCAAAGCCTTTGCCTGAGGTATAAGAATATTACTGTGCAAGGATCTGCCAAGTCTTAATGTTCGTATTGCAAAATATGGGGAATTCTAAGGTCCTTATTTGGAATATAATGGGCAAGGGCAAGATAAACGCAGCCATCTATAAGTTCTATTGTCTCCTTGTTGTGGCCATTAAAATACAAAAATTGCAGCATTCCGCACTGAGCCAGAATTGCGTTCAGTTCCCCATAATGATATTTTATGCATCGAGGTGGCAGAAAATTGTTCTGTGAAGTATTCTGTAGGCACCGAGGTCAAGAACAATGGTAGGACCATATTTGTTTTTCAAATACATGAGCATGCGGAAAGCCACCCGCGTGGAAAAACATTTGTACTGAACTCCAGGCGCACAACTAAATATACAGTTGACATATAAATAAGGGAGCTGTTTTACCTGCCAAAGAATTTGTAAGTCTGTCCATCAAACCCTGATTTACATAGCTCAGCCCCACAGCAAAGGCCTATCTAGCAGGCGAGGTTACCTGACCATTCTCTGCTGCAGTTTCACTTTCATTTACAGGTCTCCTCCCCACTCTGTTACTGCACTGTAACAAGATGGTGAGCTCATCTCTCCCTGCCCCCACTATGTGGAGTAAAAGAAGAAGAAGCACCATGACAAGCTTGTCTCTGTTTTTTTCTTTTTCTTCCTATCAGTATGCTTTCTGCAATACAACACACCTGATTGGCTGTTTGTGTTGCTTTTTTCTATACTTCTCTTTGCTTTGCTGTACAGTAGGTGGCAGGAGCTTCATACCAAGTCAAGTTCAGGTACTTACCCTGCTTGAAGTTTAAAAATACAGTTAATAATGTGTTAAAGCGGAGTTCCTACTGAAATAAAAATATTAAAAGTCAGCAGTTACAAATACACCTGACCCAGGGTCCAGCAATGCAGGGGAAACAAAGCCCCGCTCGCCTACCCCTCCTCTCCACGGCGCCAGAATCACTACTGTGGGCGCCCGGCTGTGGCTTCACAGCCAGTCACACACTGCGCATGCGCGTGGTGACGTGTCCCAGATGATTGCCAAGAGGGAGGGGGAGAGGTGACCTTCCTTCCGGCGCCGCTGTGCCCAGGGAGGAAGTGGGAGCTGAAACCCTCTAAAAAGAGGGTTTCCGCCCCCCCCCCCAAAAAAAAATGGCAGGGGGTCACCTTCCCTTAAATCAGAAGTTTCATTTTTGGGTGGAAGTCTGCTTTAATGATTACTGGGTAGCAGAAATGTGTGCCTTCTGTATCGGTCTGGAGTTTAGCTTTAAAGTGGTTTCAAAGCCTTAAAGCGGAGTTTCACCCAAAAGTGGAAGCTCCGCTTATCTGCTTCCCTCCTCCGGTGCCACATTTGGCACCTCATCAGGGGGAGGGAGAAGCGGGTATCTGTTTTTGACAGGTACCCATCCCTACTTCCAGGAGACTGCGCCGTGGCGATGTCCCTAGGAAATTGAGCCCCCTCCTCCTTCCTCCACTGCCAGGCCAGTTAGAAAACGCAACGCACTTCATGCATGTGGCTGTGCCTGTTTCCCCTACCATGAATGGCAGCGGAAACACCCAAGAGCCGATCCAAAAAACAGCTGGGATGCTGACATCGCAGGATACCTGGACAGGTAAGTGTCCTAATATTAAAAGTCAGCAGCAACAGTATTTGTATTTTTCATGTTGGATGAGGGGGGCAGAACTTTGCTTTTAGGCTTTTTTACCTTAATGCATTCTATGCATTAAAGTGAAAAACCTTCTGTGCTGCAGTCCCCCCCCCCAGACCCCCCTTTTATTTACCTGAGCCCGTGCACAATGTGCATGAGCACAGCAGCTCCCGTGTCTGTCTCTCTCCTCATTGGACAGATTGCTGTCAATAAAATCCAGTGATGCAGTGGGCATGGCAGACTCCCGCTGTCTGTGTCAATGGTTGCAGCAGTTGGACTCGGGAGCGAGCATGCATCAGGTTTCCCTGGGGGCACCCGATGAAGAGGAGGGGCCTGGAGCACCGGCAGGGGACCCCAAAAGAAGAGGATTGGGGCTGTGCTGAACAAAACCATTGCACAGAGAAGGTAAGCATAGCCATGTTTGTTTGTTTTTAACTAAGCTTTATAGCCACTTTAAAGGGAAAGTCCAGTTTTGTAAAATGAAAAATTGTATATAATAATAACAAAAATATGCCACCTGTGCCATTTTGTATTTATTATATTACAGAATTGCTCTCTATTTCAGTGTGCAGTCAATTCAACCTGGGAAAATAGGAAAAAATTGGCGCTAACTCTGAATATATTGAATAAGCTGCTACATACAAACAAACAAAGCCGATAAATATTATACAAAAAATGTAGCGCTAATGAACTAAAGAAATACAATGTATGATACCATGTGAGGCAACAACATTCATGGTGTATGTGCACATACAGAGACTACTAATAAAATTAAGTAGCCGTGAACAGAATACGATGTGATATACAACGTGACAAAAAGTCTATAGCCAAAACGTTGAGTGAACATCAATTAGGAAATTGGTGAAGTACGTAGGATGGACTGATGTCCAGTGTTTTAAATAAAACAGGTGATCGAGTTGTCTGTAGAGATCTATGGAAATCACAATCACATCAGGTGTAGGGTAAGTATAAACACGCTTACCAGATAGGTTGGACTCTAATACTATACAGCAGAGAGTCAATCAGACGTTGTGGTCATTGGGAACCAGGACCACTGCAACCGGTATGGGACCGTAGTTGTAATTAGGACTCCAACTGGCATGGACAACAGGAACCTACGATATTCAAACAACGTGCTGCGTGATCGCCACAGATTCCAGGTATAATCCCCAAGCCGTATATCCAGGAGTGCAGAAATGGACCTGGCTGAAGCTCCAAATGGACCATGGGATAAATGATAAAAATAGAAAAAAGGTGCTCCAATAGCGCAGGTCAATTAAACCAATAGAGGTTTATTTAATAAAAAGTCATACATGGAAAATGTTGACATAGAATAAAAGTGATCACATGTATAGCAATATGGGGTGCTCAATAGCAAGTTGGAGTCCTAATTACAACTACGGTCCAATACCAGTTGCAGTGGTCCCGGTTCCCAATGACCACAACGTCTGATTGACTCTCTGCCGTATAGTATTAGAGTCCAACCTATCTGGTAAGCGTGTTTATACTTACCCTACACCTGATGTGATTGTGATTTCCATATATCTCTACAGACAACTCGATCACCTGTTTTATTTAAAACACTGGACATCAGTCCATCCTACGTACTTCACCAATTTCCTAATTGATGTTCACTCAACGTTTTGGCTATAGACTTTTTGTCACGTTGTATATCACATTGTATTCTGTTCACGGCTACTTAATTTTATTAGTAGTCTCTGTATGTGCACATACACCATGAATGTTGTTGCCTCACATGGTATCATACATTGTATTTCTTTAGTTCATTAGCGCTACATTTTTTGTATAAAATTCAACCTGGGAGACTGAGGACATCCTGTGAGTGCAGGGCATGAAAGACCCATTCACTTAATGGTAACAACAATACCCTGGATTCACAATGTAATGATAAAGAGAGAGAGATGCTTATGTCATCAAGCCAATAACATACTCTGCACCATTGAGAACCACTATGCGTCAGAAAATAGGCACAGAGGGGGAGGACAACATCATGTGACCAGCCTGAAGACCATCTACTATATATAACACATAGAATAAATGATGTGGGGAGCAGGGTACAAGGAGGGTAAGTCTGGACCTTGGAGTTGGGCTTTGGAGTTTTATTAAATAATAAAACAGACAAAACAAATAACCTGAAAAAGAAAACTGGAAATACTGACCCTCCATGTTGCCCGTGCTGCCGAATGCTGCTCTATTCAAGACGAATGCTTCTCCAAATTCAGCTGGGACATCAACCTTTTCTGCTTCAAGTTGGGCAGCTCTGACTTGAAGAAGCTTCACCCTGCTTCTACCAATATGGCCGCCTCCACACAGAGCAGAATAATACAAGTCAGAAATGGGGAAAAGATCAGCTGAAGGGAAGACTGGTGATGATGACTAGTCCCGTGTCATTTTTTTGGACATACTGTAATTTCCACAGTTACGATTTTTAAATGGATTTGCACTGCAGAGTTAATTGGTCTTTATATCTAGGGGGTTTCACAAGAGGCCTTATTACTTACTGGATTCCTTGCTCTGTCCAGCTTCATCGCTCTCCTTCTCCCCAAGCTCCGGTATGTGGTTGGGACATTAACCCTGTATTGTATGCTAAGGAAGCTGGAGTGCAGCCAGAGCCATTGGGGGGGGGGGCAGTTGCAGCACTGTAGGAGGTCTTTTGGAGATAGAAGTAATCAGTTACTCCTTAATTCTTTTTTTTTTATTATTTATTTTTATTTTTACAAAAAAAAAAGAAATAACAGTATCCCATCACATCGTACATATTCCAAATCAGTGAATATACCACAGTGGGTGTACACTTTCCAAACATCTATATATTTTGTGGGCTGTCTCAGCCCTTCTACATCAATATAATTAATATATTCCAATTCTCCTATTATTTTAATCATGATACCTAAAGCAAATACCACCCCAGCAACCCAAAAAAAAAGTTATCGCCCCCCTCCCCAATCCCAGAGCGCAAGGACTGCCTGACCACATTCTCCCAATCTATGCCAGGAATGACCTCACTCCCCCTCTCCACTCCCCAGTAGCCTCTTCCGACAGTATAAATACCTACCATGGGGTCCAAATTTCGATGACTTGTTTTTTTTCCATCTAGGTTCATGGGCACTAGGTCCTCCATTATCCCAATATTTCTTACTTTATTAAGCCACATAGATATGGAGGGTGGTCGTGGGTCCTTCCAGCACAATGTGATACATGCCTTTGCTGCATTCAACAGGTGACAGAGCACTGATTTTTTATATTTCTGAGTTGGAATTTGTGAACACTAAGGCCTCGTACACACGATAGGCTAACCAGAGGACAACGGTCTGAGGGACCGTTTTCATCGGTCAAAACCAATCGTGTGTGGGCCCCATAGGTTATTTAACCATCGGTTAAAAAAAAGCCAACTTGCTTTAAATTTAACAGATTGATTCCTAACCGATAGGTCAAAACCGATCGTAAGTAGGCACAACCATCGGTTAAAAAACCATGCATGCTCAGAATCAAGTTGACACATGCTTGGAAGCATTGAACTTTGTTTTTTTCAGCACGTCGTTGTGTTTTACGTCACCGCGTTCTGACACAATCGTTTTTTTAACCGATGGTGTGTAGGCGCGACGGACCATCAGTCAGCTTCATCGGTTAACCGATGACAACGGTCCTTCAGACCGTTCTCATCGGATGGACTGATCGTGTGTACGAGGCTTAACAAGAAAAAAGACGGAACAACTGGGATCTGAAATTCTGTAATTTTTTGGGGGTAATTCTTTGTACTTCCAGCCAATACTGTCTAATTTTTTGGCATGATCAAATGATGTGAAGTAAGGTCCCTTGTTCATCACAGCCTCTCCAGCAATGATCTGAAGCTTCTGGAAAAAATGTATTAAGAGTTGAAGGGGGTATAGTACTATTGTGTTAATACCTTATAGTTTGAATTTTCTGTGCACCTAGATGATTTTAACGACAGATGTATAATTTCCTGACGTTAGACTGGTGTAAATATTTAATCCAAATCTCACTCCCATTTCCTTAGTCCTGGCATTATAAAGTCATCCGGGAGTGCTATCAACATCGCATACATCTTGGAAATAGTATGTGGAAAAGGCTCTCCTTCCTCACAAAATGTCTAAAATGTTGTATGCGGACGTTGGTAGCCCCCCGGTAGTACCAAGGTAGTGGCGAACCTGTAAGGCCTCCTTAATTCTTTGCCCATGAACTAAATGAGAAAAAAAAACCTTTGGGCAAGGTGGGATTTTTTTTTTCTGGAGTTGGACTACAAGGGTCAACTAGAATTTTCTGAAGATTTCAGCAATGGCATCCTATCTATATATTTCATTTACTTTTGGTTTCCTTTAAAGCCCGATGATGCTGAATTGATGTATATATCTAAATCCTATCGATATAAAATGTATGAGCATATGGTAAGCATCTGTGTTGATTATTTGCAAGTTTGTTTGTTTTGATGTACAGCTGTATACAGTTTGTATATCAACAAAAATGTCAGAACAGATTTCCCTCATTATTTCCCGGAAAAGCATAATTGTTTTGGCAAGTTTTATTTAATATTGTATTTAAACTGATGTTCTATATAATTTTTAAAACCATTTAATACATAGATCATCCTGGAATGCTTTCAAAGAAAGCCTACCACTGCTTGTAGGAATCCCGGCCCAGATTCACAGAGAGCAAGGCGCACATTACGTCGCCGTAGAGCAAGCACTGTACGCCACGCCAACGTAGCGCAGAGAGGCAAGCATTGCATTCAGCAAGCCAGTGCTCCCAACGCTGCGCCAGAGTGGCGTAGGTTTCGAAGGTGTACGCCGGCGTAGGTGGAAGTGGGCATGAACCCATGCAAATGATGGGCCGTGCGCCAGATAGGTACGTATCACGAACTGCGCATGCGCCGTGACGTGGACACATACACAGCACCCCCCTGCGCCTGCTCACAACCACGCCGGCACAACTGCCTAAGCTACGTCGGGTCACCGTGTACGCCGTGAACATAACGTACGCCCAGCCAAATACACGTCCAACGCACAAAACACCGGGTTGTGTTCCCTGGTGCAGACCTGTGCATGTCTGTTGCCGGGTTGCACCTCATTTATGGGGAATAACTTTACGCCGGACGTACAACTTATGCGCATCTCACGTAGCATGCGCCGGGCTCACGCACGTTCGTGAATGGGCGTATTTCCCTCATTTGCATGTTTGCATTGCTAATCAATGGGAGCAGCCCATGTGTCCAGCCCATATGTGCTCCCACCCTACGCGTGTGCAAGCTGCATCGGTGGGATGTAGTCTGTTTTAAGGGGCATGTTGGTTCGTGGGTCTGCCACACACATACACCGGCGCATATTGGCACTTACATTGGCGTAACGTGTTATACGTCGGTGTAAGTGCTTTGTGAATCTGGGCCCCCGTGTTTAACTGACTGAGCTACATGATCCTCTCTCTGCTAGAGGAACCTGACAAGGGTTCTAAATGTCACACCTTCCAAAAGTAAAAATAAACCTGACAATTCAATTAAAATACTAGGATAAAACTGTCAATGTTAAAATATTTAGTAGACCCAGAAATGCTGGAAACTAAAGTTACATACAGAATTTTCTCTGTAAAAAGTTGAGCTTGGCCCCAAAACTCCCAAAGTTCCTTAATGGCCAGTCACTGTGATAAGGGGATTTGTTGACCAAAGATGAGGCTTCCATGGCAGGATGGGGTAATGCCAAGCTTGACTTGAATGTTAAAAAAAACAGTTAATCCAGAAATGAAGGAAGCTAAAGTTACATACAAATCTCAACTTTCCCTGTAAAAAGTTGAGCATGGCCCCAAACCCCCAACTGTCCTTATTGGTCCTTTACTGGGATGGTTGCAGTTATTGACCCATGATGATGCTTCAGTGGCCAAATGGGGTGAAGACTTTTAAAAGGTAAATCAAGATGGGTCAAATGTTTTTAAATAATCAGTAGGTCCACAAATGAAAGAAGCTAATGGTACACAAAAATCTGAACTCTCCATGTAAAGCATGGCCTCAAAACTTCCTAACCTCCTTATTGGTCCTTTACTGTGATGGGTGGAGTTATTGACCCACGATGATGCTTCAGTGGCCAAATGGGGTAATGACTTTTAATAGGAAAGTCAAGATTGGACATAATCAGTTGACCCAGAAATGCAGGAAGATAAAGTTACTTACAGATCTGAACTTTCCCTGTAAAAAGTTGAGCATGACCCCAAACCCCCAAACGTCCTTATTGGTCCTTTACTGGGATGGTTGCAGTTATTGACCCATGATGATGCTTCAGTGGCCAAATGGGGTGAAGACTTTTAAAAGGTAAATCAAGATGGGTCAAAACATTTTAAATAATCAGTAGGTCCACAAATGAAAGAAGCTAACGGTACACAAAGATCTGAACTTTCCCTGTAAAGCATGGCCTCAAAACTCCCTAACCTCCTTATTGGTCCTTTACTGTGATGGGTGGAGTTATTGACCCATGATGATGCTTCAGTGGCCAAATGGAAAGTCAAGATTGGACATAATCAGTTGACCCAGAAATGCAGGAAGATAAAGTTACTTTCAGATCTGAACTTTGTCTGGGGGTTTGGGGTCATGCTCAACTTTTTACAGACAAAGTTCAGATCTGAAAGTAACTTTATCTTCCTGCATTTCTGGATCAACTGATTATGTCCAATCTTGACTTTCCTATTAAAAGTCATTACCCTATTTGGCCACTGAAGCATCATCATGGGTCAATAACTCCACCCATCACAGTAAAGGACCAATAAGGAGGTTAGGGAGTTTTGAGGCCATGCTTTACAGGGAAAGTTCAGATCTTTGTGTACCGTTAGCTTCTTTCATTTGTGGACCTACTGATTATTTAAAATGTTTTGACCCATCTTGATTTACCTTTTAAAAGTCTTCACCCAATTTGGCCACTGAAGCATCATCAACGGTCAATAACTGCAACCATCCCAGTAAAGGACCAATAAGGACATTTGGACGTTTGGGGCCATGCTCAACTTTTTACAATCGTCCTTATTGGTCCTTTACTGTGATGGTTGCAGTTATTGACCCATGATGATGCTTCAGTGGCCAAATGGGGTGAAGAATTTTAAAAGGTAAATCAAGATGAGCCAAATTTAAAATAATCAGTAGGTCCACAAATGAAAGAAGCTAACGTTACATAAAGATCTGAACTCTCCATGTAAAGCATGGTCTCAAAACTCCCTAACCTCCTTATTGGTCCTTTACTGTGATGGGTGGAGTTATTGACCCATGATGATGCTTCAGTGGCCAAATGGGGTAATAACTTTTAATAGGAAAGTCAAGACTGGACATAATCAGTTGACCCAGAAATGCAGGAAGATAAAGTTACTTACAGATCTGAACTTTCCCTGTAAAAAGTTGAGCATGACCCCAAACCCCCAAACGTCCTTATTGGTCCTTTACTGGGATGGTTGCAGTTATTGACCCATGATGATGCTTCAGTGGCCAAATGGGGCGAAGACTTTTAAAAGGTAAATCAAATCAAAGCCTCAGCTGCCTATGGATCTTACTCGGTTTGAAATAAGGTCTGTGCCAGGTTCATTTGAGAATACATTCAGAATAGATTCATCATTAATTCACTTTCCCAAAACATTCCATTTCCAAGATCATCCTATGGTATTTACAAGTAATATTATTTTCAAGTTAATCATGATTGCTCTTAATAAGATAAACCCTTTTCTCTTCAACATGATAATGAACTTGGTTTTTACATTAAAGTGGGGCTGCTTTTCATAACAACCCATTAAGCACACAATTCTCTCATATCATTATTCTTCAGTTTCTGGTGATTTGAAACACAATAAAAGTGATGAAGACACGCTGTGCCGATGCCATACAGTAAGCGTTAATGAAAGCTGACTTTGATTACTAAAAATATTATCATAACCATGACAGATTCCTAGATAGCTCCAAATGAATCCAATCAAAGAACGCCAAGCGTAATAATCACCTACTTCTTCTTCTGCAGAGGGTGTGTAATAAGGTTCAATATTTCAGGCTGACAATTTATATTTACCACAGACAGACACATCATTGTATTCAAGAACTCTTCAAAAGCTAGAACATAATAGTAATAATTGGAGAGAACATTTCTAAATGAGGTCAAAAGTGTTGTGTGCTCACAGCACAGAGGGTGATGGCAGCAGGGTACCAATGTGGATGCCGCCAGGTCTCTTGTTTTCCTTCAACAAGGAGCTTCACTAAGCCATTTACATCTAAATTAGGCCTGAGCAATAACTAGAAATAAAATATACTGTATAAAAATATATTCGTAGAAAACAAAGTCCATTTTTTTTAAAACCAGTTATGGTTGACCAGTTCCTCAAGCCTTCAAAAGTCAAACACACAAAGAAGAATTGTCAATAAAATCCACTGGCTTACAGTTAATCTAGGTGATCTTAAACCCCAGTTTCAGTTTGGTCCAAAAGTAAATACAACAATCCCCTACAGTTCTACTGATCCAGGTTAAATGGTCCTCTTCTAGGCTGAATGTGTCACTCCCTGCCAAAGGAAGAAGAGTGTGAAGTACCTGTGAGGCCCAGTACACACGTCCGAGAAACTCGACGGGCAAAACACATCGTTTTGCTCGTCGAGTTCCTTGTGAAGCCGCCGAGGATCTCGGCGAGCCGAAATTTCCCATTGAACAACGAGGAAATAGAGAACATGTTCTCTATTTGGCCCGACGAGATCCTCGTCGGCTTCCTCGGCCAAAAGTGTACACACGACCGGGTTTCTCGGCAGAATACGGCTCCGATCGAGTTTCTGGCTGAATTCTGCCGAGAAACTCGGTCGTGTGTACGGGGCCTGACATCAACGGATCGAAAAAACAAAGGTTGCATGGAGTGCTTGCTCCTAAGGGAGGAACGACGTGCTGACATCACCGCACAGGCGTTTTTGCATTCAATGCTTGTAGGCATTATTTTATCCAAATAAAATACCACCTGGTTTTACCGATGGCGATTTCTTTGTATTTTTTTTCTGGACCATTATGAAAACTGGCATCGAGCTGTCATTGGTGGCTGGCTGTTGACCGCTGAACATATCCTTAGTATCCAGCAACACCTGTTTCATCGGCCATTGGAAGCACGGGGAGGATTAAAGACCCTTGCTGGGTATTAGCCACAAGCTCGAACAGCTTGTGCAGCTGATAAGCTTGCACTTTATTTGTCGGTGGATTCATGTTGTCCAAAATCAGAGAGGATTTCACTTTATTGTGTTGCTACAATCACCTATGTCTTCATTGAGGACTTTATGATTTGTTTTTTGTTTTTAGAACTTTTTGTCTTTTTTCTTGTATAATATTGAATTTTTCACAGAATTTGTCCGACATTGGAGGACCTCACATACGTCACATGATTTATTGTTTTTTGGGACTTATCAAATATATTTTTTTCATTAAAGGGTCACTAAAGGAAAAAAATTTTTTTGCTGAAATGACTGTTTACAGGGCATAGAGACATAATAGTTAACTGATTCCTTTTAAAAATTATTAAAAATTGATAAAAAAACAATCATATAATGTGCCTGCAGTGTAGTTTCGTTTTTGCTGTTGTTTGCTGGTTCTCTGATGTACAGAGAGCCACTAGAGGGCAGTCAGCCAATAGAGATCAGTGATACTTTGTCTAAAACTCCTCAGCACCAATCCAGTTTCGTTTTACACACAATAATCACATTAGTGACCACCGTGAGAAATCTCCCAGCACTGTGGTTATCAGGAAACAGGCAACCAGGAAGTGTCCAAAACAGAGAGGATTTACAGCAACATCAAAGCAAAAACGAACAATGAGGACATGAAACCAGGACTGCAGCAAGGTAAAGGAAGCTATTTAGCTAAAAAAAAAAATTCCTTTAGTGACCCTTTAATTAAAAAAACAACATTTTTGTTTGTTATCATAATTTGATTAACACGTCATTTAAGAGCGCTGTTCCTTTTTTACTTATTTTTACTTGTGTGTATTTTACTTTGAGTTGCAGATAGGGTTGTTGGGTTTGTACACAGCACAGTTTTTTCTTTTTACATTTATGGAATATAGTAGACCAATATGAATATGTAAAATAGTCCATACCTATATTTCAGCTTTATAGGAGTTGTAAAGGTTAATTTTTTATTTTCTAAATAGGTACCTTTAAGCTAGTGCATTGTTGGTTCACTTACCTTTTCCTTCGATTTCCCTTCTAAATGTTTTTTTTTTCTTTGTCTGAATTTCTCACTTCCTGTTCCTTCCTCAGTAAGGTTGCCCCCATCATCCAAGCCATTCTAGCTGAGGGTTAGTCAGCATGTTTTCCCGTCACTTGGGACTACATCCCTGTGGGGAACAAAGTGTCTCGCCACAGGAATGTAGTCCCAAGGGATGGGGCAAGCAAGCTGACCCCCAGCCAGAACGGCTCGGATGATGGGGGCAAGCTTACTGAGGAGGAACAGGAAGTGAGAAATTCAGACAAAGAAGAAAACATTTAGAAGGGAAATCGAAGAAAAAGGTAAGTGAACCAACAATGCACTAGCTTAAAGGAACTTATCGTATATACTCGAGTATAAGCCGACCCGAATATAAGCCGAGGCACCTAATTTTACCACAAAAAAATGGGAAAACGTATTGACTCGAGTATAAGCCTAGGGTATCCATCTGCATGCCTCACTGTGCCTCACTTTGCCTCACTGTGTCCATGTGCATGCCTCACTGTGTCCATGCCTCACTGTGTCCATGACTCACTGTGCCCATGCCTCACTGTGTCCATGCCTCACTGTACCCATGCCTCACTGTGTCCATGCCTCACTGTGTCCATGCCTCACTGTGTCCATGCCTCACTGTACCCATGCCTCACTGTGTCCATGCCTCACTGTGTCCATGCCTCACTGTGCCCATGCCTCACTGTGTCCATGCCTCACTGTGTCCATGCCTCACTGTACCCATGCCTTACTGTGTCCATGCCTCACTGTGTCCATGCCTCACTGTGTCCATGCCTCATTGTACCCATGCCTTACTGTGTCCATGCCTCACTGTGTCCATGCCTCTCTGTGCCCATGCCTCACTGTGCCCATGCCTCACTGTGCCCATGCCTTACTGTGCCCATGCCTCACTGTGCCTCACTGTGCCCATGTCTCACTGTGTCCATGACTAGACTTACGTTTAACATGGGAGCATATAGAAGGGGTACCCGGCTTTGAAAAATCCTGTAGAGGAAGAGTGGGGCTATATGTGTGCCAAATTTGGGGTCCACTGGACCTACGGCCAGCCGGTACTGGGTCCCCAAATTCCGGGAGATCAGGCGCAAAAAGGTTTCGGGTATAAGCTGAGGGGGGCATTTTCAGCACCAAAAAATGTGCTGAAAAACTTGGCTTATACTTGAGTATATACAGTATTTAGAAAAAAAATGAACCTTTACAACCCCTTTGAGCCCTTTGGAGCAGGGACTTATGTAAATGATTCATTGCTGAAGTGCTGATTAAAATGTTGGAGCTGTGAAAATAATCCAATGACTTTTGGTCCTTTTGTAGAACATTGTTTACTTGGGAACTTTTTATAAAGGTGATAAATACGCAGATGCTTTTCTCTTCATCTGAAACACCATACAGATCTTGGCCCAGATTCAGGTAGATCCGCGCAATATTTGCGTGGGCAAAGGGCAACGATTTTTGCTCTGCCCCCACGCAAATATTTCTATTTGCCCGCGATTCACGGAGCAGTAAATTGCTCGGGCGCTATGCTAATTAGCCCGGCGTAAGGGCGCCTAATGTAAATGATCCCGCCGGGAGCGGGAATCATTTAAATTAGGCACGCTCCCGCGCCGAGCGAACAGCGCATGCTCTGTCGGGAAACGTTCCCGACGTGCATTGCGGCAAATGACGTCATTTGCTTCTAAGTGAACGTGAATGGCGTCCAGCGCCATTCACGAATCACTTACGTAAACGACGTGAAATTTAAATTTCACGAGCGGAAGGGGCGGCTATACTTTAGCATTGGCTGCCCCTGCTGTTAGCAGGAGCAACCTTGCGCTAAAGTCGCCGTACGGAAACTCCGTACCTTGCGTGCGCAGGGCCCGCGCAACTTTTGTGAATCGGTGGTAGTATGCAATTTGCATACTATACGCCGATCACAATGGCCGCGCCCCCTAGCGGCCAACGCAAGAATGCAGCCTGAGATATGAAGGCATAAGGAGGCTTATGTCTGTCATATCCTAGGCTGCAGTCCGCGTAGCGATGTTCCTGAATCAGGGGCATTCGCTACGCGGGAGCAAAACAGCTATGGTTGCGCGGGCGCAATAGCTTCTTGAATCTGGGCCCTTGTCTATTCATCCATAATTTTAAAAAAGCAGAAAGGTCTCAATCCCTCAGTGTCACTCTTTATTAAAGAGCACAAATCATTTATTTTCCTAATTCAATCAGGATTCAAATCATAGTTCAAAAGTCAATGTTGCTCTCTCAGATGGAAGATTACATGTGAGCAATGCAGATAGGTCTCTGTTGCCAAACATATTACACTGTGAATTATATTTGCATCTCATTTGCTAAACACACATGTTTATATAACCTTTAAAAAATATATTAAGACGGGTTTCTCCAGGAATCTGAACCAGCACAAGACCAGGATGGCTAAATTAAGATATGAAACTACATATTTATACTGAATTTAACTGAAGCATCATGATTTTATAAATGCAGCTTAATGGGGTACCATCATTTTTTATATTTATTAATACAGGAGTTGAACAAAAATATAGAAACACTAGGTAAAAGAATAAAATTGTTGCCCAATATGGTGTTGGACCGCCTTTGGCATCCAAGACGGACGGAATTCTCCTGGGAATTAACAAATATAAGTCTTGGATGTTGGATAATGGAATCCGATACATGTTGACCGTGCCAACCGCGCTTTTGCTTATTAGGCAATGTTTTCCCAGAAACTGTGAATGCCGTCATAACCTTTTATACTGTACCTTGTGACACCGCAAATAAATTGGCAACTTCATTCACAGAGGCAGCAGCTAAGCGGGCACTAGCAATCTACTCATTTTGAAACTCAATAAGCTCTGACATGACTCTGTATTACTAGCAGTCAGGGCTGTCTTAATGAGAGGGGACAGGGGCCCCAGCTGCATGGGGGCCCCTGCACTTCCCCAAAACAGCTGGTGCTTGAGTCCACCACGCCTCCCCAAAATTGGGGGCCCCATGATGGCACAGAGAGTGATACACAGGGGAGGCAGGCTGGCAGCGGTGCGCTGTGAGGTGCAGAACGATACCTGTTTCACAGCCAGCAAGGAGGGGCAGGGCGGGAGTGCCAGTGATGCTTTGACCCCGCCCCATGCAGCTTGAATGCTTGGGACACGAAGGCTGCAGGGTAGGAGCTGGAGAGGGAGCTGCTGAGTCGGCAGCACTGAGAGCCCACCCTCGGAAGTAGCATTGTGGATGGTGTCATGGTGAGCCCAGCTGTCCAGCACTGTTTGCACCGAAAAGCTTGGAATGCCCGGAGGGATGCTCCCTCCTCTGGCTGCTTGATTGGTCTAGGTGAGTGCAGTGCTGGAGGTGGACATGTGGCAAAAGTTTACATGGAATATATCTCCACTGGAACAGGGGGTACTACATGGATGGAATAATGGTGCTGGGGGATATCAAGGGTGTATAGGGGAAAACAATGCTGAGGGGGGATCTCGGGTGTATTGAAGGTAGCAAACCTTATCTTATGGTATTTTATGGTATATGGTTACAGTGCTGGGGGGAATATCTAGGGTGTAGAGGGATCAGAGTGCTGTGGAGATATCTGGGATGTAGAGGGATCAGAGTGCTGGGGAGATATCTTGGGTGTAGAGGGATCAGAGTGCTGGGGAGATATATGGGGTGTAGAGGGATCAGAGTGCTGGGAGATATCTGGGATGTAGAGGGATCAGAGTGCTGGGGAGATATCTGGGGTGTAGAGGGATCAGAGTGCTGGGGAGATATCTGGGGTGTAGAGGGATCAGAGTGCTGGGGAGATATCTGGGGTGTAGAGGGATCAGAGTGCTGGGGGGATATCTGGGGTGTAGAGGGGTCAGAGTGCTGGGGAGATATCTGGGGTGTAGAGGAGTCAGAGTGCTGGGGGGAGAATCTAGGGTGTAGAGGGGTCAGAGTGCTGGGGGGATATCTGGGGTGTAAAGGGGGCAGAGTGCTGGGGTGATATCTGGGGTGTAGAGGGGTCAGAGTGCTGGGGAGATATCTGGGGTGTAGAGGGGTCAGAGTGCTGGGGAGATATCTGGGGTGTAGAGGGGTCAGAGTGCTGAGGAGATATTTGGGGTGTAAAGGGGTCAGAGTGCTGGGGGGATATCTGGGGTGTAGAGGGGTCAGAGTGCTGGGGGGATAATCTGGGGAAAAGGGGAAGCTCTGCTTGTCTACCTCCTACCTACATGATGTCTGTTTATCTGCACTGTCTCCATTGTAGGGGCCCCAAAACATTACTTTGCCCAGGGGCCCATGATGCTATTAAGACGGCCCTGCTAGCAGTGCACGTAGTGAATGACGAAAGTGAGACTTCTCACCCAGGGCCGCCATCAGGGGGGTACAGCCCACACTCACTCATGTAAGGGGCTCAGAGTGACTTGTGCCACCAAGGTATTTCCACCCTCTGCCTGAAGGCTGAATGAGTGGCAGCCACTTGACCACTCCGCCACACTTCATGGTTGCCAGGGCAAGGCCAAGCTCACTACTCAGGATGCACTTCTGCTGGGATTGGTGAGGGGGGAGGTGGGCGAAAAAGTTTCTGACATGGAAAGGAGGATGATGGCTGCCCTGTTCCCACCTGTTAGCTAGGTGTCTCATCACACAGTGGAAGCAAAAGAATGTAAGGAAAAGGGTGATAGCCCTTTTTAAGGCCCTCCTTTCCCTCATGAGATGGTGATGGTAGGAGTTTAAAGCCCCCCATTGATTAATTTCAATGGGGGGGTTTTGTGATAGGTCAAAAAAAGGCAGCTGATTGGGAATGTTCTGGAAGTTCATGGGGGGGGGGGGTCCTCTAGGATCGATCAAAGTATATTATACAAAGCTAACAATGATGCTGCAATGACTGGTGGGGCATTGTGAAAGGTGGGTCTTTCTAAAGGACCTTTTCCTGTCCTGCAGCATTAGTGTTCTTTGGCATTTGGTCTTTTGACATCTCAGATCTGCAAAGGAATCTGGTTTTGGAAGACTTTCATCTGTTAGATGGCCAGCATGTGTCTCTGACTGAGGGTCCCACTCTCATCGATGTCTAAATGGTCAAAAGACCTTAACCCAGGGCCACCAGCCCAAAATATCGAATTATTACTGGCCCAGGGGCCCCTCTACTCCCTAGCCCAGCGCTCCCCTGTGTCAATGCTAGTGAATAAATTGAATAAACTACAATTGCACACTCACATACTCTTAGTGCCGGTTCACACAAGGGCAGCTTGTCAAGTCGCGCTCCGTTCTGTACTATGGAACCGTTCTAATTGAAGCGACTCAAGTTGCTCCGACTTACAAAAAGGTTCCTGTAGGACTTCAGAACGACTTCAGTACAGACGTCATTTTGCAAGTTGCCTCTGAAGTCATGTGCAGATCACCTTGCCGAGTCATGCTGCAAGTCTTGCTGCCCAATGTGAGCCGGCTAGTGCTAATTTATATCATCATTTTTGAACTCACTGTCATTTTTGTATTTCCTCATGCTGTGGGGGCACATGTGACTGTACACTTCCAGACTCCCTGAATGTAAACTTTGTGGCCATGTACAGCCAGATGACACCCTACTCCCAAAGCACCGTCAGCCCTATGCTGAACACATAGGGCTAGATTCAGGTAGGGGAACGTAAGTTTATGCGGGTGTAGCGTATCCTATTTACGCTACACCTCCGCAACTTAGACGGGCAAGTGCAGTATCCACAAAGCACTTGCTCCGTAAGTTGCGGCGGCGTATCGTAAATCTGCCGGCGTAAGCGCGCCAAATTCAAATTGTCAAGAGGTGGGCGTGTTTTATGTAAATAACACACGACCCCACGTAAATGACGTGTCTCACGAACAGCACATGCGCCGGCCGTGAACTTATCCCAGTGCGCATGCTCCTAATCACGTCGCAAATAGTCAATGTTTTCGACGTGAACGTAATTTACGCAAAGCCTGATTCGCGAACGACTTACGCAAACGACGTAAAATTTACAAAAATCGACGCGAGAACGACGTCCATACTTAACATTGGCTATGCCTCATATAGCAGGAGTAACGTTACGCCGGAAAAAGCCTTACGCAAACGACGTAAAAAAAATCCGCCGGGCGCACAAACGTTTCTGAATCGGCGTATCCAGCTCATTTGCATATTCTACACTGAATTCGATGGCAGCGCCACCTAGCGACCAGCGTAAAAATGCACCCTAAGATACGACGGCGTAAGAAACTTACGCCAGTCGGATCTTAGCCTAATTTCGGCGTATCTTGCTTTCTGAATATAGAAAGAAGATAAGCCGGCGCAGGTTTGAATTTACGCGGCATATCTATAGATACGCCGGCGTAAATTCTTGCTGAATCTAGCCCATAGTGTTTGCAGTCTCTCTTGGAATGTTACGGAGCTAATTTCGAGCACCAATCCTATGTCTGCCAGTTATTTGCTCACTGCATTAAACAATATTGTGGAAAAAAAATGATTGCTTTTCTTGTGCCAATTTCTGGGGTGTGGTTGGCAGTAATCGCTGCTTGGTTTTCCAGAGTACAGTGACACTGAGCCAAAAGCTCATGACAAAAAGTAGTTATGTACAATGTCAATAATTTCCTTCCTGTGATTCACAAATCTATGTCAAAAAAAATCTTCTCCAAGTCTGAGGCATTAAGATTAAAACTAAATCACGCAGGACAGAACTTGGCCGCTGTCTCTACTCTACACATATATTTTTATTTAGGTAACATTTACAGATGCTGAAAAAAGTTAAAATCATATGGAACTAAATCTGCACAGATTACCTGTAAGGCAAGGAGTCAATGATCCATGTAGGCAAATGATGGATTTCTCTTTATCTAGATCAGGTGGAATTGAGCTTGAGATAACAATGTCTGTGCTTAACATTCAGAGTAGTAGTAAAGTCTTGTACTGTAACCATCGAATAATGTAGAAATTTGGGAATTTAAAGTAGAACAAAAGGCAAAACTTTTCTTTTCTTTTTTTTCAGTTTGGATAAAGTAAGGCCTGGTTCACACCTATCCAGGTTGCAATTCTTCCAAAAAGAATTGTTGTCATCCACAAGTTGGCCACCTGCAGCCCATAGCAATAGGGACAAATTAGTCCTCAATAGTCTCCTGCCAGCCTGTAGAAATGGCAGAATGCCACCTTCAGGTTAATCGATATACTGCTGCCCAATACCTGACTACATACAGATAATTATAGATTAGCATACACTTTATTCATTTTTGGGACGTTGTCCACTTTATAGTAGAAGTAAAGCCAAAGCTTGTTTGGCAGTATTCCTCCTATGGATCACAGAAGTGCGGTTCGTTCTGCACTACTGTGACCCATTTTCAGCTGAAGCCCGCCGTTGACTGATGTCACGGAACCAGTCTAGGCTTGGGCAAGATGGCGACAATGGAGTTGGGTTCCACCCACATGACTGGACTGGCACCCTGCTCAGCATCTCGGCGAGCCGGTGAGAGCCTAAACCTCCCGCTCTCGCCCTATCCACAGCTCAGCAGCCCACTGCCAGTTGCCAGCTCTCTACTCATGGAGTCCTGAGAATGGAGCGATTGGTGGTGTTTGATCACTCGGTTCTCAGTCTTAGAGCCGGCGGGGGACAGAATTATTTACAGTATTGAACTGATGCTGCATTCACCTAGGTAAGTATGATTGTAGAAAAAAAAATCCCCTACATCTCTTTCAATGTGTTTTTAATAGTAAACTACATGAGTCCAATCACATCTACTTGTGTGCATTATCACACACACACTCATAGGTGTGAATGGGCACAGAACAGTTAAAAACCCAGAAACCTGTGTAAGAGTTTAGAGAACATTACAAAAAAATATTGAATATAATCATAATTTATAACTTGAATAGCTTATGGGAACATCTTTTCTTTGACCACATCACACTTTGTTATCTTGTTATGAAAGTTTGGGTGATTAATGCACAGTACGGATATTCCCCTCTCATCATCTACCAATTCTAGCTTTACTGTACTAATAATTTCCTGATCTGAAACCATCTATCACCCACGTTTTTCTCACACTGTGGCTGGTGCTTAGAGATTCAGATTAAACACCCGCGGTATTATGTTCTTAATGAAAATCCCAAATAAAAAAATAATACATTGTCAAAAAAAAGAACTAAATAGGTTACAAGTGCTAAATTGAGTATAGATTTTTTTTTCCTGTGGTAGACACTATAATTTGTCAGGACTGATTAAAATGTTTCACAATTCTTTGTGCGTCTTCAGGGAACCTTTTTGTATGCATTTTTTCTTATTTACCATAAAACAAACTTGTGCTGGGAAAGGTCAGGTTAGTGGTTGCTGTGAATGTGAGTATTTAGTGCATTATTTAGCTACTATATAAAAGGAGACCTGTGGTCAGTGCTGCCCCCTGTCACTGTAGGCATTGGGCCGATGCCCAGGGTGACAGGTGTAAGGGGTTAGCTCGGTAGCGGGGTGTGTGACCCCTTGGATGGGTTCACCACACACTGAATTTATACAGACTGGCAGTCGAAGACGGTTGAAAACAACGTTTTTGGTTTATTTTTCCATCTTGCTGGAAAACAATTGCAAGCATCCAAACAGCATAAACAAAATCAAACATAAAATAAATCCTAGCCACTCTGGGCTTCTACCTTCCATACAGGAACCTATCTAAGGAGTCTGGCTCAGCCTAGCGCTGGGCAGACAATGCTGGTCATACAGCACAAACAGTAGTCTTTTGTGATTTATAACACAGGAAAAAGTCAATGGTCTCCTCACATCATCAGGAGACTTTCTGGCACTGCTCTCCTACTCACACAGCCTTAGGAGTGATGCAGCAACCAAGTGGTAACCCTCTGGACTTCTTATAGAGGGCTTAATTGCCTCACTCTGAACAGCTGGATTCTTTCAACGCCCTTAGACCTTGTCTGGCTATTTTTGCAGCGGACGCCCAATAATGATTAGTGTATTGTCTAAGCAAGGCAGAAATGTATGTCCCGTTTGTGACAACACCCACAGATTCACCTGACTTCCTGTCACACAGGGTATAAGGAGGTAGTACAAGAGCACAAAATGTATCATTAATGTTTACCTTTTTTTCTTACATCTGTAATACACCCTATTGCCTATTCTGCAAGAGCTTGGTTAGTCAACTGTGTAGTCCAATAGGTACATAAGGCAGACAACATGCTTTCTCCAGTATTTCCTTGTAAGTGAAATGTTTGTGGTAACAATCAATTTTGTTTTGTCCCATCTTCCTATGTGATATCTGAGGCTAACTGTGAGATTGGACAAGGCACCCTTCTTCTTTCCATGGCCACCCAACAACACAACAAACAGGGAGACAGCTGCTTTAAATATGTTGCTTTTCCCCATTTTCAAACACTTCCCTCGGGTCTTAGTGATGGCCAGTAACACTGTGGATACCTGTGACTTTTTTCAAGTATATGACGGCAGCAAATAGTCATACATTATATTGTTTGACTCCTTGGTTGGTGATCCCCATCGTGTGGTTCCTGCCCATTTTTACAGCTCCTGGGACAATATGCATCCTTTGGTGCCCTTCCATTGCACTCTATTGCTTTTGCTGGAGAAGGATTCTATATATATATTTACATACTGTAAGTTCTCTGTTAGGTGGATATTTTATAAAATATGTCTCCTTCCTGAAGAAGTGAACCTTGCTTAATGAAATACGTCAAGTGATACGATTTAAACTGACTACAGTAAAGAGTAACTTGGTTTGTGAGTGTTTTGCAAGACAAGCAAAACTTGATAAATAAGAGATGTCTTCAGGGCCAAACCGCCCTATAGGCTCACTATGCAAGCCGCTTAGGGCCCCGCAAAGCTTCAAAGGGCCCCCCAAATTACTAGAGGCCCCGCCTGGTGAGAAGTCATTTTCGGCCCCTCACCCTGCTTCTCAACTCGCTGGCTGCATGGGAGAAGAGGTAAGAGGTCAGCACCCCCCGCTTCTCACTTTAATGTAAGATGTCATTTCCGACAGCAGAACACCCCCTCCCCCTGTTTTACTACTTTAATGTGACATGTCACTGGCGCCCCCCCCCCTACACTTTTCAACTTTAATGTGACATGCCATTTTGCTTAGGGCCCCAGGGAGGTCAGGATCGGCACTGGATGTCTTGATATACAAGTAGCATCATGTCACAACTGAGTATAAAAAAGAAGAGAGGCGCCTCTAAGTGTAGCAATGTGGCCACATTTAATGAAGGTACAACATTTAGCAACTCACATGGTTGACAATTAAAATAGGCACATCTAAGTATGCAGGCATCTGGGTAAAGCTGTCCACATCGACCGTGCTCCGCACTGCCATTGACGTCATCCCTTCCACACTGCGCTCCATTAGTACTTCAAGCCTCGCTTTCAGATCGCTCTACTGCAGGGTAGTTTTCCCAGTCATGATTGCAGACTGACAGTGGTGAGAGCCGGCGGTACGGGGGATGTTCTATGTTGGTCTATGTGGACAGCTTTACCCCAGGTGCCTGCATACTTAGATGTGCCTGTTTAATCATCAACCACCTGAGTTGCTAAATGTTTTTCATTCATTAAATGAAATCATATTGCTACACTAAGGCCCTTTTAACACGATAGGCCCGTTCGGGTCCGCCTGTCCATTTTTCATGCAGATCTGAGCGGGCCACCCATTGATTTGTATGGGTAAGCAGATTTCAGCGGAGATGTGTCCGCTGACACCCGCCTGCCATCCGATCCGCTCAAAACAGATGTAGGGCAATACATTTGCCATTCGTCCAGCGGATCCGATCAGATGGGATTGGATGTAAACAGACAGGCGGAACCATTTTCGTTTCATCCCCACAGAGGACAGCAGGGCTCTGGCAGGTCCATTCTTGCACAGTGAGAAGAGATGGACCTGTCATCTCTCTATTGATCCCTGCTGAGCTGGCGGAGGCCACTGAGCGGATCTGCCCCCTGTGAAGGGGGCCCTTCTAGGCACCTCTCTTCTCTTTTATACTCTGTATCTCCTGCTGGATTTTGCCTATAATCCCCTTGTGGAGGCTTCCATTTGTGGATGGACACTTTATGGTTACACAACCTTTCACATTGCTATAATCTTTTTATATGGACTATAGACTGAAGGATTTATGAATAAATGGTTTTGGAACTTACTAATTTCTTATGGGGAAATTCATTTTGAAAAACAAGTGCTTTGGATTAAAAATTATGCTTGCAATCCAAGGTTTTACTGTACTTCTATAGGTGATACGGAGGACCTGGGACCAGTGTCTCATGAGGAATACAGGGGGAGGAGGGCTTGTCAGCTAAAATGTTCCAGGCAAGTGCTGTGATATTAAGAAAAGTGCCATATGTCAAAGCAGCAAACTCCTTGTTAGCTGCAATGTCGGACAGCCATGGACGGAGGAGGGATGCCCTATCTGACATCACAGCTAGCTTTAGACAACATAGGTGGTTGGGATAAAGTACTGCACGTACTTTGTCCCCTGGGGAACAGAACACATTATTAAAAATGAAAGTGAGACTTCTTAAAAAAATGTAGTGAGAGAAATATGGATGACCATTCCTACTGAAAGTACTAGTGTCCTGGCTGTTATGGAGTCCTGTTTCAATACTCTAAGGCCCAGATTCTTGTACATCGGCGTATCTCTGCGGTGGCGTAACGTATCCGATTTACGTTATGCCGCCGCAACTTACACGGGCAAGTGCTGTATTCTCAAAGCACTTGCTCCGTAAGTTGAGGCGGCGTAGCGTAAATCGGCCGGCGTAAGCCCGCCTAATTCAAATGTATAAGGGGGGGCGTGTTTTATGTTAAACTACTGTGACCCGACGTGATTGACGTTTTTTGCGGAACGGCGCATGCGCCGCCTGTGGAATTTCACAGTGTGCATTGCTCCAAAGTACGCTGCAAGGACGTCATTGGTTTCGACGTGAACGTAAATGACGTCCAGCCCCATTCACGGACGACTTACGCAAACGACTTAACTTTTTCAAATTTCGACGCGAGAACGACGGCCATACTTCACATTGGCTGCGCCTCATATAGCAGGGGCAACTATACGCCGGGAAAAGCCTAACATAAACGTCGTAACTTTACTGCGTCGGCCAGGGGGAAAGTTCGGGAATTTGTGTATCTAGCTAATTTTCATACTCAACGCAGAATTCGACGGAAGTGCCACCTAGTGGTCAAAAAAAAATGCAGTTTAGATCCGACGGCGTAAGAGACTTACGCCTGTCGGATCTAATGGATATCTATGCGTAACTGATTCTAAGAATCAGGCGCATAGAAACGACGGGTCGGATTCGGACTTACGTTGGCATACATGGCGCTACGCCATCGTAAGTCCTCTGAGAATCCGGGCCTTAAGCCCTGTACACACACTCGGTTTTCTCTGCAGTAAAAAGTCAGCCGAGAAAACCGAGGGGAAAGCCGAGAACCCGGCACGAAAACTGCCATTGAGCTTTGGCCGGGAATCTCGGCCGTGTGTATGCTCCATCGGCACTGCCTTGCAGTGTTTCCCATAGGAAAGTAGTAGATCTGGTGAAAAAAAATGCCGGGAATAGAGAGCAGGTTCTCTATTTTCCCCCTGGGATTCCCGGCTGTTTTCCTGACGGAAAAACTGCGAGGAAGCATACACACGTCCAGTGTACCTGGCCAAAAGCTCTCTTGGCAGTTTTCCTGGCAGGAAAACCGGTCATGTGTACGGGGCTTTAGTCACTGGCCCGGATTCAGGTAGATTTGCCCCTTAGTTACGGAGGCGCAGGGCAGCGTTTTTGCCCTGTGCCCCCGCAAATTTCCTGCGCTACCCGCGATTCACGGAGCAGTAGCTCCGTAAATTGCGTGTGCGCTGTGTAAACTTGCCCTGCGTAAGGGCGCCTAATGTAAATGATCCCGTAGGGGGCGGGAATCATTTAAATTAGGCGCGCTCCCACGCCGAGCGTAAAGCGCATGCTCCGTCGGGAAACTTTCCCGACGTGCATTGCGGCAAATGACGTCGCAAGGACGTCATTTGCTTCAAAGTGAACGTGAATGGCGTCCAGCGCCATTCAGGAATCACTTACGCAAACGACGTAGATTTAAAATTTCGCGACGTGGGAACGACGGGTATTCTTTAGCATTGACTGCCCCTGCTTTTAGGATGTGCAACCTTACGCGAAACCCGACGTACGCAAACTACGTAAATTGCGTACGCAGGGCTCGCGCAATGTTGTGAATCGGTGTTAGTATGCAATTTGCATACTATACACTGAGCACAACGGGAACGCCACCTAGCGGCCATCGCTAGAATGCAGCCTAAGATATGCGTGGCATAAGAGCCTTATGCCACGCAGATTTTAGGCTGCAGTCGGCGTTACGATGTTCCTGAATCAGGAGCATTCGTAACGCCGGGGCAAGTAAGCAATTGCGCTGTGTAACCTATGGTTACACAGGCGCAATTGCTTCTTGAATCTGGGCCACTAATAATAATTTGTATTTGCCATAACTCTGCTGATCTGTACATCCAGAGACTCACACAGTAATAAAGGTAGCAAGTCACCTATGAAACTTGCAATTTCAGAAGGACACACCAACAGGTCTCCAATAAACATATAGCTTCATTTGTCACAGCTTCTTGATTGAGGAGTCAAAGGTATTAGTAATGACTGCTCATTTGATAAAGACATGGAAGGTCTCTGCGGGGGTTCATCAATGTCTCCTAGATACTGATTCATTTAGATACAAGACTTGTAGATAACCGTTCTGCTTTACTGAACCTGGTAATAAACTTACAGCCAAGCATGGACAAAGCACCTTCAGCGTCAGTTAATAAATAAGATGAAGAGTGTCCATGTATGAAAGAGAAAAAACTACCAGCGTTCAATAAGGGGCATACAGTACCCGCAACACATCAATCACATAAATGCACTGATCAGTAATCTATAGGACAACTTTGTTTCCTCTTTGGCATACGGGGTGGGGGTGGTTACACTTGTTGGCAGGTAGAAGAGTGTGGCAGAATTCCAATGTCCATAAAATATGCATAGGATATCCACCCCAGTCCCTTTATATAGGGGCGTATCTAGTAAAAATAGCGCCTATGGCAAGCACTGAAACTGCGCCCCTGTCGAAACATTTGAAACCCATCTTTCAGTAAACCTAACAAAAAAAAACAGCTAACAAAACTAGTGATATTTATCATCCCTTGTGATACCTTGGGTAGTGACATATCCTCTTTATGGAGAAATCTGGGGTTTATTAGACCCCTGATCTCTCCTCCGCCCTCCAAGGCCAGGTAAATGCAGAACCAATACTGGAAGTGATGAAATCTTCATCACTTAAGGCCTCAGTTTTCACAGAGGAGAGGGAGAAACTGATGTTCCTCCTTCTTCTTTGTGCACTGCCAATCTGACCAGATGGAATGGGAGAACAGGGGAGGGCTGTGGCTGAACGCAGCAGGGATAGCGATGCCATTGTCCATTAGCAAAGATGCTGAAAAGGAGATCCTGCCTAAGCTCGGGATGAGGGAAGAAGAGACCCTCAGACCCTGGTAAGTGCCTTGCTGCCCAGCCACTCATCAGCGCCCCCTTCATATGGCGCCCATGGCACTTTCCATGGCTGCCATACCCTAGATACGCCACTGCTCTTATACAGCATTGGACATGGCTGCCCTACAGGAATTCAATGCGGTGGGTTGAAGAGCATCAAACAGTGGCGGCTGGTGCTCAATTGTTTTTTGGGGGGGCAAACAAACCTGGCCCCCTCACTCCCCCCCGCATCACTCGAACAATTGCCAGTCCACCCACCCGCCAGCCCCAACTTACCCCATCCAGGTTGCGGCCTCCCCTCTGCATCTCTTCATGGCTAATCGGGTCTTGGGACTCCCGGGCAATTGGATCTTAGGACTTCCGGCCAATCAGGTCTCAGAACCCGCTTCCTGATTGGATGGCAAGAGAAGATATTAGAAAATATTAATTCGCTAGTGTTAGTGCTCTGTACCCCAAGCCCACCCTTATTGAAGCCAATTAGAGCCTTAGGCTCTAATCATGTGCTTAAAAAAATAAAAATAAAATATTGAAATCCATGAGTCCAGCGCCCTGCATGGAGATAAGGGGACGGGCGCATGGATTATGGAGCAGCGCCCCTGCGCCCCTTATGAGCTGCCACCACTGGCATGAAACATCACTCCACTAAACTAGTATAAACCACCTGAAGGCATCTGTACGTCTCACTTCCATAATTAATTCTGAATAATGGTTTAGGATAGAAGGTGGACCCATGTATAGGTAGATAAAGGGTGGACCCAGACCAATTGTGCATCCAGCAGTGCTGGTTTTCAGCACGGTTTACCACCAAATATTATAGAGCCATGTTTCAAACTGCCTACATCTGTTTCATGCTTATTGACCATCATCAATAGCCAAACAGCTGTAAGCAGTTTGCAATAAATTGTTGTAATATCAACCAGAAGATGTCAGGTTGGAAATATTATTTTGGCAAAAAAAAGTAATAAAAACACAGGAGTTGGGGTTTAAAGTGGACCTGATTCCAAAAAGTGAAGATTTGCTAAAAATTTTAATTTTGCCTAAACAGTTCTCTGAATATGTACATGTTGTCTTGATTTCTCTCTGAAAAATAGCAGTGTATGGGCAGGCGCAGTGTATTTTCTCCACTGTAGGTGGTGCTCATTTGCAGTGGCAATGCAGGTTAAGAAGAACCTTTAGCCAGATTCACGTAGATGGCCGCAACTTTAAGGCGGCGTAGCTTAAGGCATTTAAGCTACGCCGCCGTAAGTTAGCAAGGCAAGTACATGATTCACAATGTACTTGCCTGCTAAGTTACGGCGGCGTAGCCTAAAGCGGGCGGGCGTAATGGCGCCTAATTCAAATTTAGCTAAGGGGGCGTGTTTTATGTTAATGGGGCTTGACCTGACGTTTTTGACGTTTTTTTTTTAACTGCGCATGCGCCGTGCACCTACATTTCCCAGTGTGCATTGCGGCTACGTCCGCTGCACGGGCCTATTGATTTCGATGTGGACGTAAACGATGTAAATCCCTATTCACGGACGATTTACGCAAACAACGTAAAAGTTTCGACGCGGGAACGGCGGCCATACTTAACATTACTATTCCATCTATTTGATGGAATAACTTTAGGTGGCCTATCTCTTACGTAAACGGCGTAAATGTACTGCGGCGGCCGGGCGTACGTTCGTGAATAGGCGTATCTACTGATTTGCATATTCTACGCCGACCGTAATGGAAGAGCCACCTAGCGGCCAGCAGAAATATAGCAACCTAAGATAGGACGGCGCAAGCCGTCGTATTTTAGATATGTTTAAGCGTATCTCTGTTTGAGAATACACTTAAACATAGGTCGGCGTAGATTCTGAGTTAGGTCGGTGTATCTACTGATACGCCGACCTAACTCTACCTGAATCTAGCTACTTGTTCCTCTATGGTTTCCTCAGTTACAGAGGGGAAGCATGCGATTGGATGCTAGCACCCCATATGACTTTGGAGGTCATTTTGGGTTCGGTAGAGTCTATTTAAGTCCCTGGGTCCTGAGTTTGGATTTGCATTTTGAGAGTGGTAGCATAGGGAGGGACAGGATACCCTAGTACTTGGCACCAGAGAAAGGTTTCAGGGGAGTAGAACAATTTCAGGGGCACACCATCCTTCCTGGAGACCTCCCCATTTGGGTACAGACTTCCAGGCTGCATTCCGCTCTTCAAGACAGACGCTGTCAGCTTCCCTGAGACCACCATCTTATGTTGTTCTGCTCTTATATTTTGTGAGTGTTGTGATAATCCCCTCCCCAATGACCTTTTGTTACAATACATTCCTGTTTTTGAATTTTTTTTTGTTTTCTGCCCGCACTTCATGGTATGTGAGTGTGCATAGTATTACTGCAAGTCTCAGGAGATTTGGAGTGATACTGTATTTATGATGTCACACTCACTAGCATTCTGCTGACTGTTCTCCTTGCTGGAGGCTTTGAAGAAGAGCCCTTCCTCTACTACAGCAGGATGGGCATCACACAGAGACATAGTTCAGCACAGGGCATGGTAGGTCAGTAATGGTGAAATAGAGACCATCTGTGGGGAGACCACGGGCAATACTGGTGATTGGTCCCTTGTCTCCTGTCTGCCTTTTTTTGGGGACACAGCTTCCATAGTTTATTTCCCTATGGCAAACCTATATAGAAAGTTTCAGGCTGGGTTCAACCAATTCACATACTGTACCAGGAGATTGTGACCGGCTCTCAATGGAGCTGGGTCACACACAGGGCCGGCCTTAGGTGTTCAGGCGCCCTGTGCGAGATAATCCTGTGGCGCCCCCCAAATGGCCCCTGTAAATTAAAGTATAGGGTCGTATTGGGACGGCTGGGGCGATATAGGGCCCCTGAGGGGGACAGCATTAGATAGGGGAGTGTTACAGGCAGGCAGCCTCCCCGCACGGCTTACGGGGGGGGGCAGGACGGACCTGGGAAACAGCGCGGCGGCTGTGAGCTGTGAAAGAGACATCAACAAGGGGGAGGAGAAGGGAGGGGAGCATTCTGGCGCTAGGATCGGCCCTGATGTGACTCACATTCTGTGAGCTGTGCACGGCGCCCCCCTGTTGCCCATGGCGCCCTGTGCAGCCGCACGGCTCGCACACCCCAAAGGCCGGCCCTGGTCACACAGCCCTGGGGCAGCTGGAGAACAGGGACGCACGGAGAACAGAGACACACCAGGCCGCAGCTAGTGTGAACCCAACCTAAGTAATACCCTATATTGGCTAAGTTAGGCTATGCAAGCTTTGAGATACTTCTTCAGATATAGGATGAGTTCAGGCATGTTTGGATACTAGTTCAAACCTGCCTGAGATATCTCTCCAGGAAGCTGTCACTACAGACTGCCTATCATAAGTGGCCTCCCTGCCTCACATGTACTGTACAAGCGGCTTGTCTACATTTGGCTGAAGGGCAAGGAATGTCCAAGCCATCTATGATTAGTGCTTCACAGTGACAAACTAGGATTAGTTCTAGTGTCCAAACACACCTAAACTCATCCCTGCTCAGGAATTACATAATGCCTAAAGAAAGACCTTAACATGCTCTGAAAACTTGTATACATAACAGCTTATAGTCAGATATGACTTAAAGGGGTTGTAAGGGTTAGTTTTTTATTTTCTAAATAGGTTTCTTTAAGCTATTGCATTGTTGGGTCACTTACCTTTTCCTTCAATTTTAACAGTTTTTATTATATAAAAGTGCATGTAGAACACTGGGCAGACCACTAGGGACAAAGGGGGTGTGTATTTTTTACATACAGTACTGTAATCTATAAGATTACAGTATATTGTAATGTAATGTGTTTATTTACATTTTTGAATTTGGCGCCGATCTCCGCCCCCATGCGTCGTAACGTCGCAGGGAACGGAGATCGGCGGCACACGGGCACTGTGAATCGAGTGAGGCGGACACCGCTCGCTCACACAGCGGGGATGCATCGCAGGATACAGGGACAAGGTAAGTAAACACTGCCTGTGGATGCTGCGAGGCGAGCCCGAGTCTGACTCGGAGTTACTGCTTTTGGTAAATAAATCTTACCCTGAGCCAGACTCGGGAATACCGCCAGGGGTTAAAGGGGTGGTAAAGGTACAATTTTTTCCCCCCTAAATAGCTTCCTTTATCTTAGTGCAGTCCTTCACTTACCTCATTCTTTGATTTTGCTTTTAAATGTCCTTATTTCTTCTGAGAAATCCTCACTTCCTGTTCTTCTGTCTGTAACTCCACACAGTAATGCAAGGCTTTCTCCCTGGTGTGGAGTGTCGTGCTGGCCCCCTCCCTTGTACTACAGGAGAGTCAGGACACTCTCTGCATTGCAGATAGAGAAAGGAGCTGTGTGTTAGTGGGCGTTCTGACTCTCCCGTAGTCCAAGGGAGGGGGCGAGCACGACACTCCACAACAGGGAGAAAGCCTTGCATTACTGTGTGGAGTGATCCCGCGTACACACGATCATTTTTCGGCATGAAAGAAAACGTTGTTTTTCAGCATGTCCAAAAAACAAAGTTTTTCCAACTTCATCATTAAAAACGACGTTGCCCACACACCATCGTTTTTCAAAAATTATGAACAAAGCGCGGTGACGTACAACGCGTACGACAGCACTCTAAAGGGGAAGTTCTATTCGCCTTTGGGCTGCTTTCTTGTTAGTAAAAGACGATTTGCGCTTTTTTGTCTGTTACAGTGTGATGAATGTGCTTACTCCATTATGAACGGTAGTTTTACCAGAACGAGCGCTCCCATCTTATAACTTGCTTCTGAGCATGCGCGGGTTTAAAACGTCGTTTTAGCCCACACACGATCATTTTTTACAACCCGAAAAACAACATTTTTTAAAACGACGTTAAAAAATTCAGCATGTTCGAATTATTTTTTGGTTGTTTTTTCGGAAACTGAAAAACGATGTGCAGCCCACACACGATCATTTTAAATGACGTTTTTAAGAACAACGTTTTCTTTCATGCCGAAAAATGATCATGTGTACGCGGCATCACAGACAGAAGAACAGGAAGTGAAGATTTCTCAGAAGAAATAAGGACATTTAAAACCAAAATGGAAGGATGAGGTAAGTGAAGGAGGACTGCACTAAGGTAAAGGAAGCTATTTAGGGGGAAAAAATTACCTTTACAACCCCTTTAAACTCTAAACGTTATTCATTAATTGGTGGCTAACGTGGAGCAAGCCTATACTACAGCAAAGCTATGAAAAGTATTTCATTTATTTATTTATTTTTCACCCGTTTAGCTGTTGCCAGACAAAGCGGCGGTTACACAATGCCCAATTATTATTTGCTATCAGTGCATTTTCAATAATTGAAGATTTCCTACAACATGTGCAAACCAGAAAATCCCCAGGAGTGCGTCCAACAGGCTTGAAAGCCTCACAAGTTTTGAGTAGAAAAAAGCAGAGTTTCTGTTCTCATATGGCTTGGCGTTCACACAGCTGAAGTCTTCATGAAATCATCCATTTATTGCTTTTCATTATAAAACAAATGCTAAGGATCTGTCAGGCATTAAGAATGAATAATAGCTATGATTTGGACCAATTTTAAGGCATGATTTCCTCCCGGCAGCTTCCAGTGATTTCCATTAATTTTTTTTATTTTTGTCAGCAGTTTAATGTGTTTTTACCGTGTAAATATGAACTTGTGTTGTTACGGTAATATAATTAATGTATGTGGCAAGAGACTAGATAGATTTATGTTGTTATGTAACATTCATAAACAGATCTCTAAAGGTCATTGGGAATCGGCAGAATTATTTCTCATGGCTATCAACAAACATTGTGTTGGTCTGGTTGCTAAGTGTATTAATGTCTACTAAGTAATGTTTATTTATTCTAGGAATATGGGTCAAACTGGGATTTCTGGTATTTTCTTCTTTCTAACTGGTCTCAGTACTTACACACACACATATACATATAAACATAAAAACATGCATACATGGATACACACACATATGGACATTTATTTATTTATCTGTGTTTTAATAATAATAAATACAAACGTTATATATATATATATATATATATATATATATATATATATATATATATATATATATATATATATATATATATATATATATATATATATATATATAAGCCCAACTCATAAAAATTTGAAAATCCTCCCTTGCCGTAGGGCTGCACCCAGGGGAGGGCTGACAGGGGGGGCAGGGTGGAAATCTCCCCCCGGGCTGGTGACACTATGCACAGCCACCGGCCGCCACTACCAAATGCTGTTTTTGCAGAGCAGGAATATGCCTGCTGGAGCTCTGTTAACACAGGTCACGGCCGCTGCTCACCTCCCACTGTGCAGCCGTGCCTGTGTCAGCTCCAAGGTAGATGGCTGCAGAGCTGAGCTATGTCTCGTCTCACACATAGCTCAGCCTCAGCGCACACCAGTGCTGACATCCCCTTCTCTCTTTGCACAGACACGAGGACTTGGATGTAAGGGGAGGCTCTGTGCGGACTCTGATTTAAGGTGGGGCCTCTGTGCAGACTCTGATGTAAGGTGGGGCCTCTGTGCGGACTCTGATGTAAGGGGGGCCTCTGTGCGGACTCTGATGTAAGGGGGACCTCTGTGCGGACTCTGATGTAAGGGGGGCCTCTGTACGAACTCTGATGTAAGGGGGCCCTCTGTGCGGACTCTTGTGATCATGAAAAATCTTAGACTGTTTACCTCGATCCATCACTTTTCCACGCTCTATGGGCCACTTGACTGGACTTGCCCCCCAGGCCTAAGGCTGCCAGCCCTCCCCTGGCTGCACCCACATTGTAGGGGTTAACTGCTCATTTAGTCTAGGCACTTTTACTTACCCATCCTCCCCTCCTAAGGTAGGTAGCACTCCCCCATGCTCCAGCGGTGGATTGTCCCTCAACAGTCTTGATGATATCAGAACCTTAGACCAATGGGAGAGAAGAGGCTGCAAAACTGGTCTAGCAACCCACAGAAGCAAAGGATCAGTTAAAATAATCTCCTTTTCTATGTCCCCTAGGCCTTAATGAGCAATTAATCCTTGCAGTGCGGGTGAGCCCCACTTGCCTTTCGTAAATAACCCCCATTGTGTATTTTTCAAAATTTACGCTCTTTTTTTGTTTATAGCGCAAAAAATAAAAACCACATACATTCTAATGTCATAGGATGTAGTCCTTTATTAAATGTTTACTTTATATTACTATTATATAGCCGTGTTGTAGGTCAGCTTATAAAACCCTTCCTGATTACACATCCCTTTACTATGAGTCAAAGTTCATTCAGCTGCCGTACACACTGTATATAATTATATACTCAGCCAGTAAGCATTTTAACAATGTTTTCAGAACATGTCATAATTATTTTTTGGGCCAGCAATTAAGTCTTTACCATTCTTTATTACTACATAGTTTACATACTTCAAAGGGTAAGGATGAGGCAGGTTCACAATATCATTTTGTATGTTGTATTATCTGTTACTCAGGAGGTTCTAAAACTGCAAAATAGGGTAACAACCAATCAGATTGAGTCTCACAATATTCTCATATAAGTTAGGAAAATCAAGGTAGACGCACAGAATACTTACATATTAACCGGCTACTTTTCCCATAAATAAAGCTTTCTTTTGGTGGTATTCGATCATCTCTGCGTTTTTTTGTTTTTACGTGCTATAAACTAAAAAAGACCGTCAATTACAATATATATATATATATATTTAACTTTCTGCTATAAAACATACCCAATACATAAAAAAAAAAAAAATTTCCTAATCAATTTAGGCCACTATGTATTCTACTACATATTTTTGGTAAAAAAAAAATCCCAAAAAGCGTATATTGATTGGTTTGCACAAAAGTTAAACCGTCTACAAATTATGGGATAGATTTGTGGAATTTAATTTTGTTTTTGTTTTCACGAGTTAGCATTTTTTAGCATTTTTTTTCTTAAGAATCTTTTTTCAATGGATCAAAAACGTAAAAAAATGCTGGTGAGCCACGTATCGATGTTTATCCGCATTTATGCACGTTTAACAGTTTTAAGCATTTTTCTGAGTTACTGGGGTGGATTCAGGTACGACTTGCGCCCTCTTACGGAGGCGCAGCGTACCGTTTTAACGCTGCGCCTCCGTAAATTACCTGCACTACGCTTCATTCATGAAGCAGTAGCTACGTAATTTGCGCGGGCGCTCCTTAAAAATGCCCGGCGTAAGGGCGCGTAATTTAAATGATCCCGTAGGGGGCGTGGATCATTTAAATTAGGCGCGTTCCCGCGCCGAACGTAGTGCGCATGCTCCGTCGGGAAACTTTCCCGACGTGCATTGCGGCAAATGACGTCGCAAGGACGTCATTTGCTTCAACGTGAACGTAAATGGCGTCCATCACCATTCACGATTCACTTACGCAAACGACGTAATTTTCAAACATCGCGACGCGGGAACGACGGGTATACTTAGCATTGGCTGCCCCTGCTAATAGCAGGAGCAGCCTTACGCGGAACTCGACGAACGTAAACGACGTAAACTGCGTACGCAGGGCGCGCGTACGGTTGTGAATCGGCGTTAGTATGCAATTTGCATACTCTACGCTGACCACTACGGGAACGCCATCTAGCTGCCATCGTAAGAATGCAGCCTACGATACGACGGCATAAGAGCCTTATGCCAGTCATATCTTAGGCTGCAGTCTGCGTAACAAGCTTTCTGAATACAGAAAAGTCGTTACGCCGGCGCAACTAAGCAATTGTGCTGCGTAACTATGGTTACGCAGACGCAATTGCTTACTGAATCCACCCCAGTGTTTTTTAGCGTTTCTTTATTTTTTTTTAAGAATTTATTTTTTCAATTATTCAAAAACATAAAAAAATGCTGGTGAGCCATGTTTTTGAGCGTTAATCGATGTTTATCAACGTTTATGTGCGTTTAACAGTTTTAAGCGTTTTTTGTGGTCAGAAAAACACGTGCACACTGAAATATTTAGTTTCGTCCGAAAAATGAACAGGAGGGGTAAGTGTAAACAAACCTTCCCCGTTCTTCCTAGTGTGGCTGTCAGTGATCGTCTGTTCACTGTGTTAGGGAACGACAATTAGTGATGTCACACGCACAGCCACGCCCCCCCACAGTAAGAACACTCTCTCAGAACACACTTAACCCCTACAGCACCCCCTCCTGGTTAACCCCTTCACTGACAGTGTCATTTTCACAGTAGCAGTGCATTTTTATAGCACTTTTCGCTGTGAAAATGACAATGGTCCCAAAAATGTGTCCGATGTGTCCACCATAATGTCGCAGTCACGAAAAAAAAATCACTGATCGCCGCCATTAGTAAAAAAAAATGATATGTCCCCTTTAATTTGCTGGCCATGTGGTTGTAAACGCTATAAGTTTTGCGCAAACCAATCAATAAACGCTTATTGTGATTTTTTTACCAAAAATATGTAGAAAAATATGTCTCGGCCTAAACTATGGGAAAACTTTTTTTTTATATCTTTTTGGGGGATATTTATTATAGCAAAAAGATAAAAATATCGATTTTTTAAAAAAAATGTTGCTCAATTTTTGTTTATAGCGCAATAAATCAAAACCGCAGAGGTGATCAAATACCACCAAAAGAAAGCTCTATTTGTGGGGAAAAAAAATATGCCAATCTTGTTTGGGAGCCACATCGCGCGACCGCGCAATTGTCAGTTAAAGCGACGCAGTGCCGAATCGCAAAAAGGGACCAGGTCCTTTACCTGCATATTGGTCCGGGTCTTAAGTGGTTAAAACGATAACGAAAATACCTAAAATTCGGACGAAAATGCATTCAAATGAAAACGAATGTCTAAAAAACAGCTCCTGAATGCAATTTTTGGGCGTTCAGACAACAGCCCATAAACTCCACTGCTGATAAACGTCCAAAAACTTCCATGTGTGCATGAACACATAGGATAACATAGAGTGGATTTTATGGGCTGTTAAAAAAAATGGCCAAACTCCCAAAAACGTGTGTTTATGAGTTTCAGTGTGCATGGAGCTTTACATGTAATAAAGTTACATTCAGTATTTACATACTAACAGGTAGGGCTCCTTTGTTGCACGAGATCTGTGCACATTGTACTCAGCAGAGTTCTCCCTTTACTCGTCATGTAGTGCTGGGTTGAGTGCTGCAAAACAGAATTTTACAGTAGTATTTAAAACATACGTGGCAGACAATAGCCTTTTGTTTGTCACGGCAGACAGGCTGATTGTTTCCAAAGGGATTGCCCAGGGCTGTTGTTCTTAAACAGAGTCCTATTCCAGCTTCCACTTATAAAGAACTTGCAGAGCAGGCCTTTTACAGACATCCCAAACCTTTCCAAAGCTGCACTCACAGACCAGGGGAGATCCACGGATCTCTGTGCAATACCTCAGCCTTAGGTGTTTAGCTTCACCGGAAGAAAAACTTCTCTAATCGATATTTCTGAGTAAAGCTAATTAGGAATATCAATTGTTTCCAGCTGCAAAATTACAAAATAACTACTGAGAAAATGTTTATAACCCGAACAATGCATATCATTCTATAGTGTGTACTTGCCTCAATCCAAAGCACAAAGGGCCAGATCCACAGTGAGAGTACGGCGGCGTATCTACTGATACGCTGGCGTACTTTCAAATTTCCTGCGTCGTATCTTTAGTTTGAATCCTCAAACCAAGATACAACGGCATCTGGGTTTAATCCGACAGGCGTACTCCTTCGGATTGTAGATGCAATACTTTGGCGTCCGCTGGGTGGAGTTTGCGTCGTTTTCCGCATCGGGTATGCAAATTAGCTTTTTCCGGCGATCCACGAACGTACGCGCGGCTGTCGCATTCTCTAACGTCGTCTCTAGTCGGCTTTTTCCGGCGAAAAGTTAAAGCTGGTATTTTGCGGCGTATAGATAGACTTGCCATGTTAAGTATGGCCGTCGTTTCCGCGTAGAAATTTGAATTTTTTTTTGCGTAAGTCGTCCGTGAATCGGGATGGACGTAAGTCACGTCTCAGTTTAAAAAATGACGTTGTTGCGACGTCATTTCGCGCAATGCACGGCGGGAAATTTCTAAATGGAGCATGCGCAGTTCATTCGGCGCGGGGACGGGCTTCATTTAAATGAATCACGCCCCCTAATCGCCGATTTGAATTCCGCCGCCAGAAATACACTACGCCGCCGTAACTTAATTCTTCCAGGATTCGACTTAAAGCCAGGTAAGATACGGCAGCGTAGCGTATCTCTGATACACTGCGCATATCCATTTCTATGTGGATCTGGCCCAAAGTGTCATTTCTGCCTGCTGTCTCCTTCCTCTGAGAGTCCCTTCTGACAGATTTCCAAGGGGTCCAGCACACAACCAATGATTGACAGCCAGAGGCGGCTCTTAATTAGGCAAATTAGGTGGTCGCCTAAGGCCTCGCACTCACAGGGGCCTCGTGGCCGCCTAATTTGCCTCCACTCAATCACTGTGTGCTAGATCCGTGCAACTTTCTGCAGTCTTTTTTATTTGCCTGAATTTTTTTTATCCATTATGGCAGGGTTTGACAAATTTGCTTGGAGTCTAGAAGCCAGCTAAAAAAGTTTGGAGCCAAAAAACGCACCCCGTCCTGCCAAGCTCGCGCGCAGGAGCGAACGAATACGTGAGCAGCGACCGCATATGTAAACGGCATTCAAACCACACATGTGAGGTATCACCGCGATCATCAGAGTGAGTGAAATAGTTCTCATCCTAGACCTCCTCTGTAACTCTAAACATGCAACCTGTAGAATTTTTTAAACGTCGCCTATGGAGATTTTAAAGGGTAAAAGTTTGTCGCCATTCCGCAATTTTGAAGCGTGACATGTTGGGTATCAATTTACTCGGCGTAACATTATCTTTCACAATATAAAAAAAAAAATTGGGCCGATTTTTTTATTTAAAAAAGTGTATTTTTTCCCAGAAAAAGTGCGCTTGTAAGACTGCTGCGCAAATACGGTGTGACAGAAAGTATTGCAATGACCGCCATTTTATTCTCTAGGGTGTTAGAATAAAAAATATATATAATGTTTGGGGGTTCTAATTAGAGGGAAGGAGATGGCAGTGAAAAAAGACATTAGAACTGCTGTTTTTTGCTACTTGTAATGTAATGTAACCTGTAATGCCAACGGCCACCACAAGATGGCCACTCCTAGATTCCTTCTGCAGGCCTCAGCTTCCTTCTGTGAAGGCCGCAAAGCCGCGGCGTCAATTACCGGTGGGCACAGGGGCCTCCGCGATCGCGCCCCGCGCCAGCCGGTAATTGAGGCTGCAGCTTTGTGTTATGGACACGAATGGGGCCCCCTGTGTCTACGTTTTGCTTAAGGCCTCACAAAGCCTAGAGCCGCCTCTGTTGACAGCCTTAGCTGTGCATGTTTCTCTATGAGACTGAGTGGAGGGGGTGTCTATTACCTGCACTTAAATCTCAGATTACACTCAGCACCCCGCTGTAGAACATGGGTTTTCCTCCTCCTCTGCTATTACACTTCGCATCTTTTTGTACAAAGAAAAAAAAACATTTAGAAGGGAAATCGAAGGAAAAGGTAAGTGGACTAGCAATGGACTAGCTTAAAGAAACCTATTTAGAAAATAAAAAACAAATCTTTACAACCCCTTTAATTCAGCGGGAGAGAAAACAGGTCATTTAGTTCGCCCAGGGCTGGACTGGGACAAAGATTTGGCCCTGGACTTCATCCCGACTGGCCCACTTTGACAGGTCTCTCCCATGGCGGCCGGACAACTCCTGCACCCCCCCGGCCAACCAAGCCCCCTTTCCCCCTTCACTAGCCGTTCTACTTTATTAGAGTAGAACGGCTGGTACTGGTACTCTTATAGGCAGTACCAGTGGGGAAGCTAGACATTATTTCACCCGGGGGCAAAGAATCAGTTCGGTGCCCCCCCTTATGGGACAAGATTAGGCAGAAGTGAGAAACTCCCAGGCCATAGCTGTTGGGTCAGCTGTCTGTCCCCTCCCCCATTCTCCTCTGTCGTCCCCCCTTCTCCTCTGGTCCTCCCCCTGCTTCTTTGTCCTCCCAGGTGAGCGCTGCAGGGGAGGGAGAGGAGGTGAGCGCTGCGGGAAGGGAGAGACAGAGGAGCAGAGGGGGCCGCGGTCCGCTGTCTCTGAAGCCGGCCCACTGAGCCATCGGCCCACCGGGAAACTCCCTGTAGTCCCAATGGCCAGTCCATCCCTGAGTTCGCCCACTCAGCAGACAGTCAGAGTTCACAGTGAACCCTGTGTCACCGCAAACTCGAACCCCATTCCTTCCAGTAAGCTTTAATACACACTAGGGGCCAGATTCACGTAGCTCAGCGGATCTATAGATCCGCTCGATCTACGTGAATTAAGATCCGCTCCCGCAAGTTTAGGAGGCAAGTGGCTAATTCACAAACCACTTACCTCCAAACTTGCGACGGTGGATCCTAAATCCCCCGGCGGAATTCAAATTCCGCGGCTAGGGGAGTGTACTATTTAAATCAGGCGCGTTCCCGCGCCGATTTAAATGCGCATGCTCCGTCTGGGGAATTTCCCGGCGTGCATTGCTCCCACTGATGTCACTAGGACGTCAGTGGTTTCGACGTGAGCGGGACTTGCGACGCGCGTGTTCGTGAATCGGCGTACGCAAACGACGTTGGAAAATTCAAATTCGACGCGGGAACGCCAGCTATACTTAACATTGGCTGCGCCTGATGAAAGCAGGGGTAAGTATACGACGGGAAAACCGCAACGGAAACGACGGAAGAACACTGCGACGGGTCCGCGTACGTTCGTGAATTTGCGTATCTCGCTGATTTACATATTATTTATCGTAAATCAGCGGGAACGCCCCCGGCGCCATTTTTAAATTGAAAAAAAGATCCGACAGTGTAACACAGTGTAACACTGTCAGATCTTAGTCCTATCTATGCGTAACTGATTCTATGAATCAGGCGCATAGATAGGACCAGTATCTTATTCCAGTATAGGATACGCTTTCATGGAAAGCAGTTTTTATTTTTATTTCTGATGGAAGTATGATTTAAAATAGGAATTCCATCTATATTTTGCACATCTTTGCCAATATTTTCTTGTTATTATTAAATTATGTTTCAGAAATGAAAAATGACCTACATTTTCTGCTGGCCTTTTTTTTGATTTTGAGCAAGGTCGGGAAAAGCGTGAAAATGTTTCGGCACAGAATCCTCCATTCACCTAGTGTGGATCACAGACAAATAAGAAGAAAGAACATTTATTAAATCTCCATCACCCAGCTGACCCACATTGGGATATATGAAAGTCTAATGCCTCTGTCACTCAGTAACTGAATCAACACGCACTATCACGCTTGTTGCATATGTATTTATTTTACTGTCGCTCCTACCAGCTCCCCGGGTGTATTATTAGACTGACATCTTTGGCCGATGGTCTGTTTACATACAGAGCAGAGAACAAATCATAAACCACATAGCTATGCGTTAAATCATTCCAGGCAAAATAGCACAACACTGGGATTGTGTTTTCAAAGATGCCCAATTTTTTTTTTTTGCTGATACAATATCACCTGTCTGACATGGCCTTAGGAGCTTTTTTTCAACTCTAAAATGTTATTGAATTTTTGAAAATAATCCAAATGCATAAGGCGCTGCGGTCACAAAGCATGCCATGGTACAAAACAGAAAATGAGCATTGCAGGAGAATAATATTCATTATGCATAATATGGTCCTGAGTTCTCCATAGTTATGTTCAAGCATGACTTGGGGCCAGATCCACAGCCAGCCGCCGTAACTTAAATATTCCCATTTAAGTTACACTGCCGCAAAATTTCTACCTAAGTGCCCGATCCACAAAGCACTTACCTAGAAATTTTCGGCTGTGTAACTTAAATCCGGCCGGTGCAAGGCGTTCCTATTCAAATGGGGCGAGTCCCATTTAAATTAGGCGCGCTCCCGCGCCGGACGTACTGCGCATGCTCACGACGTCATTTTCCCGACGTGCTTTGCACGGTTTTACGTTGCGCGGGGTTTTGAGAATCGCGACGGGCGTAAAAAAAAAAATACGAGTTGCGGCGGGAAAAAAAAAAAAGGCGACGCAGGATAGAAGGGTCTACTTTTACGTGTTACCTAAACAGTTTAGGCCTTGTAAAAGCAGCCCTAATTTTGCGTTTGCAAACTAAAACTTACGGAGAAAAAACGAAGCGTAAAAGCTTCGTGGATCTCCGTAAGTGCTAATTTGCATACCCGAAGTGGCATTTCGACGAGAAATGCCCCCAGCGGCGGCCGAGGTACTGCATCCTAAGATCCGGCAGTGTAAGTCCCTTACACATGTCGGATCTTCTCCCTATCTATTGGAAACTGATTCTGTGGATCAGTTCCAAAGATAGAAACAGGGATACGACGGCGTATCAGTAGATACGCCGTCGTATCCCTTTTGTGGATCTGGCCCAAAGTGCTGACTGATGTTAAATCAGACGTTCTAAACCTTTTCAACACGCAGGAACCCTTGAATTCATTTATTGGTCTCAGGGAAATCCTGCTAATAATGACTATGGCCCAGATTCACAAAGAGCGGGCGCACATTACGCCGCCGTAGTGCAAATAATATACGCTACGCCGACGCAGTGCAGAGAGGCAAGCATGGAATTCACAAAGCCAGTGCTGCCTAAACTGTGCTGGGTTTCGAAGGCATAAGTCGGCGTTGGTGGAAGTGGGCGTGAGCCATGCAAATGAGGCGTGACCCCATGCAAATGATGGGCCGAGCGCCAGACATATACGTATCACCAACTGCGCATGCGCCGAGACAGGGACGCATGCCTCTGTGCATGCTCATAACCACGTCGTAAAAACAAAACTACAATACGCCGGATCACTGCCTACGGCGTGAACGTGACCTACGCCCAGCCACACACGCGTCCAACGTAAACTCCGTAAAATACGCCGGCTTGTGTTCTCTGGTGCAGACCTTTGCATGTCTGCTGCTGGGTTACACCTCCTTTATGGGGCCTAACTTTACACCGGACGTACAACTTACGCGCACATCGCGTAGCCTGCGTCGGGCGAACGTACGTTTGTGAATCGCCGTATTTCCCTAATTTGCATATTTGAATAGAAAATCAATGGGAGCGCCACATGCGTCCAGCCTAAATATGCGCCCACACTACGCCGGTGTAGGCAAGTTACATAGGCGGGATGAAGCCTGTTGTTAGGCGTATCTTAGTTTGTGGGTCTGGCGCACAGATACGACGGCGCACATTTTCACTTACGCGGCGTATCTTGAGATACGTCGGCGCAAGTGCTTTGTGAATCCGGGCCTATATCTACAACTCATGATACCTTATGCCCCGTACACACGAGCGGTTTTCCCTTTCCCGTCTGAAAAAAATTGGATGGTTTTTCCAACAGAATTCCGCTCAAGCCTGTCTTGCATACACACGGTCACACAAAAGTTCGGTGAACTTTTGACTGCCAAGAACGCGGTGACGTAAAGGGCAACAACTAGCCGAGAAAATTAAGTTCTATGCTTCTGAGCATGCGTCGATTTGTTTCCGAGCATGCGTCGGAATTTTGCATGTCGGAATTTGTACACACGATAGGAAATTCCAAGCGGATTTTTTCCTGACGGGAAAAAAGAGAACCTGCTCTCTATCTTTTTCCAGGAGTGTTTCCGTTGGAAAAAGTCTGATGGAGCATACACACGGTCGGGATTCCCAACCAAAAGCTCTCATCTGACTTTTTCCAAAGGGAAAACCGGTCGTGTGTATGGGGCATAAGTGTGGTAGTCAGTGGGAAGAATGATCCTTACACTTGTGATTATAGGGAAGAATTACCCCATACAGATAGCTAAAAAGATCAATTGTGTCAGTTGGAACTTATCTAAGGGGCAGAAATTGCTCATTGTTCAAGGAACCCCTATCAACCTCTGGAGGAGCCCTAGGGTTCCATGGAACCCTGGATGAGAAACCCTGTGTTAGATGTTGTATTTGGAAAACACAAAGGGTAGAGTAGACAAAAGAAGGGAGAAAGATTGAGAGGTGGAAATAGGTGAACTAAGAGAGGAAGGAGAGGGAAGGGAGGGAATTAAGAAGAGAAGGATAAAAATATGTGGTATACACAGCCGGAATTTCCTGCAACCATGGGTTGCAGGAAAGAGATTTGCATGATTCCCCCATTAACACAGACAGTGCTGACAGTGGAATCAGCAATTGTCTTCTCCTGGCAGAGGGGCGAGGGTAGCCATCCCTGCCGAGAGAAGACAGTGATTATTGCTAGCGGCTTTAGCAGCTGTTTGTGATAATCAGAAGCAAATCCTGCGGGCTGGTTGTACCCAAGCAATGAATAAGCACTTTGTGTAAAACGCGTTTTCTGAACAGTTTGGGTTTGTTGCGTGTCATGTTTTTTAAACCTTTGACTCTACAATAAACCAACAAATTTTTCTTCATCTCTGGATGTGCCGCATTTTCTCTTTGTTGCATGGACTTTTCAGGTTGCGGACCTCAGTAGGCACCCAGTTTTCTTGCCACAGCAGTATCAAAAGATCAAAAGATCTTTAATTTGCAGACAGCTTTGGAGCGGCGTACATTCTACTTTCTACATTCTACTTTTCCTCTGGTTGTACCCAAGTTAATCGATTACACTTGTGGTCATTGGGAAGAATTCCCCTCTTACAGATATCTAAAAATATCTATGGTGTCAGTGGGAACTTATCTAACGGCAGAACTTGTTAGTTGCTCAAGGAACACCTAGCAACCTCTGGAGGAGCCCTTGGGTTCCATGGAACCCTGGTTGAGAAACCCTGTGTTAGTTGTGTTTAGAAAACACAAAGGGTAGGTTAGACAAAGGAAGGGAGAAAGAGTGAGGGTGGAAAGATAGGTGAGCTAAGAGAGGGAGGGGAGGGAGAGGGAAGAGAGAGAATCAAGAAGAGTATCAGGGACTGTACTTACCGAGGCCGAGATGCTGAGGACGGCTCACCTTTGCGACCCCGCGCAGTCTGCCCTCTGGAGTTGAGACAGAGGGGGGGAAGGCACAATGAGGCACCGGTGCCGGAAGCGGGGTGGTAGACTTGGTGCGTTGGTGGTAGCTGAGCAGACGTGCTACACTGATGACAGCTGAGGGTCAGGTAACTACTGACAGGAAGTTCAGGGTTTGCAAACAGGAACAAAAGACAAGTTCGGGGCACAGGCCGTGGGTCAAGGGCTGGAGAAGGCAGAGAAAGTCCGAAGGTACAGGCCAGGGTCAAAGGGCAGGAGACAGCAGCAATCCAAAGTACGTAAGCCAAAGGGTCAGAAGTTCCGGGTGAGAGGAGAGTGGTCAAGAAGTCCGGGTCAAGGCAAGGAGATGTGGCAGCAGGTAAACACACTAAAGCTGATGACAAACCAGCAACCTGTCCAGGGAAAGCTGCTGGTTTAAATAGGGGCGTCAGGCCTCTGATTGGCCCCAGGGCTGCCGCTGTGCGCCGTACCGCAATTCCACCGCGCATGTGCACGAATATGTCCGAAGAAGAACTAGTACCCTGACAAAGAGAAGGATGAAAATACACAGTTTACACAGTAGGAATTTTTTTTCCTGCAACCATGCGTTGCAGGAAAGAAATGTGTATGATTACCCCATCAACACAGACAGTGCTGACAGGGGAATCAGCAACTGTCTTCTCCCTACGGTGGGAAGGGAATTCGGCAGGTTGGTTGTACCCAAGTTGATCGATCGGTCAACTTGCTACATTCAGCCTACCTATTACCAGTTTGAATTCAAACCGTGTATGGCCAGCCTAAGAAAGACCATTTACTAATGTTGGGTACTACTTGTTGCTATAAGTTATTTGAGATCAGGGTCATTTGTGATTGAGCTAGTTAAAGGTTGTTAATAAGTAGAGTTTAATTGAGTCACATGCTTAATGATATAGTAAGGTCAAAGCTACTACTAAGAAAATAACAGAAAGAACAAATTAAAAGAAATGGCCACAATGGATGCAGGTCCCAGGGCCAGGTACTGCTTCTTATGCCTCTACAGTGAAAATCCCTTGGACTGCTAAAGGACTGGAAGAAAGATCTCCTGGCCACATTGAAGTCTATGGAGTTCTACTGCACTAGCAGCAGGAAGTAGAATGCCCCGTACACACCATCACTTTATGTGATGAAAAAAAAACGACATTTTCTGTGAAGTAAAAAATGACGTTTTTGAAACTTCAATTTTCAAAGACGAAGTTGCCTACACACCATCGTTTTTCTCACAATGTTCTAGCAAAGCGAGGTTACGTTCTCACCACTTTTTCCATTGAAGCTCGCTTCATAAGTAGCTTCTGGGCATGCGCGGGTGAAAAAACGTCGTTTTAAACAACGTTTTTTACTACACACGGTCAATTTCTGTGAAGTAAAAGTTGACGTTTTGAAAAACGACACATAAAATTTAAGCATGCTTCAATTTTTTTTGGTCGTTTTTTAGAAGACATAAAGCGACGTTTTCCCCCACACACGGTCAATTAAAGTGACGTTTTTAAAAACGTAATTTTTTTTCATCACATAAAGTGATGGTGTGTACGGGGCAGAAGAATTATCGGCCACAGATAAACATTACAGCAGGATGCAGGTGGACTCAGTGTCAGAACTATGTGAGTGTATACAGAGGAGAAGGAAGGTTTTGAAAAACAAAGTGGAATGGTGAAAAGAGTGAGGAAACATTCAGTTCAATGTTGCTTGAAAGTTTCCATATTCTTTCATTTAAAATCAATCATAAGGAAATTAAAGATATGTTTTTCAACAAAGTGCATGACAATTCTTTTAACAATAAAAACTTTCAACCTACTAAATTCAGAACCACTTTAAAACATATTTGCTAAGATCTCAAACATATAAAATAGCAGCTCAGATTTAACAAGCTGGAAATTTCATAAAACATATGGCAAGCACATTCTGCCTGTCATTTTGGGAAGTCTCCTCCTAAGTCCTCATACTTTGGTCCACATGGCCAACAATGCAGATCACAATATTAAGGCTCCCGTCACACTTTGCCATTCAGTTGTGGTGCGCTACTGCATACAAATTAACATGTCGCATTAATGCAGTTTTATCAAGAATGAGCTCCCAATGCATTGCCAAAAATAAATAAATAAATAAAACAAATCTGCACTTTTTTTAATGCAGGGTACCACAACGCAAGGCAGTAATGCACCTCAAGTAAATGGACCCTCTGATTTTTATTGCTGCTTATGTCCATGTTGAGTTGATACCCCTTATTTCCCATCATGCCACAGTATCTGGATAGAAAGTGAGGGGAAATGTGAACAAAAAATTGGGGAACAACATCAAAACCGGGACTTTAAAGTGAATGTAAACCCAGTCTCGTCCTTTCTAAACTACTGCCATAGTGCTGATCTATAAGGATATACATGACTCCTGCAGGAACCCTTGCCTGTCAAATGTCTCCCCTCTGTCTGTTATGAGACTTAAAAAAATGCAGATTCTGTGGGTGGGCCTGTTGTCTGGAGCCCGGTGGGTGGAGTTGTGATGTTAATAGACTCTCCACCCCCCTCTACACTCCCCTTGTCAACATGTCTATTTCTTACACTGAATTCTGCTATGATCACTAACATCCAGTGAAAATCCAGAAAAGTAACCACATGACTTCAGAAAAGGTGTGGGGGTGGGAATTAAAAAATAATGCCTGTCTCCAGGCTAATGCATGAGATATGTAAATAACTTGTCATTCACAGCAAGGGGGCGGAACGGACTAAGGTTTTTCTCTGTAAGTCTGTTTTATTTCACTGAACAATAAACGAGGATTGCTCAGAGCTGGATTTACTCTGTGTGGCAAGACTGGGCACAGATGATAGGAAATCTTATACTGTACATTGAGACATAAAAAAAAAAAAAAAAAAAATTGGGGTTTACATTCACTTTAATTATACGTCCAGGAGTGTAAAATCACGAAAAATTTAATTTTTAATTATTAACACTTTATTCTAAACATATCCGTAAAAACAGAATAAAATCAATTGTACAGGTTAACCATCCATAGTTTCCTGTGTATGAGATCAAATGAACAAGGTCAACGCATTTTGTGTCAAAAATGGAATATGAAAAATACTTCACTTTATTATAAGTTTTTCATACACCATGTATCTTTATATAAATATAATGGTTACAGAACCTTACAGAACCTTTCATGCTTTTGCGCTTTTCCTGTTCCTGCTACCATTCCAGAAGGGGAAGACACACTGTATTGTCAAAGTGTTGGGACGCTTGCCTTTACACGCACATGAACTTTAATGGCATCCCAGTCTTAGTCCGTATGGTTCAATATTGCTATTAATGCGTTCAGCAGAAATGGAGTGAGCGCTGCTCTATACTGCTTCCCAGAGCCCCCAATCGCATGGAACAGACATTTCCAGGGATCTAATTCTATTTCCGTCCCATCTATATTTTTAATTATGTCCAATACTTCCACCCAATATGGTTGGATCAAACTACACTGCCACTATATATGGGCATGGGTTCCTTCCTTCCCACATTCCCTCCAACTTAAAGGTGATAACTCATGGTTCATTTTATGCATTTAAGATGGAACATAGTACCACTTAGTCAATAATTTATAATTCATTTATTTTATCCTTGTGTCCATTGAGGTGGCGTGGACATAATCAATAACCTTTACCTTCAGCGTCTCCGATACTAATTGGTTCAGTTCTGTTTCCAACCTCTCCAAGGGGCACATCAACCCATGGTCCATAGAGGTTATCAACGTCCTATATATTCTAGAGATCCCCTGTCTGTTTGTCCCCCCTTGGTCAACTTATCTTTCCCATGGATTTAACTTACTAGCCGAGCGAAGGTGTTTTGGAAGAGATTCTATGAAGTGTTGGAGCTGTCTATATAGACACACTCCTAAACCTTGTGGACGGCCTTCCCAGTAAAGTTGAAGCTGTTATAGCTGCAAAGGGTGGGCAACTCAATATCGAACCCTATGGACTAAGACTGGGGTGCCATTAAAGTTCATGTGCGTGTAAAGGCAGGAGTCTCAATACTTTTGGTAATATAGTGTATTTTAATATGATGGATTGTTTTGTTTTATATGAGATCTTGTGGATTTTGAATGTTTTTTTTGAGGTATGCATATAATTATATAACTATAACTTATATATATTGTTACAGCTTGTTTATGCTGAGATCTCAGGTCCTGATGAAGCTCGATTCCCGGCGAAATGCCCTTGATCATTTGATCTCAAGACCACTTTTACAGGAAACTATGAAAGTTAACCTGTACAATTGATTTTAGTCTGTTGTAATGTAATGGATATGTCCGAATAAAGTGTTCATTTTATTAAATCGTATTTCTTGTGTTTATATGATACTCCTGGAGCCAGAGGTAAAATTAAAGTCCCAGTTTTGATGTCATTCTACAATTTGATGCAATTATAGGGATAAGAATATAGACCATTACCACAGGCTTCACTTACATATAGTAGATTTTGATGGAAATATGAACAAAGACTTTAGTAAAAACAAATAAAACAGTTCTAATCTCTCCCCTCCTTCACATAATTAAAATTGAACAAATTTTTTTTTAGCTGAGCATCCGCAAATTGAACAAAACGTGTCCTACAAACTCCTGTTGGCACACTTTAGGGTTTACTTACCTATATCACTAATACATTTTTGTTTTGCACTGTTTAGTCAGCAGAGCCTGAAATGTTATATTTTATTGTCTTTGTCACTAGATTCGGTGTTAATATACACAATGTGGATTTTTTTTATCAATTGTTTGGCTTTTTTGCAGAAATACTTAAAGTGTATGACCAGCAAAAATGTTTATCTTAGCTTTGGATAGAGTGGGAAAAGGTTAGAACCCCCTCTATTTTTTCACTGCTATCATGGGCTCCATTAGAGAGATTTAACCTCACTTTCTGTCCTGCTGACAGGAAGTGAGGGGAACTCTCAAACAGCAACATAGATGGAAATAAAAAAAATTCTTAGTAGATTTGAAAAAGGATAGGACCCCTGTCAGATTGTATTTCTGTCTGTATGCCTGTTTGACAGTGGTATGCCCTGCCAAGGAGCCCAAAAGGGATTTGTGTCTCATCCAATCAGGTTAAGGGGCTCCAAGGTGTTGGTCTTATTCAGGGGAAACAGTTTTTTTCAGTTTGCCCAGTGGTTGGTTAGTAATACCAATAAAGAAGTGTAGAAAGTCAGCACAACCATTCTCAATAAGAAAATATATTTGAAAATAAACAAACGTATGTTGCCTAATAACCCAGGCTAAACTGCAGCCAACACTCTCCACGTGTCTTCACAACTTACACATTCCAAACTACTAATGTATAATGAGTGTAGCGCAACGGGTATGTGAGATATTACAACCAATTCAAAATCACCTTATGAAGTAATAATATATGTGTAGAGTTTACAAAGGACTCTTCTACTCAACGTAATATAAGCCCAAAAAGTAACGTGTAGTAAAGCTAAAATTGAAATAAAAAATACAACAAAAAAACAATAATCTTATAACAGTCCATGTGATTGCTTGTGTGCTATAAGCATTTTTCACTCTTCACAGTGCTTTAGGTGACCTGCCACCAACAAGTGAAGTGCTTTCTCACCCTAAATCTCTGACTCCACTACAGAGTCAAATAGGCCTTTAGTAAACTCCTCCTATAGAGAATGCAGCCAAAACTCCGGATCTCCCATCCAGGGCTGTGTCGGCTTCCTTCTCTTTCTTCAGTCCTCGATCCTCAGTATATTACATCATGCAACAGAACAGACAAACCATAGTGCTCTCCATTCACCCACGTTTATTGCAGAAGAAACATAATTAAAAACACTCACAAGAACATCAGGATAACAGGCATATAAAACCCTTCAGCTCTTCCAGCTGGTAGTGGTATGCAATGCATGATGTCACAGGCATGGGCTCCTCCCACCTATAAGCGTTATGCCCTGATTGGGCTTCCTCAGTAGCCAGGGAGTCTAAGGCCCCGTACACACGACCGGATCTATCTGCTGGAATTGATCCGCGGATCAGTTCCAGCAGATAGATCCGGTTGTGTGTACGGCCTAGCGGACATTTCCCAGCAGATAAAAATCCAGCCGACGGATTCCCAGCGGTTAAAAATTTCTTAGCATGCTAGAAAATCTATCCGCTGGAATCCAGTCCAGCGGACTGATCCGGTCGTCTGTACAGACTCACCGGATCAGTCCGTCCGCTCCCATCCCTCGCATGCGTCGTAATGATTCGACGCATGCGTGGAAGTATTTACCTTCCAGGGTCGCGCACGTCGCCGCGTCATCGTCGCGGCGACGGCGCGGCCACGTCACCGCGGATGTATTCCGCTGGGATTTCGATCTGAAGGTGTGTACAGCCATCAGATCCAAATCCGCCAGAGGATTTATCCGCTCGTCTGTACGAGGCCTAAGAATTTTTTTCTTTTCAGTGGACCACAGTTGTATTGTATAGCAGAGACTCCGAGCATTCAGCAGCAGACTGGAAAGGCTTGGTGATGGTAGCATGTAGCCATTATTTTTTTGTATGAGGATTCTGATGGCACAAAGTAAGAATGGCTACATGCAGATAGAGAGCACCATCCCCAATCCTTTCCAGTCTGAATGCTCAGAGTCTCTGCTAGATAATATAATGGTTAGTAATACCCAGTTTGGAACCTGGACTCCAGGGGGATTTATAGAGACTTGAAAGGGATGCAGTCACCAATCCTGGGTCTTGGTTTTCTGAACAACCAGCACACTAACTGGATAGGTCTATGCAGGGTTTTTATTAGAGACTTGCACAGTCCATATTCCCATTGCACACATTCCTGGAATGAGCTCTTAAGGTACCAAGTGCTGTAGCGACCACCAGTTGGATACTGGAACATGTATGATAATGTAGAAATTCACCAGGACCCCTTCATAAAGGCTTGTGATTCCTGACAAAGGGGTCCTGCCTAACTCCAAATCGTTGCACTACACCAGTGGTCATCAACCCTGTCCTGCAGGGCCCACTAACAGGCCAGGTTTTATGTATTACCTTGGGGAGATGCAGTCTAGAATACTGCAATCACTGAGAAGCAAATGATATCAGCTGTGATGTATTTCAGTTATCTTGCAAACCTGGCCTGTTAGTGGGCCCTGCAGGACAAGGTTGATGACCACTGCACTACACTGTTTTGTGATGTGATTTTTCTTTAATAAAAACAATTTGGACAAAATTTAGATCCTTGGTGTGCTAGCGAATATCTACATTATTTTATTAGAGAGCTGACTATACTTCAGAGCTCCACCTGGGTGGACAGAAGAGGTCTATTTTTTGATGAGGCCAGAGCAGCAGTGCTGCAAATGTAAGCCAAGAGTCTGATGAATGTGTAATTCTTTGGTGAAAGAAATATGCAGACAAACCACTGCGAGGGAAACCTATTGATTTCTCAAATTTTATTTTAATAAAAGTGGGCAAGAAAAGCCCTTAAAAAAAGATTTAAGCGAGTGGCTGTGTTCTTAATGTGCTACTATTTGAAGCCGGTTCCCACAGCCTGTTACAGGTTTTCCTTTACATCCTGTCTGGTGAAACCATTGGGTAAATCTTTTTAAAGCAGCCATGTATAGCATTAAAAAGTTGACAAGAGTTCTAATTCTTCTCCACTCTATCCAAAACTAGAAAAGAAAAAGTTCTTGGCTTGACATATTCTTTAATTAAAAAAATAAATAAACCAGCTAACATAATTTTATATTACTTTTTTTTTTAAATGCTGCTTACAAGTTACAGATGTAGTCCTGTACCTGATTTATCCAAATTTGAAGAAACACTAATAAATAATGTTAGTACGTTTTAAGCATGTTAAAGGCGTGATCCTGTCAAGGGCTGAATTCAAGAGCAAAAAGATGAAAGAATAAAAGCTTTCATTCAGCCTGGGTGGAGCAGGTTTTAGTAGCTGGTGGTCTTATTTGACTAACATGTCTTAAAAAAAAAAAAAAAGAGAAAAACGTATAACTGATTTAGCATTACCAGAGACAGAGAAGATCTTTTTAGATTCATATCATCTTCCACATTCCTTCTTACGGTAGTTTTTCAATTTTAAGCTCCCTAGTCAAGAATAAGAAATATTTGCAGGAAAATAGCCATATATATGAACTATAAAATGATGACTTTAAAAAAGCTGATAACAATGGAGGGTGTGGAAGGACTTTCTTAGGCGTCACTGAAGTTAATGTGGGCAGATTGCCTTTAATCATTCTCGAATACAAGTGTACATAATGGAGAATGATTTCTGGGCCATAAAGAAAAGTCATTCTTCTTTTTTTCTGAAGTTGGATTATCGTGCATTTTCTCAAGCAAATCCCAGATGAAGGTGAAGGAACTGCATCATGAAGTGCCATCACATAATCATTCACAGATGTAAAATAAGCTCTGCATCATCTGCGGAACAGAATTAAAAATAAAAAAATAAATATTTTCTTTTCTTTTCGACATGTGTTTTTAATTAAAATAGAATTATCATTCAAATTAAAATATATAATTTCAATGTTTGTATGAATGGGAGGGCAACTTATTAACATGGAGCCTGTAAACCATCAAAGCTACAAAGCAACATAAAAATGTAATAGACAGTTGGTTTATACATGCTCTAATCTGGAAAGGGAGAGAAAAAAAAAAGAAAACAGAAAACAAACTCAACGTGGTCAAAATTCAATTCTGGTGTCAACAGAGGCTTTGAGGTTTGATCCAGGGAGAAACTTGAAGGGTCTTTGTGAAGCCCCACAAGGTTTTTCAAGTGGTATCTTTATAAACTGAATAAGTCTTGCATTAATCTGGATGAAATGTGGGAAAATACATGGGAAAGGGGACATGTTTGTGAAGTGGGTAACTGGTGGGACACAGAGAGCTACTTTGACTTGCATAAATAGACCGCCACAGGAATGGGAAGATTTTATAAATGACAGATGAACCGTGAGTGATATACAAGTGGTTATTCTTTTTAGATCTGAAACTTGGAAGGTACTTCAGAGGAAACATGAGAAAAAAACACAAAATTCATTAAAAACTTTGCAAAGGGAAAAGTTTCTTCTAGTAAAGAGCCGAGATTTGATACAGTGACTAGATATTCCTAGTCTTCTTGGTATACAATGCCTCCTTGAAACCCTTGATAGTTCTCTGAAGGAGCCCTCCTTCTGTCCTCATGCATAGGTTATCCATATATGGAACCCTGGTGAGCTATCAGAAAGTAAAGGGGTAGGATCTATGATGTTAACATCCAGACTGGGACCTCTATTTAGCAATGGGCAAACTGAAAGCAGCTCACCTAGTGTAAGCCCTAGCCCACTGTGACCTCACTGTATTCATTCCAGGGCTTTTTTTCAACTGGAACTTGGTGAAACCCAGTTCTACCATCTCTGGTTCAGGCTCTTTGCCTACCACTATAACCTGTATACACAGAAGTCACCTACAGTGAAGGTACTAGGGCCGGCTGGGTGCTTCAGGTTAATACAGCAATAAAAGTAAGATATGTGGACGATGGGGGGGGGGGGTGTTGCATGGAGAGGCCAGAGCTGAAGATGGGTGAAAGTGAGATGTGGATGGGGGATGCAATGGTAAGCAGCTGTGGAAGAAGGCTGAACTCTGCACTCTCTTTGTAGTGCACCCCTGAACTCTGCACTCTGTATGTAATGCACTCCTGGTGTTTAATGCCCCTAAGGACCCTCCTACTGTTAGTGAAAATTAACCACACTATTAACCCACTATGTGATAAGGTTTGGAGGGTATGTGTGGTGGTGGTGGGGGGGGGGGGGGTTGCGGGGGTCGTGATTGAGTTCCTGCACCTATTTTCTGAGAAAAAAAGCCCTGATTATTTCTACATTGAATTCCCAGCTTGGGTACTCACATTGATTAGAGGAAGGCCACATTTTACGAGTTTTCAATAATATGAGTGGTCCCACTTATTTATGGAAATGTATGCAACAGGGACTGTATTTGTGGCAAATCAAATTTACCAACCACAGAGCAATTAATATGCTTCAGCAGGTACCGGCCGAAATTCAAACTATGCCTGAGCAGGCTAAATGTACCAAGTTGATCGATTGATCAACTTGGATACACCCAGCCTGATGGACTTTGCATGCAATTAGCACTAGTGGCTAGTATAGCCCACCGGGAGAATACAATAGCTCAGCGGGAGGGATTCCCCTGTCAACTCCGTCTATGTTGATGGGGAAATTGAGTAAAGCCTGTGTTTGCAGGAAATACATTTTCTCCATGTATAGGCTGCTTGGGAGAACCCTCCATCACAAATTGCTATTGTCAAACAAAGGGCGTGTCATTTTTTATAATACGTTATAAATAGATTTTGGTGCAATTGATTTCATTGCACAATTAAAAAAAAATCAGCGTCAGCAAAACTTTGCATGATAGAGGCTCTCAATTTCACCTATTGAGTTGTTCAATTAAAATGGACTTTTATTTATAGGGTATGTTTTGTTGGGTGTACTTAGTATGGTAAGAATAATGGAACCAATTAAGTTTTGTGAGTGCATAGTGGTAACAAGTGGTGACTGCATGCTGGTGAGCGGAATCTCTCGTTTTTAGTATGGTGTTGTTTATTTAATGTACGATTCTTTATGTTTTTTAACTCCCAAAATTAAAATCTGTCCTAATATCTAACCGTAATTTTTAGACAAAAGGCTAATTTCACAGAATTTTGTACTTCATGCATTATCTAGAGACTAGAATTAGGCTTTGAAAGTAGGCCCACAATATACCGTAACTGTTATTTCTTTGTTAGTTGTAAAAATCTAGTTTTAATTAACCATTGGCTTAGTTGACATTGGACAGAGACTTGGGGGTGGATGACGCTTAGCACCAATAATGTGGTTTAGTTTATATGTTAAAATTAGTGAAATCAAAATCAGAGTTCTCAGAAGAGAATAGGCAAAATTAATAGCAGGCAATTTGCTATTAGGCAGAACTTTAAAAAAACGTAAGGGGCTGAAGGGTTTCCTTTAGTATAAAAGACAGACTGTGCATATACCGGTAATTATTTTAAAACATTACTTTTGTTTACTTGAAAATAGTCACTTCAGCATTTAATATTTTCAATGAGCTGTTTCGTAATGCTAAAAGCACAAGTATTCTATCTTCCCTGCCTTATCTTTACTGTGGCTATGTAAGCACAGTTATAAAATGCACAAATACAATTACTGATAAGGACTTCCTAGAATGCTATATAAACAGATGTGTTTTTGCCATACTGTATGACTAGAGTACTGCAGATCTTTTTTTACATAAGACAGATATTAGTACTTGTATGCTGTCTGGGTGGGATATTGATGGAGCATTGAATGTTTAAATGCTGTATTTATAATTGTATTTCTCTTTTTAATTTTATTTTATCTACTTTAATGTTATTGTGTTTGTTTTTAATGACAAGTTTATTGACTTTCTAATCTTAGAATTAAAATCCAATTAAAGAGAGAATTTACTGAAAAAAAATTAAATAACAATATTCACGAATCCTCTTATTTTCTGGTCATTATTTATATGTAATTTAATATAAACACAATTTAAATAACAGCTTTGTACTCCACCTTCAGATCCAATATATCAAAGTGTCTAAACTTTTAAAGTACATCATTAAACATTTTTGATATATTTTTGCTTAAAAGGATTGTAGCCATATTCATACACTACACAGTTAACACAACAGTTAAGTACTGTACATGATCCTTTTTTTAATTTGCACTAAGTTAACTTTTCAGGGAAATACTACAAAACCACATTTCATATCCAATGACCACTGCCGCCAATCACCAAGACAAGGGTTCTCACTGACTTAGGTTGGTCTTTTAGCACTCATGTAAGACTCTCCACAAACTGCATATTGGCCTCACAAGTCAATGTGCTCACTGATGTTCTCCACAGAAACCCACATCTCCAGAAGACAGCACAAAACTAGAGTTTCCACAGGGAGCAACAGCAAGAGCAAAGTGGCAGCATACATGAGAACCCAATTAGGATTATGTGCTAATCCAAAGTATGACCAACCTGTATTTGGTGGCAGTCACTAAATGTGGAGCCTGACTTAAAGTGGTTCTAAAGGCAGAAAGCTTTTTACCTTAAAGTGATACTAAAGGTTATTTTTTTTTTAAATAACAAAAATGTCATACTTGCCTCCACTGTGCAGTTCGTTTTGCACAGAGTGGCCCAGATCGTCCTCTTCTGGGGTCCCACAGTGGCTGTCTTGGCTCCTCCCCACAATAGTTAACCTCCTCTGGGAAGCTCTCTCCCAAGGGGGTTACCTTGTGGGTGCAAGTGTATAACTAGGTCCCGCCCCCCTGGCGGCCGTGTTATTGGATTTAATTCACAGCAGTGTGAGTCAATGGCTGGCTGCTATTAATCTTTTCAATCAACGCCTAGACTCCGTGAAGACGCCGGGGACGAGCTGAGCAGGTGAACAGGCTCAGGTAAGTAAAACTGGGGGGCTGGGGGGCACATGATTGCCAGGTGTTTTTTCACCTTAATGGATAGGATGCATTAAGGTGAAAAAAACACGAACCCTTACAACCCCCCCAGCCCCCTTATACTTACCTGAGCCCCAACTTGATCCATCAGTGTGCATGAGAGCAGCGGCTCTCCCAGGCCTCTGTCTCCTCATTGGCTCGCAAAGCAGAGCAAGCCATTGGGTCAATCACATTCAGTGAACAAATGAGGAAAGAACAAGGGATGGGACTAAGCCACACTCTGTTTGTGAATGAACAATGTGTCGGGAGCGGGCCTGTTCAAGTGCCCTCATAGCAAGGGGCTTGCCATTCAGGGCACTCTGTAGAGAAGAGTAACCAGGACCGCAAATAGGGGACACAAAAATAAGAGAATTGGGGCTGTTTCTGTGCAAAGCCATTGCACAGATTAGATAAGTATACAATGTGTGTTTTTTTTAAATTACAGCTTTTATGGCCAGGAATCACTGGTGGGGGACCCCAGAAGAAGAGGATTGGGGCTGCTCTGTGCAAAATCATTGCACAGAGCAGTTAAGTAAAGGCATGGCTGTTATGTAGCCTCCCTGGTGGTATGATTATGTCAAATTCTTGAATCTCAAAGCAGTACATTGTTTTGCATAGAAATGTGGCGTTTTATATTGTTGGCCTGTAATTCTTAGTAATAACAAACTTAAATCTGTCCAAACAGCAGTCTAGTAGACATCCCGGGTATGATAAAGTTTGAAACACAAAATTATAAATTATAATATAATAAATAACTATAAATAATTATAACAAATAATAATAAAATGAATTTCCCTACGAGTCACTATTTCTCAATTCTGCAAGTGTTCTAATTTATTATTGCTGTTTTCTAACTGGTCTAAAACCACTTTTGATGTAAAGGGACACTTTTTGGTTGCTATAGACAATCTCAAGTTTCCAGACAGAAAGAACAGTATATAGAATATAAAACTGCATGCAGGGCACTGGACAAAGCACTAGGGACAAAAGGGATGTGAAATGATTTGATACAGTAATGTAATCTGTAAGATTACAGTGTACTGTATGTGTTATGAATTTTGTATTTTTTTAATTTGCCGCCGAGCTCCGCCCCCCATGCTTCGCAATGCTTGCAGGGAACGGAGCCTGGAAAACAGAGCATTGGCCGGAGGATCCTGGGGACAAGGTAAGTAACCTGGACCAGGATCCTGAGATGAAATCCTGAGCCATACCCGGGATTACCGCCAGGGAGGTTTAAAAAAAAAATCGAATGTTTACAACCACTTTAACCACTTTAGCCCCAGAAGAATTTACCCCCATTTTTTGCGATACGGTGCTGCGTCGCTTTAACTGAGAATTGCACGGTTGTGCAATGCTGTACCCAAACAAAATGTACGTTCTTTTTTTTCCCCACAAATAGAGATTTCTTTTGGTGGTATTTTATCACCCCCTGCGGTTTTTATTTTTTGTGCCATAACAACAAAAAAAGACAGACTATTTAACCCCCCTGGCGGTATTCCTGAGTCTGACTCGGGGTTAGATTTTTGTGCTAGGATCGGTAACCCCGAGTCAGACTCGTGCTTGCCTCGCTGGATCCACAGGCAGTGTTTACTTACCTTGTCCCTGGATCCAGCGATGCCACCGCGCTGTGTGAGCGAGCGGGTCCTCGCTCGATTCACACAGCGTCCTCCTGTGCCGCCGATCTCCATTCCCTGTGACGTTACGACGCACGGGAGCGGAGAACGGCGCCAAATTCAAAAACGTAAACAAACACATTACATACAGTATACTGTAATCTTATAGATTACAGTACTCTATGTAAAAAATACACACCCCCCTTGTCCCTAGTGGTCTGCCCAGTGTCCTACATGTACTTTTACATAATAAAAACTGTTCTTTCTGCCTGCAAACTGTAGATTGTCCATAGCAACCAAAAGTGTCTTTTTATGTCAAAAATGGTTTTAGAGCAGCTAGAAAACAGCGATAATAAACTATAATCACTTGCAGAATTGTGCGATAGCGATTTTTGGGGAAATTCGTCATAAAAAAATAAAAGTAATGACAGCGACAATTCTGCAACTGAGCAAATTTCAGTGATTTTGAGTTGATTACATTATTGAATAATTTTTATTATAATTATATTATTATTTGTTATAATTATTTATAATTATTTATTATATTATAATTTATAATTTTGTTTTTTAAAAAAAATCATACCCGGGATGCCTATTAGACTCTGGTTTGGTCAGATTTAAGTGAGTTATTCCTAAGAATTACAGGCCTACAGTACAAATCACCAAATTTCCTTGCAAATAATGGTACCGCTTTCAGCACCTTTTTTCTGAAAGAATCATACCGCCAGGGAGGTTAAAAAAGAAAAAAAATATTTTAGGCCGATATGTATTCTTCTACATATTTTTGGTAAAAAATATTTTTTTTAACTAGTAATGGCGGTGATTTTTATCAGGACAGATCAGACACTTTTGACACTATTTTGGAAAAATGTACATTTATACAATGATCAGTGCTATTAATAGCCACTGATTACTGTATTAATGTCATTGGCATGGAAGGGATTAACACTAGGGGGCGATGAAGGGGTTAATTGTGTTACCTAGGGAGTGATTTTAACTGTGATAGGATGGGACTGCCTGGGTGAGGAGACCAATCATTTTTCCTAAGCATTAGGAACAACAGATCTGCCTCCTCACCCCTGACAGAAGTGAGATCTGTCTGTTTACATTGACAGATCTCCATTCTCTCTTTCTCAGGAGCAATTGCGAGTAGCCAGCGCCCTACGGGGTCGCCGGTCATGCGCACAAGCTCCTATGTCACGGCACAGGCACGCGCACCCTATATTCCATAAAGCGACCGCTGTACAGCTACAGCGATTCGCCCAGGAGTGCCATTGTGCCGCTGATTGACAAGCGTTTAAGACACTGGGAATAGATGATTGGAGACAACAACTAAATGCTCTGAGAAAAGTGCAAAACCAATAACTTTGCATTTTGTCAACATGGTTCAGAATGCAATAAACGATCAATAAAACGTAGTAATGGCAATAACATGCTTATTAGGGTTAACAAATATATGACCAGTTCAATGTTTTTTTTTGTAACATGCTTTCAAAAAAGACAACAATATGTGTATTCATAATCAGGAAAATGAAAAGTGTTTGCTGTCAGACAGTACTGTATATGCATTTGGTCTTTTAAACTCCTCAATCAATATTATAAATCTGTTCACAGCAGCAGTCAGGAACTTGTTCTAATCAAAGAAAGAAAAAAGGGGAAGGATTGCTGAATGAAAGCACATTGTGACAAATGGCCGCTGTGCTGTCCAGTAGGGAGGCAGGATGTCATCTGAGAAATCGTTATTTACCTTCTACAAGCCAAGTCTTCTATCGTAAGCAGAAGAAAAAGGTGGTATTGTTGCCAATACTGGCCAGTCTAGCTTTATCTTCTACACTCTGGAAAATGGAATAAAGTTATTTATGTTCAAAAAAAGTGACAGTTATATTCAGGTGAGTCTGATAAGATTTGAAAATTATAGCCATATGAAGTGGACCTTCACCCTCTATAGCAACTTCCCCCCTCTCTACTCCTCCTCCCTTCCTCTACATTACAAGAATTGGGCAGTGTTTGTTTTTTGTTTTATTTACCTCTTATTTTATTTTTAACCGCTTCAATACAGGGCATTTTCACCCCCTTCCTGCCCAGACCAATTTTTAGGTTTCAGCTCTGTCGCACTTAGAATGACAATTGCGCGGTCATGCAACACTGTACCCAAATGAACATGTTTTGTTTTTTTTCCCACAAATAGAGCTTTTTTTGGGGTATTTGATCACCTCTGCGTTTTTTTTTTGCGCTATAAACAAAAGAAGAGCGACAATTAAAAAAAAAACACAATGGGCCGGATTTAGATACATTGGAGCATCTTTCGGCGCGGCATAACGTATCTCAGATACGGTACGCCGCCGTAACTTAGGGCGCAAGTTCCGTATGCAGAAAGAACTTAGTTACGGTGGCGTAACGTATGTGTGTCGGCTTAAGCCCGCCTAATTCAAATGGGGATGATGTGGGGGTGTTTTATTTAAATTCACTGTGACCCCACCTACGTACGTTTCTGAATCGGCGTAACTACCTAATTAGCATATTCATTGCGTAAATATACAGAAGCACCACCTAGCGGCCAGCGTAAATATGCAGCCTAAGATACGACGGTGTAAGACACTTAAGCCGGTCGGATCTTAGGGAAATATATGCGTAACTGATTCTATGAATCAGTCGCATAGTTACGACCCCGCACACTCAGAGATACGCCGTCGTATCTCCTTTCTGAATCCGGGCCAATATTTTAAACTTTTTGCTATAATAAATATCCCATTTTTTTTTCATTTTTCCTCAGTTTAGGTTGATATATATTCTTCTATATATTTTTGGTAAAAAAATATCGCAATAAGCGTATATTGATTGTTTTGTGCAAAAGTTATAGCGTCTACAAAATACGGGATAGATTTATGGCTTTTTTTTTTTTTTACTAGTAATGGCAGCGATCTACAATTTTTTTCATGACTGTGACATTGCTACTGCGACACGTTTTTGGGACCATTTTACATTTATCAAGCGATCAGTGCTATAAAAATGCACTGATTATTGTGTAAATGTGACTGACAGGGAAGGGGTTAACACCAGGGGCCGATCGAGGGGTTAATTATGTGATAGGGAGTGATTCTAACTGTAGGGGGCAGGGGCTCAAAAGGGGAGGAGACCGACCGGTTTTCCTCTGTACTCGGAACACACATCGGTCTCCTGTCACCTGACAAGACGTGGATCTGTGTGTTTACACACACAGATCCACGTTCCTGCTGTGTTCACAGGCAATCACGGGTGCCCAGCAGACATCACAGCCACCGTGCATGCGCACCGGGTCCCGAGCAATGCAGCGGACGCCCCCTAGACAGCCGAGAAGCCCAGGACATCATATGACACCCGCCCAGGATGGGAGATCCCTCCCGCGAACGTCATATTGTAAACTTGTAATGTGTTCCACGCTGGAATGCATTACGGCGACCGCGCGATGATGTCATCGGCTGGCGCTGCGTGCGTTCCACCATGGAACGCAGAAGTGCGCTTCACCGCCGGTTCGTATCAGTGCTTATGCACTGCACCTGGCTCTTGCCTATAAAGGCATTCATTAAACATAGAAACCTTGTTCTATTATTGTCAGCCATACCGGCCACGCTACAATACAGGCAACATTGTGGCCAGCTAGCAAAGACCTTCACTGCGTCCAGCCTACCATCGCTGCGGACAACCTGGGAGTTCTTCCTTGCTGTCGCCCTACACTACGGAGTCCCCTGCTGCTAAATTCAAGCCCTACAAAACAGATAAGTAGCAATTGTTTCACTTGTAGTTCTACAGGAAGACCTGCTACATATAATTGCTCTTAAACATTTATTGTATTTAACTCTGGCTTATTGCATACTAAGACACTGCTTGGGACTGATTGTTGTGCCTGTTTGCTGTGGAGTATCTTAAAGCGACATACACTCTCTAATTATCTGAGCTATATACTGTATGCCTCTCCTATGCCACTACTATTGCTACCAGTAATCATATTTACTACGTGCTTGACATAAGTGTTACTTGTTTATGGGCCCTTGTCCTAAGTTAAAGGTGTGGTACAGGGCGCTCTCCTATAGTGTTGCTGAACATGTTCGCTTTAACTTTTCTATGCTAAGGGTAGAAGGTATTTCATACCAACTCCCTTAGTGGTCTAATGCATTGCCTTCTTTATGTTTAAGTTACTGTATATGATGTAGAGAACCCCCAAACTCCTGTTTGTGTGGAGTGATGCCTGGGGTCCAGTACTGATAATCACTTGCATACAGAAGTGCATTGGAATCTTCACGTGTATGCTATAGTTTAAAACGCTAAGGTCTGGTCGCATGTTATAATACATCCAGCCTTAGTAGCTCAACGCCTTTCTTTATGTGAGAGAGATGATGTAGAGAACCCCCAAACTCCTGTTGGAGTGGCGTGACGCCTGGGGTCCAATACTGAATTCTCACAGAAGTGTATTGAAATCCTTGCTAACCGCAGTTGTGGTTCACTCCCGTTCACCAGAGCTGTTACACATATTACTATAGCCGGGTAATGAAGTGGTTAAGAAACAGCGGTCCAATTCCAGCATATAACCCATAGTTTGTAGACGCTATAACATTCGCATAAACCAATCAATATACGATTATTGGGATTTTTTTTTAACAAATATATGTAGCAGAATACATATTGACCTAAAAAAAAATTGGGGATATGTTTTATGGCAGAAAGTAATTTTTTAACATTTTTTTTATAAATCGCAAAAACTAAAAAATGTGATCAAACACCACCAAAATTAAGCTTTATTTGTGGTGGAAAAAATACACAAATTTAATTTGAGTATACAGCGTTACAAGTGTCAGGTAACTACTTGCCGATGAGCTGCCATCATTGTACTGTGGCAGGTCGGCTCGTTCCTTCGAATAGCCATCATTGTACATCAGCTCAGGAACTCCAGTTTGTGGGCACGTGCACACACCCACTGGCCAGCTGTGGAGTCAATAAGTGAGTGGGGCAGACTCAATGTCTTTCCCCGCAGTGACAGAACGGGGATCTGCCTGTGTAAACAAGGCAGATCTCCGTTCTGACAGGGGAGATCACACAGATCCTGTCTTTCTGCTATGTAGGAAGACGGATCTGTGTGTTTTCCAAGGCAGCCCATCCCCGGTACCGTTAGAACACACCTTTAGGGAACACATTTAACCCATTGATCGCCCCTGATCTTAACTCATTCCCTGCCAGTGTCCTTACTCAATAGTACAATAAAAGTGCATATTGTCTGCACTGATTTTTTTTTACCAAAAATATATATCGGCCTAAACTGAGGAAGAAATTCGTTTTTTTTTTATATATATATATATTTTGGGGATAATTATAATAGCGAAAAGTAAAAAATATTGCTTTTTTTTCAAAATTGTCGCTTTTTTTTGTTTACAGTGCAAAAAATAAAAACCGCAGAGGTGGTAAAATACCACCAAAAGAAAGATCTATTTGTGGGGAAAAAAGGACGTCACTTTTGTTTGTGTAGAGCGCCGCACAACCGCGTAATTGTCAGTTAAAGCAAAGCAGCGCCGTATCGAAAAATGGCCTGGTCATTAAGGGGGGAAATCTTCCGGACCTTAAGTGGTTAAAGTAACGCAATGCTGTATCGCAAAAAGTGGCCTGGTCATGAAGGGGGATAAATCTTCTGGAGGTCAAGAGCCTTATCACTGTGTTAAAGCTGTTAGAACTGTGTGCCTCAGGTATCTTATTCGTCACTAAAGGTAGTAAGTCAACTTTTTTTTCTAAGTTTTGCTTGCAAAAGGAAAAGCTTTCCATAGATTACTATGTCTTTCTAACTAACACTGCATGAAAAGACAAAAATCAGAACAGTTACTTGGTTTAAAATAATTAGAAATTGTTTTGTTATTTCTTTTTTAACCATCTCAATGCCAGCATGTTTCTTTGTTTACAAAAATAGGTAATCATGGAGGTGATTCTAACATCATGGCATGTTTTCTACTGGTAAGTAAGGGATGCTTTAAAAAAGAATGTTATCTTTTTTACTTTACACCGTAAAAATTTGAAAAAATGGTTATTAAATATCACCAAAGAAAACATTATCTGTCTCAACAAATGTATTTAAAATGAATTTTGGCTACAATGTTGCATGATATCAATCAAACGGTACTAAACATTGAAAAATGGCCTGGACATTACAGGGTGTACAGGCTGTTCCCGCAGTAGTGAACTGTAACTCTACCCAGATGTTTTATTTTAGTTTTAAATAGAGTGGGCAAGAGTGAAATTTTCTGCCAGGTTGCTTTTTCTGTCTCTGACCCCTTTGAGGAGATTCTCCTTCACATTCTGTGTCTGTGACACAAGGACAAACATTGGCAAAGTGGTTCTTAACAAGTCAGAAGGTCTAACCGTTCCTCAGTCTACAAAAATGCGTTTTTGACTTTGTCTGTTTCCCCATTGGAGGGATTCAGATTCAGAATACTTTGTTAATCCCATATGGAAATTATCATTATTTCTATCACTTCCTTTCCTGACGGAGTAGAAATCTCAACAAAACTCAGACAACATTAAAAACCAGTGAAAATGTATTGAGTTTGCCTCAGAGTTACAATAAGTAATTAAGGTACCATCATTCAAGAATAATTCTATGCAAATAAAGAGGGAAGGAGGGACAGTTGCCGAGGCTGTCTTGCTACAACCACAATTGGGGGAATAGACTATCCCGGGAATCGGTACCAATGAACACATGTAAGCTTAAAATACAATAATATTTTATTACGTATAAACACATATAATTACAAAAATTCATAAAGCATAAAGGCGAAGGAGGAGAGTCGATATAGTATACAAGTACATGTAGACTTCCAACTGAGTGAATGAATACAAGTATACTTCTCAGTTGGAAGTCTATATGTACTTGTATACTGTATCGACTCTCCTCCTTCGCCTTTATGCTTTATGAATTTTTGCAATTATATGTGTTTTTATATGTAATTTAAATTTAAAGCTCACATGTCTTCATTGGTACCGAGATAGTCCATTCCCCCCAATTGTGGTTGTAGCAAAACAGCCTCAGCAACTGTCCCTAATTCCCTCTTTATTTGCATAACATTAAAAAACAGGCTTTCGACTTTTACCCACTCTCAGATAAAATAAAAAGGTTTTGGTTAAATAAATGTACAGTGATACACTGAGTTTTGGTTAGGGTGCTGAGAAATGTTCTGTAAAAAGCCTACTGGAAAAATGACAAATGTTGATCTCCTGAGTCCCCCACTGCTCCTACCAGTTTCAACATCTGACCTCCATCCACCATAGACAGGGCTCAAAATTTCAAGTCCTGAGCTACTAGCCAGGCCTCAAGAGTTACTTGCCACCAATTGCCCCACCTAATTCATACACTGCCCTGCGCCTAATTGCACCCGTAAACACGCCCTCATAGATTATCTCATGGAATGACAATGTTTTATGCAGAATCAAGTTACAAAATTAAATATTTACCAACAACATCTTTAACAAAATGGGACAGGGCACTGGGGGCAGACCAGAGGGACAGGGCACTGGGGGCAGACCAGAGGGACAGGGCACTGGGGGCAGACCAGAGGGACAGGGCACTGGGGGCAAACCAGAGGGACAGGGCACTGGGGGCAGACCAGAGGGACAGGGCACTGGGGGCAGACCAGAGGGACAGGGCACTGGGGGCAAACCAGAGGGACAGGGCACTGGGGGAAGACCAGAGGCACAGGGCACTGGGGGCAGACCAGAGGGACAGGGCACTGGGGGCAAACCAGAGGGACAGGGCACTAGAACTGGGTCTCTTCCCCATTCTTTTGCTGTCTCCTCTGCAACTCCCATCCATCCTCTCTCTCTCCCATTCATCTCATCAGGAGCCTGTGTGTGCGGCTCAACGCTTGCATGTCCCCACTTCCCCCTTTTATTCAGGCTGGCAGAGAGGAGAGGAGGTGCAGCACAGCGGGAGGGAGTACAATCCAGTGCCGAGATCCACACAACTGACAGCGCACAGCACACACTGACAGCGCACAGCGCACACTGACAGCGCACAGCACACATTGAGACCAGTCTGTTCACAGTGCTCAGGCTAAACTTACATAGAGCACAAGGAGAAGAAAACGGCACAAACTAGAAGGCTGCCGCTCTCATGTCAGGGCAACTTTCAGTGAGCGCTGCACCGGAGTGGTAATTTTTGCAATCCTCCACCTCACTCATTACTTTCTGCTCTCCAGCTACATTGGTCGGGGGGAGGGGGGAGGGGGCAGGCTCAGAGAGGTCATACTGTTGGGTCCCATGGCTTAATGAGAATTGTAAGGAGAGCACCTGTGTACTGCTCTGCCTGTGCGCGGCTCACCAGACTACTTTTCCCGAGCATGCACCTTTCCTCTTCAGCCGCCAATCTCATCGGGACTCTAAGTGTAGGCACAGATTGGAGGGAGATTGGTCATGCAGCCCTGTCATCACTCGCCCCCAGCTTAAATCCACTCGCCAAATGCTAGTAGGCGAGTGGAAATTTTGAGGGCTGCCATAGAGATCAGCAGTATCTTGGAGGTCAGCAGGAGGATTCATTGAGAGCTTCCTGATACCCGTGAGATCATCAATCCTGGAAGTATGGGTTTCAGTGTGGATTTCACATGTTGATTTCTCAGCATCTGCATTGCATGCATTAGTGGCACTAGTGGGAAAGGTATGTCTTGTCTTCTACAGACATGGCTTGCTTTGGAACCTTTTCTATAGCAACATAGTGGCTTTTAGATAAGGAGTGGTTATGTGAAATGTTTTACCAGTTACTAATGGCAAAGGCATCGGTGGAATTTAAAAAAAATACTGGATCATTGTTTTACAACCGTTATCATCCAAAGTTATCATTAGTAAAAGATAAGACAGAAACACTTTGATGCAGGAAATTCATCAAACTACCCTTTGTGGCCTTCCTCTGTACCAAAGCTGCCGGAAAAGTAAGAGGTAAAGTGGAATTCCAGGTACCACATAACTGATGCACTTAAACAAAAAATGGGGGGGCAGCAAAAGCCACGAGAGCACAAAAGACCTAACATTTATTAGGACATCAATAAATGTTAGGATTGTTGTATGCATTTGTTTTTTAATACTATTAGGATGGGGAGAATGAACTCTTATAACCTTATAACAAAGGACTAGGGCATATAATATATATCAATATCTCTACTGTCTCAAAACTGTGGTAACATGGAGACAGAAGTTCAGCCAAAATCACATCAAAACACAAAAAGGTTTCACCTCTGAAGAAGAGTTGAAACCTTGAAACGCGTTAGCAAGTGCTTCTGCGGGACATTCCACATCTGCTATACTATATCGTGGACTGAAAGCTGCTGTTTGTTTGAAATGTTATAATATAAGCGCACTTTGTGAGTATATCTTTGTTTTTTATTTATTAAATATTTTTATTGAGAACAATGCACTAGGCCTGTGCGCCCTCTGTTTTATTTCTTGGGATTCCAGTGTATTTTGACATCCCCAGTCTTTTGAGGGCAGCAAAGCGGCATATATCTGGACTTGTCAGGACAAAAGCCTCGACAGACACCACTGTTGGGCCCACATTCGAGAGCAGGAGATATGTGTTTTGTATCTTGAAACAAAAAGGGATAACCCTATGCTGAGGTGAATCCCTCAAAAAAAAAATAAAAAAATAAGAGTAACTCTTTGCTTTAAATGATATGACCACCACACTGTAGTTAAATACCAACAAAATGGACTAACCAATTACTGTGGCTTTATTTTAAACATCTACGTCACTCGTTGATTATTCTCACAGCTATATTACACATACTGCAGAGGATGTGCATACAAACAGATAGTGGGGTTATATTAGGGTGGTCCATAAAATGATACCTTCTACTTTCACGGCTCCCCTCCTATTAATCCAATAACAAATAAATAAAGCCAAAGGAGGTAATTGGCTGAAACCTCTCAAAGAACTCCACAACTATACAAAGGATCTCATTGAGTAGTCAGTCCCCAGCTTACCGAAATCATGTGTTTCCCCAAAATAAATAATATGGGGCAAAAAATGAACTTTGTCAGGAATGGCACACATGAGCTAGACTTATTATCCCTGTTAGGCCTCGTACAGACGAGGGGATATCCGATGTAAACGGTCCGCCGGACCGTTTCCATCGGACATTTTTCCTCCGGATTTTGATCTGATGGCTGTACACACCATCAGATCAAAATCCGCGTGGAAAACATCCGCAGTGACGTGTCCGCGCCGTCGCCGCGACGATGACGCGGCGACGTTTGCGGCGTTGGAAGGTAAATACTTCCACGCATGCGTCGAATCATTCCGACGCATGCGAGGGATGGGGATCGGACGGACTTATCCGGTGAGTCTGTACAGACGACCGGATAAGTCAGAGGGTCAGGATTCCAGCGGATAGATTTCTTAGCATGCTAAGAAATTTTTATCCGCTGGAAATCCGTCGGCTGGACAAATGTCCGCCGAAAATTGTCCGCTTGGGCCTACACACGACCGGATCTATCAGCTGGAACTGATCTGCGGATAAATCCCAGCGGATAGATCCGGTCGTGTGTACGGGGCTTAAAAAGTGTCCTGCTACTGGCTAATTTTATGCTGTCCCAGCTGTTGTTCTTTGTCTCTGGTAAATTTGGGCCTAGCTTACTATTTAAAACTTGCTGTTTGCCAATTTCACACTACTTTATCATCAGTGTCTTATTCTTGTAGTAAAACACCTGCCTGTACTTCTTTTCTCTGTTACATTTCAGCCAATTCTCCCTAGTTAAAAATGCCCTCTTGCTTGTGAATTTTACACCGCTATATAATTTGTGGTCACTCTTAAAGTGTAAATTCACCTTTACAGAAATTTGTAAGATTACCCAACTATGGATCCCCTCATCAGCCCCTACTGTACTTACCTCCTGTGATCCTGCACTGTCAGGCACCAGCAAGCCCCTTCACTGGTTCAGGCGTTTTAAATATCCAAGGCTTTCTCTCCTCTCTTTGCAGTGCTGACAGGATGAGCTAGATGCATTCTGATTGGTCAGCATGGTTCATGTAACAGTACAGACCAATTTAGAATTCATCATTTCCATACTGACCGAGCAGCACAAAGAGGAGATTAAGCAGTGGGGATTTCAAATCCCCAAATGGACTGCTAGACATGGAAGCTGGTGCCTGACAAACCAAGACTGCAGGAGGTAAGTACAATGGGACTGGGGGGGGTCCAGTGTTAGGTCACTTTACAGATTTTCTGTAATGGTGAACTTGCACCTTAATGAAAGATTGAAAAAACGTGGCCAGCAGTATAACAGCTTGCATCCGTGAGAACAGGGCCTGCCACATCGATCTACTGGCCAATTTCTATTTGCAGGTCAAAGTAGGCCTATTATCACTCAATGTTAAAGCATATTCAGGGGCAGATCCACGTACCTGCGCGTAATCTTTCGCCGAGTGCATCGTATCTAAGATACACTACGCCGCCACAATTTTTTTTTTTAGACTCCACAAAGAATTTGCACCGTTAGTTATGGAGGCGTAGTGTATCTTTGGTGGCGTTAGGGCGCGGAATTCGAATGGATTTAATGTTTTATGTTAATACGTCGTGACCCGAAGTAAACAACGTTTTTTTTAACTGCGCATGCGCCGTCCGTGGGGGTATCCCAGTGCGCATGCTCGAAATTAACCGGAACAAGCCAATGCTCACAGCGGTGACGTCATTCTACGCAAATCCCTATTCGCGAACGACTTACGCAAACGCGTAATCCTTTTGTGGATCTGCCCCTCAGTGTTTAAAGCTACCTAAAAAATAAGCCTTTTTCATAAATAGATAATAATCAGATTGGAATGATGTTGTAAGCCAAGCTAATTGTAAAAAAAAGAAAAAAAAAAGAGATGTTGTTGAGACTGTCCATGGTATTTATGATATTTATACTGTCTTGTAGCGCCATGTTCCACTTTAAGGCATGTCCCAATAAAGTAATTTTAGGGATTTGTGTAATTTCATTATTTCCGTCAAAGCTGCAAGAAAATACCCGCTCTCCTTTATGCGGAATTATTATTATTTTTTTTTAAATATTTTATTTAACCCAAAGAAGGCAGTATCCATCTCAACAAGAAAACATACATAGTGAGTCATACACCGTAATACAGTAAATAGATGTCCATGCATGTGAAGAGTACAGCCAATGTTGAAAATAGAAAATCGTCATAAAACTCTCCGTTCTCTTCCTGAGAACCCTATATGGTGCAAGTCTGACAATGAAAAAGAGAAAACACCCTAAGCTTATTTATTGTTTTGAAAATAAAAAGGGAAGTAGAAGAACAGGCAAGAAGGACAAGAAACAGAGACACAAAAGAGAAAAAAGAGTAATGCCGCGTAGACACGACCATTTTTCATGACAAGCAAAATGCAATTTTTTAAATTGGTTATGAAAAACGGTCGTGTGTAAGCTCCAGAGAATTTTTCTCGACGTGAAAAATGGCCATTAAAAGTTTAGAACCTACTCTATGTTTTTGCGTCTTTTTTCACGTCGTGAAAAATGGTCGTGTGTACGCTTTAAACGAGGGGGAAAAAACATGCATGCTCAGAAGCAAGTTATGAGACGGGGAAATTAGCAAAAGCTGCCCAAAGAGTGGCGCCATTAGAATGGAACTTCCCCTTTATAGTGCCGTTGTACATGTTGTAAGTCACCGCACTTTGCTCGAGCATTTTTTTTAACGAGCATGTGTATGCAAGGCAGGTTTGAGAGGAATCACGACAAATCACGTCGAGAAAAACTTTGTTTGTTTTCATGACATGAATAACGGTCGTGTGTACGTGGCATAAGTGTTTGGGGGGGGGGGAAAGTGGGGCGGGATTAAAGGGGGCTATTGGATAAACAACCCCTATGTTGCTGCTGCTGTGCCAGAAGGATAACCAATTTATTTATTTTTTGCCTTGGTGCATATCCGCCATGGCAGTGCCTGGCTTCCCAGGCCCTTTTTTTGATATTTTGCCATAAAAATGCCCAGAATTTAACAACTAGATTCCCCCTCATAGACCAGCAGGATTAACCCTCTAAAATCAAGTTGAATTTAGAACATGATTCCCCGAAGCCTTGGATATTGAACCTGAGCAAATTTGTTCATCACTAAAAACAAGTTCACTATATTGAAAAATGATAACACTCAAACATAATCTAAATATGTACAAAATGTTAAAACATTTGGAGGACACACAATCTCACACATATTAATTTTTTTTTTTTAACATTGAGATTTTTATCACATGTATAGTTTTATTAATTTTATATCATCATTATTAGCACTTTTACGTTAACTGTTTATGTATTTGTTTCAGCACAGATAGCTCCAATAGTTGAGCAAAAACACCATGGCTACAAAACCTCAATTTTAGTGAAATTTTTATTGCTCTGTAACATAACCATTCTAACAACAAACCTCCTAGCTGCAGAACAAATGCCATAAATTAAACATGAATTTATGGGCTGCCGTTGCTAAAGAAAACTGACATAAATAGCAGATGATATGGTAAAACTTTGGCTCGGCTATGTCAACCGCATTAGTGTCTAATTCATAAGAATTAACATATTCATAGATAACTTTTTCACATTCAGACAATGAAATATATTGCAGTGTTCCTGATTTTTTATTCCTCCCATAAGAAGCACAACACAATTTACATTTTCATAGATAGTTTATATTTATTTCCATTGATGTTTTTATGTCTGTAGTTTAATTAAATAAGCAGGGAAAGGGATATGAATTGTCATTTTGTAAAAGCAACACAGTTTAAAATAATGTAAAAGTTTTTTTTTCTACATATATTATATACAGTATATAAGTTAATGTAAATGTACTGTAAATAATCAAATCAAACATTCAAATCAAATAATAATAAGTATAATAAACCAAGATGCTTATGTTGAGTTTACATTCTGAAAATACTTGTTGCTTGCTTGTCATGCTACATACTTACATAGTTAGTAAGGTTAAATAAAGACATCAGTCCATCCAGTTTAACCTAGGTGTGGGTGTGTTTATGTCAATACCAATCCCCAAATACCTGTATATTGCGTTCGTTAAGATGTACATCTTAGATACCATACACACTATTAGATTATCTGCAGATTTTTTTCTTCAGATTTACCAAAACCATATAATATGAGGTCAAACCTTAATGCCTCGTACACGTCTACACTTCTTGCTGATATCACCAATTGTGGAAGAGAGTTCCACGTCTTTACAGTTATAACAGTACAGAATCCCCTACGCAGCTTAAAGGAGTTGTAAAGGCACAAGATTTTTCATCTTAATGCCTTCTTTGTGAAGCAGCTGCCTCAGCACCCCCTAATACTTACCTGAGCCACATCTCTGTCCATCGATGTCCACGAGTCTCTTGGCCGTCCGAGACTCTCCCTCCTCATTGCCTGAAACACTGCAGTGGTGCCATTGGCTCCCATGCTGTCCATCAAAGTCAGTTAGCCAATCAGGAGAGGGGGCGAGGCCGTGACGCAGCTCCGTGTCTGAATGCACACAGGGAGCTGTGACTTGGCTCGGTGCCCCCATAGCAAGCTGCTTGCTGTGGGGTCACTTGACAGGAGGGAGGTGCCAGGAGAGCTGAAGAGGGACCCGAGAAGAGGAGGCTCTGGGCTGCTCTGTGCAAATCCACTGCACAGAGCAAGTAAGTATAACATGTTTGTTATTTTTATTGAAAGGTTAAGGTTAAACTCAATTTCATTGAGTGGCTGTGCATCTTTTTAAGCTCCCTGAAGTTAAATAGTTTCTTCCCGATGCTAGAATCGCCATTAAATTTTTTGTATATCACTATCATATCTCCTCTCAAGTGTCTCTACTCTACTGTCTTAGATTTGTTGGCCTTCTCTGGACTTTCTCCAGTTCCAACACATCATTCCTGAGGACTGATGACCAGAATTGGATGACATATTCAAGATGCGGCAGAACCAGAGTTTTTTTAAAGTGGTAGAATTCTAGTTTTATCTCTAAAGTAAATAACCTTTTCAATGCATGTGAATAATCTGCTTGATTTGCTTGCTGCATTCTGGCATTGTATGCCATTTCTGAGCCTGTGATCTACTAGGACCCCCAGATCCTTTCCCATCCTGGATTCCCTCAGCCCCCCCCCCAGCGAGTAATTTGCATTTATATATTTAGCCCCCAAGTGCATTACTTTACATTTTTGCTCATTATTTTTGAATCATTGACCCAGAATAGGTGTGTAGATTTTATTTATTATTTTATTTAATACTTTTTTCTACTCTACCATTCCTACACGGATGACACCCAACTCTACTTTCGCATCAGCAACAAAAAGGATCATTATCTCGGACTAGAGAAATGCCTTACTTTGATTGAAAATTGGATGATGGAGAGTTACCTTAAACTCAATGGCTCAAAAACAGAACTTATTCTGCTCCACGCCAATCGAAAGAGATTTGCCACAACCACATGGACACCCCCACTCCCGTTTTGGGACAAACCATCACCCCCAGCACCAAAGTCAAAAGTCTAGGAGTCACTTTTGACTCTGACATGACAATGGATGCACAAATAAGCTCAGTAGTCAGCGGATCCCACCATCTGCTGCATCTGCTACGTAGACTCATTCCCTTTATCCCAAAAGAAGACATAGCAGTCGTGGTAGGAACAATAATCAACTCCAGACTCGACTATGCAAACGCCCTTTACCTCGGACTCCCAAAGTACCAAATTGCTCGTCTACAAGTCATCCAGAATACGGCGGCACTACTTGTAACAGGAAAAAAACCCTGGGAATCAATCTCTCCCTCCCTGAGATCCCTTAAAAGACAGAATTATGTTTAAGGCACTATGCCTGATGCACAAATGTGTTCAAGGAAGTGCCCCCCAGTATCTATGTGAACAAATAAAATCTCACAACCCCAATCGCGTTGTCCGTTCTACTAACCAAAATCTACTTCAGATACCCAAGGCCAGATACAAGTCCAAAGGAGAACAAAGATTTGCAGTCCAAGGACCTAGACTATGGAACGCTTTACCAACCAGCATCCGAACAGAAGTAAATCACCAGGCCTTCAGAAAAAAAACCAAAACCCATCTATTCTGAAAGGGTAAATAAAGTAGGAAATGGATACCAAGCGCCCTGAGGCGATTCAGTTCGCATGTGTTGTGCTATACAAGTTTTTCAATCACTCACTCACTGTATCAATTTTATTATACATAAATATATTTTTAAGAAGAATTCTTTATGCATAAAAAGTTATGGCTGATGTATGTTGTTAATATGTCAACATATTCTCTGTGCTACCCCATATTCCTATATTCACACACTTGACCCGATAAGATAAACCATCGGTTTTCAGATTTTTGCATGGGAAAAGTTCCAACGTGTTTCAAAGAACCTTTTTCATCGGTGGTAGGAGGTAAATTCAATAAACAGAGATAACATGCAAAAAGGTATCCAATCAAAAATAAAAGTATCTAATTTAAGTTATACATATGTTCTCTCAGGATTTCTGTGGAATTCCAGGGTTTCTACAGAGGATACTAGTGGTTTCTTGAGCTATGGCCAATTGACTTTCCATTTTATGGTGTTTTTTTTATTTTATTGTGGCTTTAATGCCATTGGGCTGAGTCAGTAGTAGAAAACCAATTAACTTCTTAGCTGTCTGTAAGGGTGCATTCTTACCACCACATTAAGGATTCTTTTCACTGAAAACTAATGTAAGAGGCATTCAAATTCATTTATTTTAGCAGGGGTTCCCCGAGAACTAAAAATTATTTTAAGGGTTCTCCTAGAGCAGGAGACTCCAAACTTTTCAAACAAAGGGACAGTTTATTGTCCTTCAGCCTTTAGGAGGGCTGGATTGTGGATAGCGCGGGTAGAAATGTCTGGGGCCCAGCATCGGTAAGAATAAATATGGTCTCAGGGTTGGTGGTCAATAGGAGGAGTAGTGTCCTTCTTAGTAGTAGGAATAGTATCCCATCATTGGTATCAGTGGAAGAAATAGGGCCCCATTGTTGGTGTCAGTGGGAGGAATAGTGCCCAAGAGCCGGATAAAGGCTAGCAAAGGGCCACATCCGGCCCTCAGGCCACAGTTTGGAGACCCCTGTCCTAGGGTAAAAAGATTGAGAAAGTATGATTTAGGATTACCATCTACTTCCTGGGCTGAGATGCTGGCTCGGAGATGACACAATTATGTATGCCCTAGTGCCTAAAATCCCTGGAACCGATCCACTCTTGCAGTAGCCCTTCTCTTGCTGCTAAGTTACAACTCTGCAGTTTGATTACTGCCTGCTGCAGACTGTGGCATCATCTCAGTCTAGGCAAAGTGACTGGAGTAAGGCTAAAAACTGCTTTTAAAGAATAAGGTTACAGCTTTTTCCAAAAATTACTGTTGCACTTTATTGAGACAAGTGAGGAACGTATACATGCAGAGTTATAAGGTTCCGAAAGGTTCACTTTAAGTTATTAAGCAGGAATAAGAAGGATTATACGGGGTCTTGCCATATTGGTTTAAAATAAAATTAATGCTCTTGCAGCCACAGCTCGATCGTCAAACAAAGAGTCTTCATATCACAGAACACTGTGTGTTAATTCTACCAATGAAGATGAATGCTTTGGGAACACCAAAAACCAATGTAAAGTCTAGCACTAATAAACATGTGTTTTTATGATTTAATTCCTGTTGGCAATTCAGTCCAAGAGCTACAATTCCTATTGCTTGGACTAGCACTTCATTAAGGGATACCGTAGCTGTTTCCCTAGTATCCCAAGCAGAAAACATTACTTGCATTTACAAGTAAAATATTTACAAGTATGATGTTCCAAAACACCAACCGTAGCTAATTTATTGGTCCCAGCACTATATAACTTTCTCTGTTTGGAACAGACGGCGGACCAGAGAAAGATGTCCTGGCTTTCTTCATTATCTCGCCCTACGCCGCCAAACCCAATGACATCATTTTGAGGTGTGTGGGAGGTTCAGGTAACACTTGAGTGAATGCTAGCGGGATGCCATATTGTACAGTCTAAAGGCTAAGTCTGTCCAAAACAGATATTTTACTTTTAGTTAGAAGATGATTAATTGAATAATTCTCTGGCAATTCTCCATCAAATTTATACACTGATGCTACCCACAACTATAATAAAGTAATTCAAAGAGGTTCCTATGATCCTAGCAATCATGTATGCCTTCAAGGTGTATGTAATTAAGCTATCAGGTCTTAATGTAGCAATGGGTCTAACACCCTAGTGGCTAACCTGTGGCCCAAGAGCTGAATGTAGCCCTTTGGTATTTGTGGTACCACCCTCAGACCCCCACTAATGGGAGCACTGCTTTGTAAAGAAGCTATAATGGCAATGATCTCTAGCTATCTCTAGTCTCTGACCATCTTCAACAGGCTGTTGTTGAGGCCCCTAAAGTCTACTATATTTATAACCAATGGTCTAGTCATATAAGAACTGTGACTTCCCTCGGAAAATGATAGTAGCCTAGTGATTGTTGTGATGCTTTGTCGTCAGTACTTACGACTAGGGATGAGCCGAACATACCCGGGTTCGGTTCGCATCAGAACGTTCGAACAGACCGCGGGTTCGCGCGAACATTTAGAACCCCATTGAAGTCTATGGGACTCGAACGTTCGAATTCAAAAACGATAATTTTAAAGACCAATATTCAATTTAATGTTGGTAAACGTCTTTCAGAACCCGGGTCTTGCCCCAGGGAACATGTATCAATCGAAAAAAATATTTAAAAAACGGACGTTTTTGCGGAGCAGCGATTTTAATGATGTTTAAAGTGAAAAAAAAAAAATGAAAAATTCCTTCAAATATCACACCTGCTGTGTGTCTCTAGTAGTGGCACATGTTTAGAAATGTCCCTGCACAACATTAAATTATTATAAGAACAAAGTAATTTAATACTGGTTGCGCACGTGCTGTGTGGGAACAATATCTCGATTATTTTAGGGGTGGTGGGGGGGTGGCATTATCTTTTTGGGAAAGCAAAATTGTAGAAAAAAGGGCACCCCTCAAACATACTGTAATTGTAGCGCAACAAAGAGCCACGTGCAAAGTATTGCATCAAAAATTGTTATTAGGCGCCCTTGTTACACAGGGGCATAAAAATGTGTCCGTAGGCGCAACATAACACTGCAACCCCTCCCAATATCTGTAATTGGAGCGCAACAAGGAGCCACGTGCAAAGTATTGCATCAAAAATTGTTATTAGGCGCCCTTGTTACACAGGGGCATAAAAATGTGTCCGTAGGCGCAACATAACACTGCAACCCCTCCCAATATCTGTAATTGGAGCGCAACAAGGAGCCACGTGCAAAGTATTGCATCAAAAATTGTTATTAGGTGCCCCTGTTACACAGGGGCATAAAAATGTGTCCATAGGCGCAACATTACACTGCAACCCCTCCCAATATCTGTAATTGGAGCGCAACAAGGAGCCACGTGCAAAGTATTGCATCAAAAATTGTTATTAGGTGCCCCTGTTACACAGGGGCATAAAAATGTGTCCGTAGGCACAACATAACACTGCAACCCCTCCCAATATCTGTAATTGGAGCGCAACAAGGAGCCACGTGCAAAGTATTGCATCAAAAATTGTTATTAGGTGCCCCTGTTACACAGGGGCATAAAAATGTGTCCATAGGCGCAACATAACACTGCAACCCCTCCCAATATCTGTAATTGGAGCGCAACAAGGAGCCACGTGCAAAGTATTGCATCAAAAATTGTTATTAGGTGCCCTTGTTACACAGGGGCATAAAAATGTGTCCGTAGGCGCAACATAACACTGCAACCCCTCCCAATATCTGTAATTGGAGCGCAACAAGGAGCCACGTGCAAAGTATTGCATCAAAAATTGTTATTAGGTGCCCCTGTTACACAGGGGCATAAAAATGTGTCCATAGGCGCAACATAACACTGCAACCCCTCCCAATATCTGTAATTGGAGCGCAACAAGGAGCCACGTGCAAAGTATTGCATCAAAAATTGTTATTAGGTGCCCCTGTTACACAGGGGCATAAAAATGTGTCCGTAGGCGCAACATAACACTGCAACCCCTCCCAATATCTGTAATTGGAGCACAACAAGGAGCCACGTGCAAAGTATTGCATCAAAAATTGTTATTAGACGCCCCTGTTACACAGGGGCACAAAAATTAAGCCTTAGGCCACGTGCAAAGTATTGCATCAAAAATTGTTATTAGACGCCCCTGTTACACAGGAGTACAAAAGTTAGGCCTTAGGCCACGTGCAAAGTATTGCATCAAAAATTGTTATTAGACGCCCCTGTTACACAGGGGCACAAAAATTAGGCCTTAGGCCACGTGCAAAGTATTGCATCAAAAATTGTTATTAGACGCCCCTGTTACACAGGGGCACAAAAATTAGGCCTTAGGCCACGTGCAAAGTATTGCATCAAAAATTGTTATTAGACGCCCCTGTTACACAGGGGCACAAAAATTAGGCCTTAGGCCACGTGCAAAGTATTGCATCAAAAATTGTTATTAGGCGCCCCTGTTAAACAGGGGCAGAAAAATTAGGCCTTAGGCACTGGTGGCGGAGCACAGAAAAACAAAATTTCTTACTAGCTAACAGCATGAAAAGTGAGGAGGAGAAGGATATTCCATCAGCAGCACAACAGGACAGTCACTCAGCATCAGCAGTCTCAAAGGGATCTGATATTTCAACACAAAATTCTTATTCAGTAACATCAGCATCAGGTGCTTGGTAGCCGGTGTTGATCCAAGCCTGATTCATTTTGATGAAGGTCAGTCGATCAACAGAGTCGGTGGAGAGGCGTACCCTGTGATCGGTCACAAAGCCTCCAGCAGCACTGAATGTACGTTCTGAAAGAACACTGGATGCAGGGCAAGCCAGTAGCTCAATTGCGTACTGTGCAAGCTCTGGCCAGTGATCCATCCTCAAGACCCAGTAAGCCAGAGGATTTTCCGTGGGGAAGGTGTCCAAGTCGGATCTTGCCGCTAGGTATTCCCGGACCATGTAAACCAGACGCTGGCGATGGTTGCTGGAACCGGTCAGACCTTGGGGCTGCGGACTAAAAAATTGTCTGAACGCATCGGTCAGACGGCCACCTTCTCCACCGCTCCTTCTCTGACTCACCGAAGCCTCAGCAAGACGTTGTCCAGGGCCAGGTTTTGGTAATCCCCCCGGTTCTGGGAACGCATTGCACAGACCCTTCTGCAAGGCCTCCCGCAGTAGTTTCATCTTCTGCTCCCTCTGCGATGGCAACATAAGATCCGTTACCTTACTCTTGTAACGTGGATCAAGGAGAGTTGCCAGCCAGTAATGATCCCTCTCCTTGATAGCACGTACACGAGGATCCTTACGCAGGCTTTGCAGAATCAGGGAGGCCATGCAGCGTAGGTTTGCAGAGGCATTCGGGGCACAGTCCTCTGGGTCACTGAGGACGACAGGATCCTCAGCCACCTCATCCCAGCCACGTAAAAGTCCACGTGTTCCTTGGGACTGTAAATGATCCCTTGAAGACTGCTGCTGTTGATGCTGAGTGCTAGGCTCCACCTCCATGCTGCTGATACAATCCTCCTCCTCTTCCTCATCCTCCTCCTCCTCTTCCTGTGTTCCAGGTGGGCAAGCAGGAACAGTGTCTGGATAAAGGGGGCCTTGAGAGGTAAGGAAGTCCTCCTCTTCCTCCCTCTGTTCTGCCTCAAGGGCCCTGTCCATTATTCCACGTAGGGTGTGCTCCAACATGTGAATAAGCGGGACAGTCTCACTGATGCATGCACTGTCACTGCTCACCATCCTCGTGGCCTCCTCAAATGGTGACAGGACAGTGCATGCATCCCTGATCAAGGCCCACTGATGTGGTGAAAAAAACCCAAGCTCCCCTGAGCCAGTTCTGCTGCCATATTGGCACAGGTACTCATTGATGGCCCTCTGCTGCGTGTGCAGCCGCTGCAGCATGGCCAACGTAGAGTTCCATCTGGTGGGCATGTCACAGATTAGGCGGTTCTTGGGCAGGTTGTATTCCCTCTGGAGGTCTGTCAGCCGAGCAGTGGCATTATATGACCTCCGGAAATGCACACAGACTTTCCTGGCCTGCCTCAGGACATCCTGTAAGCCAGGGTACCTGCCCAAGAACCGCTGCACCACCAAATTGAGAACATGCGCAAAACAGGGCACATGGGTGAGTTTTCCACGTCGCAGGGCAGAGAGGAGGTTGGTGCCATTATCGCTGACCACCATTCCAGGCTTCAGCTGGCGTGGCGTCAACCACCTCTGAGCCTGCCCCTGCAGAGCTGAAAGAACCTCTTCCCCAGTGTGGCTCCTGTCTCCCAAGCACACCAGCTCTAGGACCGCATGGCATCTCTTGGCCTGCATTCCTGCGTAGCCCGTCGTACGCCTACGGAGCACGGCTGGTTCTGAGCCAACATCACCACAGGAAGAGGCCACAGAGGAAGAAGAAGAGGAGGGGGTGGAGGAGAGAGGTGTGTCACAAGCAGTTGTAGTGTTTTGGAGGCGTGGTGGTGGAACAACCTCCAAAACTACTGTGCCTTGACCTGCGTCCTTCCCAGCTGCCAGCAGAGTCACCCAATGGGCCGTAAAAGACAGGTAACGTCCCTGTCCATGCCTGCTGGACCATGAGTCAGCGGTAAGATGCACCTTACCACTGACCGCCCTGTCCAGCGAGGTATGGACATTGCCTTCCACATGCCGGTAGAGAGCCGGAATCGCCTTCCGTGAAAAAAAGTGGCGTTTGGGTACTTGCCACTGAGGTACTGCACATTCCACAAACTCACGGAAGGGGGCAGAATCTACCAACTGAAAAGGTAGCAGTTGAAGTGCTAGCAATTTTGCTAAGCTAGCATTCAACCGCTGGGCATGTGGATGGCTGGGAGCGTACTTCTTTCGGCGCTGCAGCAGCTGGGGCAGGGAAATTTGTCTGGTAATATCAGTAGATTGGCCGGATGTACTACCACTACTACGTTGTGACACACCTATTTCTACACCTTCGGTGCAGGCTGCAGAGAGGACTAGGGGTCTAGTGGGGTTTGAGGTCACAGAAGGGCAAGGGGAGGACCGCTTTGGTCTTTGGTGTGGGTCTTTCTGGTATGCCTGCCAACGAGCTGCATGGCAGGTCGACATATGTCTGGACAAGCATGTGGTGCCCAAGCGGGTGATGTTTTGGCCACGCGAGATACGCTTGAGACATATGTTGCAAACAGCAAAGGTAGCATCTGATGGACAGGTTTCAAAAAAGGCCCACACCAAAGAACTTTTGCTGTACCGTTGAGACACAGCAGCGCCACGTAATGCAGTTGGTGTACTGCCCTTAAGCTGACCCCTGGAGGGCTTCCTGCCTCTTTGAAGATGTGCCTGTGCCTCGTCCTCTTTCTCCTCCTCCTCTCTCCTACCAGGCACCCAGGTAGAGTCAATGACCTCATCATCCCCTCCCTCCTCATCATCACTGGCGACAACCTGGCAGTATGCTCCAGCTGGGGGAACATCACTCCCAGATTGTTGTCCCTCTCGGCCACCCCCTCTCCCTGGGCTCACATCAATGCCTTCCTCTATCAGTGTTCCATCATCGGAGTCTTCAAAACGCTGTGCATCTTCAGCTAGCATGTACCCAACACTGTGTTGAAACAGTTCGGGGGACTCCTCAGGAGGACACGGTGGGACTAGGGAAGGATTGTGTGATCCCATTGTGCAGAGGGTAGAGGACGCCTTGGCAGCTGCTTTGCCAGACAAACTATAATCAGTCTGTGTGAGAGAGGATGAGGAGGATGAGGACGGCTTGGTCATCCACTCAACTAATTTCTCAGCATGTTGAGGCTCAACACGGCCAGCTCCCGAAAAGAAGGACGAGCGGCCACGGCCACGTGCTGAAGAGGATGCACCACATCCATCACCAGCGTTACCTCTAGATGCAGAGCCTGCTTGCCCTCGTGACTCTCTGCCTCTCTTTGTCCTTCCAGCCATAGTTATGCGTTCAGGTGTTATGTAACAAAATAGTCGCTGTCACACCGACTGCGTTCAGATGGTATTAAACAGCAACCACACAGTAAGAGCGACTTGGCTCAAGTGTAAAGTAACAAAATAGTCGCTGTCACACCAACTGCGTTCAGATGGTATTAAACAGCAACCACACAGTAAGAGCGACTTGGCTCAAGTGTAAAGTAACAAAGTAGTCGCTGTCACACCGACTGCGTTCAGATGGTATTAAACAGCAATCACACAGTAAGAGCGACTTGGTTCAAGTGTAAAGTAACAAAATAGTCGCTGTCACACCAACTGCTTTCAGATGGTATTAAACAGCAACCACACAGTAAGAGCGACTTGGCTCAAGTGTAAAGTAACAAAATAGCCGCAAGGACACCAACTGCCTTTAGTTGCTAGTAAACAGCACGCACGCAGTAATAGCGACTGCGGTCAAATGCGATTTAACAGCACGCACGCAGTGACACCAACTGCCTTTAGTTGCTATTAAACAGCACGCACGCAGTAATAGCGACTGCGGTCAAATGCGATTTAACAGCACGCACGCAGTGACACCAACTGCCTTTAGTTGCTATTAAACAGCACGCACGCAGTAATAGCGACTGCGGTCAAATGCGATTTAACAGCACGCACGCAGTGACACCAACTGCCTTTAGTTGCTATTAAACAGCACGCACGCAGTAATAGCGACTGCGGTCAAGTGCGATTTAACAGCACGCACGCAGTGACACCAACTGCCTTTAGTTGCTATTAAACAGCACGCACACAGTAATAGCGACTGCGGTCAAGTGCGATTTAACAGCACGCACGCAGTGACACCAACTGCCTTTAGTTGCTATTAAACAGCACGCACGCAGTAATAGCGACTGCGGTCAAATGCGATTTAACAGCACGCACGCAGTGACACCAACTGCCTTTAGTTGCTATTAAACAGCACGCACGCAGTAATAGCGACTGCGGTCAAATGCGATTTAACAGCACGCACGCAGTGACACCAACTGCCTTTAGTTGCTATTAAACAGCACGCACGCAGTAATAGCGACTGCGGTCAAATGCGATTTAACAGCACGCACGCAGTGACACCAACTGCCTTTAGTTGCTATTAAACAGCACGCACGCAGTAATAGCGACTGCGGTCAAATGCGATATAACAGCACGCACGCAGTGACACCAACTGCCTTTAGTTGCTATTAAACAGCACGCACGCAGTAATAGCGACTGCGGTCAAATGCGATTTAACAGCACGCACGCAGTGACACCAACTGCCTTTAGTTGCTATTAAACAGCACGCACGCAGTAATAGCGACTGCGGTCAAATGCGATTTAACAGCACGCACGCAGTGACACCAACTGCCTTTAGTTGCTATTAAACAGCACGCACGCAGTAATAGCGACTGCGGTCAAATGCGATATAACAGCACGCACGCAGTGACACCAACTGCCTTTAGTTGCTATTAAACAGCACGCACGCAGTAATAGCGACTGCGGTCAAATGCGATTTAACAGCACGCACGCAGTGACACCAACTGCCTTTAGTTGCTATTAAACAGCACGCACGCAGTAATAGCGACTGCGGTCAAATGCGATTTAACAGCACACACGCAGTGACACCAACTGCCTTTAGTTGCTATTAAACAGCACGCACGCAGTAATAGCGACTGCGGTCAAATGCGATTTAACAGCACGCACGCAGTGACACCAACTGGCTTTAGTTGCTATTAAACAGCACGCACGCAGTAATAGCGACTGCGGTCAAATGCGATTTAACAGCACGCACGCAGTGACACCAACTGCCTTTAGTTGCTATTAAACAGCACGCACGCAGTAATAGCGACTGCGGTCAAATGCGATTTAACAGCACGCACGCAGTGACACCAACTGCCTTTAGTTGCTATTAAACAACACGCACGCAGTAATAGCGACTGCGGTCAAATGCGATTTAACAGCACGCACGCAGTGACACCAACTGCCTTTAGTTGCTATTAAACAGCACGCACGCAGTAATAGCGACTGCGTTTCTGTGCAATTCAATAGCCCAGTTGCATTAACAGCGACTGCGCTTCTGTGCAAATAAATTGCACACGTGCAGTAACAGGTAATGCGTCTGTGTGTGCAATTAACTAGCACACGTTAAATAACACAGAATAATTATATTTAAAGTAAATCCCTAATGCAGGCAATACAACACGTTAGAGCGCTGCATGTAGAACAATCTCCTGCCTGATAGATAAACTAGCTGAGCTGTACAGTTTATAAATATATTGACAACGCCTAAGGATGTGAATATATTCTCTACAAACTGTACTTTTAACTATACTGACTACACTTCCTACTCTATCTATCTATCTATCTATCTATCTATCTATCTATCTATCTATCTATCTATCTGGTTAAGACACTGTGGGCCAAATTCTCAAAAACTGTGCGTAACTTAAATTTCAGCAGTTAAGTTACACTGACTTAAAATTTCTACCTAAGTGCCTGATCGTCAAAGCACTTAGGTAGAAATTACACGCTGTGTAACTTAAGTGCCGCCGTCGTAAGGCGGTCCTCCTCTCCTGGGGGCGTTTTAAATTTAAATGAGGCGCGCTCCCGCGCCGGCCGTACTGCGCATGCGTGTGACGTCATTTTCCCGACGTGCAGCGCGCGAACGTAATTAACGCCGGTCGGCTTTGAGAATTTCGACGGGACACTAAAGTTGCGACGGGTGAAAAAAAAAGACGCGCCGGGAAAACAATTAATTATAAAAAAAAATGACAGCGTCGCTCAGCATGCATTCCTGAGAGGGAGAACTCCATGCCAATTTTCAAAGAAAAAACCGGCATGGGTTCCCCCCCCAGGAGCATACCAGGCCCTTAGGTCTGGTATGGGTTGTAAGGAGACCCCCCCCACGCCGAAAAATTGACGTAGGGGGTCCCCCTACAATCCATACCAGACCCGTATCCAAAGCACGCTACCCGGCCGGCCAGGAAGGGAGTGGGGACGAGCGAGCCCCCCCCCCCCCTCCTGAGCCGTGCCAGGCCGCATGCCCTCAACATGGGGGGGTTGGGTGCTCTGGGGCAGGGGGGCGCACTGCGGGCCCCCCCACCCCAGAGCACCCTGTCCCCATGTTGATGAGGACAGGACCTCTTCCCGACAACCCTTGCCATTGGTTGTCGGGGTCTGCGGGCGGGGACTTATCGGAATCTGGGAGTCCCCTTTAATAAGGGGGCCCCCAGATACCGGCCCCCCACCCTAAGTGAATGGATATGGGGTACATCGTACCCCTACCCATTCACCTGTAGGCAAAAAGTAAAAGTTAATAAACACACAACACAAGGCTTTTTAAAATATTTTATTATTCTGCTCCGGAGGCCCCCCCTGTCTTCGTTATTAGCTCAATTACCAGGGGGGGCTTCTTCTTCCGCTCTCCGGGGGTCTTCTCCGCTCTCCGGGGGTCTTCTCCGCTCTCCGGGGGGGCTTCTCCGGACTCCGGGGGGCTTCTTCCATCTTCTCCCCTCTTCCGCTCTTGACTCGGCGAACCCCGGTTCTTCTGCAGCTCTCCGGTGCCTTCTTCTTCAGCGCTGGCTGCCTGCTATGTTTGTGTGTTAGCTTGATTTCAAACAGGCAGCCGGCGTGGTCTTCTGTGACGCCAGGGTCTTCTGGTCTTCTGTTCTTCCGATGTTGCCTCGTCGCCTGTTGTCGCTGTAATGATGGAAGCGCGCCTTGCATCACATTTATATAGGCATCACCGTCCCATCATGCTCCGGTAGGTACCCACGTGGTGGGTGCACGTGGGTAGGCACCCACCACGTGGGTACCTGCCGGAGCATGATGGGGTGGGGGGGCCCGCAGTGCGCCCCCCTGCCCCAGAGCACCCAACCCCCCCATGTTGAGGGCATGCGGCCTGGCACGGCTCAGGAGGGGGGGGGGGGCGCTCGCTCGTCCCCACTCCCTTCCTGGCCGGCCGGGTAGCGTGCTTTGGATACGGGTCTGGTATGGATTGTAGGGGGACCCCCTACGTCAATTTTTCGGCGTGGGGGCGTCTCCTTACAACCCATACCAGACCTAAGGGCCTGGTATGCTCCTGGGGGGGAACCCATGCCGGTTTTGAATTTCAAAATTGCCGTGGAGTTCTCCCTCAGGAATGTATACCAAATGCCGTCGCTGGAATGGGCCTTTACAAGGTTTGGCTAACTTTCCACATTGTAAAACCAGCCCTAATTTTGCGCCGGCAAATTCGGAACTTAGGCAGAAATCAAAGTGCTGAAATGCTTTGAAAATCTACTTAAGTCCTCATTTGCATACGCAAAGCTGGATTTCAATGAGAAATGCCCCCAGTGGCGGATGCGGTACTGCATCCTAAAATCTGACCGTGTAAGTGTTTTACACATGTCAGATTTTCTGACTAACTTTGGAAAAAGCCTTTTGAGAATCGTTTCCAAAGTTAGGCACAGAGATACGCAGGCTGAACAGCAGTTAAGTCTGCGTATCTCTTTTGAGAATTTGGCCCCGTGTCTCTATCTCTCTATCTCTCTCTGTCTGACTGACTGATCTTCTCTAGAACCGCCAACACACTACACTAGGCAGCCGTGCAGGCTGCCTTTTATAGTGGGGGGCGTGTACTAATCCCCCTGAGCCATAATTGGCCAAAGCCACCCTGGCTTTGGCCAATTATGGCTCTTCGTTTTTTGAGCGCTGTGATTGGCCAAGCATGCGGGACATACAGCATGCTTGGCCAATCATCAGCGCTCAACGCCCCAGTGAATTATGGGACGTTTTGCGTCACTCGAATTTGGCGCGAACGACCCGTTTTGTTCGAGTTTCGACGAACGATCGAACGACCGATGTTCGAGTCGAACATACGTTCGAATCGAACGCGGAGCTCATCCCTACTTACGACCCAATACAAGTGTGCATATAATAAAAGTTAGAGTATTGAAGCAAGAGTGTCATCACTTCCAGCTTCCGTGTATCTCTCAGAAGAAGAATATGAGGCTGAGTGGAGATACATTTTGAAGAGGATATTTTATATACTAGGGCTATCCTGAAAGTAATGCAAAAGTGGGTGTAACTATTTTATTAACTTACATGGGTCGTTCAAATGTCATGTGTTTGTAGAGTAAATCCTCACTGTAGTAATTCTTTTCCTTTTTCAGTGCAGGTAAATAATCAATACCAAGTAAGCAATGTGTTGTTATTGTGCTCTTGACAAAGGAGGGGTGCAGGCTGTCCAATATAAACAGAAGGCTACAGAATCTTTACAGGGATGATACCTTTGACAAGAGTCACCAATGACAAGATGGTGCTCTTGTCAATGGTGTCATCTCCATATCATCTTGGTGGGTGGTTGAACACTTTTGTGCACTTTTTTTTGCATTATTTCTTCAAAAGACCCTTTGTTCTTTTATGATAAAAGGGTGAAAAATAATATCATCCACCATTCCATCCACAGTATAAGATATGCACAGTAAATGTAAACCCTATCTACTTGTTTTCATTTTTTGCTGCTGGTCTCCTTCAGTCTTCTTCTGATGGTGACAGCAGTAGACCGTGGCTGAATAATGCCTATTGCAACCAACAACCACTTGTAGCAATCATCAGAAGCCCATGTGACAAGATAACAATGTAAGAGAACAACTGGGAGAAAGGACAGAGCATGGTTAGCCTATTACAAGAAGTGCCTGATCAAGGATCTTCATGGCAGAATCACTAATGCCACGTACACACGACCGCTTTTCGGGTTGTAAAAAATTACATTTTTAATGGTCTAGAAAAAACGATTTTTTTTTCAACCCTATCGTTAAAACGACCTTGCCTATACACGATTGTGAAAAAAAAATGCTCTAGCAAAGCACGGTGACGTACAACATGTACAATGGCACTATAAAGAGGAAGTTCCATTTGGATAGCGCCACCCTTTGGGCTGCTTTTGCTGATTCTGTGTTAGTAAAAGATGATTCACGCTTTTCAGTCTGTTACAGCGTGATGAATGTGCTTACTCCATTACGAACGCTAGTTTTACCAGAATGAGCGCTCCCGTCTCATAACTTGCTTCTGAGCATGCACGTTTTTTCACGTCGTTAAAGCCCACACACGACCATTTTTTACAACGTTATAAAGCGACAACGTTAAAAACGTTGTGAAAAATTAGAGCATGTTCGAAATTTTTAATGGCCATTTTTTACACAGTGAAAAATGCTCTGCAGCCCACACGCGATTGTTTTTAATCGTATTATTTCAACAAAACCTGCTGATTTAAAAAGAATGGTAATGTTAAAGCCTAATGTACTGTATATGATATTGTAGTGATTGATTTTACATTTACTTCCATGTGTTTTTGTTTGCGGTGGTCCAACAGTGCAAAAGTTGCCTACTATGTAGGTGAGGGTGAGGCCACCCGTCACATGACCACGCCCCCCTCTGACGCACCTGTCACATCACTGGGGAAGCCTGGGCTCTCCCTTGCTTCAGAGGGGGACTCACCTACATAAGAGCTGTCACTGGCTGAAGCCGCGTTATTCACTGGGTGTCTCCGGAGGAGACAGGCGATGCGTGCGCTGGATCCCGGACCTGGATGAAGAGATCTTCTCATCGCTGTACCCCGGCAGAGAGGAGATCACCCATCGCAGGATACTGACAGCGTTGGAGCAGAGACCGAGAGTGGATTATTATTTATTTTTTTAATAAAGGACTTTCTCCACGATGTGTGTGTTTTTTTTTTTTTACAATTCTTTACACTTCCTTAGTAAAATGGTAGAGGTACAATGTACCCCATTACCAATTACCAATTTTGTTAAAGGGGTCTTACAGATTCCGATAAGCCTCCTGCCCACAGACCCCCACAACTACCGGGCAAGGGTTGAAGGGATGAGACCCTTGTCTCCATCAACATGGGGACATGGTGCTTTGAGGGGTCACAGACCCCCAAAGCATCATCCCAATGTTGAGGGCATGTGGCCTGGTACGTTTCAGGAGGGGGGGGGGCGCTTTCTCTTGCTGTTGGAATTTCTGCCAAAAAAAGATTGAGAGCCGGTTCTCTATTTTTGCGACGGAAAAAGTTCCTATTGGAAAATCCGCTTGTCTGTATGCAATTCCGACGTGCAAAAAAAATACGCATGCTCAGAATCACGCAGAAGAGCCAAACTGCCTATTGAACGTAATTGATCTCGGCTCGTCGTACATCTTGTACGTCACCGCGTTCTTGATGGTCGGAATTTCTGACAGCATTTGTGTGACCGTGTGTATGCAACACACGTCTTGTCGGAATTTACGGTTGTGTGTACGCAGCATCAGAGTAAAATCCAATGTAGTTTATTCTAGTCTTGGTGTATTTTCAGGGAGTTTTTTCTTTATATTATAAGCCTTTTGACTAGAGCAACCTCTTCACTAACATGGGTAAAAACAAAAGTAACTGAAAAGCATTGAGAGGCTGGGAGTGCATAACCAAGGGACATAACACTATTGGTAAGATAGGAGGTGGAAACAAGGAAACATACCATACCAAGGGCATGAAACAAAATTATATAACAGACTGTTGTGTCATCTTTCATGCAAGTTGCATATAGTATTGTACAATACTATAAGTAATAAGTACTATAAATAAGTAATTAACCACTTCCCTACCGCTGGACGTCATATGACGTCCTGGACTTTGAGTGGGGATATCTGAAAGATGCCTGCAGCTACAGGCATCATTCAGATATCCATCTCTTCAGCCGGCGATCCTGTGCACCATAATAATGCTCATAGCGGCAGTTCTGCTGCTTGATTGTTCTTATAGGCGATGGAAGGGGACTACCCCCCCTCCCGCCGCCATCCGGTGCTTCTCTGGGCTCTCCCGTGCCATCGGAGACCCGGAGAAACGATCTTCTGGCGCCGGATGGGAGGCATATAGATGACTGTTGACCAGATGGTCACCAGTCATCTCTATGATCGTCGGAGGCCCGGGCTTGATGTTATTTTTTTTCACAATCTCATGCTTTTCAGCCTGGAGGAGAGATGTGGGGTCTTATTGACCCTGTATCTCTCCATAAAGAGTACCTGTCACAAACCATTCCTATCACAAGGGATGTTTACATTCCTTGTAATAGGAATAAATGTGATAAAAAAAAATGTAAAAAAAGTGTAAAACGTCGTTCAAACGACACATGTGAGGTATCGTCACGTGTGTTAGAGCGCCAGCAACAATTCTAGACCTCCTCTGTAACTCTAAACTGGTAGCCTGTAAAAAAAGAATAAGCAACGCCTATGGAGATTTTTAAGTACTGAAGTTTGGCGCCATTCCATGAGTGTGCGCAATTTTAACGCGTGACATGTTAGGTATCTATTTACTAGGCGTAACTTCATCTTTCGCATTATATAAAAAAATTGGGCTAACTTTACTGTTTTGTTATTTTTTAATTCATGAAACCGTTTTTTTACCCCAAAAAAAGGCATTTGAAAAATTATTGCGCAAATACTGTGCGAGATAAAAACTTGCAATGACTGCCATTTTATTCCCTAGGGTGTCTGCTAAAAAAAACATACATAGTGTTTGGGGGTTCTGAGTAATTTTCTAGCAAAAAAATTATGATTTTTGCATGTAGGAGAGAAGTGCCAAAATAGGCCGGGTATGGAAGTGGTTAATTGCCTATCGTGTTACAATGCTAATGGGGAAAATTTACAATTTATCCCACGGTCAATGAGGTTTGTCTGCATCTGTATATAATTTCTTACAGTTCAAAATGGAATGTTTGCATAGACATAACAACCCAAGTCCACCATACCCGTATATGAATAAACAACCTGCTTTTTGCTGAAAAATGTTTAGGTACTTATTGGCGCTCATTGGAGATTCAGAGATCTGCCAATTAGAGAGAAGTGAAATCTTCAGGATATCAAATTATGCCTGAAAATTCCACACTTATTTTTGAAGATCACAATAATGGGGCACAGACACAGCTTACCGGGATTTCCTAAAACTCCACATTAGTTCACACCATTCCCACCCTAAGTCCAGGACATTTACATATACAGTTGCATACCCCCACTGAAATTGATTGTTTTGCCAAGTTTGACATTGATTTTGATCATCCTGTCATCCTGCTTACAATTAAATCAAAGAGGCACGTGTAGGTCAGACAAATATAACATAACATTTATAATGAAATAACCACAAATGTCTTTTCTGTGCTCACATCATTATCAGTTTTATTCAACCCCCAATTGACATTCAATCTTAGTACTTAGTCCAACATCCTTTTACAATTATAACAGCTGTTAAACTTGAAGCATAGCTTGACACAAGTGTCTTGCAGCGATCTACGGGTATCTTCGCCCATTCGTCATGGGCAAAAGCCTCCAGTTCAGTCACATTCTTAGGCTTGCGCACTGAAACTGCTTTCTTTACGCCCCACCAGAGGTTCTCAATCGGATTTAAGTCTGGTGACTGCGATGGCCACTCCAAAATGTTCCAGCCTTTAATCTGCAACCATGCTCTAGTGGACTTGGAGGTATGCTTTTCTCATCATTTTGCCTCCTATTATAAATCTGGGACTGATCATGTGACAGGCAGACACCTCCGATCCTGTGACTGAACAGGTTTAAACAGGTGAACAGATGGTAACACTATGCAATAATATTTGTTAAAATACTTGCAGTTAATATAACTTACCTGAACTGTATTTCTTTTATATTCAAATGTGGAGTTACACTTTAACCACTTACCGACTGCTGCACGCCAATATACGTTGGCAGAATGGCAGTGGTGGGCAAATGGATGTAAGAAGCCATGCGGCGGGCGCGCATTCTCCGTAACAGTGCAGGTCCCGCGGACTCGAAGTTCGCCGACGGCCCGCGATCGTGTCACATAGAAGCAGAACAGGGAGATGTAAACATGGCATTTCCCTGTTCTACCTAGTGACAGAACAGTGATCTACTGCTCCCTCTGATTGGGAGCAGTGATCACTGTCATGTCACTTGTAGCCCAGCCCCCTCAAAGTTAGAATCACTCCCTAGGACACACTTAACCCAGCTATCAACTACAGCTATCCCTGTAGTTAGGGGAGAGCCTCACAGATCCTTCTAAGCTATGCAGAGTAGCAGAGTTGTTGAAGATGCTATGCTTACCCCTCCCCTCATCCTTCACGGAAGCCTTTGCATTATGTAAATACAATAACAAAATACAAAGGTTTCTCTGAATGGGCAGCAGAAGGGATGGGGTGGAAAAAGCTGTTATATGTGCCTTTCTCCCCTCCCACAGTGTAATTCCTGGCATAGCAATAAACCCATCAGATGTAAAGAATAGAAATAAGCCCATGAGATGTTATTCTCCTCTTTGAACTTAACTCATAATGTTCCTGGAATTCAACTTTATCGGGCCATAAGGAAGCAAACAAAGTGTACTTTAATTTCTGTAGAGAATATATAACTTGGTATGATCACCTTTGCAATCAATAAAATTTTTTTTAAACTGACAAAAAAAGCCCAAATTTTTACAACCATAACAAAAATGGGAGTTTTATGTATATTTAGTTCAGAACTTTACAGAAATGTAATTTTCTGCTCTTCACATTTTTTGTTCTTTGGTATAGATACATTTTACCGTATATATACAGTATATACGTATATATGTACACCCCTCACGTTGTAAATATTATTTCTGCCAGTTTAGACATGAATTTCTTCAGTGTTATCACATGAAAAGATATAATAAAATATTTTCACAAATGTGAGGGGTGTACTCACTTTTGCGAGATACCGTGTGTGTGTATATATACATATAAAATTTTTGTGTTCGATTAATCGTTTTTTTTTAATCGATTAATTGACTAATTTCGATTAATTATAACGCACATACAGATCAAACTACTTTTAGCTGATCTCCTTGCAGGCTGATTCCCATTGCAGCTACCAACCACTGGAAACATGGATAGCAGGATACTAAAAACACATAAAGGCAGCGCTCGATGGGAATAGCATTAAAACTTTTATAGTCTTCAAGTAGGTAACAAAATAAATATTGCACTGGAGATAAAATCGATGTAGCTTCATAAACTGTAAAAATGGTGCGAGTAATACCAAACGGTAGCAAAAGCAGACATTAAAACATGTAGCTAAGTATGATACTGGTATAAAAATGGGTACAACGATGCCACTGCTGAATCCAGATGAGGAGGTGTTAACATCAGTCTGTCAGCATGTAGATGTCCCGTGAAGGGAACTATCACAACTCCCAGTGGATGGTTGTAGAATCCCAGGTTGATAGAGGGAAGTGATAAAGGGAAGTGTAACAGCCCTTGCGTGTGGCAGATAGTAAGGTCCTGCCGGCATGCAGATATAAAGGCACAGCAAAGGAGCCCTTCAGATGGACACGGCAAGCCCCGCCGGTGTCTGTGACGTTACTGGATCTCCGACGGAACTCCCTGAAGGCCCGGAAGCTGGCGTACCAATCAAAAAAATTTTGATTGATCAAAAAAATTTAAGATTAATCGATGAATTAATAGTTAATTTCCACAGCCCTATATATTATATATATATATATATATATATATATATATATATATATATATATATATATATATATATATATATATATATGTCTGATAACCCGAGAAAATTACAGAAATACTTCAGAAGGCAAATATAACTATCTGTTCAAATGCCAGTTATGAGTCCAAGTACGGTTTTTGGGTTTTTGCCAAAAGGTTATAGTAGAGTCTTGTATTGTGTTAGCCATCGATTAATGCAGATAGTTTGGCATTCACTGTATAAAGCCTAAAGAAGTGACCTAAGGAGCCCAAAAAGCTTTACTAACAAAGTGAGCCAAGAAAGGTTAACACTTAAACTCCAACCTTTCTGCCGAAAAGTAAAAAATCTACTTTGTGAAATAAAATGAAAGGATTTGAGTTTGCAGAATTCTTGCTCACCGTTCCCATCGGGCAACAAAGAAAAACATATTATGGAGACAAAGACATGATACCAATTCTGGTCTCTTAGACAAGCACACAGGACCTGTAAAAGTCTTGGACACATTTTATTATATAAACCATTCTATTTTAGTAGTAAAATCTATCTGGCCTCCCAACAGGTGCAAATACCAACTTAAAGCCACAGCAATCAATCTCTGCCCTGAAACGGAAAAACTCTGTCCCAAAAAGTTGTCCTTTAGTCTAATGAATAGGATTCTTGTGCCCTCTCAGGTCCCTTCTATATAAATCAGTAGTAACCATGGTGCAACGTCTGTGATTATTTATACATCACAAGTATCTTTGAACAGACCTTCGTTGTCTGCTCAGTGCAGAGATAATTGCTATTCCATGTCCAGTGGGGTTCGCTGAATCGTATTGCATGTGTAAAGTTTGGTAAGCCAGCTAAACATTTTATATGGTGTCAGGTGATGTGAACTGCGATCCAGAAATTGTAGAGGTTAAACCTCTCAAGTCTACTGTACGGCTCTGGACTTTTCACTCTCTTCTTCCAGACACCTATTGTTTCTGTCTCCAGTTCTGCTTCAGGCTCAAATGTAACAGGAGACATGAATAATGCTGACATTATAATTAACATATTTATTATGAATATAAAAAAAGTGTCTTTGGAACTGCTTAAAACATGAAAAAAACATTCATTCATTATTATGGAGGACTAAAACTTCTTGGTGTTCAGCTGATGCCCAGTCATTTCTTTATTTTATAGATTTTATATTTTGTAGTGAACGTGTAGAACCATATCATTCACTATCATAGAGAATCTCACCAAAGTTATTCGCTTTGGGTTAGCTTTGAGTTCATAAATATTTTATTTATGTATTTGTGCTTTGAATAGAGTATAGGGATGGTTATCAACCCTCTCGGGTAATTTTTGCTTTCCATGTCCCCATTGGGATGATTCGACTTCTTAATTTGTCCTGGCAATCATTCTTACTATCATGAAGGATCTCATCGAATCTGAGGCCACGTACACACGTCCGAGAAACTCGACGGGCAAAACACATCGTTTTGCTCGTCGAGTTCCTTGTGAAGCCATCGAGGATCTCGGCGAGCCAACTTTTCCCATTGACTAACGAGGAAATAGAGAACATGTTCTCTTTTTGGCCCGACGAGATCCTCGGTTTCCTCGGCGAAAAGTATACACACGACCGGTTTTCTCGGCAGAATACGTCTCCCATCGAGTTTCTGGCTGAATTCTGCCGAGAAACTCGGTCGTGTGTACGGGGCCTGAGAAGGGGAAGGTACAGAAGAACACATCCTATTTTTCTGATTGGATATATCATCAAAAAACTGAAATTCAACCTACAGGCTGAAGGTTTGGCTAGTTACTCCAATCAGTGGTAAGTGATTGGCTAGTTAGTGGCCTTTTCTCCTTACTCTGTAATAGCATAATATAAAGACTTCCCCCCATAATTCTGTATTAATTAATAACCTACTGCTCAAATCAAATGCTTATTGTTTATTATTTGTATATTATTTAGCCAAAGTGATTAAAAAAACCTTAGCTTTGGGTTCATATTTTTTTTTTTTTTTTTTTTGTGCTTTAAACAGAGTAGGGGATGGTTATCAACCCTCTCGGGTAATTTTTCATCTCTATGTCCCCATTGGGATGACTGGACTTCTTTATTTGTCCTGACAAACATTGTCACTATCATGAAGGATCTTATTGAATGTGAGAAAGGGCAGGTACAGATTAGAACACAAACGTTTAGGGCCAGATTCACAAAGGGGATACGACGGCGTTTCTCCTGATACGCCGTCGTATCTCTGTTTCTATCTATGCGACTGATTCATAGAATCAGTTACACATAGATATCCATAAGATCCGACAGGTGTAATTGTTTTACACTGTCGGATCTTAGGATGCAGTACCGCGGCCGCCACTGGGGGGAGTTTGCGTCGTAAACCAGCGTCGGGTATGCAAATTAGGAGTTACGGCGATCCACGACGGGTTTTCGCGTTCGCTACATCGCCACTAGTCTAGTTTCCCGTCGCAAATTTAGTCGTCGTTTTGGGTGCCCTAACTTTAGTCAGCAATCGTATTGCTGTCTAAAGTATGGCCGTCGTTCCCGCGTCGAAATAAAAAATTTAACGTCGTTTGCGTAACACGTCCGGGAATACAGAAGTACGCTACGTGCGTCGCCGTTCGAAAAAATGACGTCACGGCGCGCAAAGCATGACGGGAATTGCAAAACGGAGCATGCGCAGTAGGTCCGGCGAGGGAGCGCGCCTAATTTAAATGGCACACGCCCATTTGAATTGGCCCGCCTTGCGCCGGAGGCCGCCGCCGTAGTTTTCATCGCAAGTGCTTTGTGAATCAGGCACTTGCGATGAAAACTTGCGGCGGTGTAACGTATCTACGATACGTTACGCCGCCGCGATTCTACGTGAATCTGGCCCTTAGTGTTTTTCTGATAGGATATATCATCAAAAACTGAAATTCAACCTACAGGCTGAAGGTTTGGCTAGTTACTCCGAACAGTAGTAAGTGATTGGCTAATTAATGGCCTTTCCTACTTACTCTGTAATAGCATAATATAAACACTTTCCCCCCATAATTATGTAATTATTTAATAACCTACTGCTTAAATCAAATGCTTATTTTTATTATTTTTATATTATTTAGCCAAAGTGATACAAAAGCGTTCACTTTGGGTATATATATTTTTTGTTGGGTAGTAGATGGTTATCAACCCTCTCAGATCATTTTTCATCTATATGTCCTCATTGGGATGACTGGACTTCTTTATTTGTCCTGACAAACATTGTCACTATCATGAAGCATCTCATTGAATCTGAGAAAGGGCAGGTACAGAACAACACAACATTTTAGTGTTTTTCTGATAGGATATATCATCAAAAACTACCTTTGTGTAAAATCCCTGGTGTTTCTGCCAGTCTCTCTGCTTACCTATTAAAAACGGATCACACTAGGTATCAGAGCATAGCGTGGTCAGTTCTCTATCTGTGCTGGGAACTTAGCCTGCTCTCCTCCAATAATCAGACTTTTCCTGCCCCCCCCCCCCCCACACACAGCCATTTACTGGAAAGACCAGTGTTCTATTGTTTCTCCTCCCCTGGCTCTCTGAGCTCATTATGCAGAGAACAGCGGGAATGTGATCACTTATTAAAAAAAAAAAGTGGAAAAAGGGGTTAAATTTAAACTGAAGGGGTTATTTTTACAAGGTGATTGTTTACATTTACGGTAATTTAACCAATCCATACACTATCCAACTAAAGAAAAAGGATTTTGTCTGGAGATATATTTGAACCCTTTTGTCTGGGCCTTTGACAGGCAGTATTGAAATGTAGCTTACAACTGATAATGGTATCTGCTAGCACAGTACACAGTACAAACAAAGAGATCTAAGAGCTGTAGATAGCAGAAAAGAGCATCTAAAAGTTAAGAAACTATTTTTTATTTCTATTTTAATTTATGCTGGATATGTGAATAAGAAGATGAAACAAATAAAAAGCAAATGATATCCCAATTCGGCAGCAAAAGTAAAAATAAACTTGTGTTTTTTTTTCTTCCAAATGAAAAAGTTACTTAAATTGTTAGCTTGCTGTTATCACGGAGCGAGAAGCACATATTTACACATCTGGTGGGAGTGTGACCAAATCCGTCCATTTTGCAAACAGGCCTTTCAAACATGTAACAAAATATATGAAGAGTCTGTCACCCCCCTCTCCTAAGATAGCACTTCTATCTAACTATTCTTCCGGGTTTGGCTAGATCTCAAAAATCTAATCTTCCTCCTATTTTTCTTATCAGCTGCCAGACAGATTATTCCCAGATTCTGGTAGACCACCGTTTCCCCTTCCCTAAACGCATGGGTAGATCTCATAAATGACATCATGCTCATGGAGGAAAGGCGAGCTAAAGAAACAGACACATGGGAAATGCACAATAAATTATGGTACATTTGGATACATTACTAATCCCTAAGATAAATTCTTACTGATAAATACAAAAGCCTTGTCAACTCCAGATCTAACCTTCAAATGGGTGAGTGATCACCATACCTGACTCTATGATTGCTCCATACGCAACACCCCTCCAATGAGGAGGGAAGATCAGAACAGACCCCACCCCCTGCACAGGTCTCGCAATGGACTAGCCATCTGTCCTCCATACCTTCAACATATCTCTTACCCCTTATCTTTTCCCTCCTGTTATATTAACATCTATTAATCTAAAAAGTGTCACACCCCCCCTTCCTATTAATCTAAAAAGTGCCCCCCCCCCTTCCTTCTTTACAGATTTAACCCTATTTAGGAGGGTTTTATTTGCCATCATGTCAAACCTCCCAAACCTCCTATTTGCACTTTTTGTTCCCCTGACAAATCCTCCTAACCCAACCAAACATATTTTGTGCTTATTTCAAAGCGCCTTTCCCCACCCCCTTTTCTTATGTACCCTTCAACTACCTTCTTTATTGCCTACTGGTTTGGGCTTCACCCAGTTATTTGATGTTCATTGTCATTTGCTTGATGCATACAGCCTTCCTTGACTTCGGGCACTGGTAGCCCCTAGGCAGGCAAACTGTTGTACCTGTTACATTTATCCAACTGATTGTTGCAACACAATGAATGTATAACAAATATGCTTGAGAATATTTCTGTACTGTATGATTGGAAAAAATTTAAAAAGATAAGTTCTTAGATTTAGCCCCAACCCCGCAGATATGCCTTTTGGGCTTAGTAGAAGAATTAGCCCCCAGGGTGGCAGAGAGAACTCTGATTGGACTCCTGTTATTCTATGCCAGGAAAATGATCACTCTCTGCTGGAAAAAACGTGCCCCACTGTCCATACTGTTATGGAAATCACATGTCAATAAAGTACTGCCACTCTATAAAAGGAACCTACCAAAATAGAGGATGCCCCAAAAAGTATGATAGAGTGTGGGCCAAATGGCTAGCAGAGGCCTCCACGGCGACCGGAGACTGACTGAGCTTGTACTTGTGTTTTCTTTTTTTTTTTGTTTTGTTTCTCCTCTCTGTATTAGAATCTCTGCTATGGGTTTGCTGGATATAATTTGCTGTCCCTTGGGCCTCGACTGAAGAATTTGATACTTGGACATTTTAATTGAGCGGGAGCCACTACTGCACTAGATTGTTTGTTTGTTGTCCCTTCTTGTGAACGTGCTGCCAGCTGGTACTGACTCCTGCATGGGTATAGTCCCAATGCTGTGGCAGGTTTACTGATGTGGTTTGTTTGTATGTTTTATACTCAATAAAAAGAATAAAAAAAAATAAAAAAAAAGATAAGTTCTATAGAAGATTTCCAAGTAGATTGGGTGTGCTCCATGAAGCTTTCCCTTATGCCCATTTTTTATTTCTTTGGTCTTCCTTATTTAGAATTGATACCCAGAAGTCATATGCCTACTTTATCCTTTCTATTCTCTTCTTTTCTTTTCTCCACTCTTTCCTGCTCTCAATTGCATTCCAAATTTCCAATTGTATGATGATTAACCTATAGGGTCTTTTAGTTGGGACTCAATGGGCCAGATCCACAAAAACGGGCGTATATTTAGGCGGGCGTAGCGCATCTCATATGCGCTACGCCGCCGTAAATCAGAGTGGCTCCTAGGGTATCCACAAAGAACTTGCTCCCATATGCAGGCCGGCGTAACGTAAATCTGCCGGCGTAAGCCCGCGTAATTCAAAGTAGGCTTGGAGTGGGCGTGTTGTATGGTAATCTGGTATGAACCCACGTAATTGATGCCTTTTTCGAACGGCGCATGTGCCGTCCATGGACGTATCCCAGTGCGCATGCGCGAAATCACGTCACAAATAGTCAATGTTTTCGTCGTGAACGTAACTTACGCAAAGCCCTATTCGCGAACGATTTACGCAAACGACGTAAACGATGGAAAATTCGACGCTGTCCCGACGTCCATACCTAACATTGCATACACCTCATAGAGGCAGGGGTAACGTTACGCTGAAAAAAGCCTTAAATAAACAACGTAAAAAAAAGGGGCGGGCGGACGTACGTTTGAGAATCGGCGTATCTAGCTAATTTGCATACTCTACGCGGAAATCAACGGAAGTGCCACCTAGCGGCCAGCATAAATATGCACCTAAGATCCGACGGCGTACTAAGACGTACGTCAGTCGGATCTAGCCCACATTCAGTCGTATCTTGTTTTGTGGATACAAAACAAAGATACGACGGCGCATCATAGAACTTACGTGGCGTACCAATAGATACGCCGCCGTAAGTTCTTTGTGGATCTGGCCCATTGTATTTATGAAACCATGTTGTACTATGATGAAAACCATTACACCTTTTTATTCCCCCTCTTTTTTTTTTGTATGCCGATTTGTTCTGATTTTCACATGACGAAAATAATGAAAGATGGATTCAACCTAAAATGTTAGCTTACTAGTTATTTTCTCTTTTTAATTTTTTTTTTACTTTACTTCTTTATTTGATTTTCTGTTTACAAAAATTAACTACTTGCGGACCGCCTGTCGTCATTATACGGTGGCTGTTTTACGCCGGCTACTACTCAAATATTAAATTGTGTTTATATATTCTACTGTTTTAAACCATTCTCCTATTGTAGGATTTTCTGGGTCTTACCACCTTTTTGGTATGGCTCCTTTTGCGGTATATATTAAATGTGGGTTTACTGTATTCTTGTATTGTTTTATTGTGTTTTTTGTATTATGAAATAGACAATCCCATCAGGAATATTCATGCCCTTGATCTTGCCTATATATTGCCGTACCTTCTGCCAAGATTCTCGTAACTTGGGACACTCCCACCATATATGTGCCATATATGTGCTATAGTGCCCTTCTGATTACAACCCCTCCATCACAGTGAAAAATCCTTGTGTTTTAATGGGAGTTATGTATTTTATTTTATTTTTATTTTAAACTGCATGCCAATTTTTTATTTTTCAACTCATTGTAATATAATGTACTGTAATGTATTGTATTATGTGTAAATGTATTGTATTATATGTAATGCAACGTAACAAGGCTATTTGTTCTAAAGCAAAATCACTCAGCAGCGTTGTCCCCAAATACAATGAGTTGAAAAATAACAACTCTACTGCCTGGATCAACAGGTAAGAAATACTACCTTAAACAGTGTCAATGCAATGAACTGTATCATATGACTTTTTTTTCCCTCTAGTTCCGCTTTAAATTCTAAAACAATCCAGATCATTTCATAATGTTCACATTATAAAACAAGCCTGAACTGAGGGAATTGAACACATTTTGAAGGGCAACAGATAATTATTCCCAGCCTTCCGCCTAAATCTCTTTCAGAAAGACAGTGAGACTGTTTAGCTGTCTAACCTACATTTGAAAAGTTTTCCTGTACCTGTCAGCATGAATTAGTCCTATCAATTACATTTTCTACACGCATGTAATTTCCAGTGTTGCCCGTATGTCATCAATAATTACACTGTATACATCACAAAAGTCTGTCTCTAGCCCAGCAAAGTAGCAAACAGCCTATTTATCTCCCGATTATGGATGCAGCAAACACTAAGGGCCAGATCCACGTAGATAGGCGTATCTTTACATGGGCGTAGCGTATCGTAGTAACGCTACGCCGCCGCAACTTTTAGAGGCAAGTGCTGTATTTACAAAGCACTTGCCTCTAAAGTTACGGGGGCGTAGCGTAAATCTGCCGGCGTAAGCGCGCCTAAATCAAATGAGGAACAGGGGGGAGTGTTTTATGTAAAATAAGCTTGACCCCACGTAAATGACGCTTTTTTCGTACGGCGCATGCGCGCGCATGCTCAGTATCACATGGAATTTTCAAATTAAATTACGCCCGCTCAATGCCTAGACGAAGTGAACGTAATTTTCGCAAAGCCCTATTCGTGAACGTTTTACGCAAACGAAGTAAGCGACGAAAAATTTGACGCTTGCCCGACGTCCATACTTAACATTGCGTACGCCTCATAGAGCAGGGGTAACGTTACGCCGAAAAAAGCCTTACGTAAACGACGTAAAAAAAAGTGTCAGGCGGACGTACGTTTGTGGATTGGCGTATCTAGCTAATTTGCATACTCAACGCGGAAATCAACGGAAGCGCCACCTAACGACCAGCGTAAATATGCACCTTAGATCCGACGGCGTACTAAGACGTACGTCAGTCGGATCTAGCCCAGCTTCAGGCGTATCTTGTTTTGTGGATACAAAACAAAGATACACCGGAGCATCCTAGAAGTTACGCGGCGTATCAATAGATACGCCAGCGTAACTTCTTCGTGGATCTGGGCCTTAGCGTTTATCTCTTTTTTTTTAAGAGGCCAACTCAGATGAAATATTAAGGTAGCACCCTGTGTTATTTTAGTTTACAACATTCGGTGCATATAAGGGCAAGGCTGCTTCTTCGTGCTAAATATTACTTTCACATAAGAAGAATTGTCATGTGTTAACTTTTCCTTTCCGCCAATGTTTAGTTAATACAATCTGTTCCACCTTGAGTAAGCCTCCAGACAAAACATGAATACAGATGATATTGTGTCCTCCGTGGGCTGACTGAGGGGGAAAAAAAATCAAGGTTTAGAATATGATCAAATGAGCTGGACCAGTGTAAAACTGCAGAAAGTCAGGTTAATTAGCCAGTGCTAATTAGATTTAAAGTGTATGGACACCCAAAGAACATAAATGCAATTTATTGCAGCTTATCAGTCCTTTCATAAAATACTAAACATTATTACACTGTTCCCTCTATAGTATATGGTGTATAATATTATTATTATTATTATTATTATTATTATTATTATTATTATTATTATTTATGAATGCACACATATTGTTCTGAAGTTAACTTTATATATTTATATGTTGTGTGTGTGTATGTATATATATATATATATATATATATATATATATATATATATATATATATATATATATATATATATATATATATATATATATAAATGTATATATGTGTGTATATATATTAATATATACAACATATCAATATATAAAGTTAACTTCATAACAATATGTGTGCATTCATAAATAAATAATGGCAAAAGACCAAAAATCACCACACTTTTACAAAACAATCAACAGGTGTGAATATAATGAATATATATATATATTTACATTATATTTACAGTATATATAATATGGGGCAGACTGGACAGATGGACCACTTAGTTTACGTCCACACATAAATACGCTCCATTCTCAAATGAACCTCACCAGATGTTATCACAGCTCACAAGGAGACATCCAGCATCTATATCCGAGAAATTTTAATAAACTCACAAACATTTTTTACATAAATAAAACCATAATAAATAATAAATGCATTACATAAATAAAAGCATCACAAAATCCAAGTGCAAGGCGGCATTATTAAAAATATTTCAGTGTATCAGAATGCCAGCGGGCATTAAGACAAGCTAGATCCCTTAATATATTGATTTTTTTTACACTTTTGAAACAGATATGCCAATACTCTTTCAATGGTATATTTCACAGATCAAAAGGAGGGTAAATAGAGATGTTTGTTGTAAGGGTTTACATACTTTATATATATATTTTTTTTAATATGAAATAATTAGTATGAATATATAAGGGCAACTCTCAACAGCAATAAAAGAGGCTTACAGCTGATGAAAGATAATGGGGCAGATTCACGTACCTCCGCGCATCTTTCCGCCGGGCACAGCGTATCTAAGATACACTACGCCGCCTTAACTTTTTTAATTTTTTTCGAATCCTCAAAGAATTTGCGCCGTAAGTTGCGGCATAGTGTATCTTTGGTGGCGTAAGGGCACGGAATTTATGGATGTAATGGGGGCGTGTTTTATGCAAATACGTCGTGACCCGACGTAAACAACGTTTTTTTTTAACTGCACATGCGCCGTCCGTGGGGGTATCCCAGTGCGCATGCTCGAAATTAAACCGGAACAAGCCAATGCTTACGACGGTGACGTCATTCTACGCAAATTCCTATTCGCGAACGACTTACGCAAACGACGTAAAAAATTCAAAATTGTACGCGGGAACGACGGCCATACTTAACATTGAGTATGCCTCATAACAGCAGCTTTAACTATACGCCGGAAAAAGACGAACGCAAATGACGTAAAAAAATTCGCCGGCCGGACGTACGTTCGTGGATCGCCGTAACTAGCTAATTTGCATACTCGACATGGAATTAGACGGAAATGCCACCTAGCGGCCGCCGAAAAATTGCAGCTTAGATTCGATGTCGGGATCTAGCCGAGATGCCGTCGTATCTTGTTTTGTGGATACCAAAACAAAGATACGACGTGCAAAATTTGAAATTACGCGGCGTATCAAGAGATACGCCGGCGTAATTTCTTTGTGGATCTGCCCCATAGTATATATACACAGTATACACACACAGTATACACACACATATAGTATACATACACAGTATACACACACAGTATACATACACACAGAATACACACACTGAAAAGGTTCTGGAGAGGCGGGGCAGCTATAATCTTGGGATTTTTTTTAAAAACACAGCTTTTTACGTACTGTTTCTGGTTTTACTGAGGCTGGCAACTCTGATGGCGCCCCCTAGTGGCATGGGGCTCTCAGGCAGTGCCCGAGTGCCCAAATGGTCAGTCCGCCCCCTGCTTCTTATAAAGTTGAGGTCACAACTTCTCCATCTTCATCTACTCACACAAAGAATGGGGGCTCGCTGGCTGCATTAGCGTCACTATGACACCCCTGCATTCTTGAAAACTACAGGATGAGGGGATGTAACAGCCAGAAAATTTCTGCATAATGCTGAATGTCACGCAGAATGAAGTCAATAGGCCTCCAATGCACAAAAGATGTGGGACAGTAATCAGGACACAATGCACCATTGAAGGTAAGTTTTAAAAAATGTAATTCAGCTTTAAGGCAGGGCCATGTGACATCTTTTCCTGCTATTTTTTTTTATTACTATTAAAAATTACAGCATGAAATTTCCCCATCAATTCAAATCATCTCTGCATTTCAGTGTGAAAATCGATGGGAAATGCTCTTGCTTGCTCTGCCATGCATACCTCAGTCACCCTCTCACATCTTCATACATTTACTGAGTGTTTTTTTTTCATTAGATTTTTCATATTTCAATGTAGATTTTTGTACATTTCCTATTTTCATATTAACTTTTAAATATTCTGGGCCAGATTCACAGCGGAGATACGACAGAGTATCTCAGATACTCCGTCGTATCTCTGAGAGTATCTATGTGACTGATTCATAGAATCAGTTACGCATAGATATCCCTAAGATCCGACAGGTATAATTGTTTTACACTGTCGGATCTTAGGATGCAGTACCGCGGCCGCCGCTGGGGGGAGTTTGCGACGTATTCCAGCATCGGGTATGCAAATTAGCAGTTACGGCGATCCACAATGGATTTTCGCGTTCGGTACGTCGTCGCTAGTGTAGTTTCCCTTCGCAATTTTAGTCGTCGTTTGACCTGCCCTAACTTTAGACAGCACACGTATGTGCTGTTTAAAGTATGGCCGTCGTTCCCGCATCGAAATGTAAAAATGTTTTTGTCTTGCGTAAAACGTCCGGGAATACGAAAGTACGCTATGCACGTCGCACGTCGTCGCCGTTCGAAAAAAATGACGTCACTTCGCGCAAAGCACGGCGGGAATTTCGAAACGGAGCATGCGCAGTAGGTCCGGCGCGGGACCACGCCTAATTTAAATGGCACACGCCCATTTGAATTACGCGGGCTTACGCCGGAGGCCGCCAGCGTAGGTTTTCATTGCAAGTGCTTTGTGAATCAGGCACTTGCGATGAATCCCCTTCTCACTTACTAGCCCACCAGAGGTGGACTACCTCCAGGCATACCTTCCCTTAATCTATCCATTATTATTATAAATGTTCTCCAACTCCAGGCTCTCAGAATGATAGAGTTAGGACTGCAGTACACTGGGGTGCCGTGATATGGCCGCTACAGCTTACGCATGTATTTGCAGAAGTGTGCAAACTAAACCCCTTGGTTTTAGTGTGAACGGTTAGATTTGGTTTATATCAGACTGGCTGGTAGGTGAGCAGGGAATTTTTGTTTGTTATTTTTTGGTATGTGTCACCATTCCATGTGGTCCTTGGTGAAAAGGCCAGTTATAGGTGGGGGTGGTTTCCATTTGTTTGTACTGTTCCCAATTTGGCTTCAAAGGTTTTCATTGCAAGTGCTTTGTGAATCAGGCACTTGCGATGAAAACTTGCAGCGGTGTAACGTATCTACGATATCTACGCCGCCCTCTGTCTGTATCGCAGTGATACATGGTGATCTCACAGCAAATCCCCATTCAGCAATTTATTATCTTTATAATGTGGCTGAGAAGGATCATATAACTCCCATGTGCGTCTCTGTCTCTGAGAGAAACGTCTCCACCTGTTCTATAAGGAAACTCCTGGGCATTATAAATTGGGCCTATGGGGAATCACACCTATCTCCACGCTGTACTCATGTATTTACTATACAAAAAAGAACCCCCCCTCCATGTTTTTTTTGTCATGTTTACACATCCCTCATGCACTGCATGTGTATTTTCATTCATTGCAATGGATCCTTTCCATCTACTTGAATCTCCTAAAATGTGCACCCAGGACTTTTTTAAAAGCTACAAATGAATAGAGATGGACCATTCTAAAAAAAGAGTTGTGAAAAATGCACATATTTCCCAGCAATGTACATTGCTGACCTCTAGGCAATTATAACAGACCGCCCTGTAACACAGTTATGTACTGGTATTCATAAAAATACTTTAATGCTGCATACACACGATCGGACGTTCCAACAACAAAACCGTGGATTTTTTTCTGACGGATGTTGGCTCAAACTTATCTTAGCAAACACACGGTCACACAAACGTTGTCGGAAATTCTAAATGTCAAGAACGCAGTGACGTACAACACATACAACGAGTCGGGAAAAAATAAGTCCAATGATTCCGAGCATGCATCAAATTGATTCAGAGCATGCATAGAATTTTTGTGCGTTGAATTGTGTACAAACGGTCTGAGTTTCCGACAACACCTTTTGTTTTCGGGAAAATAGAGAACCTGTTCTCAAGTTTTTGTTTGGCGGAAATTCCGACAGCAAATGTCCGATGGAGCCTACACACGATCGGATTTTCCGACAACAAGCTCCCATCAAACATTTGTTGTTGGAAATTCACAGTGCCTCTGTGTGTCTGTGTAGATCCAGGAAGAGAACATGCAACAGCTTCAGATGCCCATAGTTAGAATGGTTGTAGCCAGACTCATGCTGCGTACACACGATCGGTTAAACCGATGAGAATGGTCTGATGGATCGTTTTCATCAGTCCAAACCGATCGTGTGTGGGCGCCATCGGTTATTTAACCATCGGTTAAAAAAAAGCCAACTTGTTTTAAATTTAACCGATGGATTTCTAACCGATGGTAAAAAAAACGATCGTTAGAAGGCACAGCCATTGGTTAAAAATCCACGCATGCTCAGAATCAAGTCGACACATGCTCGGAAGCATTGAACTTCATTTTTCTCAGCACGTCATTGTGTTTTACGTCACCGCGTTGGACACGATCGGATTTTTAACCGATGGTGTGTAGGCGGGACGGACCATCAGTCAGCTTCATCGGTTAACCGATGAAAACGGTCCATCGGTCCGTTCTCATCGGATGGACTGATTGTGTGTACGGAGCATAAGTGGAGGGAGATTTCTGCAGCATATTTGACAAGTTCAGAATCACAGTATTTTTTAAATAATATGCAAAGTGGTTGGAGGGAAGCTTGAGAATGGCTGAGAAAGATGTTTTTATTACAAATGATGTGAGCAGACTGCAGTTCCTCTTTAAACTGCCCTCATTTGCAGACTGAAGTTTATCTCTTTGATCTAAAAGAAACAAATGTTACAATGTTTCTTTTTATCTCTCAGTGCTGAGCAATGTTGTGATAAACTTTGACAGCTTTTTATTTTTTTGACAGCTCTGGGCAGAGAACAGCTCTGCACTTGCTACATGAATCTTGAAAATGCCAAATTAAGATTGTGAGGGGGGTTGAATCGGGATTGTGATTTTTTAATGATTAATCGTGCAGCTTTAGTAACAAGTATTAAGTAGGTGTTATCCCAATTTAAAAAAAACAACAAACCCAAATCCCCTTCTCACTTACTAGCCCACCAGAGGTGGACTACCTCCAGGCATACCTTCCCTTAATCTATCCATTATTATTATAAATGTTCTCCAACTCCAGGCTCTCAGAATGATAGAGTTAGGACTGCAGTACACTGGGGTGCCGTGATATGGCCGCTACAGCTTACGCATGTATTTGCAGAAGTGTGCAAACTAAACCCCTTGGTTTTAGTGTGAACGGTTAGATTTGGTTTATATCAGACTGGCTGGTAGGTGAGCAGGGAATTTTTGTTTGTTATTTTTTGGTATGTGTCACCATTCCATGTGGTCCTTGGTGAAAAGGCCAGTTATAGGTGGGGGTGGTTTCCATTTGTTTGTACTGTTCCCAATTTGGCTTCAAAGGTGGAAATATTCTTTAAAGGGTAACACCACTTTTACAAAAAAAAAAACTTTGATTTGTGTATATTGTCCTTGCAATAGTGTTTCATTAATGGGAGATTCTGGACTCATTATAGAAACCTGGTGCAATTTCAGTTCAATGATGACGAAAGTTGCAACGTTTGCATTGTTTTAGATGTAATCAGGGCCGATCTGCCCTATGGGCTCACTATGCAAGCCGCTTAGGGCCCCGCAAAGATGCGGAGGGCCCCCCAAATTACTAGAGGCCCCGCCTGGTGAGAAGTCATTTTCGGCCCCTCACCCCACTTCTCAACTCGCTGGCTGAATGGGAGAAGAGGTAAGAAGGCAGCACCCCTGCTTCTCACTTTAATGTAAGATGCAATTTCCGACAGCAGAACACCTACCCCACTTCTAAACATTAATCTTTAATGAGACATGTCACTGTCGGCAGCGCGCTTCCCCCCCGCTTCTCAACTTTAATGTGACATATCATTTTCGGCAGCCCCCCGCTACTCAACTTGAATGTGACATGTCATTTTGCTTAGGGCACCAGGGAGGTCTGGATCAGCACTGGATGTAATTAACCATTTGGCAGATTCTTGACAAAAAACTAGGGGCCAGATTTAGATACAATTACGTTGCTCCACGGCAGCGTAACGTATCTGATTTACATTACACCGCCGCAGGTTTACAGTGTAAGTGCCTGATTCTCAAAACTCTTACCTGTAAACTTGTGACGGTGTAACGTAAATGCGCTCGGCGCAAGCCCGCCCAATTCAAATGGGGCGGGCACCATTTAAATTAGGAGCGTTCCCGTGACGAACGTACTGCGCATGCTCCGTCGGGTAAATTACCCGACGTGCATTGCGCTAAATGACATCGCACGGACGTCATTTGCTTAGACGTTAACGTAAATGGCGCCATTCACGGACGACTTATGCAAACTACGTGTTTTTTTAAATTTCGACGCGGGAACGAAGGCCATACTTAACATGGCTTAGAACAACTAGGGCTCAGCCTTAATTTTACACGGCGTAACTCGACGGAAACAACGTAAAGTTAGATCGACGGGCAGCGCGGATGTTTGGGGATCGCCGCAACTAGTCATTTGCATATTCTATGCCAACCGCAATGGCCTCGCCACCTAGCGGCCGGCCTAGAATTGCATCCTTAAGATCCGACCGTGTAATTCAATTACACCTGTCGGATCTTAGGGCTAGCTATGCGTAACTGATTCTATGAATCAGTCGCATAGTTAGGACGACCGTAACACAGAGATACGACGGCGTATCAGGAGATACGCTGTCGTATCTCTTCTGTGAATCTGGCCCTAAATTCCTATTGTCAAGGATGCCCAAAATCTGACTTATTTCTTACTGCAGATGTCTAAGAAAATCAGTGTGCCAATCACACACAGGCAGGTTATGTACACCAAATGTGTAAACAATGCTTCCAGGCTGCCATTACACATTGACATTTTTGACAGTTTTAGAAAATTATGATTAAATTGAAAATGCAGATGCAATTTTTTTATGCTGTTTTTTTTTTTTTTTAAGGAAATTGCCCTTAACCACTTAAAGCAGTGTTCCAGCCGTGATTTTTTTTAAGTCAGCAGCTAGAAACACTGTAGCTGCTGACTTTTAATAAGGACACTTACCTGTCAAGGGAACCTGCGATGTCGCCCCTCCCACGAGGCCGATCCGTCCATCGGATCGGGTGCCAGCGCCGCCATCCTAACCAAGGGAAATAGGCAGTGGAGCCTTGCGACTTTACTTCCCGTTTCCTACTGCGCATGCTTGAGTCGTGCGGCGCTTTGTGAATGGTCCCAGAAGACATTGTGCCCCACTTCCCAGGAGACAACGCGAGGGAGAAAATGAGGAGCTCCGCAGAGAAGGAAGTGGCAGATTAGGAAGACTGCCTAGCAGCTGGCTTTTCTAGTAAGTACTGTATTTATTGGAGAATAACACTCACTTTTTTCCCTGACAATAGAGGGTAAACTGTACCTGCATGTTATATGCAGGGGCCGTGCAAAGTTTTTTTCCTGAAACTTCCCTCTTAAAGTTAGGGTGCGTGTTATATGCCGATAAATACGGGTAACTTTTTTTATTTTTATTTTTGTTTACATTTTTAAAGGAGAATGTTAATGACATTTTTTTTTAGGGTGGACCTCCGCTTTAAGGTCTGCCCTATAGTAGTTTTACTGCTAGAGGACGGCACCTGTGTGTCAGATCACGTGTATATATATGTGACCCAACACTTCTGGTCAGGGGGAGCGCATGCACGCTGGCGGCGGCTCACTTCCGCTGTGATTACAAACAGCAGAAGCCGATCGGTGGGTGCACGCACGGTAACCTAAGTACTCCTGCACCCACTGATCGTTAGGCAGAGAGACAAACCTGCGAGACAGATCACCGTTCTGACAGGAGAGAAAAGATGAAGTTTGTGTCCCTGCAAAGCCCATCCCTTCCCCTAGCACCTCACACAGTATAGTAAAACACTTGCTAGGCACACAGTTAACCCTTTGATATCCCCTGATGTTAACCCCTTCCCAGCCAGTGTCCTTAGTACAGTGACATTGCATATTTTTAGCACTGATCACTGTATTAGTGTCACTGGTTCCCACAAAGTGTCAAAAGTGTCCGTTAGCGTCAGAATGTCTGCCGCAATATCGCAGTCCTGCTATAAGTCGCTTATCGCCGCCATTACTAGTACCAAATAAATTTTAATAAATTAAAATTTCCCATAGTTTGTAGACAATATAACTTTTGCGCAAGCCAATCAATATACACTTATTAGCGATTGTTTTACCAAAAATATGCAACAAAATACATATTGACCAACATTTTTGAAGAAGATATATTTTTTTATAAGATATGTTTTATAGCAGAAAGTAAAAAATATTGTTTATTTTTTTCAAGATGGTTGCTATTTTTCTGTTTATAGCGTAAAAAAAAAAATGCAGAGGTGATTAAATACCACTAAATAAAAAGCTCTATTTGTGGGGGGGAAAAAGGAGATACATTTTATTTGACTACAGCATTGCAGGAGTGTGCAGTTGTCAGTTAAAGAGAAAGTAAACCCTAATGGGTTTTACTTCCTCTTTATTTCCCTTGCAAAGGTAAAGCCTAATGGGCTACTATGCATCGCATAGTAGCCCATTATGTGTCACTTACCTGAAACCGAAGCCTGCAATATGATGCTGTCCCCACTAGCAGTGAGTGTCCATCTTCACCCCTCTTCCTTGCGGGGCCGCACACTCTGTGTCTGTGACTGCCCGGAGTTGCGCGCGGGAGCCGCCAGTCACAGCATGACCCCATTCAGAAATGGCACAATCGTCACTTCTAAAGTGCACCTGCTCTGTAGACATTGGCGCACGCGCTGTAGACATCGGCGCACGCCTCTATTGTAAATATCTCCTAAACCGTGGAGGTTTAGGAGATATTTCCAGCACCTATAGGTAAGCCTTAAAGGGGTTGTAATGGTAAATGTTTTTTCACCTTAATGCATCCTATGCATTAAGGTGAAAAAACATCCGACGGTACCGCCCCCCCCGAACCCCCGTTTTACTTACCTGACCCCTTGAAAAGTCCCGCGCGCGTCCACATGATCCTCTTCGGTTCCCAGCCTGGCCGTTGATTGGCTAGGCTGGACGGATTGATAGCAGCGCAGCCATTGGCTGGCGCTGCTGTCAATCACAGCGGATGACGCAGCGCGCCGGGGGGGCTGGGCCGAGTGATACAGTCGGCGGCTATGCCCGCCGCTGTATCACGGGAGCATGCTCGCAAAAGCTTTCCACCATGCGAGCTCGCTCGCATGAAGGTGGAACGTTTTTGTGAGGAGGAACCGAGACAGCCGCCGAGGGACCCCCAGAAGACAGGGTTAGGGGACACTCTGTGCAAAACGAGCTGCACAGAGGAGGTAAGTATATATAAAGTTTGTTATTTAAAAAAAAAAAAAGTTTGCCTTTAGTGACCCTTTAATCTAGGCTTGCCTGTAGGTAAAAGGATGTACAACCACTTTAAAGTTTTGCAGTGCTGTTTTGCAAAAAAATTGTCTCTTTGTGAAGGGGGGGGGGGGGTAAATCCTCCAGAGGTCAAGTGGTAAAATGTATTTTTATACACTGCTAGCATAAGTGCCAAAATCTGTATTTTATACTACCTTTCTGTAATTTCCTACACAACCGTACTCAGGTTTGGGGGGGAGAAATGCAACAAGGCTAGACTGCATCGCACCATGCTGTCAGTCTAACACTAGAAGCTGGCAAGCAAGAGGGGGAAAGCGGGCTTTTGACTTTGTCAGGTTGTTGCCTATTAGGCATGTCTAAAGGCAGGTTGACCGAGCTTCATTTCCTAAGTGCAGTGCAGAAAGGTGCAGAAAAGTGCAAAAAAGTGAGGTCATTGACCTAGCTGCTCTGTGTGTTAAGGCTTGGGTCACACCTCTGTGTTTTTGGTGCTTTTTGTAGAAACGCACTACAGTCCATTTAACATGGTTTCCTATGGGACACGTTCACATCTACTGTATGATTTTTTCAGCCACTGCGTTTTTGGAATGGGTCAAGGACTTTTTTAAATCCATATGCGTTTTTTATTTTTTATTATTTGCTTTTTAGGTTCCATAGACTTCAATGGCGTAGCTACATGTGTGTTTTTGGCACGATTTTGCGGCGATTTGTAGTTTTTAATCTAGCCAACAAAAAATTGGCCAATTTTTTTTTTAAAATAACAGCAAGTTGGAGTAAAATGCAAAAATGCAAAATGCACTGTAGAACGCACCAATCGCAAACTGCATAGATGTGAATTGAGCCTAAATGTACCCGGATCACAAAACTGGCTGAACAAAATTACAACTCATTTAACATACTGAATATGTATTTAAAATGTATATTTAGATGCTTGCATTGAGTTTTTGTTTGCAGCTTTTGTTTGCTACTGGCTAGTTTACAGATGCAAACATATAGAATATATACATATTTCAGTGTCTGCCTTTGTCTGATGGCCAACAGGTCCTATTTAGCTCTATTTTAGCACACCATTCTTTCTTTAAATATCCTAAGAGATTTAATATGCAGAAGCACAAAGCAGATGATTTTCCAGGCTCAGAGCAACTATGGCAGGTGACCTTAGACCCCGAGATAGGTGAAGATTACAGTGTAATGAAAATAAGTGGTGCATTGCATAGAAATGTGTATTATTATCATTATTCTGTGTAATCCCTTCAAGTGTTGGTAATGTAGAATCAGAAAATGGCTTAAGAATTTCCACCCGTACGTGTGACTCCGAGATCTTGCCAGGAGATTACAGCCTGCGTTTTAGTGAGTTATTATATGCTTACTGCAGAGAGGTGACATCTTGGTCCACGTACTTAAAATAGATGGGATATCACCATGTAGTCAAGGTGACTTATACTACAGAGAATTTAAAATGACATCTGTCCATAATGAGTAAGAAGCTGTCAGGTTTCAAGGCAGGAAACAGCCCATAATGTTCTAATGATAACTACGTACACTGCTACAGACAGCAGGCTGCGGCCACAATTACAACCGTATTTGATTGGACAAGCTGCAGTAATTATTATTATTATTATACAGGATTTATATAGCACCGAAAGTTTACGCAGCACTTTACAATGTAAAGGGGGGAAGGCACAATTACAGTACAGTTCAATACAGAAGGTACAGGAGGGCCCTACTCATGGAGCTTACATTCTAAAGGGAGGGCAAGGTGGTACAAAAGGTAATAGCTGCGGAGAATGATTTGATGGGGGTGGCTCGGGGACAGTTGTTAGGTGGGTGTGGGATAGACTTCCCTGAATAAATGAGTTTTCAGGGATCTAATAAAGGTGGACAGATTAGGGGCTGATCGGACATACCGGGGCAGGGAGATCCAGAGCATGGGAGAGGCTCTGGAGAAGTCCTGAAGGCGAGCATGGGGGGAGATAACAAGGAAGCCAAAAATCAGGAGGTCCTGGGAGGAGCAGAGGAGATGATTTGGGCGATATCTGCAGATGAGGTTGGTAATGTAGCTGGGGGCGATGTTGTAGATGGCCTTGTATGTTGTGGTTAGTATTTTGAATTTTATAGGGGAAGCCATTGAAGGGATTGGCAGAGAGGAGCAGCAGTCACAGATTATTTAGTGAGGTGTATTAGTCTAGCAGCAGAATTCATAATAGACTGAAGGGGGATAGCCTGTGTAAAGGTAGGCCATTAAGGAGAGAGTTGCAGTAGTCAAGGCGGGAAATAACCAAGGAGTGAATAAGTTGCTTTGTGGTGTCGTTAGTCAGGAAGGGTCGAATTATGGAGATGTTTCGGAGGTTAAGGCAGCAAGATTTAGCCAGTGATTGGATGTGGGGGCTGAAGGAGAGGTCAGTAATACCTTTCAGCAGGCAAATGTGCTGCATGTGATCTCAGACTATGTATCACAGTAAAGAGGGATCTGGGTGGGTGGACTTCTGCATGGGTGGAACTGCAGGGGGCAGCAGAGCATTCAGCAGCTCTAAAATCCTGAGGTTGGGGTACACCCCCATTTCCTTTGTTTTACATTTTGAATAGTAAGGAAGGGCTATAACCCTTCCCTTAACTTTTTGGATCATAACCAAAAATAGGGGGTAAAAAGAGATCCCCTAAAATTGAGGGAATCCCAGAAGGCAAGTAACCAGAACTAGTGTCCCCATAGGAAGAGTTTCTGTTTTGGGGACAACCCACAACTTGGAGGTTAAACCTAATAAAAATTAAGTGGGCCCCCCTGCATGGTTAAGTCATAATATACTAGTATTCACCACATACTAGTACATAATGCAATGCTGTATCCTGGCCTAGGCCAACAAGGCCCAGGCCTAGGGCAGCACAGAAAGAGTGCCCGCCGGCTTGCGCTACACTGTTATTGAAACACAAGCTGCTTCTAATTTTGTCTGTCCTATCATCCTGGACCACAAACCTTCCTCACTGTGCTATATGTTGACTGCTGTACCATTGGCATGGTTATATCCTCTAAGTCCTCTCCATCAAATTATCTGAAATGTGTGCTTAAAGTAGAACTATAGGCAACACTTTTTTTTTCATTCTGGATAAAGTAAGGGAGGGTCAGATAATTTTTTACCCTCCCTGTCCCATTGTAGAGATTTCCCTTCACTTCCTGCCCCATAGCCAAACAGGAAGTGAGAGGAAATCTATGCAAATTAAAGGAATCCAATGCCCCCACAGGCCCTAAGAACTAGTGTCCCCACTCGCAAATTTCAGGTCGGGTCTTAAACAAAAAGGGGTGTGTCCGTTACAGGAAGTGGTGGGTCATATTTAAATTGGGTGGTGCATGAGTTAAGTCAGGCCTAGGGCAGCACAAAACCTAAATACACTACTGACATAATGACAGATTTACCTGTAAAGCGGATCCCTCCTGTGCAGCGCTGTCTCGCACCCCCGGCACTGCCATCTTCCCCTGGTCTTCCTTCCAGGTTTGCAGGCTTCTATCTTTTAAATATTGTAGAGAAAACTGTCAGATAATAAAGTGTAGAAATGGGGAGAGAACTGTCAGACAGTGTAGCATGGACAATCGGGTTAGAGCTATCAGATAATGTCGTTGAGACAATGGGGAGAGAACTTCCAGAGAATTTAGTAGTAGAGACAATGAGTGGAGAGCTGCCAGAGAATGTAGCACAGACAGCAGGGAAAGGCCTAGCAGAGCATGTGGTATGGACAGCAGGGGGAGAGCTGGCAGAGTATGTGGTATGGACAGCAGGGGGAGAGTTGGCAGAGTATATGGTATGGACAGCAGGGGGAGAGCTGGCAGAGTATGTGGTATGGACCAGAGGGCGAGAGCTGGCAGAGTATGTGGTATGGACAGGAGGGGGGGAGCTGGCAGAGTATGTGGTATGGACAGCAGGGGGAGCGCTGCCAGAGTATGTGGTATGTACAGCAGGGGGAGAGTTGCCAGAGTATGTGGTATGGACAGCAGGGGGAGAGCTGGCAGAGTATGTGGTATGGACAGCAGAGGGAGAGCTGGCAGAGAATGTGGTATGGACAGCAGGGGGAGAGCTGGCAGAGTATGTGGTATGGACAGCAGGGGGAGAGCTGGCAGAGTATGTGGTATGGACAGCAGGGGGAGAGCTACCAGAGTATGTGGTATGGACAGCAGGATGAGAGCTGCCAGAGTATGTGGTATGGACAGCAGGGGGAGAGCTGGCAGGTAATATAGCGTGGACAGTGGCAGGAAAGCTGCCAAATAATAATAAAATAAATAAACAGTAAAGCCCTGTACACAAGATCAGTCCATCTGATGAGAACGGACTGAAGAACCACTTCATCGGTTAACCGATGAAGCTGACTGATGGTCTGATGTGCCTACACACCATCAGTTAAAAAAAACGATCGAGTCCAACGCGGTGACGTAAAACACAACGACGTGCTGAGAAAAATGAAGTTCAATGCTTCCAAGCATGCGTCGACTTGATTCTGAGCATGCACAGGTTTTTAACCGATGCTTTTGCATACTAACTGTCGGTTTTGACCTATCGGTTAGGCGTCCATCGGTTCAATTTTAAAGCAAGTTCTATTTTTTTGGACCGAAGGATAACTAACCGATGGGGCCCACACACGGTCGGTTTGGAACAATTAAACGGTCCTTCAGTCCGTTTTCATCAGTTTAGACTGATCGTGTGTACAAGGCCTAACACTCAATTCCTTTATTCCATTGCATTACACATACAGAATATGATTTATCCATTGAAAGCATTTATCTATCTTGAATGAGTATGTTTTCACTATAAAGTGACTCTTTCACTAAAATAGATGTTCAACATAAAGGTCTCCCTGAAAAGAAGACATTTAATACTCACCTTTCCAGTTGCCCACGCCAACGTGGAAAAATCTACAAAGCAAACATATAAAACATTGCTTTTATTTAAACATTACAATTATAAAGCAGAACCTGTTCTTACGGTAAATTTAATATAGGTTCATTTTAAAAATAATGCCTGAAAATCACTTCAACAGTGTATCATTAAAATGTGCTGGAGAAATTATGTTCTTCCTTTAACGTGTGAATATTTGTTTTTCTAACACTTGACTTCCTGATAGCTAAGAGGAATAGATACATCAAATTCCAGGAAATTGCCATGTCTATGGTTTATGGAGTACTTGGCAAAATACTTCCAAACTATGGTCTATTTTAAATTCTATCACTGGTTACAATACAAACGTGTGTGCATGATTGGATAGTGGTTGTAGCCCTTGCTGCACAGTTTTTGTAAATAGACCTCTCTGCTTCAATGAGTTTTTATTGAATAAACAATATAAAATACAATTACAAGTGCATGTCAATTCTCAGCCTCACAGAGGCGTATAACAGAGCAGATAACTCATGAAAGGTTTGTAGCGATGAGACATTGAATAGTCATAACATAAAAAAAAAGAAAAAAAGGAAAAATACCGCACTCCCTAGTGGTGACTAAACACAATAAAAAATTAGATGATAAGTATATAATATTGAAATTGCATCTGGCCTACCAGCAAATGCCATAATAGAAATATAAACCAGCAGTGGAAAAATGTGCGACAACACAAATGATTAGACAAAAGAAAATACGAAAACTGCGCTATAAACCAACATGCGAAAAAGAAACTGTGGAAAGTATCTTGAATGAAAAAATATGTAAAGATATGAATACCACACTAAGTGCATAAGTGGGAATATAAACCATATAATATATGACATAAAAAGTCCAATTGCCGACAATAGAAATGGCAGAAAAAAGTCCTAATAAGTGTCAGACAAAAGTCCATAACAGTGGAAAAGTAAAAAGAAGCCTGTGATGACACCAATATCAAACGTGCACCTACACCAGATGTACAAGCCTGCTTAGCTCCCGACGATCGTTTCGTCTCACAAAGATGTCGTCACAGGGGACGAAACGATCGTCAGGAGGTTGATGCGCTGACGTCTTCGCCCATAGGACGGGTGTCCGCTTGCCGGCCGTTTTTTTGTTTTTAATCGTGATTTTATTCAGATGCTTTTGTAAGTATATCTGACTCCTTTTTTACAATAAACTCATACAATATTATGCTATGTGAGTATTTCTTCCCTTGGTACTGTACGAGACATCTGTCGTGATTGAGGGGACCGTTTCCACTTGCTCGGATTACTTCCATTCACCTTCCAGCAGCGAAGACCGAGGTGACCGGTCTGCATCCGTTCAGATTATATCAGAAGATCCGACATGTGTAAGGGACTTACACTGTCGGATCTTAGGATGCAGTACCTCGGCACTTTTCAGCTTCGTTTTTTCTCCATAAGTATTAGTTTGCTATCGCAAAATTAGGGCTGCTTTTACAAGGTGTAAAGTTAGTACACCATGTAAAAGTAGACCCTTCTTTCCCGCGACGGTGTCTTTTTTTTTTTTTTTCGCCGCAACTCGTATTTTTTTTTACGCCCGTCGCGATTCTCAAAACCCGGCGCAACGTAAAACCGCGCAAAGCACGTCGGGAAAATGACGTCGGGAGCATGCGCAGTACGTCCGGCGCGGGAGCGCGCCTAATTTAAATGGGACTCGCCCCATTAAATTAGGAACGCCCTGCGCCGGACAATTTTAAGTTACACCGCTGCAAATTTCAAGGTAAGTGCTTTGTGGATCGGGCACTACCTTGTGTAATTTGCGGCGGTGTAACTTAAATGACAAAAATTACGTTGCGCCGGGTGTTTGTGGATTACCCCCTAAGAAACCTAAACATTACAAATATATAGATATCACATTTAATAATGGCTCGTAGGAATATTACTTTAAAGGTGATTGTATGCAGATCTATATATGCCTGGGCAGATTGCCAAATAGGAAGGGAAGCAAATTTAAGCCTAGCCGTCCAGTAATACGTTATGATAGGTTTACTTAGAAGATTATGGAAATGTGTTTATTAAGTTACGTTAAGATTGCAAACTTAAATATCCCTTTTTCATACAGTGAGCCAATTGTTCCCCTGCAGGTCATATGGACACAGGTGTGTTAAATGGCTGGTAAACACACAATTTGGCTGACATACAAGAACTGCTAATACGGCTGATGGATTTTGCAGATAGAGCAAGGGAACGCACACGCTACTACGAGCCCCGTGCAGGATTCGGCTGAATGCACAAGCTACACAGGTTACCAATTTTTAAAGGCAAGAATACGCTAAGCCAGCATTTCTCAATCTTTTTTCACTCAAGGCACCCTTTAACCACTAGCAGAACCAGCCGCCGCAGTTTTACCTTATCTACTCCAGTTACCCAAAGCCAGATACAAGTCCAAAGGAGAACGTAGATTTGCAGTCCAAGGACCCAGATTATGGAACGCTCTACCAACCAGCATCCGCTTGGAGGTTAACCACCTGGCCTTCAAAAGAAAAATCAAAACCCACCTCTTCTGAGGCTTACTTAAGGAATGGTTACCAAGCGCCCAGAGGCGATTCAGTTTGCATGTGTTGGGCTATATAAGTTTCTCACTCACTCACTCAGGTCGGCTCGGCTGCGCGAAACAACGTAATATTACGTCATCTCGTATTTCAGCCATCCCTGGCGCCGTCGTGTGTGCCCGGCGGGCGCGATCACCGCTGGGCACTCGCGATCGCTCGTTACAGAGCAAGAACTGGGAGCTGTGTGTGTAAACACACAGCCCCCGGTCCTGTCAGGGGGAGAAATCACTGATCGTCTGTTCATACAATGTATGAACAGCGATCTGTCATTTCCCATAGTCAGTCCCACCCCCCCTTCAGTTAGAACACACCTAGGGAACATAATTAACCCCTTCCTCGCCCCCTAGTGTTAACCCTTTCCCTGCCAGTGACATTTTAACACTAATTAATGCATTTTTTTAGTACTGATCGCTATAAAAATGCCAATGGTCCCAAAAATGTGTCAAAAGTGTCCGAAGTGTCCGCCATAAGGTCGCAGTACCGATAAAAATCGCGGCCATTACTAGTAAAAAAATATATATATTAATAAAAATGCCATAAAACTATCCCCTATTGCGCAAACCAATCAAACGTTTATTGCGATTTTTTTTACGAAAAATATGTAGAAGAATACGTATCGGCCTAAACTCAGGAAAGAAAATGTTTTTTATATATTTTTGGGGGATATTTATTACAGCAAAAAGTTAAAAATATAAAAAAAAAATTCAAAATTGTTGCTCTATTTTTATTTATAGTGCAAAAAATAAAAACCACAGAGGTGATCAAATACCACCAAAAAAAAGCTCTATTTGTGTGAAAAAAATGAAAAAGAGGACGCCAATCTTGGTTGGGAGCCACGTCGCTCGACCGCGCAATTGTCAGTTAAAGCGACGCAAAAAGTGGCCCGGTCATTGACCAGCAAAATGGTCCGGGGGTGAAGTGGTTAAAATTATGGACCGTCTCGAGGCACCCCATTCTAAAATGTAAAAAGCTATTCTAATAGTTTTACATAATGCATCAACATTCACACAGGAAGGACACCCAACGTTAGAGGTGATTAATTCTTCCAAATCAAATACACTTTTGCACACTGGTACTGACTAGTATTCCAGTGTTTCTCTTCTTCCCCAGTTTTCTCCATCACTCAGCTAATATGACCCCAACGCTGACGGAGAGGGGCAGGGGAGAACTAAATAAGGATGCTGTGCAGACGACCGACATCCTCCTTATCAACTAATGATGTCATTGGTTGTTAGGATGCCGGCGGCTAGAAGGTCAAAATGGTGCACAATGAAAAGCTGTGGCTTTGTGTAAAAAATAGACAGGCTTCATCCCCGACTTTTGGGGCAATTTTAAGGCCTTTTGCCAAGGCACCCCTGATGAAACCTCAAGGCACCATGGTTGAAAATGGCTGCACTAAGGGGTGTATTTGTAAAAAAAAAAAAAACTCACATAGCAATACACTCATTGGTACTACCTGTACATTCATTCTGTGCAAATAGGGCAAAACAAGTGTTATTAGGTTATTTCCTGCACTGGTTGAATGTTTTTCATTGATTTAAAATGGAAAATACCACATCTGGTGGAAAATACCACATCATAGAATTTCATATGATAGTGTCATCTAGTGAGCAAATGCTGTATTTTCCAATTCAAAACATTCCACCGGCACAGGAACTAGCTTAATAACGTTTTTTTTTGCCCTATGCATACAGAAAAAGTGTACATGCACTTTCACTGAGCCATTTGCTATGTATTTTTATTTTTAAATACAACCTGTAGGGCTCATTCACATGTGCAGTGCTCTCTAAAGAGTGACCTGTGTTTGGGTTGTTGTTCTGAGGGTTTTTAACAGGCATTGAGGAGGTGTTATGTCCCCTCATCACCTCCCGATTTAAAGCTATAAATTCTTTGTTCTTTACATGTAATCATGCATTGGGTGCAATTCTTAGTATCCATGAAGATCTTATTCTATATGTATGGACACTGCTCTATAGCACAACTCTTATGCCGCGTACACACGTTCATTTTTCGGGTTGTAAAAAACAACGTTTTTTAAAAATGTAATTTAAAATGATCGTGTGTGGGCTTCAGAGCCTTTTTTCGGGTTCTGAAAAACGACAAAAAAAATAAATATGGAACATACTCTATTTTTTAACGACGTTTTAAACAATGTCGTTTTTCAGGTTGTAAAAAATGATCGTGTGTGGGCTTTAACGACGTGAAAAACCCACGCATGCTCAGAAGCAAGTTATGAGATGGGAGCGCTCGTTCTGGTAAAACTACCGTTCGTAATGGAGTAAGCACATTCATCACGCAGTAACAGACAGAAAAGCGCGAATCGTCTTTTACAAACACTTAATCAGCAAAAGCAGCCCCAAGGGTGGCGTCATCCGCATGGAACTTCCCCTTTATAGTGCCGTCGTACGTGTTGTACATCACCGCGCTTTGCTGGAGCATTTTTTTTCACTATCGTGTGTGGGCAACGTTGTTTTAATGATGAAGTTGAAAAAAAAATCGTTTTTTCAAGAGGCTGAAAAACTTTGTTTTTTCAAGAGGCTGAAAAACGTTGTTTTTTACAACCCGAAAAATGATCGTGTGTATGCGGCAATTGACCTTGTTCACACATGCAGGTTTTAAAATCAGATGGTTGATCTGCAAGTATACATTACTGCAGTCACTTTGCACCCTGTCCAAGTCAATAGGACTGTGCCCCAACCAGGTCACAACCAAGGCACACCACTGAGACACAGTACAGCAACATTTCAAGTAAAACCCCCTTGGGGGTAATTAAAAGGCATTCAGAAGGTGCCATATAGCCTGTCATATGCAATATAAGCTACAAACTACCTCTGCAAAGCAATCCATTATGTGGAAGATGCCTTATTTTGTATGTGGGGTGTTATTTTCAGTATATGTAATTATTTTTGCATGGACATTGCATAACAACTCTTTTTTTTTTGGCATGTGTTCAAATTTGCTTCAGTGCACTGCAAAACTCCCAATATCTGCTATACATCTTTTCTACTGTGCACATTTATAAGTCCCCATATGTTTGTTTCCAAACCGAGGGCCCCAGTGCTACAAAGGAGAAGAGATACCCACTAAGCTACTGCGTTGCTCACCCAGCCCACCATGATATACACACAGGGCTTTTTTTCTCAAAACAATAGGTGCTGGTACTTAACTATGGCCCCACAAAACCCCTACACACATGCTCCAAATCACATCAAATTATAGGTGTGTTCAGTCAAACTTCAAAAAACAGTAGGAAGGTCTAAAAGGGGCATTAAATACCAGGATTGCATTCTATACAGAGTGCAGAGCTGTCACTTGTAAACACAGAAACCAGACTTCAAGATGATTAGCAAACAACAGATAGAGGACAGTCTTCTCCCACAGTACAATACTGAACAGTCTATTTCATCACAGCTGAAGACCATGGAGGGTAAATCACGCTGGCATCTTGTTCCAATGGATATCTGTTGGTATCCAGTGCAATCTTCAGAACATTATACAGTCACAGGGATCACTTTAGGCTCCACGTACACTGGCAGCTCCTAAACTTGAGTTTAGGAGCTTTTGCCATTTTTTTGCCAAAGCTCCTAAACTCAACTCCATAAAAGCCTATGTGTCCATGTACACACAGGCTCTTAGCAGTGTTTAGAAGCTGACACATTTAGTTGAGGTTTAGCCTCCCTCTTTTGAACAGGTAAGAATCGCATTCAGTATAGGAATGTTTTTTGCCACGTTTGTGTTTTCCCACAGATGCGGTCAGGTTAGGCTGGTATTCATGTAGCCTTAGGTTCTTTACTCACTAGTCCCCAGGACAGCTGCCTTCTTCCAGCTTCCTCCAGACACCACTCATTGAGGGAGACAATCCTTCTCTAGAACAGATCCCTTCAAGAAAGCTTGCAGTAAAATCCAGGCTGCTTCTAGGTCACAGCATTGCAGTGCCTTAAACTTTGCAGAACAGCAACCCAGTCTTTAGGCTGAATCATGGGCAACAGCCCCAATAAGGCTGGCAACTCTCCTTTATGAGGAAAGACAACCTTTCCAGGGCTTCAGACTATTTATCAGCTTCCCAGCCACCATCTGGGTACATGTACCCAGGGATTGGTTAGACTCTGTAAAATATTCAGGCTGGTTATTTGAGTTCTCCATCCCTAAGCTCTAGAAACTTCTTCTAAAGGCAGGAGAAAGCAATCAAACTCCCAGCCTGTGAACGCCTTTACAATCCAGACCAAACAATCTCTGCTCCCTTGATTACCAGTAAAAACGAAATTTACTTAGCATACTACACATATATAATTTTGTTTTACTTTATTTATAGAACGTGTATATTTATCCCTTTAATAGCTCCCACATAATCAATGCTATTTAGGATTACCATTCCTTTAATTTAAAATAGTATACAAAGTGGCACAATACAGAGATTTAGGAGCTGTTATTAGCAGCATTGTACAGCAGTGTCCTTGCATCATATAATTATGAAGAAGACCAATGGCCTCTTTTGAAGGAAGAGTAAAAGAGAAACATTTCTATCCATAAAGATGTTCTAGTGTATTAAATATTTTAGGCTATAGTAAAAGACATCGTGCTGATATGCAAGTATTTTACCATCTTTGCAAAGGAAATAGGGCTTATATAGGGCCAACAAAATTTACATTTTGGCTGGATAGCAGATCTGTGCTCCTCTATGGTAGCAACAAAATTAACATTTGAATTATGAAATATTTGAATCAATGTATCAAAAGTCTTGCTCCTTTTATTATCCATGAGTTTTATAATTGTCAACTCCAACCAACTCTAGTTTTGAAAAGCATTGGAAGGATTACAGTGTCAGGTTTTTAATTGCACTCTTTTGGGTCCATTGGGTTGATTTCCCCTTTAGATTGTAAGCTCCATAAGCAAGGCCCTCCGAGTCCTTCTCTTTTGAACTGTATTTTAAATGTACTGTCTGCTTTTATATTGTAAAGCGTTGTGCAAATTTTTTGGTGCTATATAAATCCTGTATTGCAATAAAAATAATCATTTCCATATCACAAGGACATGAAATAGAAGGTCAATAGAAAATTTTTTGGCATTTAATGGTAATAAACATTTTACAGAAGTTCTAATTGTTCACCGCTTTACTAGAAAGTGTTTTTTGTTGTCTCTGTACCCACTGGAGACATTTCACATCACTTTTTGCTCCAGTGGCCTCCTGTTACTAAGACTGGAATTGAGACGAATTCCCTAGTAAAGCTGTTCTCTGGACAGCATAATTACCAACTACTCCAAAATCCAATCAAAATCCAATGAGCTAGATTCACGTAGCTTTTACATCGGCGTATCTATTGATACTCTGCGAACATCAGAAGATGCACCGTTGTATCTATGCGTGCTATTCATGGAGCTAGATACGCCTGAATTTCAGCTTCCTCCGACCGACGTAAGTGTCAGTACGCCGTCGTATCTAGGGTGCATATTTACGCTGGCCGCTAGGGGCGCTTCCGTAGAATGTGTAAATGACCTAGATACGCCGATTCACGAACGTACTTGCGCCCGCTACGCCGTTTACGTAAGGCTTACGTCCGGCGTAACGTTACCCCTGCTATATGAGGCGCAGTCAATGTTAAAGTATGGACGTCGGAACAGCCGTCAAATTTTTTCTGTCGTTTACGTAAGTGGTACGTGAATGGGGCTGTGCGTAGGTTACGTTCACGTCGAAAGCATTGAGCTGACGTATCTTAGGGAGTATATGCAACGTGACTCTGAGCATGCGCGCGCATGCGCCGTTCGTTCAAGAAAACATTTACATGGGGTCACGGCTAATTTGTATACAACACGCCCACTACCTTCCACATTTAAATTAGGTGGGCTTACGCTACGCCGGCGCAACGTACGGCGCCAGATCTTTGTGAATAATGGTCTGGGCGCCCTATTTTACGTCGGCATAGCACATATGAGATGCGCTACGCCGGCCAAAATATACGCCGAGCTACGTGAATCTAGCTCAATATACTTACCTAAATCTATGGTCGGGTGACAAGCATCCCAAGCATCCTTTCTTCTCTACCTCGATAATGTGAACAAATCTCATTGGCTGCTCAACAGCCACGTTTTCTCAGGTTTCAGAACTGCAGTGGCACCATGATGTCACAATGACAGGACTGGTCAGTGTGGGCACCAGTCTGTTTTTCCAAGAAGAGACATTGGTGAGGGACATACTGTATGACAGCAGACTGAGCACAGCACTTTATCTAAAAAAGGTTTTGGCTTTACCATTTTCAACCTTAAGCAGTTGCTAAAAAATGTAAGACATAAAACAAAATATATGCAGCAATTTTATTTTCTTGCGCAATTTTATTATTTTTACAATCCATAACAATTTTTATAGTCCACAAATTATTTTAGTGCTGCACATTTCTGATTTTTGTGATATTTGGTTTATAAAAAGTCAGTTTACAATTTTAATCACATACATTTTCAAGCCTTAAAGGCCAACTTCACAAATTAGGTCTACCTTTGCAATGCCCCCACCTCCCACACTGCAAAGGTTAAATGTTCATTATGTCTAGGAGGTACAGCAACAAACAGGATTACTTAACCTATTGCTGTGCTGGTGGGTGCTGCTCTCTTCTCTTTGAAACTCCAAGTCTGTGGGGGGTTCCATCACAATAAATACATGATGGTGGTAAGAGAGTGACTGTGGTCTGCAGCACCTTAGAGGGGAGTTGTGGTGGATTGATCACACCACTGGATGGACCTGCTGGAGCATGGAATATGGCAGGGGTCTCCAAACTTTATAATCAAAGGGCCAGTTTACTGCCCTTTAGACTTAAGGGGGCCGGATTGTGGCCATTGAGAGTAGAAAAGGTCCCAATGTCACCAGGAATAAACAATGCCCCAACTTTGGTGTCAGTGGGAGGAATAGCGCCCCATTGTTGGTGTCAGTGGGATGAATTGCCATCATTAGCATCGTTGGACCTCGTTGGACCTCATCCCCAGGGACCTCATCCCCATATACCTGTACCAGTGGGTGTGGGGGACTGCAAGGGGGCAATTATTAGAATCTGGAAGCTCCCTTGAAATTAAAGAGGAAGTAAACCCTGATAGCTTTTATTTCATCTTTATTTCTCTACAAAGGTAAAGCATAATTGGCTACTATGCATCGCATAGTAGCCCATTATGTGTAACTTACCTGAAACCGATGGCCTGCGATGTACCCGATGTTCCCACTGTCCCCACTGGCTGGAAGCATCCATCTTCAGCCCTCTTCCTTCCAGGGCCACGGACTCCGGCTCTGAGACTGGCCGGAACCCCTTTATGTCACTCCCAAGCTTGTGCACACGAGCTGCCAATCACGTCGTGACCACCTCCAGAAACAGCACAGCGTGCCCTTTCCAAAGGGCGCATGCGCCGAATACATTGCCATACTGTATGCACAGAAGACGGCATAATTCGGGATCATTGTAAATATCTCCTAAACCGTGTAGGTTTAGAAGATATATCCAGCACCTTCAAGTAAGCCTTAATCTAAGCTTACCTGTAGGTTAAAGTGGTTGTACAGGGTGTACAGCCACTTTAAGAGTACCTCAGATGTTCCACCCCCCCCTCCCATGTGAATGAGTAAAGGGTACATAGTAAGTAAAATAGTTAATAAACACACACAAACAAAGTTCTTATAATAACAATAAAAATAACGTCCTCTTATGTCCTCCTAAGCATCCTCTAGATCAGGGGTCTCAAACTCAAATTACCTGAGGGCCACAAGACAAGTTTTCATATGCCATGGGGGGCCGCATGCAAACTTTCAAACTTCAAAAACAACAGTACTGGTGTCAGCGAGCGCATTATTACCACCAGCACTGGTGTAAGGCAGGGTTTGACAAATTTGCTTGGAATCTAGGAGCCAGATAAAAAAGTTAGGAGCCAGAAAACGCACCCCGTCCCGACGAGCTTGCGCGCAGAAGCGAACACATACGTGAGCAGCGCCCGCATATGTAAACGGTGTTCAAACCACACATGTGAGGTATCGCCGCGATTGGTAGAGTGAGAGCAATAATTCTAGCTCCTCTGTAACTTAAAACATGCAACCTGTAGATTTTTTTAAACGTCGCCTATGAAGATTTTAAAGGGTAAAAAAGTTTGTCGGCATTCCACAAGCGGACGCAATTTTGAAGCGTGACATGTTGGGTATGAATTTACTCGGCGTAACATTATCTTTCATAATATTAAAAAAAATGGGGATAACTTTACTGTTGTCTTATTTTTTAATTAAAAAAAGTGTAATTTTTTCCCAAAAAAGTGCGCTTGTAAGACCGCTGCGCAAATACGGCGTAACAGAAAGTATTGCAACGATCGCTATTTTATTCTCTAGGGTGTTAGGATAAAATATATATATAATGTTTGGGGGTTCTAATTAGAGGGAAGAATATGGCAGTGAAAATAGTGTAAAATGACATTAGAATTGCTGTTTAACTTGTAATGCTTAACTTGTAATACCAACGGCCACCACCAGATGGCGCCAGCTCACATCTGGTGGTAATAACTTGTAATACCAACGGCTCACCACCAGATGGCGCCAGCTCAAAAAAAAACCGGGCCGGTACTTTGAGACCACTGCTCTAGATACAGAAAACAGCAATGCTCCAATGTTGTAACTGGTATAATGGTTGCTAGGATGCTGGCGTCTGCCGGCATTCAAGCAACCTATGACACATCCCGAGCCCATTCATTGCTGGCTGGGGGACTCTTTGACTGTCAGCTGAATGTAAAAAACATGGGTCAAAGAAATAATTAAACAAATATGGCCAAATAGCTGTAATTTGTCAATGATGTCAGGCAGCATTATCAGCCCCACAGCTGAATGGGGCCAGGGATGTGTCACTGGTTGCTAGGATGCCAGCAACTGACAGAATGCTAGCAACCACAGCCCTGAACAGAAGTCTGTCATTGAGTAGTAATGCTGCCACTAACTATTAACGTCATGCACAGCCAAAGGTACACGGCGGCAGGCAGTCAAACAGGCAGGCAAACAGCCCATTTAGTCACCAATTTGCCAAAGTGCAAACAGTTAGCCTTCAGGGACAACTCTGCATCTCCCCAAACACAAACCTTATCCCTAACGGAGAGAAGAACGAATCCTTTGACAAGTAAAACAACTTCCCTATATATATTTAATCTGTGTATTTTAGTGTTTTAGAGTTTAGCTTAAAATGCATAGGAATGCATGCAGCATGAATGACAACTTGTGAGTAGAAATAATAATTGGTTACATTTTGTGGCCATTTTCCATACAAATAGGGGAGTTCTACTTCAATAGACCATAACACATAAGCAGGCCAAATCTGAAAATGAACCAAGCAGCTCAGAGCAAATGTAAATAATTATTCCATAACATTGTTTACTTTTGCTCGAAGCTGCTTTGGAACAATAAGCTAGTGTAGCTGTGTACACATCTGACAGCGCTGCTTGGCTGGCGGGGAGTTCCCCAGTGATGTCACTGCCTGAATGACGTTCACCGAAGCCTGAACTGGCTGTGCTCACTGTTTAGAAGGCCAGGTGAAGAGACAGCGAGCGTGTGTCGCTTCTGATTGTTCTGGGAGACTGATGGCTGGTGTTCCTGATCAAATTAGCTTTGTGGAGCAAGGGTATGCATACAAACAAACTTTGTTGACCAATATAAAAAACATAAATTAATGCAGCTCTACACTGAATAATATACTGGAAAACCAACATTAACCAAGGACACTCATTTATGGCTAGTGAAAAACCTTAAAGTAGAAGAGTGAACTTAAATAAACAAACATACTGACCTCAATGCTGTAGCATCATCTGCTCCAAGAACAAGAATTGAGTAATCACATGACCACTAGTCAATTCTTGATATTTTTTACAGTGGAAAGCAGTGACAGTCAGTCACCACTCTCCACTCTGCCCCTCCAGCACTCACTGGAGCACTGGGCAGCGAAGGGGGCAGGAACAGCTGTTTTTCGCCTCTCAGTGACATACTGAGATGTGGAACTAGCTGCCGATCAAGTGCCAGGTGGATCCTGACAATGTCGCAAGGATCCTTCCGGAGTCTGGAGCAACTCTGTGAGGTCAGTTAAACAAAAAATAACTCAGTGCTAATATGGAAAGGCACCCTGGAGATGTACACAGACCCAGAAAGTAGGTTAGGAAGACATTTGGGATTCACGGGATCCGCGGACCAGTTTCAGCAGACATGTTCGGTCATGTGTACGGCCGACTGGACAGGTTTCCAGCGGACATTTGTCCAGCCGACCGTTTTGCAGCGGACAAATGTTTCTTAGCATGCTAAGAAACATGTCCGCTGGAAGCCTGTCCGTCGGACATGTTTGGTCGTCTGTACAGACTCACCGTACATGTCCAATCGGCCGCCATCCCTCGCATGCGTCACTTCGCATCACTTCGACGAATGCGTGGAAGCATTGAACTTCCAGGGTCACGCACGTCGCCACGCCATCATCGCGGCGACAGCGCGGCCTTGTCACCGCGTATCGTGTATGCGCGGATTTCTGTCTGATGGTGTGTACAACCATCAGACAGAAATCTCCGGGCGGACATGTCTGCTGAAAACGGTCCGGCGGACAGTCTGTCCGTCTGTACGAGGCCATAAAGTCTCTCAGTAAGGCCAGGTACACACGAACAAACATGTATGGTGAAAGCGGTCCGTCGGACCGTTTTCACCATACATGTCTGCCAGAGGGCTTCTGTACGATGGTTGTACACACCATCGTACAGAAGTCCACGCGTAAACAATACGCGGGGCGTGTCCGCGTCCTCGCCGCGATGATGACGCGGCGATGACGCGGAGACGTGGGCGGGCCTGCCATTTAAAGGCTTCCACGCATGCGTCGAAGTCATTCGACGCATGCGAGGGACGGCGGGCGCCTGGACATGTACGGTAGGTCTGTACTGACGACCGTACATGTCCGAGCGGGCAGGATTCCAGCGGACGGTTTTAAAACACGTCCAGGAATATTTGACCGCTGGGAAAAGGCCCGGCGGGCAAATGTTTGCTGGAATTCGGCCCGCTCGCGCCCACAAACGACCGAACATGTATGCTGAAACTGGCCCGCGGACCAGTTTCAGCATACATGTTTGGTCGTGTGTACGGGGCCTAAGAGGGACAATGTCCATTATAAAAATCGTTAAAAGTCTTTAGAAAGCAGGGGAATCCATGATCCAGCACTAAGGGCAGTCAGTGTAAAAGAGCCAGAAGCAGTCTCTGCAATGCATAAAAGGAAGAAGAAACGGTGCCTCTAAGTGCAGTATTAGGGAACCATTTAATTGTAAAAACAGTGAACAGGCTACTCACAGCTACACGCATTGTGATCAGCAGTAATCCCGCAGTGGGATCCAGAGGAGGTCTCTCTTTGTGTCTCCGGGGGCAATCTGGCGGCTCGCACAGGTGGCTTCCAGCACTCACAGCCTATTCTGAACAGCGGGGAATGCTGGAGACTCAGAGATGATGTCAATTCTGGGTGCAGGGTAAGGGAGCCGGCTCCCTTACCCTAAAAAAAGGGTCATTCTGGGCTACGGACAGAATGTATAAATAAATCTTAAAGCTGCTGTCTCCACTGAAACTACTACCTTGGTAGAGTCAGAGCAAAAATAGGGATTGTGAAGTGGATGTAGCACTGCTTGCTTTGGTGTGGACACAGTGGTGTGTGTCCCTGATGACATTAATGTGACAAAACGCTTATGGCGGAGCTTCCAGCATCATTCCCTCACTTCTGATTTGGGTACATGTCGCACATCACGCTCCGGAATTCCTGATTTTTTTTTCTGAATGACATTTTAAACAATGTTATGCCGCGTACACACGCATTTGTTGTCGGAAATTCTGACAACAAAAGGCTCCATCGGACATTTTCTGTCGGAATTTCCGACAACAAAAATTTGAGAGCTGGTTCTCAATTTTTCCGACAACAAAATCCGTTGTCGTAAATTCCGATCGTGTGTAGACAATTCCGACGCACAAAATTTCACGCATGCTCCGAATCAAGTACGAGACAGAAGCGCTCGGTCTGATAAAACTAGCGTTCTTAATGGAGATAGCACATTCGTCACGCTGTAATGGACTGAAAAACACAAGGCTAAAAAGCGCAAATCATCTCTCACCAAACTTCTACTAACACGACTGGTATTGAACTTCCCTTTAATAGTGCCGTCATAGTGTTGGACGTCACCACGTTCTTGGTGTTCGGAATTTCCGACAACATTTGTGTGACCGTGTGTATGCAAGACAAGTTTGAGCCAACATTCGTTGGAAAAAAATCCACGTTTTTGTTGTTGGAATGTACGATCGTCTGGATGCGGCATAAGATTGACAGCACGGTGCGATGCAGTCTAGCCTTGTTGCCTTTCTGGGTATGGTCGTGTAGGAAATTACAGAAAGGTAGTATAAATACAGATTTTGGTACTTATACTAGCAGTATATAAAAATATGTTTAACCACTTGACCTCTGGAAGATTTACCCCCCTTCATGACCAGGCCATTTTTTGCGATACGGCACTGAGTTACTTTAACTGACAATTGCACGCTCATGCAATGCTGTAGCCAAATAAAATGTATGTTCTTTTTACCCCATAAATAGAGCTTTCCTTTGGTGGTATTTGATCACCTCTGCATTTTTTACTTAATAACTTCAATACCGCACATAGACATATGATGTCCACAAAGGGGATCTCCCATCCCGGGTGGACGTCATATGATGTCCTGTACTTTGTGCGGTGATATCTGAATGATGCCTGCAGCTAGAGGCATTATTCAGATATCCTTGTGTTCCGGCGGCGATCCTGTGCACCATAAGAGCAAGCATAGCGTTCTGCCGCTTGATCGTTCTTATTGGCGGAGGGAGGGGACACCCCCCCTCCCGCCACCATCCGGTGCTTCTCCGGGCTCTCCCGTGCCATCGGGGGCCCGGAGAAAGAATCGCCCAGCGCTGGATAGGAAGCATAGAGATGACTGGTGACCAGATGGGTACCAGTCATCTCTATGACCGTCAGAGGCCCGAGCGCGATGTGATGACGTCACGCCCGGGTACCAAGAAGTAAACAAAGCTATAAGAATATTTTTTCACAATCTCATGCTTTCTAGCCTGGAGGAGAGATGTGGGGTCTTATTGACCCCGCACACACCTTTCCTAATACAAGGGATGTTTACATTCCTTGTAATAGGAATAAAAGTAATCAAAAAAAAAAAAAAGTGTAAAAAATAAATAAAGTAAAAATATATATATATATTTAAAACGCCCCTGTCCCCGGTAGCTCGCGCTCAGAAGCGAATGCACACTTAAGTCCCGCCCACGTATGTAAACGTCATTCAAACCACATATGTGAGGTATCGCCGCGTGCGTTAGAGTGTGTGCAACAATTCTAGCACTAGACCCCCCCTGTAACTCTAAACTTGTAACCTGTAAATTTTTTCAAAGCGTCGCCTGTGGAGATTTTTAAGTAACAAGGTTTGGCGCCATTCCATGAGTGTGCGCAATTTTAAAGCGTGACATGTTAGGTATCTATTTACTCGGCGTAACATCATCTTTCATATTTTACAAAAAAATTGAGCTAACTTTACTGTTTTGTTATTTTTCAATTAATGGAACCATTTTTTTACCCAAAAAAAGGCGTTAGAAAAATTATTGCGCAAATACCGTGTAAGATAAAAAGTTGCAATGACCGCCATTTTATTACCTAGGGTGTCTGCTAAAAAACATATATAATGTTTGGGGGTTCTGAGTAATTTTCTAGCAAAAGAATGATGTAGGAGAGAAGTGCCAGAATAGGCGAGGTATGGAGGTGGGTATAAAAGCCCTGTATTGAAGGGGTTAATACTTAATACTGACGATTTAAATAAAAAATTTACTTTCTGCTATAAAAAATATCTAATAAAAAAAAAGTCAAATTTCTTCATAAGTTTAGGCACATAGGGCCAGATTCACGTAGAACTGCGGCGGCGTAACGTATCGTAGATACGTTACACTGCCGCAAGTTTTCATCGCAAGTGCGATGAAAACTACGCCGGCGGCCTCCGGGGCAAGGCGGGCCAATTCAAATGGGCGTGTGCCATTTAAATTAGGCACGCTCCCACGCCGGACCTACTGCGCATGCTCCGTTTCCTAACTCCCGCCGTGCTTTGAGCGCCGTGACGTCATTTTTTCGAACGGCGACGCGTGTAGCGTACTTCCGTATTCCTGGACGTGTTACGCAAACGACGTTAAATTTTAAATTTCGACGCGGGAGCGACGGCCATACTTTAGACAGCAATGCGATTGCTGACTAAAGTTAGGGCAGGTCAAATAACGACTAAAATTGCGATGGGAAACTTGACTACGGACGACGTAGCGAATGCGAAAATCCGTCGGGGATCCGCCGTAACTGCTAATTTGCATACCCGATGCTGGTTTACGACGCGAACTCCACCCAGCGGCGGCCGCGGTATTGCATCCTAAGATCCGACAGTGTAAAACAATTACACCTGTCGGATCTTATGGATATCTATGTGTAACTGATTCTATGAATCAGCCGCATAGATAGAAACAGAGATACGACGGCGTATCAGGAGAAACGCTGTCGTATCTCTTTGGTGAATCTGGCCCATATTTTGTTACATATTTTAGGTAAAAAAAATCCTAATAAGCTTATATTGATTGGTTTGCCCAAAAGTTATATCGTATACAAACTTTGGGATATTTTTTTTTTATTAATTAATTAACAACATTTGTGTGACCATGTGTATGCAAGACAAGTTTATGCCAACATTCCTCAGGAATGTCCGATCGTGTGTATGCAGCATAAGTGCATTTCAATACATGCGTTTTAATAAATGGTGAGGCGGATTAACTCTATGGGGCTTGTTTGTTGTTATTGCTGCATGTCAGTTAGCCTGGGCAGATGAACTAAGGAAGAAAGAGAGACAGCCTTGGATCTGGACCCTTTATACAGCCACAGAGTGCTGTGAAAGCTGGCATACACCTTAAAGGGGGAGCATGTTTGGAGATACCAGCACACCACAAGATTTATGAATCTACATAACACCATATTTTAAGCCAGTGGCGCTATATTATTTCTGGGGGGGGCAGCAAACAGTGCACCCACAACCCCCCCCCCTCGCCATTTAGACGGATGGTGCCCAGCCCGGCACTTACCCCATCTATGGTGCAGGTAATGGGCGGCAGCTTCCCTTTCCTCCTCTGCATCACGGCATCTCCTCCTCTTCCTAGGCCAGTTGGAACGCTTCTCCTTTGGGCCAATCAGGAAACGGGTCTCACGAACGCGCTTCCTGATTGGCTGGGAGGAGAATCGCTGTTGTCAAACAACTGGGTGGGTCCCGAGCCCCTGGCCCTAATCACGTGCTTCAAAAAGAGAAAAAAAAAAATATTGGAATCTGGCGCCACGCATGTAGATTAGGGTCTGGATGCATTGATCGCCCCCCGTGCGCCCCATATGGACAGGCTGCCACTGTTATGAACTTATATATTGTTTCATAACACTTGTCACTTTTTCCTGTTTATTTACCACGGATATCAATGAACCACTTTGGAAACAGCACTTTATTGCACATTTATATCATGTGTTTAGATAAAGATATATTTTGATTGCACATATTAATTGATTGCACAGTTTATGAATTCATTTGCAATACGGAATTAGGTTCATTTACATATTGCAAGATGATATAGGTTTAAATATCTATGTTGTTTTATATATATATATATATTTTTTTTAGATAACTACATATTTGCACATCTAATATGTTGAACAGAGATTTGTCACTTCATTAGCACGTCAACTCCAGGTGCATTTAAAGGGGCACATCCACTTCACAGTCCCTATAATAGCCCACTATTAGCTGACTGTCTTTCACACACATACACTGTATATATATATTATTATATTTACGCAACCCAGATCTGCTGGGAGTTACAGTAAATATAAATTTTATAGGGAATTATTCAAAAATTATTCTAATATGTTGAACAGAGATTTGTCACTTCATTAGCACGTCAACTCCAGGTGCATTTAAAGGGGCACATTCACTTCACAGTCCCTATAATAGCCCACTATTGGCTGTCTATCTATACAGCATATATATATATATATATATATAATTATTATTATTTTTATTATTATTATTATTATTATATTTACGCAACCCAGATCTGCTGGGAGTTACAGTAAATATTAATTTTATAGGGAATTATTCAAAAAAGGTCTATATAGTCAGCCACACGTATTCTTTAGAACATCATACAGCTTTACTAATTACTCATAAAAAATATTTACAATCTGAGAAAATAAAACTTATGGACAGGTTAGTAATTCATGCAGTTCCCACACTAATCTACACAGTCCCCAAAACATATAAAAATATATAGAAAAAAGTAAGAAATAGATGTCAACTATACAAAGTTCCAGTAATCCACGCTGATAGCAACTCTTTAAGATTAAGATTCTACAATATACTGTATCCGAGTCATCTTTTAATTAAAATATCATGTATTGGTAGATTTATAGCCCATATATGTGGAGTCAAATATACAGTACATCTTTTAATGTAAGTCTTGTTATTATAATATGTATTATTTTATATGTACACAAGGGAAGCCTTATTTGCTCATTACATATCCAAACTCAGCGTACTACACAATTGTCTTCCTTTATTACTCCTTCCTAGGAAGTCTATGAATCAGTTGACTTACTGATAACAATGCACTCATTGTATAACCTATAAGTTATCTTATCATATTGAACTAAAGCAGCCCATAGATGATTCCATTTTCTTTCCTTCAACCACTGGTGGAAAGAAAGAAAATAGCTTGATTCCCCCATCAATATGGTCAGTGTTGATAGGGAAATACCTCCCACAGTGCTATTGTGTTCCACTGGTGGCGGTGTGCGGGGAGCCTTCCAGGGCGCCTTCCGGGGCAGCAGTGCTAGCGGCTATAGCTGCTGGCAGTAATCGCAAGTAAAAAAACCTGACAGGTTGGTTGTACCCAAGTTGATCGATGGATCGACTTGGTTACAATCAGCCTGTCCATAGATAGAATAACAAGTAAATTATGCGCAAGAACTTTTCAGGATATTGTCATTGGAGCAGCATAGTCAGTATAAAAAGCAGCACATAGAACAAGTATCTGGGGTCAGAAAAAGTTCAGGCTGTTAGGGTGGTAATGGGAGATGTGCGGGTATGCTTAGATGGAGGTATGTACTCAGGGCTGCCATCAGTAGGGAACAAAGACCATGTTCCAGATATAGGAGACAAACAAGGAGAGAGGCACCTCTGGGTGCAATACTTTAAAACAATTTAATTTTAAAAAAGCCACAGGTTAAAAACCACTCACATTTAGGTGGTCAAGTAAAGGCACATAGAAGCAATTCTCCAGAAGGAGAAGTAGGTGTCATCTGGTGCGTCTGGTTGGTATCTTCCTCGGGTCCCTGGTATGGCGCTGTGAAGTGAAGGGGATCAGTCCTTCTGCCGCTGATGGTATTCGGTGGTTTGCGGTGGACGGGACGATCCTTAGCAGCCACTGCATGTGCGGGTATACCGATGGGAGATGACGTCACCAGGCTGCGCCTCAAAGATGCGGCTGGTAGGACTTTTTTTAGCGTCCCACCAGCGCAACGCTCCAGTGTGAAAACCCTCAGCTTTCACACTGGATAGAAAGAAGCGGCTCTTTCAGGGCGCATTGCAGGCGCTATTTTTAGCGCAATAGAGCCTGCAAAGCACCTCAGTGTGAAAACAGTCCAATGCTGTGTGGATGGGGAGGCCAAGTAGAACCGAATGCTGGATCCCTGGACTCTGAACCATATGACAAGACAGCGATGACAAACCGACAGGAAGGTCAATCCAAGGGATGATATTGAGGATGGGTATTCACATCAAAGGCCCCAAAAATAGAAAAATGGCTCCATATGGTGCAGGTCAACCAAGTAAGGTTTATTTAAGATGAATATCCTACATCAAAGTGTAATGTCGTGTACACACGACCGTTTTTCATGACAAGAATTTTCTTTTAAATTGATCATTAAAAATGATCGTGTGTAGGCTCCATTAAAATTTTTGAACCTGCTCTATTTTTTCTCATCGTTTTTCACGTCACCGTTTTCTCTCGTCGTGAAAAATGGTCGTGTGTGGGCTAACGGCGAGGGAAAAAACGTTCATGCTCAGAAGCAAGTTATGAGAAGGGAAATTTGCATTATCAGACCAAAGGGTGGCGCCATTCAAATGGAACTTCCCCTTTGTAGTGCCGTCGTACGTGTTGTACGTCACTGCGCTTTGCTCGAGCTTTTTTTTTTTTAACGATTGTGTGTATGCAAGGCAGGCTTGACAAGAATCACGTTGAGAAAAACGTCGTTTTTTTCCATGACATTAAAAACGGTCGTGTGTGGGCTAACGGCGAGGGAAAAAACGTTCATGCTCAGAAGCAAGTTATGAGAAGGGAAATTTGCATTATCAGACCAAAGGGTGGCGCCATTCAAATGGAACTTACCCTTTGTAGTGCCGTCGTACGTGTTGTACGTCACTGCGCTTTGCTCGAGCATTTTTTTTTTCACGATCGTGTGTATGCAAGGCAGGCTTGACAAGAATCACGTTGAGAAAAACTTTGTTTTTTTCCATGACATTAAAAACGGTCGTGTGGACGTGGCATAAGAGTTAGGCCCCGTACACACGACCAGTTTCCTCGGCAGAATTCAGCTTCCGACCGAGTTTCTGGCTGAATTCTGCCGAGAAACCCGGCCGTGTGTACAATTTCGCCGAGGAAGCCGACGAGGAAATAGAGAACATGTTCTCTATTTCCTCGTTGTTCTATGGGAGCTCTCGGCCCGCCGAGCTCCTCGGCGGCTTCAGGGCTGAACTGGCCGAGGAACTCGATGTGTTTGGCACGTCGAGTTCCTCGGCCGTGTGTACGGGGCCTAATTCTGAAAAGTGATCACGAGATATAAAATATATAAAAAGCAATGTGGGAAGCAAAAATAGCAGGCGCGACGCGTTTCGACTCTAGAGGTCTTCAACAGGGGCAAAAATATTTAGAACTAGTTAGGTTCAACGCTTCCTGTAGAGAAGAAAGAATGATAGGCTTGGATGTACAGTTTTCCCAAGAACTTGGAAATTATTTTGTGCAACACTGATTACTTCAACCCAGAAATCAGGTGCTCATTATTATCACCTAGAGCAGCCAAATTAGTCAATACAAGCTAATTGTCCAAACGTGTCATCAAATTTGCAGTGGTATCAAATCTTTGCAAGATTTGATACATTATATATTGGATATATACTATTTTTTATTTTCCAAAAATTTTTATTGAAAGTTGTACATATCACATTTTGAAGGAAAAATATAGTTTACATGAAATAAGCATTTCCGTAAACAAAATAAAAAAGAGCTACTGGCTACAAATAGATGTTTTTTTGTTTAAATAAGTTGATATACAAACACAGCAGAAGCACAGAGTTAACGCCATGAAAATATTTTTGCAAAACAGTAAAATTTGACCATAAATCAGACCCAAGACAGCAGAAGGCAAGGAGATTTACTGTAAACCTTCAGTGGAACACATCCAGAAACAAGTGTGCAGTTATGGATGAGCAGATGAGGCAGAAGGGTGGGGAAACTTCATGGATGATGAATCTGAACTTCAAGTGATAATGTGATGAGCTCCAGTGTGTATGCATGATAGTGATGTCTTATCGTACACCTCAAAGATGGCAAAACGGACAGTGACATACAGTATTGAGGAGTTGGGCATAACAGATTAAAATATGTGGATCAGATTCACAGTGGAGATACGACGGCGTATCTGCTGATACGCCGTCGTATCTCTGTTTCTATCTATGCAACTGATTCATAGAACCAGTTACGCATAGATAGCCAGAAGATCCGACAGGTGTAATTGTTTTACACTGTCGGATCTTAAGATGCAATACCGCGGCGGCCGCTGGGGGGAGTTTGCGTCGTAAACCAGCGTTGGGTATGCAAATTAGGAGTTACGGCGATTCCAGATGGTTTTTCGCGTTCGCTACGTCGCCGCTAGTCTAGTTTCCCGTCGCAATGTTAGTCATTTTTTTTGTGCCTTAACTTTACACAGCAATCGTATTGCTGTATAAAGTATAGCCGTCGTTCCCGCTATGAAATGTAAAAAATAACATCGTTTGCGTAAGCCGTCCGGGAATACGGAATTATGCTACGCGCGTCGCCGTTCGAAAAAATGACGTCACGGCGCGCAATGCACGATGGGAGTTCGGAAACGGAGCATGCGCGGTAGGTCCGGCGTGGGAGCACGCCTAATTAAAATGGCACACGCCCATTTAAATTGGCCCGCCTTGCGCCGGAGGCCGCCGGCGTAGGTTTTCATTGCATGTGCTTTGTGAATCAGGCACTTGCGATGAAAAATTGCGGCGGTGTAACGTATCTATGATACGTTACGCCGCCGCTTTTCTATGTGAATCTGGCCCTGTGACATCTACAGAGCAGGGGAATGATCTGAGCTGATTTTTAAAAAGTTGCATGGATTCTCTATTTTCAGACATGACTTATTTTACCAACAACACAGTTCCCCACTATGTATGTCTCAAATGTGAGGATCTTCAACAAGAAGCTATATGATGCAAAGCAGGCCGTACAGCGAAGATCTTAGCTAAGTTAGGACGATAAAGTGTATCGCTTGTCAGGAGGGATGAAGGACGGTAAAATGAGCATAGCCAAAACTTTTTCTTTGGACAGAGTAAGAGTTAAGTGGGGTACAGACTATAAGAAAATCGGACGAACTATCGTTGTTTCACAGCAAATCGGAACCGATGAACGAAAATTCGTACAAAAATTCTCGTACGACAAAGGCTTTTTTTTGTGTGGTTTATTGATTTTGATCATGCTGAGTCTTTCTTTTCTGATTTTTCTTGTACGAAAACCGTATGAAAATGGTACATATTAAACAAAAATAGTTTGTTCCGTTCCTGAAGAAGACAAATGTCGGAGTTTGTACCTTTCGGGAATTTTTGCACGAAAAGTCAGAATCGTCCTCAAAAAGTTGTATACACACTATACGAAAATCGTACGAAAGTTCCTTTGGACGAAAACTCTCGCCCGATTTTCTTATAGGCCCGGATTCACATACATCAGCGCATATTTATGCCGGCGTAGCGTATCGAATATACGCTACGCCGACGCAGCGCAGAGAGGCAAGCACAGTATTCACAAAGCACTTGCTCCCACTTGCTTCCGAATCTACGCTGGGTTTTGAAAGCATAAGTCGTCGTAAGTGGAAGTGGGCGTGAGCAATGCAAATGAGGCGTGACCCCATGCAAATGATGGGCCGAGCACCATAAAGATACGAATAACGAACGGCGCATGCGCCGTCCTGTGGACGCATCCCAGTGCGCATGCTCAGAATCATGTCGGAACTACTCCCTAAGATTTGACGGATCACTGCCTACGACGTGAACGTAACCTATGCCCAGCCCTATTCATGTACTACGTAAACTACGTAAAATACGACCGCTGTGTTCCCTGGTCCATACCTTAGCATGAGTTGCGCCTCATATATGGGGAATAACTTTACGCCGGACGTACGACTTACGCAAACTGCGTATATTATGCGCCGGGCGCAAGTACGTTCGTGAATCGACGTATCTCCCTCATTTCCATATTTGAATTGGAAATCAATGGGAGCGGCCAGCGTAAATATGCGCCCATGATACGCCGGCGTAGGAAAGTTACGTCGGTCGGATGAAGCCTATTTTCAGGCGTAGAGGAGTGTTCTCATCGGATGGACCGACCGTGTGTACGCGGCCTAAGGGGGGCAGTTCAAACTACTGCAACTCCTATTTATACTCCACTGTGCATTGCCATAGCACTGTAAGTTTCTTAAAATTATCTCTTGTAGAATCATACCTTTCAGAAATCTCCATAATTCCCGGCTCTGCTACTTGGAATGACATTTCATGGGCTAGAAAGCGTCAGGAATCACAAAATATTCTGATGATTTCCCCTTGAAACATGGCCAGTGCTGCAGTAATATGATGTTGTCAGATTGTCTGTGAAATTTACAATGGCACTGACAGCAAAAACCTTAAATATGCAATTTTTTTACATTCAGAAGTCACTGATTTATAGGACTCAACACCGTATCTTGAAGGTGATCTTGTAATTTTTCTCTCTCCTGTAAGCATGTACTGTATCTGCCAATATGCACTAAAGTTCTTCTGCAAAACATAAACAGATGAATAATGTTACTATTGTTAGCCAAGTGTCTCAATGTTAAATATACTCTCATAACATTCACCTGGATTAATTTGACACCAAGACAGGAAGCGTACGGCTATGTGCTATAAATTAAAGGGACATCCAGCCTACAATAAAAATACATTGAAAGGCAAACTCTTGCCAAATAGAACTGCAAACACTAAATGAATCCATTACATTCCTGACGAAAGACTCCTGCTTGGCCCCCAAAACATTAAACCTTTATTGCTGTGATGTGATCACTTTAATAAATGTTTGTACCTTATTTTGAAGATCCATGGTATGCTGGTGATATATAGGGATGGGCAAACAGGTCTGGTATGAATATTAAGGGGAACCCCTGAACCAAAATGAAAAAAAAATGCATGGTGATCCCCCTAAATTCCATATCAGGCCCCTAAAGGTCTGGTATGGATATTAAGGGGAACCCTGCACCAAATTTATTTTTAAAAATGGTGTAGGGGTCCGCCTCAAAATCCAAACCAGACCCTTCAGGTCTGGTATAGATTTTAAGGGGAACCCCGTGCCAACATTTTTAAAAAAAATGGCATGGGGTTCCCCCCAAAAATCCATACCAGACCCTTATCCGAGCACGCAACTTGGCAGGCTGCAGGAAAAGAAGGGTGATGAGAGAGCGCCCCCCCTCCTGAACCGTACCAGGCCACATGCCCTCAACATGGGGAAGATGTCCCCATATTGATGGGGACAAGGGCCTCATCCCCACAACCCTTGCCCGGTGGTTGTGGGGGTCTGCGGACAGGGGGGCTTATCGGAAACTGGAAGCCCCTTAAACAAAGGGGACCCCCAGATCCCGGCCCCCCTATGTGAATTGGTAACAGGGTACATTGTACCCCTACCATTTCACCCAAAAAAAGTGACACAAATGGTGAAAGAAAACACAAAGCTTGGGACAAGGTTAAAAAAAAAAAAAATACAATTCCAGCGATGTAATCCTTCCACGACCCGATGATCAATTTTGACTCCATTGGAGACGCCCGCCGAATGATGCGAGGCCCACCGTGACAGCTCTTAAATAGCCGTGGTGGGGTCATCCGTGACGTGCGCAGGTTAACCCGCCCCCCTCTGATGCAACAGGGAAACGCTGCAAAGTTACCCAGTGACATGACGTTACTAGCGCATGCGCTTTGAAGAAATAGCCACCTGGGCCATTCCTTCAGAATCCTGTGCCGTAAATAACGGCTCCCCCATGCATGTGGAGGAGTTACGTCATTGTGGCTTCGACCAGTCACACATCAGGAGTCCACAGACCAGGAATGAAGATGAGTGAAGAGGGAAGTGGCCTCCAGCGATGAGATAACATCGCTGGAATGCTTCATTTTCAGGTAAGTTTCACAAAATGTGCTAGTATGTGATGAATACTAGCACAATATGCTTTTACTTTGCAGGTCTGAAAAAAAGACCCATCAGTTTACAATCGCTTTGAGGTTAGCCTGAAAGGAAGCATAGAGCTCAAGCTTCTGGCTGCAAATCATATACTGTATATTATTATTATTATTATACAGGATTTATATGGCGCCAACAGTTTGCGCAGCGCTTTACATCAGGGAAGACAGTACAGTCACAATACAAATCAATACAGAAGGGATCAGAGGGCCCTGCTCATTAGAGCTTACAATCTTTAATTTGTATCTAGCTAACTAATAAGTGAAATAAGTAATGACCAAACTTTTTCATCATCAGTTAAGTGTCTCAGCAAGTCCCAGAGCTCAGCAGATTTGTTTGAGAAGGATCATTCTCAGGGATACAGTATCTCACCGTCTATTGCTATCCCGAGAGAGATGGTCAAATGCTTTTCAACCACATGCCGAGCAACACACAACGATATACGTTGGCACAATAGCACGGCTGCGCAAAAATGGACATACAGGTACGTCCCCTTTAAACTGCTGCATTGTGGGCGTGACAGTGTCCGTGAGACCCGCAGACTCGGTGTCCGCCGGTGTTCTGCGATCGTGTCACCCTGTCATCGGGAGCAGTGATCACTGGTAGCCCATCCCCCACATAGTTAGAATCACTCCCTAGGATACACTTAACCCCTTCCTCGCCCCTAGTGGTTAGCCGCTTCCCTGCCAGTGTCATAAGCACACTTACCTGTCCAGGTTGCCCACGATGGCGGCCACCCGAGGCCGATCCGTCAATCGTGGCTGGTTCCAGCGCCGCCATCCTCACTAAGGGAAACAGGCAGGGAAGCCTTGCGGCTTCACTGCCCCGTTTCCTACTGCGTATACGCATATTTGTGAATGGGAACACCATCCTGTGTGTCCCAGAAGGTAGCGCGCCTCCATTTCCCAGGAGGCTTTGTGAGGAGGAGAACACAGAACCTCCCCGCGGAATAGGAAGAGGCAGATTAGGACGATCTGCCTAGTAAGAGCAAGTTCTGGTAATTATATATATATATTTATTTATTTTTTGCCTTTTTAGCCATTTTTTTTTGACTGGACCTCCACTTTAAAGGGGTTGTAAAGGTAAAAAATGTTTTCCCTAAATAGCTTCCTTTACCTTAGTGCAGTCCTCCTTCACTTACCTCATCGTTCGATTTTGCTTTTAAATGTCCTTATTTCTTCTGAGAAATCCTCACTCCCTGTTCTTCTGTCTGTAACTCCACACAGTAATGCAAGGCTTTCTCCCTGGTGTGGAGAAAGCCTCTTGAGGGGGGAGGGGGCGAGCAGGAGTGTCAGGACGCCCACTAACACACAGCTCCTTTCTCTATCTGCAATGTAGAGAGCGTCCTGACACTCCTGCTCGCCCCCTCAAGAGGCTTTCTCCACACCAGGGAGAAAGTGTTGCATTACTGTGTGGAGTTACAGACAGAAGAACAGGAAGTGAGGATTTCTCAGAAGAAATAAGGACATTTAAAAGCAAAATGGAAGGATGAGGTAAGTGAAGGAGGACTGCACTAAGGTAAAATAAGCTATTTAGGGGAAAAAAAACACTATAACTTGTATAGCGCAACACATGCAAACTGAATCGCCTCAGGGCGCATGGTATCCATTCTCCTACTGTATTTTGCCTTCAGAATAGATGTGTTTTGAGTTTTTTCCTGAAGGTCAGGTGATTCACTTCCATTCGGATACTGGTTGGTAGGGCGTTCCATAGTCTAGGTCCTTGGACTTTAAATCTTCGTTCTCCTTTGGACTTGTATCGGGCCTTGGATATCTGGAGTAGATTTTGGTCGGTGGATCTGAGAACACGATTGGGGTTGTGACATTTTAATTTTTCACATAGATATTGGGGGGCACTTCCTTGCACGCATTTGTGTGTCAAGCATAGTGCCTTAAACGTAATTCTGTATTTTACGGGCAACCAGTGGAGGGCCCTGATGGACGGAGATATTGATTCCCAGGTTTTTTTTCCTGTTACAAGTCGTAAGCCGCCGTATTCTGGACGACTTGTAGACGAGCAATTTGGTATTTTGGGAGTCCAAGGTAAAGGACGTTTGCATAGTCGAGTCTGGAGTTAATTTTTGTTCCCACCACGACTGCTATGTCTTCCTTTGGGATGAAGGGGATGAGTCTACGTAGAAGGCGCAGCAGATGGTGGGATCAGCTGACTACTGAACTTATTTGTTCATCCATTGTCATGTCGGAGTCAAAGGTGACTCTGAGACTTTTGACTTTGGTGCTGGGGGTGATGGTTTGTCCCAAAATGGCCGGGGGTGTCCATGTAGCCAGCCTCTTACGGTTGGCGTGAAACAGAAGAAGTTCTGTTTTCGATCCATTGAGTTTAAGATAACTCTTCGTCATCCAATTCAGAGTAAGGCATTTCTCTAGTCCGAGATAATGATCCTTTTTATTGCTGATACGAAAGTAAAGTTGGGTGTCATCAGTGTAGGAATGGTAGAGTAAATCCTGGTTACTGATGATTATGAGGAGAGGGCGGAGATAGATATTGAATAGTATGGGCGACAAGGGAGACCCCTGAGGGACTCTGTATGACAATGTGCATTTTTCAGAAATGAAAGGACCTAGTTTCACTATCTGTGATCGGTTTTCCAGAAAGAAGGAGAACCAGGGGAGATCCGAGTCTGCCACTCTTGCTACTTCACCTAGGCGGGTCAGCAACAATTTGTGGTCTACTGTATCAAACGCTGCACTCAGGTCCAAGAGTATCAGAAGACAAGATTCTCCTTCATCTGCTGCTTCGAGAGCGTCATCCCATATTTTGAGAAGTGCTGTTTCTCTGTGGCAGTGACACTGATCGTCTGTTCCCTAATATAGGGAACGACGATCAGTGATGTCACACCTACAGCCATGCCCCCCTACAGTAAGAATCACTCCCTTAGGGCACACATAACCCCTTAGCGCCCCCTAGTGGTTAACCCCTTCACTGCCATTGTCATTTTCACAGTATCAGTGCATTTTTTTAGCACTTTTCGCTGTGAAAATGACAATGGTCCCAAAAATGTGTCAAAAGCGTCCGATGTGTCCACCATAATGTCGCAGTCACGAAAAAAATCACTGATCGCTGCCATTACTAGTAAAAAAAAATATTTGAATAAAAATGCCATAAAACTATCCCCCATTTTGTAAACGCTTTAAATTTTGCGCAAACCAATCGTTAAACGCTTATTGCGATTTTTTTTTACCAAAAATAGGTAGAAGAATACGTATCGGCCTAAACTGAGGAAATAAATTGTTTATATCTTTTTTGGGGATAGTTATTATAGCAAAAAGTAAAAAAATATAGATTTTTTTTCAAAATTGACGCTCTATTTTTGTTTATAGCGCAAAAAATTAAAAACCGCAGAGGTGATCAAATACCACCAAAAGAAAGCTCTATTTGTGAGGAAAAAAGGACGCCAATTTTGTTTGAGAGCCACGTCGCACGACCGCGCAATTGTCAGTTAAAGCGACGCAGTGCCGAATCGCAAAAAGGAACAAGGTCTTTAACTTGCATAATGGTCCAGGTCTTAAGTGGTTAAAGCCAGACTGGCTGGGGACACTGTTTGCACTGAGATGGGGACCCTGCTCCACCACACCTTAGAATGTATCTAAACTAAAAAAAACAAAATGTAATATATCAGAGCTTACCAGTCCTTCGATGTGATAGCAGCATTAGTTTTCTTTTTCTTTTTTATAAAAAAAAAATTCCGTTCCATAAATTGTTATAAACTTTTATTGTAAATAACATACAAAGTTACATCACAGATAAGATGATGAACAAAAATGTTGAGTGTGACATAAAACTGATACAGATTACAGAGATCTTAAGCTTACATAAAGAGTAACTGATACTGCGAGACGGTTAATCCCATCACTCCCTCGGGAGCATAACGTGCTGGAGGCTGTGATGCATAGGTGATGTTCTGTGCATAGCAGCTATCAATCAGTCACCTGTTCCCTATGGATATAATCTGCGCTTATATTGTTAGTCAATCAGGGTACCGTCTATCCTAGGTCTCTGGATACTCAATCCTTGAAAACAACGCTAATAGTAAATAACAAAGTGCACTATGAGGAAGTGTGAAGTTGTATTTTTAAGGAAGAAAAGTCTGAGAGAAGAAAGAAAAGAAAGAATATGAAGATATGAAAGAAATTAGCCAGCCCCACGTTATCCCCCCCCGTCTCTATCTCAATTCTCCCTATTAGCCTGAAATGGTTATTTAGGATGCCCAGGGTTCCCATGTTGCTTCAAATTTAGTAGTTGAGTCCATCAGGGAGCTAACAAATTTTTCTTGTGCCATCACCCAAGAAGTTTTGGTTGCAGCAATGAAAACATTTGGTTGTTTCCAGGCTATGCTATGGTCAGATTTGCTCCCAAAAAGATAAAGACAATTCGATTCTGGGTGGCTTTGGTGGTTTTAGGGACTGTGGCATTGAGTAATGTTATTGAGGGATATTTGAGGACCTGGCATCCCGTAACATTAGGTATCATGTGAAATAATCTGAATCCCTTGATTCTCGAACAATCCCACCATATATGAATCATACACCCTAATAGAGAACAACCTCTAAAGCATTGGGAAGAGGCCGATGGGAACATTTTAGCTAACCTGGTTGGAGCTAGGTACCACCTGGTTAACACTTTTAGAGTTGCTTTCATACACCTCCACATCCCAGCTGTCCCATAGCTCATCCTTCCAAGCCATTATGTAAGATAATTTAGAGCTGTCTGAGGCTAGTGTCAGGTATATTGTGTATTCTCCCATCCTCTGCCCGTGGCTTGGTCACACCATTGCTCATATGCTGTCTGCTTTGGGGGTTCTGGTTTGTTCTTCCATTGAGAGTTTAAGAAGTGGGATATATGCGTAGATCTAAATTAGAGCACCCCAGACCCGGAAGTGCAAAATCATGTAGCTGTACTAGGAGATATTTACAATAAAGCCGCGCACTGATTTCTACAGCACGTGCACCGATGTCTATGACGCATGCACCCTTTAGAGAAAGAGGAGAAGCAGATCGTGCCATTTCTAAAGGGGTCATGCCATGACTGGCGGCTCCCACGTGCATGCACAGGAGTGACGTCACACGACTCCGGACAGTCACAGAGCCGGTGTTCGCGGCCCCAGAAGGAAGAGGGGTGAAGATGGACACTCACTGCCAGTGGGGACACCGGTAACATCGCAGGCTTCAGTTTCAGGTAAGTGACACATAATGGGCTACTATGCAATGCATAGTAGCCCATTATGCTTTACCTTTGCAGGAAAATAAAAAGGCAGTAAAACCCATCAGGGTTTACTTAATCTTTAAAGGGGTTGTAAAGGTACAATTTTTTTTTCCTAAAAAGCTTCCTTTACCTTAGTGCTGTCCTCCTTCACTTACCTCATCTTGCTTTTAAATGTCCTTATTTCTTCTAAGAAATCATCACATCCTGTTCTTCTGTCTGTAACTCCACACAGTAATGCAAGGCTTACTCTCTGGTGTGGAGTGTCGTGCTCGCTACTTCTCTTGGACTACAGGAGAGTCAGGACCCCCACTAACACACAGCTCCTTTCTCTTTCTGCAACGTAGAGAGCGTCCTGACTCTCCTGTAGTCCAAGGGAGGGGGCGAGCACGACACAGTAATGCAATGCTTTCTCCCTGGTGTGGAGAAAGCCTCTTGAGGGGGGAGGGGGCGAGCAGGAGTGTCAGGACACCCACTAACACACAGCTCCTTTCTCTATCTGCAATGTAGAGAGTGTCCTGACACTCCTGCTCGCCCCCTCCCCCCTCAAGAGGCTTTCTCCACACCAGGGAGAAAGCCTCGCATTACTGTGTGGCGTTACAGACAGAAGAACAGGAAATGAGGATTTCTCAGAAGAAATAAGGACATTTAAAAGCAAAATGGAAGGATGAGGTAAGTAAAGGAGGACTGCACTAAGGTAAAGGAAGCTATTTAGGAAAACATTTTTTTACCTTTACAACCCCTTTAACCACTTGAGACCCATGCTATTGACAAAAGACGTCAACAGCGCGGCTCTCAGGTGCCAACTGGACGTCTTTGGACGTCATTTCAAGTGCATTACCCGCGCGCGCCTCTGGGGGGCGTGCAGCGGGTAAACACTGTCCCGGCGCATCGCTGGGGAGCCGATGCGTGTACCTGGCGGCCGCAATTTCCGCCGGGTACACGCGATCGTCGGGAACACAGCAGAGACGTGGAGCTCTGTGTGTAAACACAGAGCTCCACGTGCTGTCAGAGGAGAGGAGACCGATCTGTGTCTCTTGTACATAGGGACACAGCATCGGTCACCTCCCCCAGTCACCCCCCACACAGTTAGAACACACCCAGGATACACATTTAACCCCTTCCTCACCCCCTAGTGTTAACCCCTTCCCTGCCAGTCACATTTATACAGTAATTAGTGCATTTTTATAGCACTGATCGCTGTATAAATGTGAATGGTCCCAAATTTGTGTCAAAAGTGTCCGATACGTCCGCCGCAATATCGCAGTCCCAATAAAAATCGCAGATCGCCGCCATTACTAGTAAAAAAAAAATAATAAAAAAAAATAATAATTCTGTTCCCCATTTTGTAGGCGCTTATTGCGATTTTTTTTTTTTTTACAAAAATACGTATCGGCCTTAACTGAGAAAAAAAATAGTTTTTTTTTTTTAAAAATTGGGATATTTATTATAGCAACAAGTAAAAAATATATATATATTTTTTTAAATTGTCGCTCTTTTTTGGTTTATAGCGCAAAAAATAAAAACCGCAGAGGTGATCAAATACCACCAAAAGAAAGCTCTATATGTGGGGAAAAAAGGACGTCAATTTTGTTTGGGAGCCACGTCGCACGACCGCGCAAATGTCAGTTAAAGCGACGCAGTGCCGAAAGCTGAAATTTCGCCTGGGCACGAAGGGGGTTTATGTGCCCAGTAAGCAAGTGGTTAAGGGGGTAAAATCTTCACGGGCTGAAGTGGTTAAGCAAAAATTGGCATATACCTGCATACAACCATTAATTACAATGGGTGGCTGTACAACTGTGGATGCCGGTGTGCGTCCACAGGAAGAACAATGTAGACTGTATAAATATAGGTAAAATCCTGTCTTGTAGCCTTTCACTAGAATGTACTGCTAAGGACGAAACTCTGACATTGCTTGATATTAGAATCAGCTGATAAAGTGAACAATGGATATCGATAAGTTTCTTTATTCCCTGGTTTAGGAAATACATTATTTGTCACAATTTATTTTCTTCTTGCATAACAGTTTAATAACAGAAATGGAGCCTTTACAGAAAAAAAGATAAAAGATTAAAGGAAAGGAATGTCATACAGCCAGATGGAACACATTTGTTAAAGTGAGCTATTGTGTTATACTCTAACCAAATCTATATTTTATGAGCAACCAGTAAATGCTTATAAAGACAAGAAGTCTTTTGTAAGATTTACATGGAATATAGAAAATGGATTATTTTTCTCAAGGGACGCAGCGGTAAAGAAAAAAAAAAATATTCTGCTTATCCTGATTCACTACCTACTGAACAAGATAAAACATCCTCATACAAACTCCAAGCCATGTCTTCTTATCATTGTAATAACCTTTCAGCGACTGCTCTCCATAGTTCCAGCCAGGATTTAATACCTCCTAACCTGTCAAAAAGATAAATAAAAATTTTTTTTTGCTATGGTATCGGCACCTAGCATTTAAATTTACCACTTTGAACTTCAGCGTTTGAAATTAGCATCAAAGAGCGGCGTTCCGATAAGGCGAGGAGCTATTGACACATGTATTAGCGAGAGTTCACAAATAATGGCCGGCTTGACAAGCGAAAAGAGTGACGGCTCAATACAATGGATATATAAGCACATAGAAGGAATCAGGGAGAGTGTTCCCCTGATTTTTCATGCTGTCAGCTGACGACAGATGGATTATCTGGGTAAACAGGACCTTGTTGTGTTATTCTTCCTCTTGTTTGTTACGTGTTAGACAAGCCTGAGATAAGCATATATTTTTTTTTTCCACATTTTCATAGCTTTGAAAATACTATCCATTGGTACAGAATATCAATAATCAAAAGAATATTTTAAATGCATACACTGAGGCCGCATACACACGGTCGGACAAAACCGATGAGAATGGACCGAGTTTCAGTTTCATCCGGCCAAGCCGACCGTGTGTATAGCCCATCGGTCTGTTGTCCTTCGGTCCAAAATTTTAAAACATGCTTTAAAATCGAACCGATGGACCGCTGCCCGATCGGTCCAAACCGATGGTTAGTACAGAAAGCATCGGTTCAAAACCTGTGCATGCTCAGAATCAAGTCGACGCATGCTTGGAAGCATTGAACTTCGTTTTATTCAGCACGTCGTGTGTTTGACGTCACCGCGTTCTGACCCGATCGGTTTTTGGAACAACGGTGTGTACGCACATCAGACCATCAGGCCACTTCAGCGGTGAATTAGATGGAAATGGCCCATCGGACCATTCTCATCGGTTTGGAACGACCGTGTGTACGCGGCCTGAGTTAATGGTACAGAGCACCTCCTGGACCTAAGAGACTTTGCCAACTTAGGTTGTCACTTTGCCAAAGCAGACTTAAGACGCTGGTTAGAACACCACAATGTGTTGGCTTGTCCATTGTCTTGGACATTTAAAAATAAATAAATTACATTTTGGTCCCCATAAACCATTGATGTGGCACTTCTGCTTCTACACCTCCTGGATTTCCTCCAAGGCATTACCCAGAGACCCTGTTGTGTCTGAGAGATGCCCAAACAAAGTGAGTGCACTCTACTTTACTATGCAGGTCAACTAAGAAATCCAGCTCCTTCCACCTACTGTATGTCAAGTTTTTATTGATGTCTGTCTGACCGCTGGGAAGATTCATATTTTTTATTTGTCCTATTCAACACTTTAAACAGGACAGATAGTCTCTCAGGATGTGGATCACCTGCTGATGGCGCTGTGGTTCCCAGAGAGGAAGCTTGTAGTTCCAGTATCCACCAGCGGGTATCTCCCAGCAGCCAGCAGCAGCATCTGCTGCTGGCTGCCGGGAAGGTATTTAGTCCTCCCTCTACTAGTCCTTCTTGCTTCAATGCTTTGCCTGATAGCCAGATTCATGCTTGCTGAACTATCCTGAGACTTAGGCCGCGTACACACGATCGGTTAAACCGATGAGAACGGTCTGATGGACCGTTTTCATCGGTCCAAACCGATCGTGTGTGGGCGCCATTGGTTATTTATCCATCGGTTTAAAAAAGCCAATTTTTTTAAAATTTAACCGATTCCTAACCGATAGAAAAAAAAATGATTGTTAGTAGGCACAACCATCGGTTAAAAATCCACGCATGCTCAGAATCAAGTCGACGCATGCTTGGAAGCATTGAACTTCGTTTTTTTCAGCAAGTCGTTGTGTTTTACGTCACCACGTTCTGACCCGATCGGTTTTTTAACTGATGGTGTGTAGGCACGACTGACCATCAGTCGGCTTCATCGGTTAACTGATGAAAACGGTCCATCAGACCATTCTCATCGGATGGACCGATCATGTGTAGAGGGCATTATACCTGCCTGATCTTGCTCCTGCCCTGAATCCTGTATCCTGTACCTTGCTGCCTCATATCTGCTCCCCTTGTTTTTGATTCCAGTCCCGGTTTCCCCTTCCTGACTGTTCCTTGAACCTCTTGTTTACCCTGTTGATCCGTACTTCCCTTTTGTCTATATATAACGTATTATAGTTAGTTTGCTAGTTACTTTTTCTGTTACTTAGTTTGTTATTAGGGTTTGTGTCACCTGGTTTATGGTTCACTTATAGTATATATTCATGTTTGCTGTGTATTCTGTTTGCTGGTGTTCGGATGGATTTCATTATACAAAAAATAAATCTTACTTAAAGCGTTACTAAACCCCGGACTCTGCATTCACTATATCTGGTCTCCCACAGTACACAGAACATGGAAATGCAATTATATTAGTAAATATAGACTGCTAAATACCTTTTCCCATCAGTAGTATGTAGCAGTCTTGTGGCTTCTACCAATGCCTAGTTAAAGCTTGTAGGAGGAGTTTTTATACTGCACTGGCTGTCCTATCAGGATGCAGGACCCTGATCCTCTGTTTGGACAGTGCTGATTGGCCCAGTGCTGATCAAATGCACTCTTCAAAGAAAAAATAAACTCTATAGCAATACACACCAAACTGAGCATGTGTAGCCTAACTCCAGTAACTCTTTCTTATCCAGACATGCTATGGGACAATGCAAGATGAGGAGGATCTGTTCATACAGGATTAAACAGCCTTTTACACAATGCTGAGGATTAACCCCTTAGGTTCCATAGTATATGCTTTACTGCATATACAGACTGATTTTGCTTGTGTGGGTTTAGTAACACTTTAAGGCACACTCAGTCTGGTTTCAGATTCTGTGTGCACCTACACGGATCTGCTCTACCATGCTGCTGGATGTCTGCATTCAGTATCCCTGAAAGAGTCAATGGGCAGTCCAAAATGTTTACATTGTCATCAGAGCAGAAATAGAGGAGGAATCTTTTAATTGGGATACCTGTTTAGGTGACTACTGTATAAGTTGGGATTTTTCCACACTTTACAGTTATCTCCTTCAATTTTGTGTTGTGTCCTTGGAACAGGAAATTAAGGGAAGTCTTACCAATTGTGATGAACTTGGGTTTAGTCCAAATCCATGTTCTTCCAATCCCATAAATTAGCTGTTATTGAATTGATACGGACACATGGCCATATCAGATCAATGTCATTTACCTAACACAGGCATTGTAGATCAATGATGTCATGAGCATTTTTTTGTATATGTGCAGCTGTTCCAAATTAATCCAAATGTCCAAAATGTTATAGATGTCATCAGAGCAGAAATGGAGGGCAAATCTTTCAATGGAGATACCTGTTTAGATGACAACAGTCTAAGGAGGGATTTTCCCACACTTTAGAGATATTTATTCCCACTTCCTGTTGTGTCTTTGGAACTGGAATTGAAGGGGATTCTTACCAATTGTGATGAGCTTGGATTCGAGCTTGGATTCGGTCCAAACCCAAGTTCATTCTAACTCATAAGTTAGCTGTTATTGCTATGATAATGGCACATGGCCATATTAGGTCAATGTTATCAACCTAACATGGCCATGTAACCATTGGAGGTCAATGATGTTATGAGCATTTTTTATATATGGGCATCTGCTGAGCGGAAAATCCAAATGTCCAAAAGTTTCAGCTGTCACCAGAGCATAAATAGTAGGGAAATATTCTAATGGTGAAGCATAAACGTGTCCACCACCCCCATCTATAGCTGGCCATGGCAGTAAGTAGCATTGGAAGGCTAAAGCAGATAACAACAAAAACCTGGGGAATGCCCAGGGAAAAAACAAGCCTACTTACCGACCAGCTTGCAGAACAACCAATTAACCTGTCTACCAGTATGCGTTAAAAACAGGGGTTTTGTCCGCACGTATTTGCAAACGCATGCGTGAGCCACAGAGCCACGCCAAGGCACCCTGTAATCTGTGGTTCTAACACTAAACAATGAGCGTCCCCACAGTGGAGGCACATGCATTTAAATGGATAGAAAGGGGCAGGTGAACTGAAGGGGAGCCACCCCTCCTTAAAAGGTTCAGGAACACACCAAACACCCAGCATGTAGCACAATGGCTGCATGCTGGAGATACCTGTTTAAGTGACAGCTGTAAGCAGGGATTTGTCCACACTTTAGAGATATTTCCTTCAAACGTGGCCAATGTTGGTCAATGATATTTTGAGCATCCCCTACCCGCAGCTCATTGGCCCAGTAATGACAGCAAACATCAGGTTTGCACTGGACACAAGCTCATCCCTACTCACCAATGGGACACAACAATTACAGGGGTTCTAAACATTCCCTAATCTATCGAAAACCTTAAAAAAATAGAAATACTTTAAGTCCAAATGATATCTATGGAATGGATATTGAACAATTATTTTGTGTTGACTGAAACACCAGGTTCTAATAAACACTGTAATATTTATCAGTGAAACCACTTCAGTCTCCTTGCTTGACGTAAGTTTATTGTAGAAAAAAAAGGTATGCACAATGAACAGATATCAACATGGAAACCTTGACAGTCAAGGTTCCCTTGTTGATATCTGTTCAATTATGCATACTTTTTCAACAATAAACCTATGGTCAAACAAGGAGACTGAAGTGGTTTCTCTTGTGTATTGGGACCAGGCAAGGTATGAAAGCCGTGACCTTCCAGTTCTCTGGGTTTAGTAGTTGGCTCCCTTGTGGCAGCAAATTATTTGTTATTTGAACTGTATTTTCAGTGTTCACTGGACTCAGTCTTTAAAACACGTCTGAAAAATCTTCTAGACATTTTCCTTTTAATGATCACATTTGCGCGCCTCTGAACAAACTTGTAACAGGAAGACTAAGCTGTTTACATTTCTGTTAAACTGTAATTTAGCATTCTACAATTTTCTGTGTGCAAGGCAGAGTACAATGTCTGGAAATGTGTGTCTATCGGGGGGCCTGGGTTGGGGCAGAGTTCTCAGGATCCTTGGGGAAAATCTGACAATTCTGCAAATAATTAGCATGATTAATATTAACCACTTGCGGTCCTGTGCAATTAAATTTTTTTCACATATGTTGAAATCAGCATTTTTTTGCTAGAACATTACTTACAACTACACGTGGACCAAACATCCCCCTCTTCGGTTAGCAGCAGAACTCCCGAACAGGGGAAATGTTCTAACTTGAACAGCGAACCCCATTGAAGCCTATGGGAGCCAAACAGGAAAAATCAAAAGTGCCCATTTTGAAAGCATATATGGAAGTAATTGGGGGTCTGGGTACTGCCCTGGGGAACATTTATCAATACAATTTTTTTTTTTTAAAACAATTGTTATTTCAGGAGCAGTGATTTTAATTATGCTTAAAGTGCAACAATAAAAAGGAAACATTTATTTAAAAATAGTGCCTGGGGGGTCCCCTTAATGGGCCTGTAAAGTGGCGCATCTGTAGCATGCATAAAACATGCTGCAGCAAAAATTTAATTTCTAAAGAGAGAAAAAAAAAAGTCAAATCCCATTTAAAATGACTCATGGTTACAATTGCCAGCACTCAGCTATTGAAAAAATAAATACACGGCATGGGGTCCCCCCCCCAGTCTATACCAGACCCTTCGGGACTTGTATGGATTTGGAGGGGAACCCCACGCCAAAATGTAAATATAAAACGGGGTGGTGTCCTTCCACAGTCCATACCAGACCTTTACCTGGGCATGAGGCCTGGCAGGTCAGAAAAGGGTGGATCAGCCACCCTCCTGAACCATACTAGGTCGCATGCCCTCAACATGGGGGGGGTGAGTGCTTTGTTGATGGGGTCACGGGTCTCTTCCTAACAACCCTGAGCTGTGGTTGTCGGGATCTGCGGGTAGGGGGCTTATCAGAATCTGGAAGGCCCCTTTAACAAGGAGGCCCCCCAGACCCGGCCTCCTCTATGTGAATGGATATCAGCTACATAGTACCACTACCCATTCACCAAAAAAGTGTCAAAAAGTAATAAACACAATAGACACGTTTTTGACAATTCCTTTATTAAAAAATAAAAAAATAGTGCCCCTCAATGTGAATCCATCATCAATCACGCTGCCCGCCCACCTGAAAAAATAAAAACTCCCTCCCGCCGAATGCCTGCTATGTGCTTTGACATTTCTTATATAGATAATGAGGCAGGGCTGGCTACATCACCCGGTGGCACCACACCCCTTCAAAACATCACAGACTGGTGCATGCTAGGTATGTGATGTCAGAAGTTGGTGGTGCCACCAAGTGACGTAGCCAGGTGCCCCGCCCCTTACTTATATAAGAAATGTCAGAGCACAGAGCAGGTATTCAGCGGGAGGCCTCCCTGGAGGCGGCATCGTTTTTTTTTTTATTATTATTATTCGGGTCACCAGACGGCATGATTGATGGATTTACATTGAGGGACACTATTTTTTTATTTAAAAAAAAAAGGAATTGTCAAAAACTTGTCTCTTGTTTTTGTTACTTTTTGACACTTTTTTAGTGAATGGGTAGGGGTACTATGTACCTGATATTTATTCACATGGCAGGGGGCGGGAACTGCAGATCCCCACAATCATCAGCCACAGTTGTGGGGATTGGTCCCCCCTTTTCTGACCTGCTGGGCCGTAAAAGAAAAAAAAAGAATGAAAACAAGTATTTTTCAAAAAATGGCAATTGCTTATAACATCCAGTGCTTTAGAAAAAGAAATATCCTTCAGTTAGGATTTAAATCTGCTTTACAGCTGTTCTACAAGCAAACCTATAGGCCAAGCATTGTATCCTGCCCTATATACTGTACTTATTATTATGTTTGTATATTTATAACATACTTTACATACTTGTAAATGTTGCTTATTTTTATTCCATATAACAGAGCAGTGAAAAAATTCAGTTTAGTTTAGTAGCCATGTAAAAACAATAGAGGTACCTTGTGCAAAATGTCAAGTCATATACAGTCTGTGCAAATACAAGCATATGGATATGATACAAAACAGTTGTAGGTTCAGAACAATAAAAAGCCCCGTTGGCTAAAAGAGTAATTGAATGTTTGATGGGAGGGGAGGTCCGTACTGTCACACTGAACCATCTACTGCATAAAATATACCGGACTGCTGCAATATACAGTACGGCTCCCCAGCTGTTGTAGAACTCCAAGTCTTTTCATGTATTACCACCATGACTTCATCATATTCCATTGTGATCACCGTGATGACCAACAAATTGGCCTGTTGTTAAGTTGTCAGCACCACTTCAAGTTCTGTGCACATGTCTTATTGCCAATCTCTCTTCTAAGGATGAAAACTAAATAGTCCCCTCCTGCCTATCCTCACTCATGTTCATTTACATTACTCACCCTAGCTTTTAAGGTGGAATTTATCTGACCACCGACTGTATCTAAACAACACAAACTGAAAATGCTCACTTTGAAAGACCCACCCTAGTATTTCTAGCTATGGCCATCTTGAGTAAGGGAAGATGATTCATGTAGCATTTATTTAATCTGCCCTTAGCTCAGGCATGCAGGCAGGAGGGTGTCCTTAGCTGAAAAAGTTCTCCTCCAGGTGAAAGAACAAAAATGCCCAAGAAGAAGAGAGGCGATCCACCCTATAGGCTCACTATGCAAGCCGCTTAGGGCCCCCCAAATTACTAGTGGCCCCTCCTGGTGGGAAGTCATTTTCGGCCCCTCACCCCGCTTCTCAACTCACTGGCTGCATGGGAGAAGAGGTAAGAAGTCAGCACCCCCGCTTCTCACGTTAAGGAAGTATGACATCATTTTGGCCTACACCAGAAACCAGGAAGCAACTGAAAGTTTCCTATCTCTTTGCCAATGGTAGCAGTGTAGGGGTTAAAAAAAGTTTGTAGGTGGGGCCTTGGTGCAGGTACCTCCTTGGGAGGGAACTCAGACACACTAAGAAACAGTTCTTGTTAATTGGGACTGTATGGCTCCATTCACACTTGTGTGACTTGTCATGCAACTTTGGACATCAACGTTACATGACAAGTCTTCCCCCATGTTTTCCAATGATAACCATTCATATATGTGCAACTTAAAGTTGCAGCAACTTTAAAGTAGTTAAAGTACTACCTTGTTCCAACTTTCATGCAACTTGACGGCCATAGACTTCAAATTTTAACCCTCAGAAGTGGCATGAAAGTTGTACCTGGATGTTATACGATTCAACTTGTGAGCAACAGTTGTCCATTATCACTGGTCAAAGCCAAAGTCGTATCCAAGTTGCACCCATCCAAAGTTGGATGCAACATTGGGGTCGTACAAGTGTGAATGGAGCCTTAGGCCCCTTTCAGACTTGTGCGACTTTTCCTGCAATGTTGGACATCAGAGTCGCATGACAAGTTCTACCCCATGAGTCCCAATTATAACCATTCATATCTGTGCGCCTTCAAGTCACACCTACTTCAAAGTAGTCCCTGTACTACTTTGTTCCGACTTTGATGTGAGTTGAGGTCCATAGACCTCAAGTTTGCACAGAAATTGTCTGAAATTGTGTCAAAATCACGGCCGCAAAATCGCTACAAAGAGGGATAATGGGTATTGGGACTTTAACCACTTCCCGCCCGGCCTATAGCCGGTTTACGTCCGGGAAGTGGTTCTGATATCCTGACAGGACGTTCCAGAACGTCCTGCAGGATTTCATGCCGCGGGTGCCCGTGGGGGCGCGCAGCGCGGCGATCGTTGATGCGGGGTGTCAGTCTGACACCCTGCATCTCCGATCTCGGTAAAGAGCCTCCGGCGGAGACTCTTTACCACGTGATCAGCCGTGTCCAATGACGGCTGATCACGATGTAAACAGGAAGAGATGTTGATGGCTCTTCCTCACTCGCGTCTGACAGACGCGAGTAGAGGAGAGCCGATCAGCGGCTCTCCTTACAGGGGGGGTTCGCGCTGATTGCCACACTGGACCACCAGGGATGCCCACCATGGACCACCAGGGTGGGCAAAAAAAAAGAAAAAGCCTGCAAAAAAAAAAAAAAAGTCTGAAAAAATAAATAAAAATAACATTCAAAAAAATTAAAAAGATGCCAATCAGTGCCCACAAATGGGCACTGACTGGCAACCTGGGAAAATCAGTGCCACCCCAGTGTCCATCAGTGCCACCCCAGTGTCCATCAGTGCCACCCCACAGTGTCCATCAGTGCCACCCCACAGTGCCCATCCATGCCCAGTGCCCACCTATCAGTGCCCATCTGTGCCACCCATAAGTATCCATCAGTGCCACCCATAAGTGCTGCCCATGAGTGCCCATCTGTGCCGCCTATGAGTGCCCAGTACCGCCTATGTGTGCCCATCAGTGCCGCCTATGTGTGCCCATCAGTGCCGCCTATGTGTGCCCATCAGTGCCGCCTATGAGTGCCCATCAGTGCCGCATACCAGCGCCGCCAATCAGTGCCACCTCATCTGTGCCCGTTAGTACTACCTCATCGATGTCCATCAGTGCCATCTCATCGGTGCCCATCAGTGCCGCCATATCAGTGCCCGTAATTGAAAGAGAAAAACTTATTTACAAAAAAATTAACAGAAAAAAATAAAAACATAATTTTTTTTCAAAATTTCCAGTCTTTGTTTAGTTGTTGCACAAAAAAAAAATCGCAGAGGTGATCAAATACCACCAAAAGAAAGCTCTATTTGTGGGGGAAAAAGGACGCCAATTTTGTTTGGGTACAGTGTAGCATGACCGCGCAATTGCCATTCAAAGTGCGACATGGCTGAAAGCTGAAAATTGGCTTGGGCGGGAAGGTGCGTAAGTGCCTGGTATGGAAGTGGTTAAATATACCCCCATGTGCACATTTGCACATAAACAAATACTAATAACATACAATATATCTAAAATAATTGTGTCTTTATTTTAAACTATATAAAAAGCATATGTTGCTAACAATACAGCACATTACAAACAAGTGTGTGCATAAGGGCTTCTAAAAGAGTCAACGCATTTCGCAGATCATCTGCTTCATCAGGACCAGTAGAATTAGGCACATTGAGGAAAAGGGTCAATGATCTAAAAAAAATAGCCTGCCGAAAGAAGGAGAGGAATTATTATTATAATATCGTAATGAATCAAAGATGTAGTCCGAGTGAATTCTAGTGCATGTTCTGCAATTGAGGGGCTCACCACACTATATTAACATAAGAAAAATCCAAGCTTAGATCACTCATATAAATAAAATTATAGATTTGGTGGCACATTATCCTTAGGTGTGAAAGATGAACCAATGTCGCATAAAGCAGCAATAATTCAAGATCCCAAATAGGGCCCAATTGGCTCAGACAAATAGGTGCAAGCCACAGTCAAATGAAAGAAGTCATGTTCACCAGTTCACAACCCATACACAGTCGAAGGAGATTCAACAATAAACAGGCAGTTAGAGGGGGGAAACAAACAGCCAAAGTAAATCAGGTGTACAAAGTAGCCTTGTACCAGAAAAAAGAGTTACCTTGTAACTCGCAGCAAAATCGTGGTAAAATTGCCTTACAGACAGCTTAAGGCACTCACTGAGGCTACTCGGTTTATCACAGACTACTGTATATGTTGGAGTTGAACCAGTAGTTTATTTAGGATTTGTGCTGCCTTAGGCCTGACTAAACTTGTGCACCCTCTAATTTAAATATGACCCACCCCTTCCTGTCAAGGTCACACCCCTTTCTGTTTAAGATCCGCCCTGAAATTTTCGAGTGGGGACACTAGTTCTGAGGGCCTGGGGGGGCAATGGATTCTCTTAATTTGCATAAATTTACTCTCACTTCCTGTTTGGCTATGGGGCAGGAAGTGAAGGGAAATCTCTGGATGGTAAAAAATAAACTGACAGGGGCTATAACCCTCCCTTACTCTATCCAAAAGGAAATAACAGTTGCATATAGTTTTACTTTAAGTACAAATTTCTGATAATTTTATGTAGAGGACTAAGAAGATATAACACTGCCAATGGTGCAGCAGAAAACATAGGGCACAGTGAGGAAGGTTTGTGGTCCAGGATGATAGGACAGTCAAAATTAGAAGCGCCTCTCCCCCCCCCCCATGGTTGCGAAATGCCGGCCATCTGTATACCGGAAGCATTTATGGGGTGCAAGATTAATTTGCCTCTCAGCCCAGTCCACCCCATAAGACTGGCGCTACACTAATGCCACGTACACACAAGCGATTTTGCCGTCGGAAAAAAAAAACTATAGTTTTCCCGACGGAATTCCGCTCAAGCTTGTCTTGCGTACACACAGTCACACCAAAATCTGACATTACACCTCCTTCAACCAATGCAAGTTCTGTATCTCCACCTCTGCATACTCCTCCACCACTGCAACCCCTTCCACTACTGCACCCTATTCCGCCATTACCAATCCCTCTACCTATGACACCCCCTTCCATCATTGCACCCCTTCCACATCTACACCTCCGTTCATTACTGCAACACCTTCCACCATTGCAAATGCATCCACATGTTCATCCCCTTCATCATTGCATCCCATTCCACCTCTGCACCTCCATTCACTACTGCTATCTTATAGACTATTGTAAATCCCTCCACCTCTGCACCCTCCTCCACAACTGCAACCTCTTCCACATGTGCACCCTCTCTACTTCTGCATCCCCTTCCACTATTTCAACCACTTCCACTTCTACACCCCCTAAGCCTCTGAAAAACATTCCACCTCTGCATCATGTTTAATCTCTGCTCCCCGCGCCACCATTGTACCCACTTTTATCTTTGCACTTCCTTTCACCATTGTGCAGAACTGAAGATTTAGGTCAAGAATCCCTTTTCTGCCATGGAGTACATGGGCTGTGGGTGGTTCACCAGGGTTTCACGAAATGGCATGCGTTTACAATTTCTCATAGACCAAGAACAGGAAATTGAATAGGGGGCAACGTTGCTCACATGTACTGTAATATGCAGAGCAGACTGATGGGTGGTAATGGTGCGGCAACAGGAAAATATAAAAAATGAATAGATGGGCAGTCACGGCATCGGGTCAGACCTGTGTTAGCAGTTAGCAGGTCTCCTAGTTGTCTTCAGCAATTCCTTATGCAAGACTTCACTTGCCAGCCAGCATTCAATTATCCGCAATCAATCATTCCTTTTCCATAACCTGAAGACTTGTTGCTGTCCAACAAAGCCTGCCAAGGGTAAACTGTTGTGGCACTTTTCCCACCACACATTGGGAAACACCAAGGTTTCTCTTTCCCACCTGCCTCCTCTAAAACTTCTCTTTCCCTTTGTATATCCTCCATTTGCGGAAGGAGACCAGCTCCTACCAAACAGGGAGTAGGGCAATGCCAAGGGATATTAATCCCTGCTTACACCCAGGAAGAGATATTCAGCATGTGCACTGTGTGCCTAGTGCCAGCTACACCCACGCGCAGAGCATATTGTACATGGAATAAATAAAAAAAAAACAATAAAGATAAATGATTTTCAAAAGCAATTTCATAACTCATCACTCAGAATGCCCTTTCAGCATTTTGATCATTGTAACATTGATCGACACTTGTAATAAGTTTTGTAATCACACATAATGATGGGTTATATGTCGGTAATATATGGTCTGTATCACTCTGGAACTCATTATGGGAGTTGTTCCCTGGTTTGTCTGCCCTATGTTCATGTACTTTTTACAGGAGAGTATTTCAGGTCGTGCTACCGGTAGCAGGTCTATATACTTATAGCCATCCTATAGCCAGATTATATTTATAGTCAACTGTCCTTAAATAAATTCCAGGTATGGATATTTGTACATAGTTATATTGGTCCAGCTTGATCTATGCTTAGTGGAGAGCCGCTCTAAGTGGCAATGGTATGGCTCTGATAATCCCACATCAAATAGGGTGCAAGCATGTATGCTAATCCAATGCAGCATTGCAAAGGTCTGGTATCAACCTGGGGAAAAACCCCACGCCAATTTTTTTTTTTTCATTTTGGGGGGGGTTCTCCTTCAAGATCCTCAGCACACAAGTCGTGCCACAAGTCGGATCATCATGATCGGACTTCTGGTGCGACATCTATTCAAATCCCATAGAGAACCATTGATTTTGAATAGAGGCAGGGGAACGTGGCTGAAAAGTAGCGCGGCTAAACTTGCATTGACGCCAATACAAAACGCAGTTTTTAACACTGCTTTTTTCCTTGCTTCGGTACTAGCTTTACAGCCCGTTATTTATAACACACATGGGCACGAGGCCTAAGAGTGGCATTCTTCCCAATGGGTCTAAAATATCTCTGATGTCTCATTAAAGAGAACCTGTCACAAAGAGTAATAGGTGGATTCAGAAAGACTTAGGCTGGCGTATCAGTAGATACGCCAGCCTAAGTCTGAATCTGCGCCGACACAAATTTAAGCGTATTCTGGTAACCAGATACGCTTAAATTAGGCTCAGATACGAGCGGCCTAAGTGTCTTACACCGTCGTATCCTAAAGTGTACTTTTTAGGCTGACCGCTAGGTGGCACTTCCATTGCGGTCGGCCTAAATGAGTAGATACGCCGATTCACGAACGTACGCTTGCCCGACGCAGTAAAGATACGCGGTTTACGTAACGCACTTTCAGGCCTAAAGTTATTCCATCAAATAGCTGGGATAGTAATGTTAAGTATGGCTGTCGTTCCCGCGTCGAAATTTGAAAATTTTACGTAGTTTGCGTAAGTCGTCCGTGAATAGGGCTGGAGGTAATTTACGTCCACGTTGAAACCAATATGACCGTGCGGCGTACTTTGCCGCAATGCACACTGGGATATGTACACGGATGGCGCATGCGCCGTTCTTAAAATACGTCAATCACGTCAGGTCACCCCCCATTAACATAAAGCACGCCCCCTCAGCCGACTTTGAATTAGCCGCGCTTATGCCCGCACGATTTACTCTACGCTGCCGTAACTTAGCAGGCATGTACTTTGTGAATCATGTACTTGCCTCGCTAACTTACGGCGGCGTAGTGTAAACATGATAGTTAGGGCGGCCTATGTGAATCTAGCTATATATGTCACCTAGAAGACTCCCCTCAAAAAAAAATTTTAGACTTGCCTGCCCATGTACTCAAACACACAAACATAAAGACACCCGTCAAGGGCATTTTTTTGCAAGTTGGCACTGCATCGTTTTAGCTGACAATTGCGCGGTCGTGCGACGATGTACCAAAACAACATTTGTATCCTCTCTTTCACACAAATAGAGCTTTTCTTTTGGGTATTTGCTCACCTCTGTGGTTTTTATTTTCTGCGCTATGAACAAAAAAAGAACAACAATTTTGAAAGAAAAGCTATGTTTTTTACTTTTTGCTATAATAAATATCCCCAAAAAATTCATATTTTTTTTCCCTTAGTTTAGGCCGATATGTATTCTTCTAAATATTTTTGGTAGAAAAATCGCAATAAGCGTATATTGATTGGTTTGCACAAAAGGTATAGCGTCTACAAAATAGGGGATAGTTTTGTGGCAATTTTACTATTATTATTCTTTTACTAGTAATGGCGGCAATATGGCAGACACATCGAACACTTTTGACACTATGTTGGGACCATTGTCCTTTATACAGTGCTATAAAAATGCACTGATTATTGTGTAAATGACACTGGCAGGGACATTGTTAATCACAAGGGGTCGATCAAGGGGTTAAGTGTGTTCTAGGGAGTGATTCTAACTGTGAGGGGGGCTGGGCTACCACTGACATGACAGCAATCACTGCTCCCGATCACTGGGAGTAGTATATCCCTGTCATGTCACTAGGCAGAACAGGGAAATGCCTTGTTTACATAGGCATCTCCCTGTTCTGCCTCTCCGTGCCACAATCCCGGGCACCCGGCAGACATTGAGTCCGCGGGTCAATCGGGTGCGATCACAAAGGTACTAGTATGTGTAGCTGCTGACTTTTAATATTAGGACACTTACCTGTCCTGGAAACCAGCGATGTTTGCATCCCATCCGATGTTTCCATTGGCTCTCAGGTGCAGCCGCCATTCATAGTAAAGGAACCCGGCAGTGAAGCCTTTGGGTCCCTACTGTGCATGCGCAAAGCATGCTGCGCTTTCTGAATGGCCCAGCGGTAGGGAAGGAGGAGGGGGGTCGAACGTCTAAAGTACCTTGCCGCGGCGAAGTTCCCCCCAAAAGGTGCCAAAAGTGGCACCGGAGGGAAGAAGGAGACAGATAAGCGGAACTTCCACGTTTGGATGGAACTCCACTTTAAAATGCATTTTGCATGTTTGCTGTGGCATTATAATTAGTTCCTGTTTAAGGGTTAGGGATAAGTTTTTTTTTTTCACTTGTGTTGCATTGCATTGACCTGCATTTTACACGCGTTGACCTGCGTTCTATTTTCTTAAAATGCATACCTGTTAAATTTTAATGCAATGCCGGTCAACGCAGTGTTGTGGTGTGAACAGGACACATGCAATGCCAAGCTGCTGCTAACAAAGCAAACAGAATATTGGCATGCATTAAAAAAGGGTATTAACTCCAGAGATAAAATGATAATTCTCCCGCTCTACAAGACTCTGGTCCGGCCGCACCTGGAGTATGCTGTCCAGTTCTGGACACCAGTCCTGAGGAAGGATGTACTGGAAATGGAGAGAGTACAACGAAGGGCAACAAACCTATTAAAGTGTCTGGAGGATATTAGTTATGAGAAAAGGTTGAGAGCACTGAACTTATTCTCTCTGGAGAAGAGACGCTTGAGAGGGGATATGATTTAAATTTACAAATACCGTACTGGTGACCCCACAATAGGTATAACACTTTATCATGGAAGGGAGTTTAACAAGACACATGGTCACTCATTAAAATTAGAAGAAAAGAGGGTTAACCTTAAACTACATAGAGGGTTCTTTAATGTAAGATCGGAAAGGATGTGGAATTTCCGTTCCACAGGCGGTGGTCTCAGCAGGGGGCATCAATAGTTTCAGAAAACTATTAGATAAGCACCTGAATGACCGCAACATACAGAGATATACAATGTAATACTGATATATAATCACACACATAGGTTGGACTTGATGGACTTGTATGTTTTTTCAAGCTCACCTACTATGTAACTATGTAACATAAAAAACAATAGGTGTCCCTGCACTGACCTGCTTTTTGCACCTGCACTATAATGCAAATCAACGCACTAGTTGAAATTAGCCTTAAAGGACCCCTTAACACCGATGGGCATGAAACGTTTCCATTTCCAAGTAATGCAAAAAAATACGTCATGATTGACCCCACCCCATCATCAAACCATAAAAAAATAAAAAAAACATCAGCCTTGGCTGGGCTGACCACATAATGGTGTTTATTTAGGAGAACATGAAATCTCAAAGTGTGACGTTCTAATCGCCCCGGTTGTAGCAGAGCTCCCATTTTAGTGGAACATTTGGATTTTATAGCTATTATGAATAACAGAAAGAAATGTTTATTCCTAATAAGTGATTTTCATTTGCCGTAGCACAGGAAGTCAGATTTCAAGGCTCGCTCACCAGATGTTGCTTCCTGCGTTTTAAAAGACCAACCTGACCATTGCAAGATGCCGGAGCCGCTCACCATAATTCATACGGCCGAGGATGTTAGTTCAGCTGGAAAGTCGACCTCGCCGTTTGGCTCATTTGAAATCAGTACAAAAAACAGACCCAAGACAGCTACTAAATTCGTAGCCGGCACTGAAGTTTATAAAATAAGCAAAATTAACCGCATGGTACCTTTGACAGCAACCGCAACCTTGAAATCAAACTCATTATCAGTTGTTATCTCTGCAAGGTGGGAAATTACATCAGAATTCTACAGAAATGTAAGAGAAAAACAGAAGAAACACGGCGTTGTTAAGAGATGCAGATACTTGTGAGAGGAGGAGGTGGAAGATTATCGATAAAGGTGTATTGCAGACAAAGTTTGTTGTTTATGTGAACATTACATGCCTCCTTAGACCGTTCAGAGCGTGTCGTTTGTTCAAACCTTAATACCATAAAAATTTAACATGATTATTATATTTTTTTACTCCAGGAGTATAAAATTAGTTTGGACATTGTAGAAAAAAAAGCTTACATAATGTATTACAATTTAACTAAACCCATTATAATTTAGTTGACTAAAAAGATTTTAGTCTACCAAAATGATTTTAGTTGACTAAAATGTAATGGAGGTTTAGTCTAAAGCCTGGTACACATGTTCGGATTTTCCGTGGACAAAGCGTAGGACTTTTGTCCGAAGGGCGTTGGCCATGAACTTGTCTTGCATACAAATGGCAAAGAATTGTCAGCCAACAAACACAAAACTACGTGTTTTTCAGCTCTTTAGCCCCACCCTATGGGCAACTTCTGCTAATTTTGTGTTATGGTTAGCATTGCTTCCGACAGTGGCGGTGCGTCTATAGAAGGCGCAGGAGTGCACCCCTCTATCACCAATAGATAGATTCATGCATTGCATGGGGCACAGTAGCGGCAATTGATGGGGCACACTGGCGGCAATTGATGCGTCACACTGGCGGCAATTGATGTGTCACTCTGGCGGCAATTGATGGGCACACTGGCGGCAATTGATGGGGCACACTGGCAGCAATTGATTGGGCACAGTGGCAGCAATTGATGGGCACACTGGCAGCAATTGATGGGTTCAGTAGCTGCGTTTGATGGCAAAGTGGTGGCAATTTTTTCAGTTTGTTTGCGCCCCCCCAAAAATTTTGAGCACCAGCTGCCACTGTCTTCTGAGCATGCGTGTTTGTACTTTGGAGTTTTGTCCGAAGTTTTGTACACACAATCAGACAATCCGAAACACACATTTGTTGTCGGAAAATTTTAAAGCATGCTATCCTACATTTGTTGTCAGAAAATCCGACAATTGTCTGATGGAGCGTACAAACGGTCAGATTTTCCGAAAAAAGCGCCATCACACAATTCCCGTCAGAAAATCAGATCGTGTGTACAGCCTTAAATATGACTAAATCTAAAACATTTGTGGATAACTAAAATACGTCTTAAACTAAAATGGCAGTTTAGTTAAAAGACTAAAACTAAATTGAAACATGGCGCCAAAATTAACTGATTACATGAGGCTAGTATGGATCAATGCTATTACCCTAATCGGTGTTCCCACTACAGACTGCTGAGGTCTGAGGTCTGCCCATCATATACCAAAGGGCCGCAGGTTGGGTACCAGTGTTAATTTTGTTGACTAAAATCTACTAACTTAATACCATTTTAGTCTACTCAAATATGATTAAAACAATTGAGATGACTAAAATACGACTAAAACTAAAATGCCATTTTAGTCAAAAGACTAATGACACACGACCGTTTTTCATGACGAGAAAAATGGCATGTTTTAAATTGGTGTGTATGCTCCAGAGCATTTGTCTCGATGAGAAAAATGGCTGTTAAAAATTTAGAACCTGCTCTATTTTTTCTCGACGTTTTTCACGTCGTTCTATTTCACGTTGTGAAAAACGATCGTGTGTAGGCTTTAATGAGGGGGGGGAAAGTGCATGAAACGGGAGCGCTCGTTCTGGTAAAACTAGCATTCGTAATGGAGATAGCACATTTATCACGCTGTATAACAGACAGAAAAGCACAAAAGTCTCTCACCAAACTTTTAATAACACGCAGCAACATAAAATCAGCAAAAGCAGCCCAAAGGGTGGCACCATTTCGAATGGAACTTCCCCTTTATGGTGTCGTCGTACGTGTTGTACGTCACCGCATTTTGATCAAGCATTTTTTTTCACGATCGTGTGTATGCAAGGCAAGCTTGAGAGGAATCACGTGGAGAAAAACTTTGTTTTTTTCAATGACATGAATAACGACATGAATAACGGTCGTGTGGGCTAAATAATGCATTACAATTTAACTACACCCATTAGATTTTAGATTACTAAAATTTCTTTTAGTTGACTAAAATGATTTTAGTCGACTAACATGTCCTGGAATTTTAGTTGACAATTAGTAACAATTCCAGAAGACTAAAATGGGACTAAAACTAAAATGTTGTGTATGACACGGGAGCGCGCCTGAGGGGGTTATATATTGCGGGGAGGAGCCGAGAGAGCTGCCGTGGGACCCCAAAAGAGGACGATCGGGGCCACTCTGTGCAAAACAAACTGCACAGTGGAGGTAAGTATGACATGTTTGTTATTATTTTTATTTTTTTAAACGGGAACCTTTACAACCACTTTAACACTGCAGGGTACTAAGGTATCCTGTGATCTGTCAAATTTTGTACAATTGTCTTACAAATTTAAAATAAAATTGCACAAAGCAAAAACCGGACACTCGCTTTTCTCCTTCTCTTGCGTTCCCACACTATAAATGTCAGGATAATAGCAGAACTCTTTGGTGTGACAACTCTTTAATATGATGAAGAAGGCAGGTTGAATCAGGACTTTTTAAGTGCTGCTAAGGGGGACGAACATGAATCAACGATGGTGAGTATTAATGCGGGAAGAAGAGAGAGAGAGACAGAGCAAAAGAATTGAGATCTGAAAACATATAGATAATTTAGCAAAATTAAAACCTATTACAGCCAGATAAATCTGCTTGTGATTATACAGTTTAACGATTCCGAGGTAGTTTCAGAAAATCATAGGATGAAAGGATGTAATAATGTCAATTTCCAGCTCAGCTAGACCTTTTATTTCAGCTAAGTATATAAAAACTTTACGTGAATTGCCGGCGTTTTATAAATATCAGATAATCCCATTTCTAATGAAGAATAAAATATCTAATGAAGATCAATGTAAAAGGTCCGTTCTGATTAAACATGAAACATGAAAATGGTGCGTGGAAATTGACCTGGGGAAACAGCCTGCTCAAGGATTGACTCCAACTTCCATCCTGGCTTTTATTTATGTGGATGGAAGCTTTGCTTGCTAAATCCCTACAGCTGCCCGTTTCTTTATCTTCTGAAGGGCAGACTAATGTGTTCCATGGTTCACCCCCCTCCTTGTACCCATTTAAAGCATACATCAGGATATGAAAAAGAGGTTTACAGTACAGACACGTGTGATAAGCAATTGTAGACTCTCTTAAATTGAAAAAAGAAAAGTTGGTGTTCCTGCGACACCCATATGGGAAATAGGGGAGGGTCGTTGTCACTAAGGCAATCCATAGATGATATTAAAAACTAAAACCGCGCTAGACTAATAAACAACAAAAAGGCAGCAGCTCAATGTGGGATACACACATAAATAAATTGAAGGAAAGGGGGAAAAGATGCGCCAAGTAAATTAAAGATTAAATACAGTATATGATAAGGGAAGATTGAGCAAGTTTATAGTCCATGGGCCAGATTCACAAAGAGATACGACGGTGTATCTCCTGATACGCCGTCGTATCTCTGAGTTCTGCCGGTCGTATCTATGCGACTGATTCAGAGAATCAGTTACGCATAGATATTCCTAAGATCCGACAGGTGTAACTGTGTTACACCGTCGGATCTTAGGCTGCAATTCCAGGCCTGCCGCTAGGTGGCATTTCGTTTTTTTTACGCGACGAATATGCAAATGAGGAGTTACGCCGATTCAGAAACGAACGACCGCCCGGTGCTTTTTTTTTACGTCGTTTGCGTTCGGCTTTTTCCAGTGTATAGTTACCCCTGGGTCTATGAGGCGCAGCCAATGTTAAGTATGGCCGTCGTTCCCGCGCCGAGTTTTCAAATTTTTACGTCGTTTGCGTAAGTCGTTCTCGAATACGGATGGACGTAATTTAGGTTCACGACGAAAGCAATGACGTCCTTGCGACGTCATTTGGAGCAATGCATGCTGGGAAAATTTGCGAACGGCGCATGCGCTGTTGGATCGGCGCGGGGACGCGCCTGATTTTAATAGTACACTCCCCCTAGCCACGAAATGTGAATTCCGCCGGGGGATTCACGATACGCCGCCGCAAGTTTTGAGGTAAGTGCTTTCTGAATACAGCACTAGCCTCAAAAACTTGCGGCGGCGGATCGTAAATCAGATAGGTTGCGCGGATCTAAAGATCCGCTAACCTATCTGAATCTGGCCCCATATGAAGAACCAGTCCTCCTTAAATGGCACCACAGTGACTCCACATAAAGAAAAAGTGCCCAACCACCGTAACATAGACCTGCTTACCAAATGGCAAGCATAAAGGAGATTTGGCTAGAACTCAGCCACGGCCTTTATCTTGCAATGCTGACCACTCTAGCACACAGGAAGCAGACTGGATGGCTAGAAGTCTCCCCTAGGCGTCTCGTATGATGCGTGTATCGGCCAATAGAAGGAGCAGTAGCTCCGAGCACATAGCCAGTCTATCCAACCCTTCTCAATCAATGGAGTCCTCCCTCGGAAGTGTTCCCGGAAGTGATCCAGTGACCCCACGGCCGCCCCAGCTTCTTCCTGGTGGCCACAGGATCTGCTCCAGGCTGAGCAGCAACAACAACTGCAGTTTCCCATCTCTGCATTGAAAGACGGATCCGAATCTGAGACTTCCATACAGACCACTAACACATAGATGAGCCCTTGTATTTCCTGTTTCCTCTTTTTTCCCTTTGACCGTATGACTGAATTACGGACACGCATCATATGAGACGCCTAGGGGAGAGTTCTAGCCATCCAGTCTGCTTCCTGTGTGCTCGAGTGGTCAACATTGCAAGATAAAGGCCGTGGCTGAGTTATAGCCAAATCTCCTTTATGCTTGCCATTTGGTAAGCAGGTCTATCTTACGGTGGTTGGGCACTTTTTCTTTATGTGGAGTCACTGTGGTGCCATTTAAGGAGGACTGGTTCTTCATATGGACTATTAACGTGCTCAATCTTCCATTATCATATACTGTATTTAAACTTTAATTTACTTGGTGCATCTTTTCCCCCTTTCCTTCAATCCATAGATGACGCCATTTTGTTTCCTACAACCAAGGGTTGCAGGAAAGAAAATCCCTTGATAACCCCATCAACACTGTCAGTGCTATTGTGTCCTGCCGATGGGGAGCCTTCCCTGTGAGCAGAACAAACTGATCATTGCTGGCGGCTATATAACATATGCAAAAAATCTATGGATTGGCTTCAGTAAAACCAGCCTGCCCATACATGGATCAAAACTCGGCCGATCTTTTCTGAACCAGCTGATATTCAAAACATCTATGGACAGCTAAGGACAGATAGGCAGATACAAAAGTAAAAACATGATAAGTGCAGACCGCTTTTTACATGCTCAATTCACTTTTGTGTTCTGTTATAGATTACTTTTTATATTGATCTTCTCCTAAAAAGAAAGAAGTTCCCATAATGAAGGGATTGTTATCCTGAAACGCATTGGGCCTAAGAACAAGGAGTCACACATCTGTGAACTGTACTAACTGAATTGTTTTTTACTCTTTCTTTTGGACATTATATGGTGAAATGTGTTCCCATAGATTTTAACAATTATTATAATAAATTTATGTAATAATTTTTCTAAATAATTTTGTGATTAATTTCTCAAGTTGCCCTAAAAGCCCCACACCCATGGGGGGTATTTTATTTTGGATAACTACAGAAAGAAGCGCTAGACCAAAAATGAAGATGAGAGCCCAAGGTCGTTTTGCGTTTTTTTTTCCTGCATGTAAACACACCTCTATAATAGCCTGTGTCTCTGCACACATATTGATTTACAGGCGTATTATTAGTGGAGTGTATACAGGCGGAAAACAATGTATGGTAAATGCAGATCAAGTTGTCAAAGGACCATATAAATCACCTATGCCCCTTTGGTGGAAAAGGCAAGTTTTAAACTTTCATTAAAACATGGTAATCTAGAGACTCACTCTAATCAATGGTCAACATATTTAATATGGGGGGCCTCAAGTGCACCCCCCGGCCATCACCAAAGGGCCACACATTAAATTCTGTGAATATTCAGTGTTAGAGACAGCAGACACATGACAGAATATAGTCAAAGACTGTTGACATAATACAAGAGATGGTCAGAGACTGAGGACTTAGAACAAGAGATGGTCAGAGACTGCAGACTTAGTACAAGACATAGTCAGAGACTGTGGGAATAATACAAGAGGTGGTTATAGACTGTGGGCATAAAACAATAGATGGTCAGACTGTGGACTTAACGCAGGAAATGGCCAGAGACTGTGGACATATTACAAGAAATAGTTAGAGACTGTAGACATATAAAAAAAGTTGGTCAGAGATTGTGGGCATAGTATAGGAGATGGTCAGAGGCTGCAAACATGATACAAGAGATGATTAGAGACTGTGGACATAATACAGGAGATGGTCAGAGACTGTAGGTATAAAACAAGAAATGGTTTGAGACTGTGGACATGGTATAGGAGATGGTCAGAGACTGTAGACTTGATACAAGAGATGGTCAGAGACTGCAGACATGGTATAGGAGATGGTCAGAGTCTGCAGATATAATACAATAGATGGTCAGACTGTGGACATGGTATAGGAGATTATCATAGGCTGCAGATATGATACAAGAGAAACTGTGGACATCATACAAGAAATAGTCATAGAATGCGGACATGATATAGGAGAGGGTCGCAGACTGATGACATAATACAAGAGATGGTCAGAGACTGTGAACAAAATACTGTACATGAGATGGTCACAGAATGCGGACATGGTATAGGACAGGGATCTCCAAAATATGGCCCTCCAGCTGTTGCAGAACTACACTTCCCATGAGGCATTGCTATACTCTGACATTCACAGACATGACTAGGCTTGATGGGACAACTGGAGGGCCATAGTTTGGAGACCCCTGGTATAGGAGAAGGTCAGACTGCAGACATATTACAAGAGATGGTCAGAGACTGTGGACATAGTACAAGAGATGGTCAGAGACTGTGGACATAGTACAAGAGATGGTCAGAGACTGTGGACATAGTACAAGAGATGGTCAGAGACTGTGGACACGGTACAAGAGATGGTCAGAGACTGCGGACATGGTACAAGAGATGGTCAGAGACTGTAGACATGCTGCAGGAGGCTTTCAGAGACTGTGAACATGCTATAGGAGTTTTTGAAGACTGGAGAAAAATCACATAAGACTGCTAGAAATCATTGCTATACCAAGGCAATAGGGAAAGACAGATTGTGTCTGAAGAGGTTCTCGGGGCAAAAATAAAAAGTGCAAGAGGACCGCGTTTGCCTATGGACTGTAGGTTGGGCACCAGGGCTTTAAATGCTTTCATGATCCCCATGGAGGAAATGTCTCTTCCCTATATGTTCTGAGTCCAGACAGATGGACAGGAACTGAAGGAAAATGTCCCTCCTGGGGACCCAGACAGCAGAGGTTCTAAGCATCCACATTCTGCTAGCTTATATAATCCATGAATCTAGTAATGGTTTAAAAGGAAGACACTGGTGTGACAAACAACAGATCACAAATAATATAAATAACTTGTCACCACCAAGTCTGTTGATTTTGTAATTTCTTTGACCATATGATCTTATTAACTGTTAGCTGGCAAATATACATATCTTTGTATACAGAATGTAACACAACAAGAGCAACCGTCTTCTGCAATATTGGAAAACATTGCACGCGCACAGCAACATGATCCACACTCATGCTTACAGCAATTTATAGAATATTGATAAAACCAGGGTTGGCAATAATACCGGGCTCTCCGGTGGAGAGAGTGGCGCATTTAAACTGTACTGAAAAGTAGAGACGGATCTTCCAAAATCAATAAAAAAGACAAAGGCTACCACATCACACAACATTCTAAAAATGTTATTGTTATTATACAGGGTTTATAGAACACAAACAGTTTGCGTGGCTCTTTACAGAATAAAGGGAGACAGTACAGCTACAATACAAAGCTAGACAAGAAGCTGAGAGCTCCTGAGAGCTTACAATAAGAGCAAGTGATACAAATAAGCAATACCTATGTGAAGCAATACGTTTTCAGGGATGACCTAAAACCACACAGATTGGGGTCAAGAGTTCCAGAGGATGGGAGAGGCTCTTGAGAAGTCCAGGAGATGAGCGTGGGAGAAGGAAACGAGGGATCTAAAGAGCAGGAGGTCTCTTCAGAGGAGCAGAGTGGACGGTTTGAGTGATATTTTGAGACATGGTTGGTGATGTAGTTCATGACAGAGTTGTGGATTGCCTTGCATGTTATTACATCAATGGAGGGTCTACCAAGGGTTGGGAGTCAGCTATGTGGGAGTTCATTCATGGGGGGTATGCATTTAGGATGTTTGAGCCAAAGGTCCCAGTTCTCTTGGAATCTAGGAAGTTGTAGGTAGGCTTTGGCGTGCATAAATTCCACTAAACAGTGGTTATTCAAGAGGGCAGTTAAGTATTTAAAATGTTATGGGATGGGAGAGCAGAATTTAAGAATTGGTGGACACTCAGGCCTTGTACACACGAGCAGACATGTCCGATGAAAACGGTCCGCAGACCGTTTTCATCGGACATGTCTGCTGGGAGCTTTTGGTCTAATGTGTGTACACACCATCAGACCAAATTCCCCGCGGACAGAGAACGCGGTGACGTATAAGACACCGACGTTCTCTAACACGCGAGTACAATGCTTCCACGCATGCGTCGAATCAATTTGACGCATGCGTGGGATTTCGGGCAGTTGGTTATACGCCATAACCAGCGGACATGTCCGATGAGTTGTACTAACCATCGGACATGTTAGCATGCTAAGAAACTTTTGTCCGCTGGAAACCTGTCCGCTAGGCCGGAAAAATGTCCGCAAGGCCCTACACACGGTCGGACATGTCCGCGGAAACTGGTCCGCGGTCCAGTTTCAGCGGACATGTTCGGTCGTGTGTACAAGGCCTAAGACGCAGTGGCGAAGCTAGACATTCTTTCACACAGGGCAATAAACCCAGTTCAGCACCCCACCCCAGAGAGAAGATCGGTGTTCAGTATGGGTGAGTGAGTGAGGGCTGACATTCGACTTTAATGCTGCATGTGTTGCTGCACATGTAGTGTGAAGACCCAACCAATCACTGTGTAGGTAAAGTTTGAATGAAGCGATTTCAAGCCTCACTTTCATGACGAGTTAGGAGGGGAACGCCATTAGGAAAAAAGAAGTGAGCCAAGAAGCATATCTTTAATAAGGTCTACTTCTGTGCATTCTTATTCCTTCCTGGTGGCACCCCTCCAAATCCACTGCAGAGGTGAGGCTTGAAATCACCTTATTCTACAGTCATAGCAGGCTTATTAAAGGTCCACTGGGCTGTTTTTTTTTTTTTCATTGAGGCAACGTCCCTTTTAATCGGCCATTGAGTTGATGATTGAATGAAGCGATTTTAAGCCTCACCTCCGGTCAGTGCCATTTTAAATTGCATCATGGGCCCCTGGGCAAAGTAATGCACTGGGGCTCCTTACATGGAGAAGAAAGAGGTACTCCACATTGTCTCAAACCCATGCAGTCTTGTAAAAAATTTAATAAAAAAAAAACGCATTGGAGACTTGGCCTGGTTGGAGTTCAGGCTGAGGTAGTCACTCTGATTGCCATTGCAGGACTGCATCAATGTGCGGCATTGGGGACTACCTCTTTTTTCTCTCTTGAGCTATAGCTTAGAGTCAGGATGGGCTCTGTCCCTTGCCAGCACTCGGTGCAGCAGAGGCAGAGGAATTTACACACATACCCCATATCAGAACGAGCCTGAGCAGCACATAAAGCAATACCAGGGGCCCCTGACAGGGAGATGGTGACCTGACCGTACGTTCGTGAATCGGCGTATCTAGTAATTTACATATTCTACGCCAAACTCAACAGAAGTGCCACCTAGCGGTCAGCGGAAAAATTGCACCCTAAGATACGACTGCGCGGGCCGTCGTATCTTAGCTAGGTTTTACCTGCCTGGTGGTATCCCCGAGCGTGACTCTGGGTGTTTTTTTCATGCTGGGATCGGTATCCCCGAGTCACGCTCGAGGTAGCTGTGCAGAGTGTGCAGCGGCGCTGCTTACCTTCGCAGCATCCACAGACAAGTTACTCACCTTGTCCCTGGATCCTGCGATGCATCCCCGCTGTGTGAGCGAGCGGGTCCTCGCTCGATTCACAGTGTCCCCGTGTGCCGCCGATCTCCGTTCCCTGCGTCGTTACGACGCACGGGGGCGGAGAACGGCGCCAAATTCAAAAAAATAAACAAACACAATACATACAGTATACTGTAATCTTATAGATTACAGTACTGTATGTAAAAAATACCCCCCCCCCCCCCCCTTGTCCCTAGTGGTCTGCCCAGTGCCCTACATGTTCTTTTGTATAATAAAAACTGTTCTTTCTGCCTGAAAACTGTAGATTGTCCAAAAGTGTCCCTTTATGTCAAAAATGGTTTTAGAGCAGCTAGAAAACAGCGATAATAAATTATAATCACTTGCAGAATTGTGCGATAGCGATTTGTGGGGAAATACGTCATACAAAAATAAAAGTAATGACAGCGACAATTCTGAAACTGAGCAAATTTCAGTGATTTTGAGTTGATTACATTATTGAATAATTTTTATTATAATTATATTATTATTTGTTATAATTATTTATAATTATTTATTATATTATAATTTATAATTTTGTTTTTAAAAAAAAAAATCATACCCGGGATGCCTACAAGACTCTTGTTTGGTCAGATTTAAGTGAGTTATTCCTAAAAATTACAGACCTACAGTATAAAACGCCAAATTTCCTTGCAAAATAATTGTACCGCTTTTGGTACGTAATTCCAGACAGAATCATACCGCCAGGGAGGTTAAGTGTATCTCAGTTTGAGCATACACTTAAACTTACGACGGCTTAGATTCCGAGTTACGTCGGCGTATCTACTGATACGCCGGCGTAACTCTTTGTGAATCCGGCTATAGGTGTGCTATTCTGATTCTATTGTTAGTGTAGAATATCAGTATAGTGTGCATCTAGTGATAGTTCAATGTGAGTGTAGTGCGACCATTCATCTTTTTTTTTTTTCACAAGAAATCGACCATTCATCTTTACATTAGTGTAAATATAGGGATAGCTCAGTCAATGTGAGTGTAGTGAGCGTTTAACATGTATAATTTATTGCGTTACTGCAAGTTTAAAGTCGTATATTTCAGTGCGTTACATGCCATAACACAGTACATTTCTGTGCGTTAGTGCACGCTTAATGCAGTATATTTCAGTTGCGGTACTGCAAGTTTAACGCTGTACAGTTCAGTGCATTACTGCAAGTTTAATGCTGTATATTTCCGTGCATTACGTGATGTTTAATGCAGTACATTTCTGTGCGTTACTGCGCGCTTAACTCGGTAGATTTTAGTTGCGTTACTGCAAGTTTAACGCCATATAGTTCTGTGCATTACTGCAAGTTTACCACTGTATATTTCATTGCATTAATGCAAGTTTTTCATCATATATTTTATTGCATTACTGCAAGTTTAATGCTGTATATTTCATTGTATTACTGCAAGCTTAATACTGTATATTTCATTGCGTTATTGCAAGTTTAACGCCATATAGTTCTGTGCGTCACTGCAAGTTTAACGATGTATATTTCATTGCGCTACTGCAAGTTTAATGCTGTATATTTCATTGCGTTACTACAAGTTTAACACTGTAAAGCTCTGTGTGTTACTGCAAGTATAACGCTGTATATTTCATTGCATTTCGGCAAGTTTAACGCTGTTTATTTCCTTGTGGTACTGCAAGTTTAACGCCATATTTTTCTGTGTATTACTGCAAGTTTAACGCTGTATAGTTCTGTGCGTTACTGCAAGTTTAACGTCATATATTTCTTTACATTACTACAAGTTTAACGTCATATATTTCTTTGTGTTACTGCAAGTTTAATGCTGCATATTTCATTGCGTTACTGCAAGTTTAACGTCATATAGTTCTGTGCGTTACTGCAAGTTTAATGCCATATATTTTATTGCATTACTGCAAGTTTAATGCCATATAGTTCTGTACATTACTGCAAGTTTAACGCTGTATATTTAATTGCGCTACTGCAAGTTTAAAGGTGTATATTTCATTACGCTACTGCAAGTTTAACGCCATATATTTAGTTCCATTACTGCACGTTTAATGCCATATAGTTCTGTGCATTACTGCACGTTTGACGCAGTATATTGCAGTATATTATAGTGTATGCATGGAGTGTGTTTGTGTAGGGGGTACTCAAATTAAAGTGCACCAAACACCACTTTATATTGATTAAAGTGCATCCACGTACACAAGTACACATCTTTATTACATTTTGTTAATAAGCACCCCCCACTTCCCCCATCATGTCTGGGAGGACAGCAAGGAGAGGCAGATGTTCACATGGCACTGTAAGGGGGCCTGAAAGGGGTCTTTGACAGGTATCCTTTCCCACTTCCAGGAGTCTGACCGCGGCCAGCGGCCTGTGGTCCTCATACTCCCCCAGCCGCCGGGCCAATAAGAGAGAGGAGCAGGGCCTTGCATATGCGCAGTAGGGTGCCCGGCATGATGGAAACATCAGCTGCGGTGCCGACATTGAGGGACTCCAGGACAGGTAAGTGTCCATTTATTAAAAAACCTGCTGCCGTTGATGCTTTTTTAAACAAATGACAGCACGTTTTACTTTCAGGGGGGAGAACAAACCAAAGAGACTGCAGGAAAGATACAATAAAAATGCACATGTTTATTGATTTGAAAATGAACACAGCATGTCTGTGGTCAGTTTTTTTTTAGTGGGGGAGTCTGCTTTAAAGTGGTTGTAAACCCTTACTTATACCCAGTGAAGTGACTGGCCTCAGGTGATACACAGAGCTTAAACAAATCCTCCTACATAAGTTATACCTGTTTATCTGCCGTCTCCTCTTCTCCACATCCGTTCCAAGTGCAGAATTTATAAAGCTTGTCTGAGCTGTCAGAAAAAAGGGAACGGGAAGGTAATATTACACTCTGCAAAGCTCAGTGAGGGGAGCTCTGAGAGCTAATTGAAGGGAAGGGACACCCCCCTTCACACAGCACACAGGAACAGAGCTGAGGCTGTCAATCATCTGGAGATCCCTCTCCTGTCACCTTTTTTCTCTTAGGCCGAGTACTCACGAGCAGACATGTCCGATGAAACCGGTCCGCGGACCGTTTTCTTCGGACATGTCTGCCCGGGGACTGCCCGGGGACTTCTGTTCGATGGCTGCACACACCATCGAACAGAGGTCCGCGCGTAAACAATACGCGGGGCGTGTCCGCGGTGTCGCCGCGTCGATGACGCGGTGTCGCCGCGACAATGACGCGGCGACATGGGCGGCCTGCCTTTAAAATGCTTCCACGCATGGGTCGAAGTCATTCGACGCATGCGAGGGATGGCGGGCGGCAGGACATGTACGGTAGGTCTGTACAGACGACCGTACATGTCCGGGCGGACAGGTTTCCAGCGGACTGTTTTAAAGCAAGTCCAGGAAACAGTTGTCCGCTGGAAACCTGTCCGATCCGCCCGAAAATGGTCCGCTCGGGCCAACACACGGCCAAACATGTCTGCTGAAACTGGTCCGCGGACCAGTTTCAGCAGACATGTTTGGTCGTGAGTACGGGGCCTTAGTGTCAGGAAAACTTGCCAGAAGTGACTCATGCTGATAGCAAAAGGAACAAAGCAGCAGACAGAAATGACACATAGGGAGTTATTTACCAAAGGCAAATCCACTTTTCACTACAAGTGCAAACTACAAGTGCAAAGTGCCCTTGAAAGTGCAGTCGCTGTAAATCTGAGGAATAGATCTGAAATGAGGGGAAACTCTGCTGATTGTATCATCCAATCATGCGCAAGCTAAAATGCTGTTTTTTTCCCCCTTGCATGTCCCTCTCGGATCTACAGCAATTGCACTTCCAAGTGCACTTTCAAGTGCACTTTGCACCTGTAGTTTGCCCTTGTAGTGCAAAGTGGATTTGCCTTTAGTAAATAACCCCCATTGGTTTACTAAAACTGGTGCACTCAGAATCTGGTGCAGCTGTGCACGGTAGCCAATCAGCTTCTAACTTCAGCTTGTTCAGTTAAGCTTTGCCAAAAAACCTGGAAGTTGATTGGTTTCTATGCAGAGTTGCACCAGATTTTGTACTCTCCAGTTTTAGTAAATAACCCCAATAGTGCTCTTAATTGAGACAAATACACACTATAGAGGGATACGCTTTGTTAATATTCCATGTCTGAGGTTTACCACCACTTTAAGTACAGAAAGTAATCTGGTTCTTTTTCTGTACTTAAAGTGATTGATCCTGGAAGATCCAATGACATGCAATATTATATTAATAGCGCGATCAAAAATTATTTCTGTAGTTAAAGCCTACCACAGCAAAATAAACCCTCAACGCCAGCAACGGAGCTCAGGGCTCTGCAACAAATCCTTGAAATCATCACCGGATCACAACCAAACGGCTGATGGGAAATGAATCTGACATCAACACACATGTAGAGAAACTTCACGTATCATAATTAATGACCCGGCCACGTCTGTCTTGGCTGTTTGCTGTGGGTGCTTCAGGCTACTGGCAGCTTACTCCGGTGCTAAGCACTACAACGTGAACTGATAATGTTCACATAACACACACACACACATATATATATATATATATATACATATATATATATATTTTATATATATATATATATATATATATTTTATATATATATATATATATATATATATATATATATATATATACCATGTATATATTAATATATATATATATATATATATATATATATATATATATATATATATATATATGTGTATATATATATATATATATATATATATATATATATATATATATATAGATAGATAGATAGATAGATAGATAGATAGATAGATAGATAGATAGATAGATAGATAGATAGATATAGATAGATAGATAGATATAGATAGAAAGATAGATAGATAGATAGATAGATAGATAGATAGATAGATAGATAGATAGATAGATAGATAGATAGATAGATAGATAGGTAAATATATATTATTCATATATATATATATATATATATATATATATATATATATATATACACAACACATACAGGAGTTGTGTGATGTAAAAACTGCAGACCTCACATCATTCAGGCTCTGTAGTAGAAACAGTTAAATATCAAAGGAGCATTCTACAAGGAAAAGTTTATAATTCATTCCACAAAACCGCTTGGAAATAAACCGAATCGTTCTGTTAATGGACTAAAATTTCCCTAAAGCAAAAACATTAAACATTTATCAGTGCCTGAAGAAAATAGGTTTTCGAGAGAGAAAAAAAGTTACATAATTTTTCAAGCTGTAGTTAAATTGTCCATGCTTTGATTTCCTAACACCAGCTAAGTCTGTTACATCAGAGAAGTACCGCACAGTTCGGTTTTGCAATAATCTACAAGCACTGTGTTGTTCTAGGAGTATAATTGTTTTCTTCCATAATCTCCCCAGGTAACAATGAACATAAATAAAGGGATAAAGTTTAAGATATACCTTAACAATACACATTGAACAGGCTAAACAAAAGCACATTCAAATATACTGTACATTCACACACACACATATGAAAAAAAAGTATATATACTTATATGAAAAATAAGTTTATATACCAAAAATAAGTTTATATACCATAAATATAAATATATATATAAATAAATATATATATATATATATATATATATATATATATATATATATATATATATATATATACACACACACATATGAAAAAAATGTAAAAGAAGAAAAAATATATATGTATGTATATATATATATATATATATATATATATATATATATATATATATACACACACACATTCACAGAGAAAGAGCTCACATGCTCAGCTTTGGAGATTAAATTGAGAATATTAGCTCAATCATTTGCAATTTTTTTTTAAAGATTATTTAAAAATATCCTTACTAATTCAATATGCTACATGTATCATTTGCAGGGATACCCAACTTTTAAGTACACAATGAGCTTCCAGGTTTTAGGCTGGATTCACACCTATGGCATTTTTTGTGCTTTTTGCATTTTGCAGATTTGCACTACAGAACGTGTTCCATAGGAAACCATGTTAAATGGACTGTAGTGAAAAAATGCAAAATGCAAAAAGCACCAAAACTGCATACTGTAGGTGTGAATCCAGCCTTATTACCAAAGCTTAATTGAACAAGTTAGGTTTAGAAGCCCGTTGGTTTCTATGCAGACATGAGCTTGATTTTGCGCTTTCTAGCTTTAGTAAATAACCCCCATTGTGTACTTAAAGTGGGGTATGCCTGTAAACTGTTTTGTTCAGAATTGCCATTGTTTTCCAAATGATATTTCAGTATCTGTTAACCTTGTGTAACTTTTTTCATCCCATAGTTAAAGCGGGGGTTCACCCTTAGAGGGCACTTTTCCCCCTTAGATTCCTGCTCGTTTTTACTAGGGGAATCGGCTATTTATTTTAAAATATGTGCAGTACTTACCCGTTTACGAGCTGCATCCTCTCCGTCGCTTCCGGGTATGGGCTTCGGGAATGGGCGTTCCTTCTTGATTGACAGGCTTCCGAGAGGCTTCCGACGGTCGCATCCATCGCGTCACGATTTTCCGAAAGAAGCCGAACGTCGGTGCGCAGGCGCAGTATAGAGCCGCACCGACGTTCGGCTTCTTTCGGCTACGAGTGACGCGATGGATGCGACCGTCGGAAGCCTCTCGGAAGGCTGTCAATCAAGAAGGAACGCCCGCTCCCGAAGACCCATACCCGGAAGCGACGGAAGAAGATGCAGCTCGAAAACGGGTAAGTACTGCTCATATTTTAATACAAATAGCCGATTCCCCTAGACCGAACGAGCAGGAAGCTAAGGGGAGAATTTTTTTTTTTTTTACAAATGGGTGAACTCCCGCTTTAAACTGCATCTTTAGTAAGAAACTACATATGCATGTTATGGAACTTTTTTTTTTTTTAACATAATCATTTTATATTAGATTTATTTGATATAATACCATCCTGCATTCAAAGCACATGTTTAGGTACAGGTACTAAAGGGGCATGGAAACATTTAGAAAGAGTACTGTATATCTTGCTAAACATATTCATATTTTAAATGTCTGGAAAAAATATATATAAAATGTAAGATCCCATCAAGTGCTCAGCAATTATAATAAATATACATTTTGACATGTCGGTGCAAGATATTAAATAACAGCATAGACAATAGAATATGTGTGTATGTGTATACATTTATAATATTATTATTTATTATTATGTACATACATAATATAGCTACATAATAAGATTTATAGGTAAAGTTGATCCAGGGAATATCCGATTGCCTCTCGGGGGATCAGGAAAGAATTTTGTCCCCTGCTGGACTACATTGGATCATGCTTTGCTGGGGTTTTGCCTTCCTGTGGATCAACTGCGGGTATAGGATTGTGTGGATAGGATTGTATAACCCCCCCACATCTTGTGTTGGTTGATCTAGATGGATTTGTGTCTTTTTCCAACTAGACTAACTAACTATATATAGATATATCTATATCTATATCTATATATATATATATATATATATATATATATATATATATATATATATATAGATATAGATATATCTATATAGATAAATATATAATATATATATATATATATATATATATATATATATATATATATATATATATATATATATGTTTGTATCTATATGTATATTTTATCTATCTTTCTATCTATCTCTCTATTTTTTTTATGTTTAACAGTTAATACAACAGCCCACTTGTGTTGTATACATTTTTTCCTTCATGTTTATGTGATATAAAGCATTACATTAATACATTTAACAGTTCACACATCAGCCCTAACTGGCACAGTTAAAAAATAAATAAGTACCATATTTATCGGTGTATAACACGCACCCTAACTTTAAGAGGGAAGTTTCAGGAAAAAAACTTTCCACAGCCCCCTGCGTATAACACGCAGGCACCGCTTACCCTCTATTTTCAAGGTAAAAAAGTGAGTGTTATACGCCAATAAATACAGTAACTAAATATATATATATATAAATACATATTTGATTCATATATGCAAACATATATTATTATAATACAGGATTTATATAGTGCCAACAGTTAGCGCAGCACTTTACAACGTTAGGGCAAACAGTACGGTTACAATACAATTCAATACAGAAGGAATCAGAGGGCTCTGCTCATTAGAGCTTACATTCTAAAAGATTACATACAGTATATATATATTTCTAGATTGTAAGCTCTAACAAGCAGGGCCCTCTGATTCCTTGTGTATTGAATTGTATTGTAACTGTACTGTTTTCCCAAACATTGTAAAGTGCTGCACATACTGTTAGCGCTATAAAAATCCTGTATAATAATAATAATAATAATAATATGTATATATAGAGAGAAAGAGATAGATATTTTTTATTTTATTTTTTGAGAGGGAGAGAAGAGAGAGGGAGAGGTAGAGAGAGACAGAGAGAGAGGGAGAAGAGAGAGAGAGGGAGAGAGAGAGAGGGGGAGAGAGGGAGAGGGAGAGAGAGAGGGTGAGAGGGAGGGGGAGAGAGAAGGAGAGAGAGAGGGAGAGAGAGAGAGGGGGAGAGAGGGAGAGGGAGAGAGAGAGGGTGAGAGGGAGGGGGAGAGAGAAGGAGAGAGAGAGGGAGAAGAGAGAGAGAGGGAGAGGTAGAGAGAGACAGAGAGAGAGGGAGAAGAGAGAGGGGAGAGAGGGAGAGGGAGAGAGAGAGGGTGAGAGGGAGAGGGAGAGAGAAGGAGAGAGAGGGAGAGGAGAGAGAGAGAGAGGGAGAGAGAGAGGGAGAGAGAGAGAGAGAGAGGGAGAGAGAGGGGGAGAGAGGGAGAGGGAGGGAGAGAGAGAGAGAGAGAGAGAGAGAGAGGGGGAGAGAGAGAGGGGAGAGAGGGAGAGGGAGAGAGAGAGGGTGAGAGGGAGAGAGAAGGAGAGAGAGGGAGAGGAGAGAGAGAGAGAGGGAGAGAGAGAGGGAGAGAGAGAGAGAGAGAGAGAGAGGGAGAGAGAGGGGGAGAGAGGGAGAGGGAGGGAGAGAGAGAGAGAGAGAGAGAGAGAGAGAGGGAGAGAGAGAGAGAGAGAGGGAGAGAGAGGGGGAGAGAGAGAGGGAGAGAGAGGGGGAGAGATAGAAGGAGAGAGAGGGAGAGGGAGAGAGAGAGAGAGAGAGATGCTACAGGAGTACATATATGAGGAGAAGAAATAAGTAAAATAAAAATATTGGTTTAACTTTAGAACAATTGTAGTCCAAGCAAAATCCTACCTAGTGCAAGAGTATTTGTCTAACCACCCAGTGCCACATAATATACACAGGAGTTGCTGGGATGTAAACGAGCCCCATAACTGCTTTACTTTCAGTCCTGTCTGTTTGTATTGCATTAGACATCAGCTTGTATTAAGAGTTTGCAAACTCAGCCTGGCTTCCCCATACCGTGTGTGCATTATTATCCTGTTGCAAACTGCTATTGCTGTCATGCAAGTTCCATTGACAAAACCCCCCTTTCACTAGCTCCACTTAGCTTCCAGCAAGCTATTAGCTTAGCAGTCATAAAATCCCAAAGCCCCACTGCAGTAAAGTTTTCTCAAAGTTACTTTGCTATTTAAAGGACAGGAACACTTAAATATAGAAGTTACTTTATATAGAAAACTGCATATAACCTGAACAGATATGCATTGAATATGTACCCGAGCTCCTATAGAAAATATCCGGCATAAACTTTATATGTGAACAAGCTGTGCAGCCATATGCTTTGAATGTTCACCCATTGTATACTAAACAAAGCTCCACATCACATGAAGATGTTTAAAGAACTTGTACATTAATATGTAAAACTTGGAGGACTTTTTACAACGTATTAGAACAACATAAATGTAGGTGGTGAGCAATAATTGTTTTCTACTCCGTATGCTGGCACACGTTTTTATTTATTTATTCCTGTATTTATTTATTTATATATTCATATATTTATTTATTTATTACAGGTACATATTTAACAACATTAATTTACTTTGTGCTTTACATTTATGTTGTACATTCACATCAGTCCCTGCCCTCAAGGAGCTTACAATGTAAGGCCCCTAACGTCACATTCATACATACACATACTAGGAGCCAATTTAAAGCGGAGTTCCGGCCACAATTTTAAATATAAAAACGTTTTAAATATAAAAAACCCTGTGATACATAAGCTTAATGTATTCTACTACAGTTAGTCTGTAAACTAAGGTCTGTTTTGTTAGGTTGTTACAGCATTTAGACACTTTATAAAATAGAAAATGACTGGGGTCATCTTAAGTGTGGGCATCATGAAGCCAGACTGTATGACTTCCTGGATTTCAGCCTTGATCTTGCACATGCTCAGTGCTGCACAAGCAATGTAATAGTTTCAGGTCAGGTTTCCATAGCAACGGGAGGAACTTGCTGGCCCTTGTCTATGCAAAACTCTCCTCCCCTCCTCCCTCCAGGAACCAGTAAATATACTAAATCATTTGTTATGTAGATATATCTGTACAGAAACAAGATTATATATATGCCATGCCATGTGTAAAATAGAGGAATGTTTTAAAACACTGACCAGACCTGCAGTGAATCATCAAATATTATAAAGACTTTGGGCACACTCTACAGAAAACTTCTATTTACAATATAGATTAGCAAACAGTGACATACCTTGAGGAGCAGGACATGAAGAAGTCAGCCTCGTATACAAGCAGCACCCAGTGGCAGGAAGGGAGAAGTGCACGTCTAAAGGGAAGCCAGGGGTGCTGTACATTTTAAAACACTGGGAAGGGAAGCAGTACTGTCACTGGCTTTGTGCCGCTGATGATTTTCAGCCTGATTTTTGGGCAGCACAGGGGCTTAACGGGCGGCAGGGCCGCCATCAGGAATTATGGGGCCACTTACACAGCTTCAGGCATGGGCCCCCTGGAGCAGAGAACCAGGAAGGGGGTGCTGCCGACGTGAAATTGAGAAGCAGGGGGGGGGGGCTGCCGCAAATTTAGAAGCGGGGGGCCCTTTACAAAAAAAGAAATAAAGAAAGAAATAAAGAAAAATATATATAAAAAAGGGGTGTAGCCATCCGGGGGCCCTGGGGACCTCTGGGCCCTTTAATAAAAAGAAAAAAAGAAATAAAAAAAATATATAAAAAATATATTTTAAAAAGGGGGTTGCCATCTGGGGCCCTGGGGATCTCTGGGCCCTTTAATAATTTTTTTTAATAAAAATAAATTACACAAAAAAGGGGGTTGCCAAAAAAAATTGGCCCTTTAATAAAAAATAAAATAAAAATATATTAAAAATAAATAAATTTTTATTTAAAAATAAATAAAAAAAGGGGGGTTGCCATCTGGGGCCCTGGGGGCCTCCGAACCTGCCCCATTTGCCCTGCGGTAAAGACGGCCCTGGTGGGAACCCCTCATGAGCACAGCACAGGTTGTAATAACCGCTAGCAATAATTACTGTGTGTTTTTTCCAGCTGGGACGGACGATCCCCCTTTAGAAGAACATACTGTCTCTATGGCCAGTTTAACCCTGGACTCTCCACTCTCTTTTTAACCCCACATTCGATCACTGCCCAAATCTTACCACCTTAATATGCTCTTTCCTAACCAATGACACCACAAAACTATTACTTCATTCCCTGGGTATCTCTCACCTTGAACACTGCAACTCCTTCATCATTGACCTACCTCTCCTCTCCATAGGCCATACCCTCTTCATAGGCCTCGTACACACGACCGAGGAACTCGTCGTAAATTTTCCTCGACGAGTTCCTTGTCAGGCTTGTCGAGAATCTTGACAAGCTTTCTTTGCGTACACACTGTCAAGACAAAATCTCGTCGTTCTCAAGCGCGGTGACGTACAACGCGTACGACGGCACTGTAAAGGGGAAGTTCGATTCCACTGGCACCACCCTTGGGGCTGCTTTTGCTAATCTCGTGTTACCGCGTGTTAAGTAGAAGTTTGGTAAGAGACAATTCGTACTTTTCAGTCTGTTACAGCGTGACAAATGTGCTATCTCCATTACGAACGTTACTTTTACCGAAGGTGCGCTCCCGTCTCATACTTTATTCTGAGCATACTTGTTTCTAGGCATACACACGAATGTGTTTCTCATCGTAAACCAGCCCGACGAGAAACACGACGAGGAAATTGAGACTCCCGACGAGGAAAACAAGAACTTTTTTCTCGTTGAGTTCCACAAAAAACATACACACAACCGTTTTCCTCTGCAAAAAAGCTCTGCCACCAAGTTTCTTGATGGATTCTGTCGAGGAAAACGGTCGTGTGTACGAGGCCATAGGCATGCATTTGAAAAAAGAGGGCAAAGTCCCTGGAAACGCGTCATGCACACCCCTCACCCGACATCCACCAGGCATTTTGACAGCTGTCATCCTTGTCTGCAGTCTAGAAAGCTGCCGCTAATATCCATACTTTGAGCTGGCTGCCTCCCTGTCATCTTCAGTCTCTGTTTGCTTAGTGATGCCTACAGGCTCACACTGATCACAGCTGCTTGGTCTCAGGTGTTCCCTATCCATGCTGTTTCATGCTAACTTCAATGTAAGTGTGCTGATTATTTTAATAAATTGTTTTCTATTTGATACTGACTGTTCGTTTCCTTTGACATTAAGGTGATCATGCCCAGATTGTCTGCGGGAGTTGCAGAGGTTCCAGTCTCAGGCCCTTCTCCTGTTCAGCCAACCGTCCATCCATCAATCCATCCAGTTGCCTTATCCATTCCTCTAACCCAGGGATCCTCAAACTACGGCCCTCCAGCTGTTGTAGAACTACACATCCCATGAGGCATTGTAACACACTGACATTCACAGACATGACTAGGCATGATGGGAATTGTAGTTCCTGAACAACTGGAGGGCCGTAGTTTGAAGACCCATGCTCTAACCTGTTGATGGTCTACAGATACAGATGAAAATTCCAATGGACCAAAGGACTTTGCACTTCTCCTAGGAGCGTCGTATGTACTGTGTACTTTTTCATACCCTCTTCAGTCCCTCATGAATGCTGCTGCCAAACTCATTCACCTTACCAACCATTCAGTGTCCTCCACCCCTCTTTGCCAATCCCTCCATTGGCTTCCACCTGCCCATTAAAATACAATTCAAGATATTAACATAAACCTATCAAGCCTTCCACAACTCGGCCCCCAGTTATATCACCAACCTCAGCTCAAAATATAAATCAAACCATTCTCGTCACTCCTCCCTCCTTATCCACTCTGTTCTTCCATCCCATAAAATCAAAAATACTAACAACATTAAAGGCAATCCATGACTCTGCCCTGAGCTATACCACCAACCTTCTCAAAATATCACCAAAACTGCCCTCACTGCTCTTCCGAAGATCTCCTGCTCTCTAGATCCCTCATTGCCTCCTTCCGTGCTTGGTTCCAGGACTTCTCCAGAGCCTCTTCCATCCTCTGGAACTCCTTACCTAAATCTCTCTGACTATCTCCTACTCTCTCCACCTTTAGGCGATCCCTGACAACCCGTCATTTGAGGGAAGCCTTCCTCTAATTAATAAATATAATTTTTACTTTCTACCTTCAGCTCCTATTACCTTTTGTATTATTTGACCATCCCCTTTAGAGTGTAAGCTCTTATGAGCAGGGTGCTCCTATTCCTAGCAGTTCTCAAGATGAAACCAAATCTGTGTTAAAATGAGCCACAATATCCACAAACTCTACAAAGTGCAATAGAATCCGGCAGTGATTGTTACTCTCAGGATATATTAAAACCACAAGTGTCCATATTAAAGTATAACTAAAGGCAAAACTTTTTTTTTAGTTTTGGATAGACTAGAGAGGGATCAGAACCCCTGACAGTTTTTATTGCTGTCTGTGGCCCCTAATTGGGAGATCCCCCCTCCCTATTCTTCCTGATTACTGTTATCACTGAGTGTGAAAGTAAAAGAAAATCCCAAATCTTGGGTTGTACCCAGAAAAGTAATAGAGGGGAAATTATCCAATGGGGACACTAGTTGTGGTGACCTGGGGGTTTCCAAGGGATTCCTTTTAATTTTCAGGGATTTCTTCTCACTTCCTGCTTTGGTTATGGGACAGAAAGTGAAGGGAAATCACCCTAATGGGACAGAGAGAGCAAAGGTAAACCTTACAGGGGTTATAACCCTCCCTTACTCTATCCCCCAAAAAAACAAAAAACAACTTTAACCTATAGTTATGTTTTAAAGCTTCTCCATGGTGTAAACAAATCCACATACAACTCCCCACTCAATAGGACTGGCACTAAACTTCTTTAAAGTGCTGAAACTAAAATATATTAGTCAGGTCAACCACGCATGCATTCCTTAAAGTGAATTTCCACTTTAGCAGTCAAATTTGAGAAAACCCCACTATAGATTTATTATATGTTACCATTAACAGCTTGTCGACCGCCTCACTTACAAGTATAGCGGCAAAGCGGCCTCTCTGCGCTAGAGACCGAAGAACTCGTAGTAAATGAAACATCATTTTCCTCGACGAGTTCCTTGTTAGGCTTGTCGAGAATCTTGACAAGCTTTCTTTGCGTACACACGGTCAAGACAAAATCTCATCGTTCACAAATGCGGTGACGTACAACACGTATGACGGCACTATAAAGGGGTAGTTTGATTCCACTGGCGTCACACTTCTGAGCATGTGCAGGTTTCTAAGCATACACACGAACGTGTTTCTCATCGAAAACCAGCCCTACGAGGAACACGACAAGGAAATTGAGACTCCCTACAAGGAAAAAGAGAATTTTTTTTTCTCATCGAGTTCCACGACAGTTTTCTCGATGAAAAACATACACACAACCGTTTTCCTCGGCAAAAAAGCTCTACCACTAAGTTTCTTGATGGATTCTGTCGAGGAAAACAGCCGTGTGTACGAGGCCTAAGAAGATATTTGAGCAAGTAGAGAGGAGCACCCGGTGTCCAGAAAAAGAAAACTTTTGATGAAGATTATAATTGTTATAGTCAATGCCTTTCAGAGGAACTGCCTTCCCCTTATTTAGGGTTTTTGGCAGCACATTTACTGCCTGTTAATCTCACAAGTAGCTTCATAGGAAACTTAGGTACAACCGCGGAGCCTACCCATCTCCGGTATGTACCATCAACCCTGAATAAGAGGAAGGCAGTTCCCCTGAAATGCATTTAGGTAGATTCACACACATTGGCCTAAATTTAGGGCAGCCTAGCCTAGCCTTTTTAGGCTACACCGCCGTAAATTAGTTAGGCTAGTAGTGATTCACAATCTACTTACCTGCTAATCTACGGCGGTGTAGCCTAAAACGAGCGGGCGTAAGGGCGCCTAATTCAAATGACTTGGAGGGGGGCGTGTTGTATGGAAATGAGGCTTGACCTCAAGTTTTTTTACGTTTTTTGACACTGCGCATGTGCCGGGCGACTACATTTCCCAGTGCGCATTGCGGCTAAGTCGGCCGTCCGGGCCTATTGATTTTGACGCGGACGTAAACTACGTAACTCCCGATTCGCGGACGACTTACACAAACGACGTAAAAAATTAGAACCTCGCGGCGGGAACGGCGGCCATACTTTAACATTGTTATTCCACCTTATAGGTCGAATAACTTTAGGCCGCCTAAGGCCTTGCGGAAACAACGTTAATCGACTGCGGCGGGCTCGCATTCGTTCGGGAATCGTCCTAAAAGCTCATTTACATAATCTACACCGGCCGCAATGGAAGCGCCACCTAGCGGCCAGCCAAAACATTGCAATCTAAGATAGGACGGCCCAAGCCGTCCTATCTTAGATATGTTTAAGTGTATCTCTGTTAGAGAATACACTTAAACAAATGCCGGCGTAGATTCAGAGTTAGGTCTACTTATCTACTGATAAGCCGGCCTAACTCTTTGTGAATCTACCTAATTGACTCTATCTGTACATGTTTTACCTCCAATAAACGATTATAATCTTCATCAAGAGTTTCCTTATCCTTGACACCTGGCACTTCTCTCTCCTTACTAAAATATTAGGACTTTGACATTGTCATAATGTGGCCATAATTGGTCAATGATGTCACAAGCTTCCCCACCCCTTTGTCATATGCAGTTGTAGGGTGGGGAATCTCCCGCCTGCTGCTGCATGGGCCAGTAGGGATGAAATCATGTGAGCTTCTCATGGGTTTGAGAGAACTGGATTGATTCTGAGTTCAGACCAGAACCCAGCTCATCCCCAGTGGTGGTCATTATCACCTGAAAGTAAAAGTGAAAGAAAATCCCAGTGTTCACCAGAAAACCACAATTACAACTGTGGTGCACCTAAGACAACATTCAAGGAAACAATCCCTGTCTAACCAAATGCTGACATCCTAACAAACCCAGCCTTGACATCACTTTGCGTCATTAGACTCCACCCCTTCCCTTAAAAATGCAAGCAGAATAAAATATACAATCAGCTGTTCTAAGCACTAAGTGGCTTTAAAAAAAAAAATCATTAAAGACATAGATCCAGACTTTTCCAACCTGTTTCATATAGGACCTGCACAGACTTGTCATTAAGGAAGGAGGAACATACAAAAATATTGTTTTGTTTTTTTGTAAATGAAAAAAAAAAGAAATTAACATTTAATGTATAACTAAATGCAAATCTTTTTTTTATTTTTAGTTTTGGATAGCGTGGAAATGTATTAGAACCCCTGTTGTGTTTTTTTTTCTGTTGGTGTCCCCATTAGGGGGATTCATCCTCTCTACTTGTCCTTTATTTGTTTACCATTATCACCAAAATGAAAAGAAAATCAGAAAGTTTGGGTGACATAAGAACACTAATGGGGGGAAAATCTTCCAATAGGAACACTAGTTTTAGTTACAACCAGGGATTCCCTCACTTTGGAAGGATTTCCTCTCACTTCCTGTTTTAGCTAGGGGACAGGAAGTGAAGGAAAATCTCCCGAGATTACACAGTTACATAGTTACATAGTTACATAGTAGGGGAGGTTTACAAAAGACACAAGTCCATCAAGTCCAACCTATGTATGTGATTTTATGTCAGTATTACATTGTATATTCCTGTATGTTGTGGAAGTTCAGGTGCTTATCTAATAGTTTCTTGAAACCATCGATGCCCCCTGCTGAGACCACCACCTGCGGAAGGGAATTACACATCCTTGCCACTCTTACAGTAAAGAACCCTCTACGTACAGTAGTTTAAAGTTAAACCTCTTTTCTAATTTTAATGAGTGGCCAAGTGTCTTGTTAAACTCCCTTCTGCGAAAAGGTTTTATCCCTATTGTGTATGGTATTTGTAAATTGAAATCATATCCCCTCTCAAGTATCTCTACTTCAGAGAGAATAAGTTCAGTGCTCGCAACATTTCTTCATAACTAATATCCTCCAGACCCTTTATTAGCTTTTTTGCCCTTCTTTGTACTCTTTTCATTTCCAGTACATCCTTCCTAAGGACTGGTGCCTAGAACTGGACAGCATACTCTAGGTGCGGCCGGACCAGAGTCTTATAGAGTGGAAGAATTTTTGTTTTATCTCTGGAGTTGATCCCCTTTTTAATGCATGCCAATATTCTGTTTGCTTTGTTAGCAGCAGCTTGCCAATGCTGAGCCTATCGTCTCCTAGGACCCCCAGGTCCTTTTCCATCTTAGATAGATTGCATGCTGTCCTGGGGTTAGAACCCCTGTCAGTTTTTATTGCTGTTGGTGTCCCCATTAGGGGGATTCATCCTCTCTATTTGTCCTTTATTTGTTTGCCATTATCAGTGCCGATCCTGACCTCCCTGGGGCCCTAAGCAAAATGACATGTCACATTAAAGAGTTGAGACGTGGGGGGGGGGGCGCACTGCCAACAGTGACATGTCACACTAAAGATTAAAGTTGAGAAGCAGAGGGAGGGGGTGTTCTGCTGTCGGAAATTGTAATCTTACATTAACGTGAGAAGCGGGGGGTGCTGTTTTTTTACCTCTTCTCCCATGCAGCCAGCGAGTTGAGAAGCCGGGTGAGGGGCCGAAAATGACTTCTCACCAGACGGGGTCTCTAGTAATTTAGGGGGGCCCTCTGCAGCTTTGCGGGGCCCTAAGCGGCTTGCATAGTGAGCCTATAGGGCGGATTGGCCCTGACCATTATCACTGAAAATTAAAAGAAAATCAAAAAGTTTGGGTGACATCAGAACACTAATGGGGGGAACAGCTTCCAATAGGAACACTAGTTTTAGTGACAACCAGAGATTCCCTCACGTTGTAAGGATTTCCTCTCACTTCCTGTTTTAGCTAGGGGACAGGAAGTGAAGGAAAACCTCCCAATCTCCCCAGATGCTGTCATGAGGTTGTAACCCTCCCTAACAATCAAAGAAAAAAAAAACGTTTTGTCTTTAGTTCTACTTTCAATATTTTGCAAGGACTACACACAGCAACAACAGCAAGCCGGCTTCTGCATTACACAATACAACTCAAACGTTTAACTGAAGCAATATATGAATAAATTACACCGGCACCCACATAGGACTTGTTATAAGTGCTGGCACAATTCCAGGAGCCAAGTAGTCAGTGTACCCAAACTATTCCACCCAACCTGTTCCTTCATACTGCTGACTTTTCAAAAAAGTGAAGTCCTTATACAAAGTTATATATATATATACCAGTATGTATATGTACAGTATATGTGTGATTCTTAGAAAAGATCTGTAAAAACAGCACCTAGACACACGTCAGATCACTTAATTGCATAATACAACATGTTTTACTAATCCTTTTCTAATCCTGCTACTGTATTAAACGATATTTCAAGTATAATTAAAAGCAAACCTTTTTTTTTCATCTTGGATAGAGTAAGGGATTACTATAACCCTATCAGGGTATTTGTTTTTTGCCATGTGGTGTGAACCGACCTTTAAAGTGGTTGTAAACTCTGTTACACCACTTGTACCTACTTGTAAGCCTATAATAAGGCTTACCTGTAGGTACTGTAAATATCTCCTAAACCTACACGGTTTAGGAGATATTTACCATATACGCTTGCGCCGACATCACGTGCGCACTGAAGAAACGGCTCGCTCGTGCCGTTGTTCTGCCAAAACGACAAACCCGGCAGAATATCGATCAACGTCACTTCCTGTGACGTGGAATCAGCTGTTGCTGAAAACCACGCGCACTTGCGCATGCTCAACATGTCCTCTGCACATAAGCAGCGCATCATCGATAACGTCAGGACACTGCATGTCAAATTAGTCGACCGTCGGCCATCTTGCTACACCCCCTCATTTGGCCCGTACTAAGCCTGCAGTCAGCAGGTGGCAGCGGACATCTTTTTACACCCACCCAACTCTTGCATTTCACACTCATTTTTAACAGCAAACTCTGCTTATATATTGCGAAACAGTATTTGCAAGTCCGTGCCACTGTTTTGATGTCGAATTTTGAAAGCAGCGACACTCCTGCAGATATGACAGGTTTGCTAATCTGACATAACACTGCTGATTTTAAAATTTAGCATGAAAATAGCATTATGGATTTGTAAATACAATATCTCACTATATAAGCTCAGTTTAGTGCTAAAAATAAGTGTGAAATGCAAGAGTTGGGTGGGTGTAAAAAGATGTCCTCTGTCACCTTCTGACTGCAGGCTTAGTATGGTCCAGTGCGGGGTGTAGCAAGATGGCCATCGGTCGACAAATTTGACATTCAGGCCCGGATTCACGTAGGAGAGCGCATTTTTGTGCGGGCGTAACGTATCCTATTTACGTTACGCCTCCGGAACTTTGACAGGCAAGTGCAGTATTCTCAAAGCAAAGTTGTGGCGGCGTAGCGTAAATAGGCCGGCGTAAGCCCGCCTAATTCAAATGTGGAAGATGTGGGTGTGTATTATGTAAATGTATGTGACCCCGCGTAAATGACGCTTTCTCTGAACGGCGCATGCGCCGTCTGTGAAAGTATCCCAGTGCGCATGCTCTAAATTAACCCGCAAAAAGCCAATGCTTTCGACGTGAACGTAAATTACGCACAGCCCTATTCGCAAACGACTTACGCAAACGACGTAATCGATGGAAAATTCGACGCTGGCCCGACGTCCATACTTAACATTGGTACGCCTCATCTACGCCTCATCTACGCCTCATAGAGCAGGTTTAACTTTACGCCGGAAAAAGCGTATGGCGTATCTGTACTGCGACGGCCGGGCGTACGTTCGTAAATAGGCGTATCTAGCTGATTTACATATTTCTAGGCCTAAATCAGCGTACACGCCCCTAGCGGCCAGCGTAAATATGCAGTTAAGATACGACGGCGTAGGAGACTTACGCTGGTCGTATCTTATACAAATTCTGGCGTATCTGATTCTTTGAATCAGGCGCCAAGATACGACGCCTCACACTCAGAGATACGACGGTGTATCTGGAGATATGCCGTCGTATCTCCTACGTGAATCTGGGCCTCAGTGTCCTGACATCAGCGATGAGGCGCTGCACATGCGCAGATTATGCGGTGCGCATGCACAGTGTGTGTGGTTTTAAGCAACAGCTGATTCCACGTCACAGTAAGTCATGTGGTTTAATATCCTACCGGGTTTGTCATTTTGTCAGAACACCATTTCCTGTAAGAAAAAAGTCCCTGGCCCTTTCCATAAAATGCACAGATGTGAACTACATCCATAGGAAACCATGTTAAATGGACTATAGTGTGTTTCTGCAAAACTGAAAACGCACTAAAAAATGCATAGGTGTGAACCAGGCCTTAAAGTGGTTGTAAACCCTCCTGAAAAAAAAAAAAAAACACCCTGCAAGATAAAGGCATAATGAGCTAGTATGCATAGTATACTAGCTCACTATGAATTACTTACACGAGAAGAAAGCCCCCGCAAGCGTCCTCGTCTCCCCCTCCGTCCGGCAACATCTATCCTAGAGGTTACTTCCAAGTATTGCAGCTCCATTGCGTGCCATTGATTCAGTTGGCGTAAGTGCGTATGTGCCGCATGATGTCGGCACATGCAAATACAGGGATATCTCCTTGCAGGTTTAGGAGATATCCAGTGCAGCTACAGGTAAGACTAATTATAGGCTCCTGTGCATCTTTGGTTACAATTCAGGTGTGAGCTTAGGCAAAAATGTGGACCTGATTTGCAGCTGAATCGTTGAATAGGGACGCACCGGACCCCATGTTGTGAACCGCGGCTGCAGCAAGTATGAACTCGGCATAAAAAGGATGGTTCACCTTTACAAAAAATTGCCTATGTAGGTAAGGGATATTTGTAGATTAAAACAAACTGTGCAACTCTGACTAAAGATGAATAATGCCCTTGCTATAGGTGAAGGCCATTATTTACATACCTTTTGAAGCCTGACTGGAATATTCCCGGGACATTGCTAAGTGAGGCCTAGTCATCACTGCTCACCTCCACCATCACAGAAGTAAGCTCTTTCTCTGATTCAGACCCCCTCACATACTCTTTCTCCCTCTGATACAGTAGCTTTGAGCTTAGCATTTCAAAGCTCACTCCTGTGGAGGTGGAGGTGAGCAGTGATGACTAGGCCGCACTTAGCAACCTCCTGGGAGTATTCCAGTCAGGTTTTATAAGGTATGTAAATGGCCTACACCCATAGAGGGGCTTTATTCACTTTAGTCAGAGCTGCACAGTTTGTTTTTATCTACAGATGCCTCTTATCTGCATAGCAAGTTTTGTGGTAAAGGTGGTAAAGGTGAACTATCCCTTTAACGTCTTAACGTTTGAAAAAGGCGGTTTTGCTGCTTTTCTCCTGCCCATGAGGTAAAACATTGTTTTTTTCAAGTTTAATTTGGATATAAGGTTAAAATCACTGTCTGTTACTTTGAGCCATCTGTGTCTTATTAATGTCTTATTAATGTGATTTCTTATGACTTCCTGTCCTCTAGACTCAACAGGAAGTGAGAGGATATCTTTCCCCTCACAGTTGTCACTGGAATAGGAATGTGTATTTTGAATCATGTGTCCAGGTTTCAAGTAAATCTGTCCTGCAGTCGCGGAACCAGTTTAGAAGCAAGTTCTGGAAATGTACTCCACTCAGTGGGGTATCCTCAATGGGTGCAATGTGTGCTTTCATACAGTTCACCTAGTGAGGATTCCTGTCAGCAGTGCCTGCCTGTGCACTGGCTTCTCACCTCACCTTATTCATCTTTGCAGTCATTGGTTGCTAGGACCACTGACATCCTAGCAAACGATGAAACGTTTTACTGCGCTAGTACCACCTCCCAGCTCTGCCCGTAATTGTGGCTCCCACTTCCAGATTCGCAGAGGCTCCCATGTAGTAAGCAATCTGATTGGGGTAGTTAAGGCCACTTTCACGCTGAGGCGCTGCCGCATTGACAGTAAAGCACTGCTAGTTTTAGTGCCACTTTACCGTGATTTTGCTTTTTGATTGATAGTGGGGCACTTTTGACCGTCGCTAGTGGCTGTCAAAGGGTTAAAAGTGCCCACAAAGCGCAGCAGGCTTTGGCAGCCCTGGCAATTGATTTTTTGATATTCACCGCTCCCGCAGCACCCTAAAGATACTGCTTGCAGGACTTTTTTTCCTGTGTGGCAATCACACCGCCCCCCCAGTGTGAAAGCAATCTGGCTTTCACACTGGGGGTGCAGAAGAGGCAGTTTATAGGCGCTTTTCAGGTGCTATTTTTAGCGCAAAAACACCTGTAAAACGTCTCAGTGTGAAAGTTGCTAAGGGACAATGTTTCTGATCTAATGGCTGCCTCTCAAAGGGGAGGGATGCGACTCTGATTTAATGGGGGTCTCTAAAGCTATCCATACATGGATTGAAATCCAGATGGTTCAGCAGGGGCCAGCCGAATTTTAATCCATGTATGGGCAGGCTGAATGTATCCGAGACCCGAGGAAGGCTACTCCAAGCAGGTAGTGTTTGGGTTGGGATTCAAATCAAGGACCCCATTGCTGCTAGCAGAACTTTGACAAGGGAGGAGGGCAAAAGGGACATGTGCACCTGGGACAATGTTGATATGTGAGGAGGGTTTCTTTGGGAGTTTCAGCAAGGGCTGCCATACCAGGCCCAATTGGGTTTGTAGGGGGGGCACAATGTATAGGGAGCTGTGTATAGGGAAACTGGTCACCACGGTGAGAGGAAAGGACCAGCTGCTAAGCGGGCACATCAGGGTCCTTCCCACTCACCTGCCTGGACAATGCTGGACATCTTTCAGTCAACTGGAGGGGCTGTGGGCAGCGAAATACCGCCACTGCCAGCATGCAGTACAGGTAATGAACACTGTACAAAGGTGTCAATTACAGGTAGGTTCCTCCATGGACAGCCCACCACTACAGAGCTGACTTCTCTCTACTCCACAGCACCACCCAGTCTCTGCCTCCCCCTTCCAGCCGTGCAGCAACAGCCTAAAGCAGACATTTGGTATCAACCCTGCCTCCTGTCCTCTGCTATGCCGCCCTGCACACCCCCAGACAGGACCACCACATGACCTGTCACACTGGCCAGGACCTCGGGGGAGATGATCCTCAACTCTGAGGCCTCAAAACTTGCAGCCATCTAGTAGGACAGGAAAGCCACGTGTGCCAGCCTAAAGCAGAACTAAACCTCCTCTTCTTTACAGCCAAGGAAGCTGCCATCTTAGCCTCTGTTTGATGATCTGCATTTGCCATGTAATCACTTATGACACCAGCCATATGATGGCATGACAGGTCTCCTGAAAGCACAAGCGAATGTGACAGTTATCATTTACGGCATGCCCTGAATGTAACGGTTTTGGAAAATAGTTAAAGCGGGGGTTCACCCTAAAAACAAATTTCTAACCTTAGAGCCAGCATACTAAGGACATTTACTTTCTGCAGGTCATTTTTTTTTTCTCCGTACATACCTTTATATTCTGATTTTGCCTAGGGCTTCCGCATTCTGATGACTGCGGGACTGGGCGTTCCTATTCCAGCCTCAGGGTTCCGATGACTGCGGGTCTGGGCGTTCCTATCCTTCGGTTAGATGATTGACGGCTTGTGAAACAGGTCCCCTGTCGCACAACGCGCGTCACCAAATTTCCAGAAATAGCCGAGCTGCGAGTCGGCACTATACGCCGCCTGCGCCCACCATGTAGAGCTGACTGCGCAGGCGCCGTATAGTGCCGACTCGCAGCTCG